>NW_023416368.1:18600000-19273000 GCF_014108235.1 Myotis myotis | reverse complement strand
TTGAAGAGTCATACTTTGCTCAAGAAAGTCCAGTTTAAAGTTCTCCTATGAGATAAATATATCAATGAATAATAAGGGCTGATCCTAGGGTGTGTGAAGCACCAATAAACATTCAGCAATCATATGCCTCATAATCTATGCCAAGGAATAAATACAGAATGTGTGGAACAGAAGGCATGGGCCCACCATCAACCCAGCTATTTCAGGAGGTGAGATTATGATAACTGGTAAAAATGGGATTCAATGCACAGTTGAATATGAGCCCTCACTCTAACCAAAATGTCCTGTTTTATTTTTTCCTAGACGTTAAGGAAGTAGGTCTGGCTGAGTAAGAATGAGGTTGATCGCTGGAGTTAAGAGTAAGATCTCCAGGAAAAGAAAGTGGAATCAGTCCAGATCACATTGTTTCTGATGTAGGGATGTAGGAATGTTGACCATTCTTCAGAAAAGCTGCAGAAAAAGAGCTCTTGCCTCACAGGACCCAGCACACCAGAACATCAGCTGAAGTTACTGTAGGAGCTGTAGACCTATCTTTCTCCTCACTTACTTTTCCCCTGGCCCCTTTTCTCTTCTCCCTTTTTTCTAACCTTACATCCTAGGATTGTCTTTTTTTTTGCATCTAGGAATAGAAGTAACTAAATTAGGATGGAATGGAAGTGTCATTACTATTGTAGTTGCTGCTGTCTTTTAAATGCACTGCAGATTTGTACAAGCTTGTGCCTATATGAGACTCATTATAAATTTGGCTTACTTTTACCATGAGGTATTCACATTGATATTAACAGTTAAATAAAAATAATTATGTGAAAAAAATAAAGAAAATAGTCCCAATTACAATAGCATAAAAAACAATATAATACTTAGGAATAAATTTAACCAAGGAAGTAAAAGATCTCTACAGGACACTTGGTGAAATACATCAAAGAAGACACAAATAAATAGAAAGGTATCCTGTGTCCATGGATAGAAATAATTAATATTGTTAAAATATTCATATTAACCCAAGCCATCTATAGACTCAATGCAATCCTTATCGAGATTCCAATGGAATTTTTTTTTACAGAAGTTGAAAAAACAATTCTAAAATTGGAACCACAAGAGGCCATGAATAGCCAAAGCAATTCTGAGTGAGAATAACAAAGCAGGAAGAATCACACTTCCTGATTTTAAGCTATATTATAAAGCTATAGTAATCAAAACAGTATGGTATTGGTATAAAAAGACACTTAGATCAATGAAAAAGAATTGGCAGCCCCAAAATAAACCCATGCATGTATGGTCAACTAATATTTGACAAAGGAATAAAGATTACACAATGGAGAAAAAGACTGTTTGTTCAATAAATGGTGATGGGAAAATTGGATATTCACATGTAAAATAATGAAACTAGACCCCAATCTTACATTACTCATAAAAATTAACTCAAAATTATTAAAGACTTAAATGTAAGGACAGAAAACATAAAATTCCTAGAAGAAAACATAAGGATACAAATAAGTGGAAGCATATACTGTGTTCATAGCCTGGAAGAATTAACACCATTAAAATGTCCACACTACCCCAAGTAATGTATAGATTCAACACAATTCCTATCAAAACACCAATGGCATATTTCACAGAACTAGAACAATACAAAACTAGAACTATAATACAAAAAATTTTTGAAACCACAAAAGACCTTGAATAGCCTCAATAATCTTGAGAAATAAGAATAAAATAGGAGGTATCATGCTACCTAATATCAAATCATACTACAAAGATATACTAGTAGTATATAGATGAACGGAACAGAATAAAGAGCCTAGAAATAAACCCACACCTATATGGTCACATATTATTTGACAAAGAAGGCAATAGCATACAAAGGGGGCAAAAACAGTCTATTAAATAAATGGTGTTGGGAAATTGGACAGATACATGCCAAAAATATAAATAAAACTAGACGACCTTCTTATACCACATACAAGAATAAACTCGAAGTGGATTAAAGACTTAAATACAAGACTGAAGCCATAAAACTCCATAGGAGAAAAAATGGGCAGTACACTCTTTGACACTAGTCTTAGTAATATTTTTTCTGATATATTTCCTTGGGCAAGAAAAAAAGAAAAGAAAAAATAAATAAATGTGACATCAAACTAAAATGTTTTTTGCATAGCAAAAGAAACCAACAAAATGGAAAAACAACTTACTGAATGGGAGAAGATATTTGCCAATGATCTATGTGATAAGGGATTAATATCCAAAATTTATGAACAACTCAGACAATTTAACATCAGAAAAACAAATAACCCAATTAAAGAGTGGGCAGAAGACCTGAATAGACACTTTTCCAAGGAAGACACACAGATGGCCAATAGACATAATGAAAATTTGCTCAGATTCACTAATCTTCAGATAAATGAATCAAAACCACTCTATAATACCACCCCACACCTGTGCACTGTTGGTGGGAAGGCAGACTGATGCAACCACTATGGAAAACTATATGAAGGTTCCTCAAAAACATTGAAAATAGACCTGCCTTATGACCCAACAATTCCACTTCTGGGACTATGTCCAAATAAACCCCAAGACACTAATTGGAAAGAATAGATGCACCTCTATGTTAATTACAGCATTTTTACAATAGCCAAGATATGGAAACAACCCCAGTGCCCATCAATAGATGAGTGGCTAAAAAAAGCAAAGGTACATATACACAGTGGAATGCTACTCGGCCAAAAAGAATGAAATCTCACTTTTTGGAACAGCATGAATGGACCTATTATGCTAGGTGAAATAAGAAAGAGAAAGACAAATACTGTACCATCGGATTTCACTTATATGTGGGTCCAAAGAATGAAATAAACAAAATAGAAACAGACTCATAGATATAAAAAACTGCATGACAGCTGTCAGAAGAGAGGGGGTTTGGAGGGTCTGGGTGAAAAAGTGAAAGAATTAAATAGTACAAATTGGTAGTTACAGAATGATCATGGAGATACATTACAGCACGGGGAATATAGTCAATAATATTGTGATAACTATGTATGGGCCAGATATGTGCTGGCAGCATTGGCAGTGGCCACGCTGTAAAGTATATCATTTTTTAACCACTTTTCTGTACATCTGAAACTAATACAGAATACTACTGAATATAAACTGTAATTGAAAAGTTAATAGAAAATTAAGAAGAAAGACCCTAACTCACAGAAGAAGAAATCATATTTGGTTATCACCAGTGAGGGGTGGTGGGAGGGGAAAGTGGATGAAGGTGGTCAAAATGTGCACACTTTCAGTTAGAGGATAAATGAGTAATAAAAATGTAAAGTACAGCAAGATGGCTACAGTTAACACTGCTGTATGCTACACATGAAAGCTGTTAAAAGAGTAAATCCTAAAAGTTCTCCTCATACGGGAACATTTTTATATCTATAGGAGATGATAAATGTTAACTAAATTTACTGTGGTAATCATTTTACAAAATATGTTAGTGAAATCATCATGCTGTGTACCTTAAACTTACATAGTCCCTCCTTCTATCAATTATGCTCTATAATAAAAGCCTAACATGCAAATGACCAAATGGCAGAACCACCGGCAGAATGACCGGTTGCTATAATGTGCACTGACCACCAGGGGGCAGATGCTCACTGCAGGAGCTGCCCCTAGCCCACAGGCCCCAGGCCAGCCAAGGCGGGTGCCAGTGGGGTCCCCCAATTATCCTACCGGTTGCCCCACAGAGGGAGGCGACTGGCGGCATTGGCGGGGGTGGGGGGGGGCGAGGGAGGACTGGCAAGCGGGTGGCGCAAGGCTGGCCAACGTGGGTGCCAACGGGCACCCCCTGATTGCCCTGCCGGTTACCCCACAGATTGGCCCTGATCGCCAGCCAGGCCTAGAAACCCTACTTATGCATGAATTTCATGCACCGGGCCTCTAGTACCTCAATAAAACTAGGAAAAAAGCAGCTAACTGATGGTTCAGAGGTGCAAACCATCTGAGCCAATTGAGAAGAAATGATGATGATACTACTAGGAAAGTGTAGAGGAAAGAGATCACTAGCCTTGAAGTAATCGGGAAGGCTGTGTTTTCCTCCACAGCCTCAGTTTTCCCTGAGAGCGTCCATGAAAATCCAAAGCAAGACAGACAGCATGTTAGCTATGTGCGAACTCCCTGACACCTGGCCTTTAACACCTGAATATTCAAATAGCTGTAGAAGCACAGTGTGATTTGGGAAACCCAGATATTTCTCTGAGAAGATGCATTACCAACGGCCCTACTCAACTCCTTGAGGAACAGGGAGCAGGGAGGAGAGTTGAAAAACTGAGAATTTGGGTTTTTTAAAGGAAGCTTCATGCAGATGGCTGGGGAAAATGTATGCATAAGAATAAAAATGATTACCAGTAGAAAGAATCCCTGGAGACATAGACATTCTGCAGGGACAGGTCCCACAGGTGTCCTAATCTGTCACACTCCCCCAGATACAAGTGCTCTGCCACCATCGGGGAGGGGGAGTTTGCTCCCACCACACTGTGAACCCTGGGGGCGGGACAATGCCCTGTGATTCTTTGTATCCATCGCTTGGTACCTAAGGGGTGAACTGTAGATGTTGGGAAGAAAAAAAAGAGAGAAGTAGGAAGATTCGCTGGCTAACCACCTGCTTCACAGACTTGCTATAAAAACAAAATATTTGTGAAAATGTTTTATGGTGTGTTTTGTACACAGTTTGCCCATAAGAAATGTTAGCTGAATTTGAATGTGACTAACTCTCTGGAAATGCTCATCAGAAAGGGAACAGAGCTGTTTCTGGGCATCTTTTAAAATCCCTGCCTGCGTGGAGACCATGCATCCCTCACCCAGGTACATCTTTGCGTTGCTGAGGGGATCAAATGTGAGCTCCTTGTTTGTTCCCGGGCCTCTGAACAAAGAAGGCAGAACCTGCCACCTTCTTTTCCTCTCATACCTTCCTTGTGAGCACGAGAATCGTGTTTGCTTGTCAAAGAAATGTTTTCCTGCCTCAATCTTCCAAAGCACTCAGCTATCTCTCTGACTTGCATCCTTTAGGTACCTTCAGCTATAACTAATGCCTCTTTCCTGTTTTGAAAGACAAACTGTTAAAAAGCTTTCTAAGAGGCAATATATAAAAACGCTATTTTTTAAAAGTGAGGTGCGAGCATTTCCATTTCCATAAACTGTAAAATGCTTCATCTACCTTCTCCTACTTACTGTGCTCCATCTAGTCCCAGGAGTTTTCCAGATCCATACATGTCTATTATACAGATTGCCATGGGTGTGATGATGACGTATGCAAATGGAAAAACTACTGGTTTCTCAGAGCTTTTATAGCCAAACTTCAAAAAAAAGCAACAACTGAGCAAACAATACAAATTGACAGAAACTCAGAGGCACAGACAACGGTATGTGGTTACCAGAGGGAAGGGAGGTGGGAGAGGATATAAAAGGTAAAGGGGTTCAATATATGGTGATGGGAAGGAGATCTGATTTTGGGTGGTGGGCACACAATGCAATATACAGATGATGTATCATGGAATTGTACACGTGAAACCTACATAATTTTATAACCAATGTCATCCCAATAAATGTGAAAACAACAACAACAAGTAATGTTTTATAGATGACTAGAGGCCTGATACACGAAATTCATGCAAGAATAGGCCTTCTTTCCCCCAGCTGCCGGCACCAGCTTCCCTCTGGCACCTGGGACCCGGGCTTCCCTGGCAGCCCTGGCTTTGTCTGGAAGGACGTCTGGTCTATTTAGCATATTATGCTTTTATTATTATAGATGGTGGAGTGTGGGTAATCAGAGGGGGAGTGTGGGCGATCATAGGGGAAGTGTAGATAATCAGAAGGTGAATGAGGATGAAAAAGAAGATGGATGGGTAGCAAAGATGGGTGGGTAGGTGTCCCAGACATTACACAGCACAGACTGATGGCTGAGCATGCATCGGTGAGCCTTCTGAAGGAAAAGGAGAAAGATCTCACAGGCAAAGTTGGTGTGAAATGTGGGAGCATAGGAGGCTCTCCTTTGGGATCGCTCTAATAACAGATGTTGGCACCAGATTGTATACATATGTTTCACAAGTTGGGGGACCCACCACCTTTTAGCAGAATACTAGCAGCTTAATTGTATATTAACTGTAAGTGCCACTAGGATTAATTTGTGGAATTCATTAAGATGGATCACATATGGGTTACACATAATCTCGACAGGCATAGCTTTTAATGTCTAAACTACTTAATGTCCCTTAGTGGGCTCTCCTGACCCTGACCTCAATCTGCCTCTTCCAGGCCTTCCCCTCACTTCTCTGAAATTGGAACTTTAAGCTCCAAACACACTGAACTCTTTTCAGGCCCTTATTACTGGATTTTCATGGCTCTCTTGCCTATGCTTAAATGCCTCTCTCTTTAAAGGGTCTAAAAAAGAAGTGTTTTATTTTACTCATGCACAACCTTAATAAAAGTATTGCTTTTTTAAAAAATATATATACCCAAACTATAAAATTCAGCTTCTACCTTGATTTTTTGTGCCTGTTGGGGATCAACTTTCTTTAGTCAACTATTTTCTAGAGCAGTTTTAGGTTCACAGCAAAATTGAGAGAAAAGTACAGAGACTTCTCATATACCCACTGTACCACACATGCACAAACTTCCCCACCACCAGTGTGGCACATCTGTACATTTCAGGAACCTACACTGATACGTTATAACCCAAAGTCCGTAGTTTACAATAAGGTTCACTCTTGGTGTTATACATGCTATGGGTTTTGACAACGGCATAACGGCATGTATCCACCATTGTAGTATTATACAAAATAGTTGTAGTGTCCTCAACTCTGTGCTCTGCCTATTCATTCCTCCTTCCCCTTTAACCTCTCATCTTTTTACTGTCTCAAGAGCTTTGCCTTTCCAGAATACCATGTAGTTGGAATCCTACAGTATGTAGCCCTTTACGATTGCTATATTTCACTCAGTAATATGCATTTAAGGTTCCCCCATGTCGTTTTATGTATGGTTTCATAGGTCATTTTTTTTTTTAGCACTGAATAGTATTCTATTGCCTAAGTGTACCTCAGTTGATTTATTCACTCACCTACTGAAGGACATCTTGGTTGCTTTGAAATTTTGGTGATTATGAATACAGCTGCTCTAAACATCCATGTGCAGGCATTTGTGTACACATGAGTTTTCATCTTGGGTAAACACCAAGAAGCTCAATTGCTGAATCATGTGGTACTGATATGTGTAGTTTTGCAAGAAATTGCAAAACTGTCTTCCACGGTGGTGGCACCATGTTGCCTTGCTACCAGGAATGAATGAGAACTCCTGTAGCTCCATATCCTCCTCAGCATTTGGTGGTGTTTATTTTGGATTTGGGCCATTCCAATAGGTTTGTAGTGGTATCTCATTGTTGTTTTAATTTATAATTCCCTAAAGATATGATGTTGACTATTTTTTCATATGCTTATTTGCCATTTGTTTATCTTTTTTAGTGAGTTGTCTGTTCAGATTTTTTCCCTATTTTGAATAGAGTTATTTATTTATATTGAATTTTAATGATATTGTCTTCCACTACCTGCTGAAAGATAAGAACATCTAACTCTAAGGTCTTATTTTTAATATCCGAAATTAATAGGCACTTCAAGATCCGATTTGGAATAACATGAGGGATTATAATCTGAAAGCAAATGGAGATGAATGCGCACGTGTGTGTATGTGTGTGTGTGTGTGTGTGTGTGTGTGAGTTGGGGGTCATATTGAGTGATTACTTTCCGTACAAAATTTCAGCAACAGAAGTGTGACCTCAGCCCAAGAAGAGCCGAGCAAAGCAGAGGATGTGGCAAATGAAAGAATGGCCTGTTATAAAGTAATAAAGAGTAGTCACCATGAAATGTATACTTTCACCCTAACCCACTGATCCATTTCAGTTTCTGTAACCTTGTGGTCCTATGAGGGACTTTATGATAAATTCAATCCTCGCAGGCTTTCCCAACTCAGGGAATCTCATACTTGCTTCCTTTCTCATTCTATAGAGACATGGAAATATTAATTTTACTAATAAAATCAAGACAAGTCATTCCTCCTAGGCTAAGGAGTAGCTGCCATCTAATTAAAAGAGCAATTGCTGCTACCATCTTAAGAGAAATGGGGCGGGGGGTGGTCATTTATCAGGAGGAACATTACCATTTTAGTAAAGGCTGAAATGAAATCACTGGAATACAATGTCCTGGAATTGTTTTTATCTTAAAGAGACATGACCACCTAGTTCCACTGGTTTCACTTTTCCTAGAAAATTCTAGTGTGGATGTGGTATTAAGGTAAAAAGCAGTGATGTGAAAACAAGAAAATAATATTCTAATTTACATTTCCTCTGTGCTTTCCTCACCATCCGATAGAGGAATTACTGAAGAGGGGCTCCCTATTTGAATTTTCTGAAAAATATGTGATCACAACTGAGAAACCAAGATAATGGCACCATTTTTTAGACCTTTTAAGCAGGTATTTGTTTGCTTCCAATTTGTAGAAAATGACGTCAAATATCTCAACCAAGTAAGTGAGATGTATTAGAGAGATATTGTGCAATTTCTTAAAAGCCAAGGATCTCTAAAGGTCTAAAAGTACAGACTGGAAAGTCATTCAGGAGTGTGACAATAACTACCTGCATCTTTCTCCCATCTTCTTCCCAAAGCATTTGGACAAACATACCTGCCTGACAGCTCCGAGGTATCATTTCCTCTATTCAAGCTAACAGGCCAGAATGAAACATATCTCAGTCCAAATGCTAAATACCTGAGTAAGAAAATCCAAGGGATCCACTGCAAGTCAGGTGTACCCTGTTCTGCTCAGTCAGGTATGGCCATGAGAGGGGGATAGGATCACACCACATCAACATGGCTTCAAGGGCTCAGCCCTGTGAGTGGCATTGGCAGCTGTCAGAGGAGTAAGACCATTATGGGCTCATCATGCATTCACAGATTTACCTAAAGCTTTGGCCTGAGGCAGTATTTCTCTCTCTGCAAGTCTCTACCCCAGTCAATAGTCATCATAATACTTAGGGATACAATGGTAAGTAGAATGCAAATTAATCCAACAGCTCTCAATGGTAACCAGTTTATCACCCACCTCACATATTTATTGTGGTTCTTTGATTTCTCTATGGTTGTCTTTTCTTATTTTCTTTTCCTCAAGAAGCAGATGTGCCCTCTGACAATAGGTTTGATATAGCATTGTCTTTGGTTTATCTCCAGATGTGGCCAATTTAATGGCTCAGTCATAGGATGGCAAATAAATGCTTTCCAGGGAGAAAGCAAATGATGACATTTAAGTCTTAATTGCTGCTTACAATAATACCCTTTTTAATGTTCAATTCAAATAAATTGATTCTAATTTTTTTTAAATTTCACTTAAGAGTTGAGTCAAAAATACAATAATTTACTTCTGCATTTCTTAAAATGAAATGTAATTTGTACAACCATTTTTATATTCATGAAGAATGACTAACATGTATTTAGTTCTATCATAGTTTATATCTCATCTCCCACATACCTACTAATGTAAAAAGGTTATTTCTTATTGTAACAAAAAGTCCTGTAAACATCTGTCATCCTGTATACCCCCACACCTACAAAACAATAGGATCTTAAATTTGTGAAGCATGAAATTAGCATTATTTTTCTCTTTGGAAGCTCTGGTGCCTGAAATTCTGCCCTCAAAATACAAATTATTTTATTTAAAGAATGTGCTTCCAGGAGTCTCCCAAATACCACTAGAAGGAACGATACATTAATTCAGTAGCCAAGTAATGCACTACAGTAGTTCAGCATATGGTAGAAGTATGCAAGTCCATGTTAATAGACTTGTTCAAGGGGACCTGGGACACCTGAAGAAATGGCAAACTCCCTATTGAGGAGGCTTCCAAGCTGAGGTTAAATAGCCACCTGGAAGAGGTAGTAAATGTAGGTTTATAGTTGTTTATATGGAAAATAATAATTAATAAATAATACAAAAATAAACTCTGTGTTTCACATATGCACACTATCAACCTACTTTGGCCCAATCCTGTATTAAATATGATGATTGCTGACATACATACTTCCACATATGAAATTATTTTAGTTTGCTTTTCTGTCCACACATCCATCCTATATTCAGTGTCTCCTATTATAAGCTCTGGGCAATCAGTTTAACAAGAGGCAGAGCTGAGGAGATTATAATCAAAGGTTCTATGATTAGCCATTGGTATTATGACATGAAGTGGTTCATGAAAAATTTAGGCATGTAATTGCTCAAACAGTTGCAGATAATTATATGGTGGGAAGACTGCTAAATATGGGCCAGAAGATTCCTAAGTAGATCTTAAGGGTAGGGGCCCCAGGATAAAAGAGGCCAGAAAAGAACTGGGCAATAGTGGAAATGTACTAGAAGTAACTAGAGAATGATGCCAGAATCACAGGGTCATGAATACCCCTGCCCAGTGTTCAGATCTCCTCTAAACTGAGTCTCTCCCCCTTTTTAAGAAATAATATTCAGTGACAACTACCTTGTCTCCCCCTTGGTACAGCCCAACTTTTATTATATTCTAGACTAATATTAATAGTACTCAAGGCCTGGTGCATGAAATTTGTGCACTGGAGCGGGGGTTCCTCAGCCCCGCCTGCACTCTCTCCAATCTGGGAACCCTCGAGGGCAGGTGGACATCCCTCTCACAATCCAGGACTGCTGGCTCCCAATCGCTCGCCTGCCTGCCTGCCTGATTGCCCCTAACCACTCCCCTGCCAGCCTGATCGATGCCTAACTATTCCCCTGCTGGCCGGATCGCCCCCAACTGCCCTCCCCTGCAGGCCTGGTTCCCCCCAACTGCCCTCCCCTGCTGACCATCTTGTGGCCACATGGTGGCAGCCATCTTTGACCACATAGGGGTGGCCATCTTGTGTGTTGAAGTGATGGTCAATTTGCATACTGGTCATGACTAGTTAGCATATCCAGTCATGGCTAATTAGCATCTCCAGGCTAATTAGCATATCCCTCTCTTATTATATAGGACTAGAATGAACAGCAACCACATCTAACAATCACTGAGTATATACTACGTATCAAACATTGTGTTGTTAATTTGCATGTGTTATTTCATTTTAATCTGTACAAGTGCCCTCTGAGGGCATATTATTCCCACTTTACAGATGAGATCACTGCGGATCAGGACAGTGAAGTAATATGAACACAATAACAGTAAGTGGCCAAGCTGGGACTCAAACCCAGGCTGATCTAATATCAAAATCCTTTCTCTGTGGTTTTTCTTTTTATGGTGTTAAAGTTAGTTTCTCTGGAGCTTCAACTAGTGAATCTGATTCTATTTTCTGGGTTTTAATAAAAGGTGTTCTGATCATATACTTGACACTACAGATATGTTCCCACGACTACATTGGTCTTCTCTTTTGATTAAATGTCACCATGTCCTTTATTCTGTATTCACTGGATGTACCTTACAAATATCTCCCCTGCCTGGTCTCATGTGTTTCTATTGTTAGAATTCAGTGTCATTCTCCTCAGACTCCCTGGAAGTGGTATATGAGAACTGATCTGACAAGCACCAAATGGAGTAGAATCACCATTGTCATCATTACCATCCATGGACCTTTGTCCAAGGCCATTATCACCACAGCAAATAATATTAAAATTCAAATTAGAATTTACAAGTAGATTTAAATACACAATTTCTTACTTGGTTCTACTATTTAATCAACTGAAGAACATTTAAGTTTTTTAAAATATATATATAAAAATCCCTCCTTTTCATGAGTTGAATCCTATCCTCCTATAGCTTTCAATCCTTAGTCTCAGTTCTACCAGAAGATCACAATGATATACATGGAGGAGCTTGGGTTCCAGCCCACATCTGCATTTCCCCCAAACACGTACTCTTAACCACCTTTCAGTAAGGCATTCCGTGTCATCTGAAAATGTAGTCAGCATGTCCCGCTCAAATAACTAACAAAATATCACTAGAATCAGGCTGAGCAAGTAACACTGATAGATAATCTTAATGTACTTTTTTTTTCTCACTGAGGGTTGGGCTCTCATACCGTGCTCCCTTTGCCCATCCTAGAACTCATGAGAATATTTGAAAAGCTAATTAGAATCTCTCCACACCACATGGCAAATTACATATCCCTGTTACCAAGAAAGCTGCAAAAACGGGGTCCTGCAAACTGTTTGATACAGTGAAACAATGCAGGCCTTTGAAGAGCAGCAAGTTGATTACCACTCAGGGGAGAGCAGCAACCAAAACCAGAATCTTTGAACAAGACAAAATACTGGATTTTAGATGATTTTTTTAAAAAAAATCAGTGCCAGATTCTTATTTAAAAAGTAATTATTAATCCCTTGGAATTATGTTTAGCTCTTTTAATACCAATAACTGAGCACAGCATCTAAAAATTATGTTACCTCTTTAATTTTTATATCTACGACTCCCTTTTTATCTCATAAAATAGGTAGGAGAGGTATTATTTCCCTCAGATAGCTATAAAGAAATTGAGACACAGGAACAATATTTATAACTTACAAAGAGTTTCATAGTAATAACATTAAAAAAAATTAGGGTGACTTACAACAGGACAGATATTACTTGAACTGAGGGCAATGACAAAATAATAAAATCAATATAATTAGGATATGGAGAAGGGTATTATTGTACAAGAAAATTCAGACTAACAAAGCTACTACTATTTTCTATGAAAATTAACTCCAAGCTTACTGGCAGCCAAAAGGAATGAAAGAAAACCTATAGGCTCCATAGGAAACATCATTTAAAGAAGAAAGGACACCAATTCATTGGGCAAGAGAAACATGGACCATAGAAGTCACAGAACTGACTGCATGAAATATAACAAGAAATTTAAATAAATATAGAACCATACACTTTAAAGTAGAAAGGAAATTGAGATCTTTTTATGTAACGTCATTGTACAAACAGACAGACTTGTGCAGAGAGAAGGGAAGTACATTTCACAGGGATGCTAAAGGCATGAAATGGATAATGCTAGCATCAGGAGCTCAGAGTCCCTCATATTTTTCATGCTATTGTATTACTTACTTACTTTGAAATGCACGTAGATCCTTCCTGGAAGAAGAAGGAACACATGGGTCTTGATTCCTAGTCCTGTGCTAAGTACTCAAATTATAAAACCAAGCTAGCTCAGATTAAGTAAAGGTTCAAATAGCTTCCCCCTTTTCTTCTCTTTTAGAAGTCTAAATTTAGAGAGCTATGTTTAAGTTTTGGTTGAGGAGTATAAATAAATAAATAAAATGATAGGGCACAAACTCTCTGCAGTTCTCAAGAGACAATATGACAAAGGAATGAGAATTAAAAATTTGTATATACTAGTTTTAACCACAGAAACAGAAATTTCTGTGGTTAAAACTGTTATAAACAAAAACCAATGGTAAGTGGATTCTGAGTAAGTGCCAGGCACTGTATTAGGTACTTAAATAATTATCTAATTTAATCTTCATAGAATTTTTCAAAAGTAGGATCCCTATTGTACAGATTAAAACAAGAGAAAGGCAAAGAGATTATATACATTTTGTAGGTAAGGAATTAGAGGCAGAGGTTATATACATTTTGTAGACATAACTTAGGGATGAAACCAGAACTTGAACAAAGGTGTACCTGACTCAGAATCACCACCTTTCTTGCTTTGCTGTGGCATGACAAAAATCTAATTAATGGGAGATCCAGTCTACATGTGGGGGGTGAGATTGAGTGGGTGGGGAATGGCAGGAAGAGAATCCCTAAGAAACCATACCAGGATCCTTGGTGTATGCCCTATGTCCACAAATGGGAGTAGGAAAGAAGTAAATTTAAAATTTAATGAATTGTTTTCTGTTTTTATTTTTGGATTATTTTTGAGCTTTTTGTGCTTTTTCAGAGAGGAAGTGATTGGGAGAGAGAGATAGAAACATGATGAGAGAGAATCATTAATCAGCTGCCTCTTGCACATGCCTTACTGGGAATGGAGCCTGTAACCCGGGCATGTGCCCTGACCAGAAATCAAACTGTGACCTCCTAGTTCATAGGTCAACACTCAATCACTGACCCACGCCACTGGGCTCGCTTTTTATTTTTGCTTCTAGTTTTTACTTTTCTTCACATAGAAACTAAGTTTCTGTTTCCAGGAATGAAATGAGTACTTACCAATATGATTGTCAAACTGCAGCGGGAAGGCCAGGGAGCGTTGGGGGGCAGAGGGAGGGGGGTAAGAGATCAACCGAAGACCTTTATGCATGCATATAAGCATAACCAATGGACATAAGACACTGGGGGGTAGGGGAGGCCAGGGGATTGTCAAGGGCGGGGGGGGGGGGAAGACACATATGTAATACCCTTTATAATACTTTAAGCAATAAAACAATAAAAAAAAATTTCCAAAAAAATAAAAATAAAAATATGGGAAGTACCTGTTCCTGTAGGGGAACCAATTCAGAAGTCATGGGCCATGCTGCTAGAACAGCAGGACTGCTGCTCTGAGGGCATCATGTGGTTCTGGATTAGGGACCTTCCACCCATGTACCCACTGCCCCATTGCGGTCATAGCCTTTGCACAAACTTTCACCACCAGAAAAGGATACAACTTCTTCCTTATGTCTGGCCTACCTGTTTATGCACCCTGTACATATTTTACATAATCACAAAATAAGATTTTTTTTTTAAATTTTCAAAATCAAGAGCAAAAGGAGACGGATGGATTCAAGTGCACGTCAAGTGCGCATAATCGCACAGAGAGGAATTACTTCAAGGGATTTTGAAGTGCAGCGATGTGGCAGTACATCCTTTCGAGACATATCCGAACAACAAAGGAAATTGCAAAGAAGTCTCAGCAGCTTTTAATTATCTTCCTGTTATTGAAAATACTATGGCAATGTACTTCTGATACAATTATACATGAATTATAGGAGAGCGCAAAGAACATCCTCAGGAATCAAGAATTTCAGCATGAGAGAGGTGAGTATAAATATAAAATCAAAGAAGTTAAAGTCCTGTAATCCTAAATTTGAATTGGAAATACTAGTTTATAGTCAGTGATAGGTCTTGGCAAGGATCTTTAGAAGTGGATTGTACAGTTCTATCCGGGGGCACATAATAGTGATTTTATTTGTGGATAGGTCTTTTCCTGTCCACTGAAAAGACCTATAAATGATACATACCTGTTAGCAATGAGCACCCCTAGTGTCTACATTGTAGCCTCCAAAATAATTTCCTAACCAAAAGGAACCAGGGTGCTTTTAAAGAAAAGGTTGATCTTAAGTTTGAGATAAGAAATACATAAGACCCTAGAATTTCTTGTCATGTCATAAATCAAAGAAGTTACTGATTACTATGAAGAGCATGTCAAAATGCCTCAGAAGCCAATTTGAATGGGTCCAACTAGGGGCATTATGGGACATTATTCAATAAGAATAATATCTAAAAATCAATTACAAGAATATCACACTAGGCAAAACCCATTTTATTAGAAAAATATGAAATATGTAACTCCTGAAAACAGCATTTTTTCAGATTTTAAATCTGATTTTTGAGTAGGTAATATATTCACAAGGTTCAGAAAAATGTAAGTATACAGAGTCATAGAGTAAAAGACCTCCTTTCCTCTCTCTTCCTAATCTCCCCACCTGCCTCCTCCCCTGTGGAGTCACTGTGGTTAGCCTCATGTATCCTTCCACAGTTTCTCTAGGTATATACACGCAAATTTAAATGCAGATTTATGTCTCCCTTTAATAAAAAGATAGCATGCAATCAGAAATAAAATATAATAACTGCAATGGCTTTAAACATATCTAATAATATTACAAACATATCTAATAAATGTATAACTTTATAATAAAACAAAACAACAGCATGCAAGAAAAATGTATTGCTTAGCTTTAGAGTATGATAAAAACAAACAAACAAAAAACCCACAAGAGTTTACAAGTTTGAAAAATAGTAAGTAAAATAAAAAATGAACCAAATATTTATCTGGCCTTTTTTTTTTTTTTTTACGAACAGTAATTTCTGATAGTCAATGAGCGGAAATTCCAGCCGACCCTTTTCAATCTTTTTGATGCGGACAGCAGTCAAATAGAGTCACTACTATGTACCTCCAGATAGAGCCATACTTCTGAAGATTCTTGCCAAAGAACACTGGTTGTTTTTACAAATCACAGAAAACACAGGTGACAGAAAATGTGAAATCAGCGGAATCAAGAAAATATAAGAAACTTTGTACAAAACCAACTTGTTTCTTCAACAAATAAGTTAGAAAAAAAAGAGATGGAGAGCCTATCAATCAAGAAACTTAAGATACATAGAATCAATTAAAATGTAGAGACCTTAGTTTTATGTTTTGAAGAATTTGTGAAAAACAGAAGAGAAACACAGGGACAGCTTTTGGGACAATCAACTAAGACAAGTTGAATATTTTTGTAATTGTTGTTTATATTTAGATGTGATAATGATATTGCAGTAATATTTTTGAAAACAAAAACACAGGCATGTTTGTAGATGAGATGATAGGATTTATTAAAAAATTACCCAATATGGGGGTATACATACAAAACAAGATTGGCCATAGTTGTCTTATAAAAAAATTTGAGAACTTTTCTTATTTTCCATTGTCTAAAATAAGCACTGAGATTATGTGATCTTTGCACCTTTGACACAGTTCCCCTGGGAATCATCTGGATCTGGTGTGTTGTTGTTTTTTTGTTTTTGTTTTTTTGTTTTTGTTTTTTTCATATTTTTGAGAATTAGGAGTAGTACAGCTTTAAGTGTATGCCTTTTGAGGCTACACATAACTTTGATCTTGTCCTGCTACTTCCCAACAGAATGCCTTTACATTTGTTACTTAAGCTCACCTAGTCTCAGGTCAGTAGTACAATGAAGATAATAATGCCTAAAACCCAAGACTGTTGTCAGGATTTTATTTCTTTCCATTATTTAGGATATATATGCATAATATTTCTTCTCTCCCTCTCCTCTTTGCCTAGTGTATGCTTACTGAGCCTTCCTATGTCAATGCTCATTATTACTTCTTGAAAAATCCATCCCTTTTTCTTCTTTGCATGTTTCTATAAACCATACACCTCTCCTTTGTAGCTCTTATCACAATTTAAAGTTTGTATTTGTTAGTTGGTACTTGAATCATATTCCCTGTAGACTCTAAACTCCATGATGTCAAGGAAAGTATCTATCATCCGCCCTGATTCTCCCTGGCAGCTAGCATATTCAGCAAACATTAGTTGAATAGATAAATGAATGAATAAATAAATAGGCACATGGATAAAGTGCTGAGCATAGTTTCTGAATCAGAGCTAACACTCAATAAATGCTGGTTGTTACGATGACCTCCATTGTTATTGTTTTTGGTATTAGATTTCTGTAGTAGCTGAGAAGAAAGGGATAGACCTGTTAAGAAAAACATAGGGTGTTAAATGTAGGGCATCGAATATAGGGCAACAAGATTTAGAGCAGTTCTCCAAGCTCAGTAGGAAACAAGAAGTTTATATGGTAGCTGAACAGAAACCCTATTGTTTAACCTTTTCATCATGGAGCTGTGGTTTGGAGGACCACTAGCCCAGGCACAGATATACTGGGACTAAGGTATGACCTTAAAACCCAGTGTTCTCTCACCAGTGTAGGTAAAATGGGTCTGGGAAAGGCAGAGAGTACTTTCTTCACCTTAGTTACCCCACCCTGAGAAGCATGGTCTCCCCTAAGTTCTCAATGAGTGTGTTGAGTTGATTTTAAATGAGTTGTACTTAGTTGACCAAGAAACAATGACATTTTATCAGAAAATGCTGATCACAAAAGGAACAAAAGGTTAGGGCTTTGGTTTTAAAAGTTTTGTAAAATGAAAATATGTGAAATGAATGGACTGATCCACTTTCATGACTATTATTTTACCAAACTTCACCCTCTGCTTTGAGATACAGAGGAGTTAAAAAAATGAACATAATTTTTGTAGACTGCTGAGAAAAAAAACTAATGTATCCCTATTCCATCTGCTAAAAGTTTGTTTTAATTCATCTAGTTGGAAATGATTTATAAGTATTTTATAAAGTATCTAAGGCAATGTTCTTAAATTTTGCAGGTTACAGTTCTCTTTGAGATTCCAAAGATAAAGATACTTCTCAGAAAAATTCCAATACAAACACAATTTGCTTTAGGTTGTTCGTGGAATCTTTGGAGCTTACACAGAGATTCCAGGGCAGGAAGAGCTATTATGGAGCTATGGCTGCATGACTGTGTTATCTGTAGATTAAATCTAGCTTTTCACAATGTGATGGCTTTCATATTTCTAGGTCTACTGATTAATGGTCAATGTTCATTGGGAACAAAAACACAAGAAAAAGTACCTAAATATACTTCTTTATTAATGATTATACCATATGGTTTAAACTAATCATCTTGATTCCTTGCTACAATGAAAACAAGCTGTATATATATGTATCAATACAAGTTTTAAAATAATTTAGGTCAAACAGCATCTGATTTATTGATTATGGTTTAGTGTTATCCTCACACTCTTAGGAATATATAACGCAAAATAATTATATATTTTATGGATATATAAAAATGTGCAGAAAATAAAACATTCATAGAAATTGCATATACTCAAATTCATAATAATGTTTACTTCTGGGCAGAGAGGAAGGGAATTGAATACAAGTAGAATAGAGGGGATTTTAACTGCAATGTTTTCTTCATAAAAAGGAGAGAGAACTGGAGCAGATATGAAATTAAAACTTGATAAATGTGGGCTGGTGGGTACCAAGTGGTTCATAATGTTATTCTTCCTCATTGTCTATATAAATATTTGAAAAATAAAAATAACACACTGTCTAGCTCATAAGGATGTCATTGAAAACAAATAAAAAGGTAAGTGAAAGTGCTTTGGAAAATGCAAATGTCAAATAAAACTTAGATGTGTTTCCCCATCTAAATTCTATTCATCTTATTAAGTTCAACCCAACAAATATTAAGCAGAGTTACTATCCAATGATTAGACTCAAAGACTAAAATGAACACAATAGTCAAAGACTCCAGATTCTATGGGGCCTCACTATTCAACATGCTCAATAGAATCCAAAGTGTTATCCTCATACTCAGAAGATATATAAATTGGAGTAAAAAAAATGTCTAATTTGTTAGATCTCCAGGCACTCACAATGTTTCAACCAGAAGAGCATCCTTTTTGTTATACATATTTTGTGAAATATTTTGTTGGATCCACTGCTAAAAATTTACTGAAAATTGTTGATCCAATCTTTTCACTTTTCTAGGACCCAAGTACTAGATGGAAACTTGTTGCTTTTGCTGACAATCTTTCATTTCTCCTTATGCCACCAGAGTCCTGATTTTATTTGGAGTAACACCCTTCACACACTGGATACTGTCTGCTGAGATGGCAGTGAAAACACTTCTGGGTGGGAGGGGAAGCTTATCCAAACCTGGAAATCAAGCCATGTTGAAGGTCATGGGACCCCAACTTCTTCAACTCAGAGCTAATCCTGAGACTTCTACATGAGCACTTGGCAGAGAGGAGGTTCTTATTTCCTCTAAACTTAAAACTGATCATGAAGCATGGAAATCTGAATTTTCCAGAAGCCACCTTGCCAATATGAGGGTCCAGAACTTGCTTGGGACAATGGCACTGCCAAATGGAGCTACCAGAGAAGACAACAGAGTCAAGAAATGGAAAGGCATGCGGTCCTAATGATATTACATGAGCCTTGCATCTAGCTGGGACTGCACTATTGATCCACCTGAATCAATAAATTCCCCCTTTATAAAAAGTCTTGATTTATTGTTGTTTACACTTAAAATAAAAAATGTCCAAATCAAGTGGCTGTCAATGCTGCCATGCCCCCATTTTACCCCAAGTGATAGGAATTTAGTGTCATATGTAGTTCCATCTCTGGGCTGACTTTAGAAAGTTCTTCATGATTAGCTAAAAGTTATCTCCTCTACCTTACACCCATTGCTCCCATTCTTTCATTTGAAATCAGATGTCTCATTGTTCATGCAGACCTATAGATATTTGGATATTATACCCTCTACTCACCTGTCCTCTGGCCACTCACTGTCCAGAGTTTATTATACATTAAAACTTCAAGCTCAAACTCTGAGCTTACCTTATCCGCAAAATATTTTTAATAGGGCCTCTAAAAATGACTATTTTTGTTATGTTGCACAATCGTTGGAATGCAAATTCAATTATCTTTAGATGTCTACACACAAGTTGAACTTTTTTCCTTTCTTGAGCTTCTCAATCTGCTTATAAATTGTGATTACTTGAATGGGGAATGATTAATACATTCCATTTATACAGAATAGTGCAAGCCCACTTATCACAGAGCAACATGGAAACAGCTGCCAAACCTATTCACTTCATTCTTCATGGAAAGGGAACAGCTGCTGAGTGTTTCATAAATTCCTAGGGAAAGATAAAGAAATTGCAACGGAAACCTTTTCAAAGCAGAAAGTATATTTTCCCAAATCCTTGAAAAATAATCGTAGAGAGTGGTAAAACCAGGCAAGGTCTTAAAAGTTAGCACACAAGTTCCAGAGAAGAGACTTTGCCAAAGTCAGACAGAGATAGCAATAGATCTCAGATCTGAAGACCTTCCCATTCTGTTTTGATGCTAATTTCACACAGCAGCATATGATCAGTTATCAAAGAAATCATTCCACTATCAAGTGCATTGGATGGTAAGGAAAGAGATAACAATAACATGTGTTCTGAAAAAGTAAGAAATGGAATCTATAGGCAATTTGTGAGCTTGGCCAATGGTTGAGATTTAGCCAGAAACTCCATCTCCAGTCTGCCTAAATTCCTAATCTGAACAGTAATCTAGGTAAAATCAGATTGTATGAATGAAGGGAAATTCTGAGTCACGTTGCTTAAACATCCATGCCTGCATAGATGTATCAAACATTTCTGAGTACCAGAGACAAGGCACTGTGTTGAATATGTCATCAATGTTTCGGAGGCAGGTGTGGAGGTGGGTGGAATGATGCATGGCCTCAAGAAGTTTGCAAATTCTGAGGAAGTTCTTAAGCTATAAATACATTTTCCATGTTAAAGAACAATAAACGTAGAGTTACATTTACCTCATGTGGAACTCTTTTTATCCCAAGAACATAGTAGACTACACTGGCCTTACGTGTTTGCTAAATATATATTAGGATGAAAAGTTGAGAATCTTAAATTATGGCTATAAATGCTATCTCTCCTCATTTTTTTATTTTCAAATACTACTCATCTTTAAAATCTATCCCAATTCTCTTCTCATCTACAAAGTTTTCTTTGAAGTCTCCTCCACCAACATTAACCTTTCTATGAGCCCTTGTAAATGCATTTCTGGCATATTTTTTGGATGTATAAAGCATATGCTGTCTAATGCAGTTACTTAACTGCTTTCTACATTAGGGCTTATTTCCCCAGCTAGATTGAGCATCTGGTAAATAAATGCCTTACTTTTTCTTCCAGTTTCTAGAACAGCAAAATTTAATTTCTCTATGTATTCAGAGGAGGAAATGAGCAAAAGCTATGTCCCCAGGGCCAATCAAGTCTACTCCAGAGACCTCCTTCTGTTGGCCATCCAACCTCAGTCATGACTGAGTTACTAGATGATGCACCTTAAGCACAGGGGCTAATTTTTATTTCAGTTTTGCCACAGTTTTCCTAGATGAGGAAAGGCCCTTGTTTTGCTTACTTTATCCACTCTTAGCCTGAGGGATGTGTGGAGAAGAATGAAATTTGGTGATAAGAAATAATTAGGACCAAATTAGTCAAAATGCTATAATATTATCTGATATTGAAGCACAACATATCCCAGAGAAGTATAATCTGAGCTAATAGAGCAACCACTGAAAACTACAGCCAGCTCATCAACCATCTTACCTGAAATTGTAAGGAATTCCAACAATCTGGTATGTGCAAGGAGCGTGAGAGGTTTTTCAATGTTGTCAATGTATGTGTGGAGGCCCTGCTTTGAAGAATAGTTAAAGAGCTTAGTCAACTGCAAAAGTGATGTCTCAGTAGTTGAGGAAAAGAGGACTGAACTGTAATGATCCTAAATAGAACCTTAGTAGATTACTAGTAAGTCTTAAACATATAAATGTCAAAACAATTCACCATAGCTAAGATTTGGAAAAAGCCTAAGTACCCATCAGCAGGTGAGTGGATTAAAAACTGTGGTACATCTACACAACAGAATACTACGCTGCAGTAAAAAAGAAGGAATTCTTACCATTTGCAAGAGCATGGATGGAACTGGAGAGCATTATGCTAAGTGAAATAAGCCAGTCAGAGAAAGATAAATATCACATTATCTCACTCATTTATGGAATATAATGAACAACATAAACTGATGAACAAAAACAGATCCAGAGACAGAGAAGCATTGATCAGACCGTCAAACCTCAGAGGGAAGGTAGGGGAGGGTGGGGGTAAAGGGGAGAGATCAAACAAAGGACTTGTATGCATGCATATAGGCCTAACCAATGGACACAGACAACAGGGGGTGAGAGCATGAGTGGCGGTAGGGTTGGGGGGGCAATGGGGAGATAAGGACACATATGTAATACCTTAATCAATCAATAAATGTCAAATATGTATGTGTATATACATATGTGTATATACTATACATACATACATATTTTTATGATATCTTATGATACTTTACCCATTAAAAAAAAGGTTTTTATGTTTGAACACTTAGGTCCTGTTAGGCAAGGATCCTACCTGGAGAATCTCCTCTTAGGCAGAGGCAATTTTTTTAAAAAGACATTAGCCAAGATTAAATGTTTGTGAACTGCCCTCAAAGGAGCCACCTTTATGGAGAATTTTTATCTTTTTTTGATCTACTTCATCTCTGACATAATTAACATATGTTAACTGAAGTAGAGTAAGAGACAAAACAATACAACAGGGTCCACTTAAACCCAGTGCACAGATGAAGCCTAGCAGAGGAATGCTAATTCAGTTATTAAATGGCAACATATATTTGTTCTAAATGAGTGGCTGGATCTTATGAAGTGTCAAGTCTTTGCAGAATCTCACCTGCTAAAAAGAACTGGCTATAAGAAGGTGCACATTTCAATTTCTCAGGAAAGAGAGACAATGTAATTTATCTGACACCTGGGAGTAAGCAAAATTCTCACCAGATTTCTCTCCAATTCACAAATGTCCTGTTCCTTTCTGCCTCTAACCCTTTGTACACATTGATATGTAGTTAAAGTTGCCTTCCCTTCAAGCTGGAAGACTATAGAGATTGTGATTCAAAACAGAAAAAATTTTATAATTAGAGATAATGCTAAAAGTATAATATTGAAATGATTACTGACTTTTAAATTGGTTTTACTTAGGGTTCTATTCCAAAACTATTTTCAAAAATAAAAGTATTTCTTAAAAATACAAAACCAACATTTCTTTGTACACTTAAGCACAAAATATTAAAACTTTATATTGACTAAACATAAAAATAAAATAAGCTGAATTAGCTTTAATCAAGTACTTTAATCAGTTTCTTGGCCACATATGCCCTTAAAAATGTGTCACTGGTATTTTTTTCTGATGAATGTATTTTTTCCGATAATATGGATTTGTTATAATTATATGTTCCTGTAAATTTCTTCAAAGCTATATTTTTTGTGTTTAGTAAATTTGAAATCTTTGAAACTTCACTGACTCTTTTCTAGCAAGAATTTTTTAAAATTGAGTTCAGAGAGGAAGGGAGAGGGAGAGAGAGAGAGAAACACCAATGATGAGAGAGAATCATTGATCAGGTGCCTCCTACACAGCCCCTACTGGGGTTTGAGCCCAAAACCAGGCATGTGCTCTGACCGGGAATTAAACTATGACCTCTGGGTTGATGCTCAACCACTGAGCCACACTAACTGGGCTCAACAACATTTATTGAAAGTATTACCCAATCCTTTATTGAGTTGCCTTGGCACATTTGTTGCAAGGTAAAAACGAATCTATTTCTACACTCATTAGTCAGTAGTTATTTTATGAAGACTTTGTCCAAGACAATGATTCAACACTGGGAGCTGCAGAAGGTATAGTTGTACATCTACAGAACTTCTGTGAAATCTGACTTCTCCTTTAGATATCTGGTTCTCAAACTTGCATGTACACTAGACTATTCTGGAGGGTTTATTAAAACAGATGTGTTGGAAGGAGATTTGACTTTGGGTGGTGAACACACAATACAATATATAGATAATGTATTATAGAATTGTACACCTGAAACCCACATAATTTTATTAACCAGTGTTACCCAAATAAGTTCAATTAAAAAATACACACATGGCTGAGGTCAGACTCCAACTTCAGTAGGTCTGGGTCGGGGGTCAAAATTTGCATTTTTAACAAATTTCTAATAAGAAATCAAGTAAATGTTATTTAATTTTACTCATTCTCACTTCTTAGTTTTGCTGTGAATGTACAGCAAATGAAACAATAACTGATCTTATATGGCTTGTATTAGCAGGAAAAAAAAGCTTTGCAAGCAGCTAATGTTTATACACTATTATCATCAGTTATTTCTAATATAAAATCAATTCATTCTGGTCATGATTCAAATTGTTATCCAATTCATGGAATCAAAATAAAACTTTTTAAACTATATCTGCCACTGGTGAAATGTGACATTATTTTGATTGTTAATTCAATTTAAAATTCATCACTTTGGATAATTTTTGTAGGGATAATAAAAATGCACATTTTGCTAGGACACCCCATTATATTCTTACTGAATTGAGTTATATTTATGAAGCTGAAATGTACTTGGGGTTAGTTGTGAAACATCCACATTTATAAGTGCCTCCAAAAAATGGTTCACAGAGCATGATTAATATTTCTTATAACTATAGCTAGCCCACTATTCTATTTCTTCCGCTAACAAAATGCAAACAAATCTATAGTGACAGAGAGCAGATCAGTGGTTGCCTTGGGATAGGGTGAGAGTGGGTGATGGAAAAGGAAGGGGTAGGTTGCAAAAGTGCCAAGGAAAACTTCTGGGGAAATGGGTATATTCATTACCTTAGTTGTGGTGATACTTTCACAAGTATACACATGTGTCAAAGCTCATCATATAAACACTTTAAATATCTGCAGCTTATTGCACTTCAATCATACCTCACTAAAGCTAAAAAAAAAATCTTAAAAAGAAAAATCTAGTTAAATCAGATGTTATATCAGATGGCATATACCAGGACTGCCCCAAACAGATAAAGGTGTATGGATAACACAATTTTATGAACACACACACCTACTTACATGGTTAACTTTTAATATTTTCAGCTTAGATTAATCCACATCTCCTATTCCTTCAAACAACCCATTTCTAATTATTCATGATTAAATTTCCTTTCCCTATGCTTGCTCTTAGCATCATATACATCTTGTGTTTCAGGACTTATCACATTGTACACTGCATTTATTTCCATTGAATTAATGTCTATCTTGCTTCACTGGATTGTAAGAAACATGAGTTCTGGAATACTTTTTTCCTTTCCCCTCATTATTGTATTCTCAGTGTCTGGTACCTATGCCTAATTAATATTGGTTGAAGGAATAAATTAATCTGGCAGCAAAATAAAAGATGTGCTAAAAGGTGAGAAACATATTCTACTCTTCTAATTAATTTATGCAATCAATAAATAATTATAACAATCTTTACATTGAAAACATTTGCATACCTACACTAATAAAAGAGAAACATGCAAATTGGTGTCACTCTGCTACGCCCACCAGCCAATCAGAGCAATATGCAAATTAACCCAACAAAGATGGTTAATTTTCATACGCAGGTGTGGAGTGAAGACTGAAGACTGAAGAGGCTTGGCTTCTCCACTGTGGCCGCTGGATACTGACACAGCAGAGAAGCCAAGCCTCGCTGCAGCCGGACCAAAGGCCTGGGTCCCGGGTGCCGGAGGAAAACCAGTGCCAGCAGCCAGGGGAAGGAAGGCCTATTGTGCAAGTTTTCCTGCAATGGGCTTCTAGTGAAGAAATAATTCCCTATTTGCTATTTTATTTGATCTTTGTAAGAATTATATGAAGAATGCAAAACAAATAAATGCATCTCCTTTTATGAATAAAAGGACTCAAGAGGCCACTGCTTGAAGAATCAAGCAGTGAATATAAGTCCTGAACCCAAATATTTGGCACTAAGGCCTATGTCTTTTCCACTAAGACACAGCTATTGCTTTAAAGGACTTCATCATCCCATTCCCAAATATTGCAAGTGCCTCCTAACATACTGATTCTCAACTTTAAATATTTGGAATGATATGAACAGTTGTGGGTGTTTTTTGTTTGTTTGTATTTTTTGGCAGTTTTTATTTTTTAATACTGATACTTATATCCCAATCTCAGAAATCCTGGTCAATAGATCTGAGATGGCTACTAGGCATGAAGAATTGTCAAACATCTGCATGTGACTCTAACATGCAGTTTAGAGGCACTGGTGCATTTGGCCTCAGTCTGGAGAGTCATACTGCCTCCAACTCATTCTCAACTCCAAGGCAAACAATGATTTCAAACACAAACCTGAGTATGTCACTCACTACTTGAAAGCCTTTCAAGTTATCATACAACCTATAGGGTGTCCCATGGCCCAAACTCCAGACCTGGAATAAACTCCTGCTGAAATGGAAGAATCAGAAATAACTGATTCCATGGCTGGGATAGTGAAAAGGTAAGATGAGTCCAGAATATCTAGTTCCAGAAAGAAGGGCTAACAGAAAACGTAAAGGTATATCAAAGGAGACAACTTGAAGGGACTCCCACTGGCTACTTTGAGTCTCAAAATTAATAATGACAGTGACATATTGCCTGAATTCAGAAACTAATTTCCTAAATTAAGAATCCATGATTCCACACTGATAAACAAATAAATAAAAGAGGAGAAGGGAAAACCCTTTTATGTAATAGAATGCCAATTAGTACATTGAGGAGAAAAGATAAAATTGGGGGAAAGATCAGCATTTTAATCATCACACTCATAATTGACTCAGGTTAAAAAAATCATCAAGAAAGGTTAAAATCAGTAGGAGAATGGGCAATAGGGAGGTGAAGACTTGGGGGTGGGTAAGTAGGGGCTGGGAGGAGGGGAGCAAAAGGGGGGGTGATGAGAAGTCATATTTCACAGAAGTTCTGTAGATATCTGTAATACTATCAAAAATAAAATAAAATCAGGTGAAAGTTGTATAAGGAAAACTGGATACTGACACAGTCTCACATAAATTAGTTATAATATTACCTCATTGTATTTTCACAATAGCTAAAAATAGTAACCTTATAATGGACAGACCTGACTGCCAGCAACTCAACCAAGTGATTGCAGTTAAAATCACCAATAAAAGGACACCTTGTGTCTCCGGAGAGCACAATAGCACATATGTAATATTCCTGACCTTGCCCCCTCCCAATGTGAAATCTAATCACAAAAAACAGCAGACCAACCAAAGTGAGACATATGCTACAAAATAACCAGCTGGTACTTTCCAAAAATGCCGAGGAAAGCTGAGGAATCATTCTGAATTAAAGGAGACTTAAAATACCTGACAACTGAATGCAATGGGTGTCCTGGATTAGTTCTTGTTGGGTCAAAGGCAAAATATGAAAACAAAGTGTGGATTTAATATTAGCATTACATCAATGTTAAATTTCCTGATTTCAGTAATTGTGCTGTGGTTATTGGTAAGATAATGTTCTTGTTCTTAGATATATACCCTTAAGTGTGTGAAGAGTTCAAAGACCAATATATCTGCAACTTGTTTTTAAATGGTCCCAAAATAAAATTACAGGGAAAAAAAGGGGGAGGCGAAGGGAGGAGAGGGGTGAGGAAAGAGGGGAGAACAAACAGGAAAATAATAGAACTTTGGATCATTCTGACAACTTCTTTGTAAGTTGAAATTTTATCAAAATAAAAGTGACAAACAAACAAAACAGAGGGTGCCTACCTCTGCACCCTCTGCTCTCCCAGACCCCCATATTCATGCCTATGTTCACACTCTACTAAGACCCTGCTGTTCTCTTGTTGTTTATAAGCAAACCAACTCAACCACCTAGACTGGGCCAGCCTTCATTTCACTTGAGTAATTCCTACTCATTCTTTCAAACTCACTGCAGCTCTTCTCTCCTCTGTAGAGCTTCCCCTGCTGTTCCCAGGCCACGCCCCTTGCCTTGAAGGCCCTCCCCATTCCTCTTAGTTCCAGCTGCCCACCCCACTGCCCATATCCTCTACTGCACAGTAAGTGCTTCTTCCTATAGTCTTTTATGATTCATTGATCTCCAGTCTCTTAGACAAACAAACAACAAAACCCGGAAACCCCACAAGACAAAAACAAAACAAAACAAAAAACCCACAACAATGCATGCTATCAAAAAATAATGATTTGATGGTTGAATGAATGCCCTCCATTCAGCAAAATATCATCACACTGTGTATCTTAGCATATAATTTAAGAATGGGAAAAGAAGATTGCTGAATTAGCTTAGTTCTGCGATTTTCATTCAGTATATATTATCAGAGCATTTTTATATGCACTTCACTGTATAGATGCTAATAGGAACCTTAAAAGTTGCTCTCTCCTGACAAAAATAATTATTTTTCCTCTTGCAGTTTCTAAGGCGACAAACTCCTCAAACAACTGAGGGGCATTTATTTGATGAGCATGAATCACCTTTCTGCGAACGTCCTCATATTGAAGCATGTTTCAATGATGGGCATAGGTGAGCTGTGACAGAGTTGAATTATTCTGCCTTAGAAAACAAGGAGGCCAAGAGCTGGTGAGGAACCTCTGGGAGGGGGATGGAGCTGATGGCTGCCCATGGGGAAGGGTGAGAGGGAGAAGGAGAGAGCCAGAGACACACATGCTGAAAAGAGAGTGACTGGGAAGAAGAGACATTCTAGTGCATTGCAGGTATTCAATGAACATTTGCTAAATGAATGTATGACATGAGTGTGATAAGTATTTGGAAAGTGAAATTCAATGGACTGTAAAATTTTCATTTAGGCTACAAAACCTTCAGTGAGACAGCTACTTTTATAATGTTTGGTTGAGCAAATTGAGGTGGGGGGCATGGATAGATTTGTTGAGCATGGGGGATGCTGGCAGGGAGAAATGAGGCTGCACACAGGATCCTGCTTCCTGCTTCACTTGGGGTACATGACATGGACACTCAGCTAACAGGCACAGAAAGGGCCATAGTGACTTTTCCGTTGCTAGCATCTATTCTTACTGGTCAGGGCCTGTGTGATATACCAGTGGTTAAATGTTGTTAATGTCTCTGATAATATGATGGAATATATATAATAGCATAATATGATAATACAAGAATAAATGTCCACAAATTAATTTAGAAGGCAAGAGGTATTTTTGTAGAAAAAGCTATGTGGAAAGAACAGTCACAAATAAGGAACCAAATTAGAATTTCTGATGTTCAAGTATCATGAAATATTGGGACCAGGATACTGAAGTGGGATCCTTTTATAAACATTTTTTACAAAGAGTTTCTTTAATATCTGTTCCAGATTATTATTACACATTCAGTTATGTTAAACACGTGCTAATTAAGTAGATTTGGTATCCTAAGCACTGAGACTCTACCCTCAAGGAGCCTGTAATCTAGAAAAATATATTAACATATAAGCAAATAATCTAATAAAAATAGTGTATTAAAACTTACAAGTGCAAATACTTTCGACTCTAAAATTATTCAGACCTTAGACTCCAAAATAAATGGAGTCATGGAAACAAAATCCAAAGAGAAAAGAACAACTTCACCAATCTTATAAAGACAATAGTGCAAGAATACTAAAATGTAGCCATATGGCCAAGTTCTACCTTAATTTGGGGGTCAGATGTCCAGGCAGAGGCTTTGACTTAGTCACTATCTACCTGTGTAACCTTGACTAAGTCACTAAGCTCATCTGAATAGCAATTCCTCTTTTGCATAATGAGAGGCTGGATAAGATTAGGGATTTCAAATATGCTGCAAATAGGCCCTGTGGGGTGAGAGTGTGTCTATTGAACAGGACTCTCTGTCCTCCCCTTTGTCAACCAAAGCAGCACCACTTTTCTATATTCTACACATTAAGATTCTGTGTCATTAAAAAGGTTCTACCACTAAAAGAAGAAATAGATTTCCTCTAAGTCATATTCTAGCTCATAAAAGACCCTACTATTTCTTAGGGGATAGCAGTCAGAACTGAAAACTGGTGAATGTGTCCATAAAAAATTCACTTTGCCATGAAGATATAATTTGATAAGCTCCCACAGAAATCCTTTCAGGTTGATTTGTGTTATAGTTTGTATTTTCAAACCTTCCCCCACTTGTTCACATTAAAATGTTTTTCTCTGCTAGGATGAAGAATCTCTAGGGCTCTTCTCCAAAGTTCTAACCAATTAACAGCCAGGATTTCATGCAAGCAGAATCCAATTAACACTTGATACATTCATCAACTATTAATTTAATTAGAACATTCAGCAAATTGCCATCTTGGTTTCCAAACCTGGTTTGGAGGCTTGGATACTTTGGAGAAGTCAGGATTGCAACGTAGATGTGTTTTTTTTAATCTTTAGGAATCTGCTATTGTAAGAAAAAACACCAAAAACCTGTTTCTTCCTTTTCACTCTCAGGCAATTTGGAAAAGTTGACCCCCTTTTGAGAAATTCAGACCACCAACTGGGTTTTCCAGTTGCTAGAACAACTCTCTCCATTTTCAAGCATGCATTTCATATTCAATCATGAGCTTTTGTCTTAAACTAGCCTTGGTTATGTTATGCTATGTTAGATTAGCTTCGTTGTCATTTAAAAACCCCTTCTGGTAAATAACTAATACAAATTAAACTCTTTGATACCTTGCCATAGCAGATATCACTAACTGATTACTGCCCTGTTTCGCCTGCACGTTCTCTAAGACACCTTCAGCCCCAGAGTCCACTCATCATTCTTTTCTAGTCTCATTTGAAACCCCAAGACTGACTACTTCTCCGAACAGTAGTGATATTCACACTCCTCCCTGAGTGCCGTGCCTGGACTCTTCTACTCCTATTTTATCACTCTCAGTTTAACCTAGAAATCACTCATTTTCTGTGACGCTTAACACAAACTTTACAAACCTACTTAGAGCAAAGATATCAGCATATTGTCACAGCTCCAGATTAGCAACACGCACTATAATTAAACTTTCTTTTCGAACCAAACCCCCTCCTTGTATACTCCCCCTTTCTCCTTCCTTCTAACTCTCCTTTCTCCAGGGATGCTCTCTTCCTGAAAGCTTAAATGTGGGCAATTACTTTATCCAGAGCAAGCCAACAGTGCAGAAATCACCTCTCCTCAGGGCAGATGTTAATTACAGAGCTGTCAGAAGCAACTAGTGAAGTGACTGCGGTGGGGAGCTCTGGGATTGGGTGATTTGAGCTCAGCAGGTTCTTCTCAGTACCCCACGCTGAAAAGGGGTGAGGAATTTGATTCTAAGGCAAGGAAAACTACCCAGGGAGATGATTTAGCAAACCAGTTAAAAGTTCAGGCTTCTCAGTCAGATAAACCAGGATTCTCATCTTAATCTTACTTCTGCCGCCTTCTAGTCCAGGGACATTGGTCATTTCTCTCTCTCTCTCTCTCTCTCTCTCTCTCCGTACAGATCATTGTTAGTAATTATTTCTCATAGCACTGGTACCCAAATTAAATGAGTTAATGAAGGTAGAGCAACTGTATGGCACAGAGTAATTATACAATAAATTCATATCGAATTTAATCAGCATGCAACTCCAAATAAAGATATGACAAGTTTGTTTGTTTTATTTTTTTAAATAGGACTGCAAAACAAACGCACAAAAATACACCAACAAAGAACAAAACAAGCCAAAAAAAACAACAACCCAGTAATGTTTGACACACCAGCAGAATCACAGTGGTTCTCAAATACTCTCATGTAATATAATAAAGGTGAGTGCTTAACACATATCTCATACTCAATAAATCACCTTTTTTCTCCAAGATATTAGTTTTTGTAAATTTTTATTGCTTCTGAAATTAGGATGAGTTTTAAAATTGATGCATACATTTAATGTGGTACTGAAACTATTTCCTCTTGAAAGTTTGCACTGAAATCTACAGGGTGTTTTGTAATCAATGTGTTTTTAATTGCATAATTAAGTAAATAGTGTTATTAAAAGTGCATCATCTCTTTCTAGAAACGAGAGCTGAGCAATGCTCTCAGGAGTCTAGTTGATTCTGCAGTACCACCATACTTTCCTTCTAAATTGTTGCTGTCCTGAGTCTCTGACCTTGCCTCTTCACTGCCATAACTATTTTCTGATTACTTACTCTGCTCCAAGAACAGAACAAAATGCCTTATGAACATCATTTTATTTTACTGCATTCAGCCCTAGAGGTGGATGAAATTAAAGATGAGGATACTGAGACTCTGAAGAGACAACGAAGGCAGATAGGTGGAGTGACATGGCTCTAGTTCACAGAGACTGATATTGGGGTCAAGTTCAGGTCTGACTCTAAAGCTGACATTCTTAACCATGACTAGAGTTCCTTGACTATAAGGAAACTAGAGGGCCATAGATTTGTGCACCGGTGGGGTCCCTCAGCCTGGCCTGCACCCTCTCGCAATCTGGGACCCCTTGGGGGATGTTGGACTGCTGGTTTTGGCCCAATCCCTGCAGGACAGCTGGGGGGATTGGGTCTACGGGGATCGGGCCGAAACCAGAAGTCCAACATCCCCCAAAGGATGTGGTAGTGCACGAAACAGCAGGCGGCCTGGGAGGAGCATGAGCCCAGGCTGGGCGCTGTGTTGCTTCCACTCATCCCAACCCTGCTGCACCTGCCACCACCACCACCACTCGGTAAGCTCAATGAGCAGTGCTCCTGCTGTGGGAGCACACTGCTCCTGCATTGAGCACCTGCCCCCTGGTGGTCAATGCACATCATAGCAACCGGTCAAATGGTCAACCCGTCGAACAGTTGGCTGGTCGCTTAGCTTTTTATATATATATAGATGCTTCAACAAGCAAAGCAATAATACAGTTCCCATAGAAATAACCTTAAAGATAGGACATATTGGTAAGGAGAGGACCAGGCTTCTCAGGAGGAGAATGAGGTGGGCTCTCACGTTTAAGGAGAGATGATGCTTATAAATTGTTAAACTATTAGCAAAATGTTTTTCACCAAAAACCTTTTTGGCCTCCTATAAAGTCTGACATTTTTACACTGGAACCATTCCTTTGGTTTAGTTGTGGCTTGGTAGGAGTTTTCAAGTGTTTTTATTAGACATCCAGAATCTACTTCTCTTTTATATATTCTTTATAGAACTCTACATATGTTCAAGTTGCTATACATCTCATATAGGACTCAAGGAAAGGTGACCTTATCACAGAAATATTTATAATTTTTAAAACATTTTTATTGATTTCAGAGAGCAAGGGAGAGGGAAAGAGAGACAGAAACATCAATGATGAGAGAGAATCATAGATCAGCTGCCTCCTGCACACCCCCTACTGAGGATCATGCCCACAACCCAGAAATCATCAAAAGGTATCTTCCTGGTTTATAGGTCTATGCTCAACCACGGAGCAACACCAGCTGGGTTTACAATATTTTTATTTTTCAATTAAAGTTTACATTCAATTTTATTCTGTATTAGGTTCAGAGGTATAGCATAGTCGTTAGACAATCATATATTTTGCACAATGTTCATCCCCTACTTCAAGTACCTGTCTGGCCTCATACATAGTTATTACAATATTATTGACTATATTCCCTGTGCTGTAATTTACCTCTCTGTGACTATTTTGTAACTACAAATTTATAGATTGGCCCAAGCCAACATCCTGTGGTTCTTTCTGGATGACTGAAATGGTTTAGAAGTGACCTTATTTAGTCCAAATGAAAGACCTTAGTCTATGTTTGTTTGACCGACTTCTATCTCTTTCTCAGTGTGTGCTCTGTCTCTTTTCTGCAGGAGGTTAAATAACAAGCTACAAAGACACACATATCTGTCTGTTGAGCCACTCCACCACATGATCTGGCTTTAAGAACAAAGACAAGTTGTTTCCTTGGAAATACTGAGAATCAGAGAAATGTGAGTCTTGTCAAGTCTCCTCCCCAACATACTCAGAACTCTAAGGATCATATTCTTTATGCTGATTTTAATACCCAGAGAAGGGAGAGCTCCCACCCTATTTTCTATCTCTGCACTCGTACATCCTCATCAGAGGGCAAAAGCGATGCTGAATATGGCCTGGTATTCGGCTATCAATTTTTTTTCCAACTGCAGGTACATCTGTATTAAGAGGTATCCAAGGTGGGGGTGTTTTAACAAAGTCACACAATTAGATACAAAACCCAGCTTCTGTGGTTCAGTGACTCTGGCATTACAGTGCAGTGCTGCCGGGAGCCGGTCCATGCTTGCTGTTTCAAGGGACCTGGCATATATGGCATACTGTTCTTAATATGTTTGCTCACCTTCTTGGCACTATGTGTTTTAACCAAGGTCTCTGAGAAAGGTTGTTTCCCCAGGTAGGGATTTTCCCCTGAAGTTAGGGAGGGAATAAAACCTCTTAATTAGTGCCAGGTGGGTAATTAATCACTTTAACTACAAACAATCATGCTTAAGCTACATAATCTTTACTCCCTGGAATGGAGATAAGAAACGCCCTAACCTTTGTAATAGAGATTGATAGGATTGCATCAACTGGTATAAATACAGATGTAATAAGACAGCAGAAGACAGAACTTAGAATACAGAGCTTAGAACACAGAACTGAGAGATGGAACCTAGGCACAGAACCTACACAGAACGTTCTCTAGAGACAGAAGAACTTCGCTGGAGAGAACATGGCAAAAGTTCCCGGACAGAAACTGGCCTCAGAACCTAGAGACAGAACCTAGCAAGAGAACATGGCAAAAGATCCTGGACTGAACCTGACTACAGAAATTGGCAAGAGAACCTGACTAGAACCTGGTGACTGAACCTGGCTGGAGAACTTGGACAGAACCTGGCTGGAGAACCTAGCGAGGGAACATGGCTACATAACCTGGCTGGAGAACCTGGAGAACCTAGCAAGAGAACATGGACACAGAACCTGGCTGGAGATCCTAACCAGAACTTCGCTGGAGATCCAGAGCAGAACCTCTCTGGAGATCCAGACCAGAACTTGGCTGGAGATCCTGGCTAGAGATCCTGGCTAGGCTGCTGATCAACTGAACGCTGTCTCCATGTCATTCCTTCTTCGCCGACTCCATCCACACCTTTGGGGACCCCTGGACCTGCTGGGGTTGGACTCCGGCACAGTGCTCTTAGGAATTCTATGTACTAGGAATCCAATGGCTTACAGTTAGCACAGGCTAGAAAAGCTTAAAAAGCAAAAGAAGTGGCAATAATTTTATATAATACAATTTTGCTTCATTTTGCCCATTTAAATTTAAATGAAATTTATTGAGGGAGTTAATATAAAATACAAAAACACTTTTCTCATTGGCTAGCAGATCTATATGGTTCCTTTCAGTATAAAAATGAAAAAAAAGAGTGATTTATAAATTAAAGTACTATATAACAGAAGTGATTATTACCATTAATGGTCTGGTGTATCTTTAAAATTCTGGTTTACTTTCAAGGGTCCAGGCAACGAATCTACTAAAGGTAGATCTTTATTCAGAAACTAGTCCACATGACCCATTCAGCCAAAAGAAATTTAACTCTAATCAATCCTCTCCTGTCCGGAGATAATGAAATTAGAAATCAGACCGCAAGTAAAAGAAAGACATCAGTCATGTGAAGATACTGCAGGTGAAATGTAGTCTACCACTTCTCTGAGAAGTAGCCCAGCCATCACAGGATAGGAAGGCAGGAGAAAAGGATGAGGCAAATGTTCAATGGTAAGCCATAGGCTACATGCCACCATTTCCACCTCCCCATATAACAGACAAGTTAATCATAGTACTCTTTTTCTATTAAGAATTAATGTGGTTTCAAAATCCTTTTCCAAAAATATTCTCAGCTGCTACAATGGCGAAATAGACTTGACACATGAGATGAGACTATTTGTAGAAAGTTGGGTACTAATAATGGACTGAGAAGTCCATTATATCTGGCCACTGACCCCTGTACTGTGCACAAATTTCTTCCCCTCTTTTAGTATCAGTTGTCCCATCAGTAAATTGCAGACAAAAATCCCAATACTCTATTAAGTGAGGAAACAATGATGAAGGAGTGGCTTGGACTAAGAGTTCTCTAAAGTCACATTCGTGAGCCTATACTTGTTTGTTCCCATTACGATGAACCCAGTCTCCACTCTAAAGTTAACTTGATATCAACTAACCAGTTTCTTGTGAGAACTCTCTTTGTCCTCAGCCTCATCTCTTTGTCTAGTCAATTTTTCAGAGGACAATTATGTGTTGTGTGAACCCTCACCTTGTCATTCATTATGAGGTTTCCTGTGATCTGATGTTTCCCAGAACCAACCTTCTCTATGCTTGCCTTTTTAATCTCTGCTGCCCTATCCTAGAATCTTTCCCTAACAAATTTATGAATGAAAACTTAACCTTCATGCACTGAAAACCAACACATTTCTAAAAATCCCTCCAAAGGTATTGATATCATCTCTTTAAATGCAGCTATCTCAAGCAGTTTCCCCAAATTAAGAAAAAAATTAAGAAAAGAGTTACCATATGACCCAGCAATCTCTCTTTTGGGTATCTACCTTGAAAACATTTATTCACAAAGATATATGCACCCCTATGTTTATTGCAGTGCTATTCATGGTGTCCAAGACATGGACACAACCAAAATGTCCTTTGATAGATTATAAAGACCAAGGACAAAGAAGATGTGGTACATATACACCATGGAACACTATTCAGCCATAAGAAAGATAAAATATTGCCATTTGCAACAACATAGATGTACTTTGAGAAAAAGGTAAGAACCATAAGATTTTACTCATATGTGGGATATAAAACTGCAACTCATAAACACAGACAAAAGTATGGTGATTATCAGAAGGAAGGAGGGTGGGGACAGTAAAAGGTAAAGGAAGCCAAATATATGGTGATGGAAGATTATTTGATTTTGGATAGTGGGCACACAATGCAATATACAGATGATGTGTCATCAAAATGTACACTTGAAACCTCTATAACCTTATTAACCAATACCACCCCAATAAATTTAATTAAAAACACAGACTTTGGGTTTGAATCCCAGCTCTACCAATTATTGGATATGCAACTATGGAAGTTACTTAAGCTTTCTGAACCTCAGTGCCTTCATATTCAAAATGAAGTTAAATTGGATCATGCATGTACTTAGCATAATTCCTTGGATATAATAGTTACTCAATAAATTCCACCATTGTCCTTGTCATCATCACCATTCTTAACTCAGTTTGCCCCTGCCCTGCTTTTAATGCCTATTCACAGGTTACAATGCAACTCAATCATTGCCTCCTCTAGGGAACCTTCCTGACCTTTTCTACATCCTCATTTATTTATTCATTTTTTAAAATATATTTTATTGATTTTTTACAGAGAGGAAGGGAGAGGGATAGAGAGTTAGAAACATCGATGAGAGAGAAACATCGATCAGCTGCCTCCTGCACACTCCCACTGGGGATGTGCCCGCAACCAAGGTACATGCCCTTGACCGGAATCGAACCTGGGACCTTTCAGTTCGCAGGCCGACGCTCCATCCACTGAGCCAAACCGGTTAGGGCTACATCCTCATTTATTAATGTGATTACACAATTTAACATGAAAAGTGATACTTTATTTATATGTTTTATATGCATGTAAAGTATTTTGTACTTTATATAACTCCCCCTACACCCACAAGATATTAGAAACATGAGCCACCCAGGGTCACCCTGACGTAAGCCTAGAATCGAGGGATCCTTAGCTCAGTTTAACAGCTTCAAAGACTCACATCAGGGGAGCTTGTTCTGTCCTGAGGCAACATTTCCTAGATGGATAACTCTATTTAATATATAACCCCCCACCTTTTACTGAGTACAAGTCCATTTTTCAACGATACAGTTGCTAGTTCAAATCCTTAAACCATTCAGAATAACTCTCATGCTTCATCCTCCTGACATCCCTCCAAACACTTGAAGTCAATGATCTTATCTCCATTTATTCTTCCTCTCAACTTGAGCAAAGCCACCAGGTCTAGCAGATTGCAGCAGAAATAACTAGAATGGCTGGGGAATTGTAACAGGGAGGATTCCAGGCAAGGACAAAGAGTCTGTCTCTTCAGGGGGGAATGGATGGAGCTAAGTATTACTTAAGATGATGGTGGAATCTAAATGAAATGTCGTAGGGCATCTAATTGGGTGTTCCTGACTACCTGGCCCCACTGCTTACCCAGAAGGGGGCAGTAAGTGAAATTAGTGGAGTCTAAATTTAGAGAAGATAAAAGAAAATTCTTCTCTACACAATGTGCAATTATCCTGTACTGCAGGATATTATTGAGGCAAATTAAAGCAAGAAGAATTTGGAAAAGGATTAGGTGCTTGTATGAATGAGAACAGCTTGTGCGGTTACCAGGAAGGAGAACAATTACATGGCCAATTAGCTCCCCGGTGTCAAGCATGCACTAAGCTCAAGCTGGGGTCAGAGAATAAACCGCCTATAGAATTGTGCAGCAGCATCCAATTTTCTAGGTGCATTATTGGATTTTCCTTTGACTGATTCTTCTGAAGAATCTCAGGGAAAACACTTCAGCTGGTAAAGTGTGAGTTGCTTCCATTTACCTTTCAGCCCTGGGTCAGAAATAGAAATGGCCTCTGAGGAACTTCCTTACAAAGAAGGGACAACGAAATTCTGAAATAACTTTTTAAAAATGGTGGGACGAGAAGGACAACATACTAGTCATCTGAAGACGTGGATTTCTGTTCTATTTCACATGAGCTGACTGACATGGAGAGATGGGTTACTGTTGGAAGCACTGGTTTCCTCTTAATTAGAATGGTGGGCATTTCGACTGTTCTGTGTAAATGCAACCCTAGTTCCTCAGGCCTCATAGCTAGATGGGCATAATTAAGAATGCATTGATTTTTAAATTAATAGAGAATCAAGGGGCGAGTTGATATAAAGGACATAAAAAGGCAGTAAAAATGCTTTTGCTCCCGGCTTCTGTAAGGAGATCCTCTGACTCTCACACAATTAACTTTGGGACCCAGGTTTCCTCATGGTTGACAATCACTCTCCCCTAGGCACCGCCACCTTCTTCACATGCCATGGGGTCATCTAGCTGGATCTTTGCTCCAAAAGCTTCCATAACAAACTTTGTCTCAAGTCTGTAAAACAGGAAAGGCCCACCCTTACATTCATGTGAAATCTACTTGTGAAAACTTTTCTGTTTGTCATGTTCCCTTAGGATGAAGTCAAAGGACAATGTGTACCTAAGAGTAAAGGTCAGTAACTGGGGACATGCTCATAGCTTCATGCACTTCCCTCCATCCTGCCTTCCCACTCAAATGAGCAAAGGCATACAGCAATGGGGGAAATCCACACCAGTCATGGAAATGAGGGTAAGGTTGCACCTATTACAAAAAAGTGAAAATCTTTTTAAAGAAAAAACACAGAGATCACCAGAGTGAAGAAGGAAAAACTGACCCATGATTAACTACTTATAAAAGATCCACTGGCTTAGAGAATAATGGAATCTTCCGTGGACACTCACCTGTCTATATTCTCTAATTTATAAAGGGTCTAGAGCAGCGGTTCTCAACATGTGGGTCGCGAACCCTTTGGGGGTCGAATGATCCTTTCACAGGGGTCACCTAAGACCATCGGAAAACACATATATAATTACATATTGTTTTTGTGATTAATCACTATGCTAATTATGTTCAATTCATAACAATGAAAATAGATCCTGCATATCAGATATTTACATTATGATTCATAACAGTAGAAAAATTACAGTTATGAAGTAGCAACGAAAATAATTTTATGTTTGGGGGTCACCACAACATGAGGAACGGTATTAAAGGGTCGCGGCATCAGGAAGGTTGAGAAGCACTGGTCTAGAGGAAAAGAATAATTAACAATTGACATTTATACTCTAGCAGTGTATCTGGGAATCACCCATGTGGCATATTGATGCTTATTTTATGTTCTAACCAAAGAATATGGGCACAATAGTAGCACACCCCCCTCAAAAGATCACTTTTCTGTTAGCAATATATTGGCTCAGTTAATTTGGGATGACCCAGCACACACAGAGAAGGAAACTGACCATGTCAAAGCTTCCTGGCTCAACTACCACCCAACAGCCTCTTCCCACATAGGCACCCAACTGTCAAGTAAAACTACAGTTAAAAGTTTGTTGATTTGTTTTCTTCTAAATCCAGATTTAGAAGATTCAAATGCAGAAACCACACACAGCTTAAGGAAGCTAATGTCAAGTAGCTGAGTATAAGACTCACTTTGGAAAGATGAGAAAATAATTTCTAAACAACTGGAAAGCTATCATGGCCCAAGTGAAAAAGTATAATCTAGAGATATAGAGAAAGTGTCTCCATTTCTTACGTGTTGTTTCAGAAGTACATCCTCAAAATAGATGGCTCTAAAAAGAATATAGACAGTTGCTAATATATGAAAAGTGGGAAGGAGATGAAATTGTAGACAAGATGTTTTATTTTTCATACCCTGGCTCAAAAGCATTAAGAAGTAAGAAATCTTCCCATTTATTGTCACAAGCTAACATAATTCTGATTTTAAAAAATATTAAGCTATAAAAAATAAATATCTCTAACTATTAATCTCACCTTTCAATAAAATGTAGAAATACTAAATAAATTGAAAACAAATCTAATCTGAAGCCATTTTAAAAGAATAATATACCATGAACAAAAAAGGATCATTTAGGCATTCAACAGTAATTAGGAAACCTGTGAATATAATTTGCCAATAATCAGATAACATAAGAAATAACATTTTCTCAATGAAGGCCAAAATTCAATTGACAAAATTCAACACACATTATAGCTAAAATGTCTTGCTGATCTATGAAAAGAATACCACTACCCTTAATCTGGAAAGAAAGTGTTATGTAAAACCAACTGTCAACATTGCACTGAAGATAAAATTCCAAGTAAAATCTAAAAAAGAAAATAATTCTATTGACGCATAGTGGTCCCTCCTTTGGAAAAACTGCTGTTTTGAACTACTCTATTAGTCTCTTATTTTTTAGGTGAACTCTGTTATTTTTAGACTGTAAAATAACTTTGCTTTTTGCTTTAATAGAAAAGATAAACTTAATTGTCTGACCTTGCAAGCCAGCCATCTAACTGATACGCTGATATTGATGCCAGGTGCCTGTACAGATATTCCTACATAGGAATTTAAAATCACAAGGTTACAGGTGTCTGTATAGATATGATATGTACTCAAGGTTACAAGCTGACTTACACAAAGAACTAGAAGGATATAAAAAGGAAATACTCCCTCCTGTGTTTGTTCAGGATTTGACAGATGTAATCTGCTCTGAACCTGCAAGCAATAAAGATGACTCCTAACTAATTGGCTCATTAGGAGTCTTGTCCAGCTCGCTGATTTGCGATACAACACTATCACCTCAATGTTCTGGCAATTCTAGACATTAAGGTAGAGTGAACTCATATAAGATAAATGGACTTTCATGAACTACTGGAGTGATCAGAACAAGATGATTTGTATAATGAGCCTAAAGGAAAATGAAATAATTATTAAATTTATTAGTCTGTTAAGATGTATATATACATATATGTGTATATATATAAACTTACCTAGGATTCATGTAAAAAAAGTCAGAAATATGATTTTTAAAAATCTTAGGTATAGAGCAATAAAAAATAGAATATTCATTATTCTAAGCTTAACTAGAAATATGTAGGACCTATTTGAAACAAATATTTAATTAGAAACATAAGAGATGATGTGTAGAAGTAAAAAGAATTACCATGTTTTGAATAGGAAAGTTAAACATTTCCCATTTAACTTTCTCCAAATTAATTTTAAAATTCTATATTAATATCACTGAATCTTAATTGAAATTGTTTTATTCACATCTGAAAAAATAACTAAAGAGAAATAAATGATAAAGAATAGCTAAGAAAACTTTCAGAGATAGACAATGATTGGTGACATATTTCCAGCCATCAAAATCTGAATAATAAGTTAGTTATTAAAATATTGATAATGCCTACTAAAGAGGCAGGCAGAGGAATGAAACAGAAGTGAAATTCCAAAAACTGACACACATATACAACAGAATTTAGTTTGAGATATATGTGACATTTTAAGTCACCACTTAATGGATGAATTGTTGAATAAATTGTGCCAAGAGAAAAGGAAAGTTGGTACTTTGCCTCAAGTGACATCTTAAAATAATCTTGGACTAATTGAATAGATACATGTTAAAAGAAACCAGGAAAAAAACTAAAAACAAAGTTTCTAAAATAATGAAGATATAAGGAATTTCTAAACACCAAATGCAGAAACCATAATTTTAAAAAAAGATAGTAGGCTACATAGGAATTTAAAATCACAAGATTAAAGTTTATCTTTAAGAATACTAAAAGGTAACTGAAAAGTCAAATTTTTGCAGCATCAGTGACAGAAAAAGGCTAACCCCATAAATAAAAAACTCATAACTTGAAAAGAAAAAAAAATAGCTAAACCAATAAGATACACACATAAAAAAATGATTACATTGCACACAATTTACAAAAGATAAAAAATGCTAATAGAACAAATCATTCACCTTAATACTGTAAAGCAAATAATAAAATATTATTTTTCATCTGTTAAACCAGGAGGGATTAAAATATATTGATATAGTGAGCTGGCACAGATATAGTGAAAGATACAGGCTCATGTGAGATATGGGCATTGTAAATTGCATCAAGAACTTCTAAAATATGTGTAATCTTTAACCCACTATTCCAACTGTGGGGGATTCTCCTAAGACAAGTACTGTTTCTGCCTTTATACAATATCTACTGTCAGAAAATGATGAGCAGTTCTTCATAAGAACATTTACGAAGCATTGCTTAAAATAATGAAAAAATAAAATAAAATAAGGAATAATAGAAGATTGAGAAAATATATACTGATACATTAATATTACCATTTTTATTGATGTTGAAGACAGAACAGGGTAATGTTTGCAATAACTTTAAAACCATGTTATGAGTCAAAACATATATGGTTTGAATCATAGGAAGTTGATAAAATCCTACTGTTTTGACCTACAAATACGGCAATCTTATAAGCATTAGCCTACTAATAAATTATTCTGTGGTTTTCATAAATTATACATGCACAGAAAATACAATTCTAGAAGGAAAATATTCAACAGAATATTTCTTTTACTGGTTAGCAGATAAACCCCCTCCTTTAAATTTTTTTCTATAGCTTATAATTTTCTATAAGTTTTAATCCCATTTTAAAATATTTATAAAATAAACATGGAAAAAAAGATAATACTAAAAACTTCCAAATTGTCCTTCCCTACCCAAATCCATGGACTGAAAGTCCCACACATTTTCCTTTTACTGGAGTGACACTTAGCCCAACTGATACCACAGGCAGTTGAAGGAGGTTGTCTTTTTCAATTGTGACATTAGCTCCAACCTGTTTAGCTTATCTTTTCACAGTAACAGAACACGGTGGCTGGAGGAACAGCAAATTGTGGATGCCAAAATGAACTCCTACCAGAGTCCCTTATTGTACACACACAGAGGTTGCCACTGTTAATCCTGAATGATGAAAATCTTATTGATAAAGAGATTTAAATATGACCTAATGCAAGAAATTTCAAGAGTAGGCATTAACAGAGAAAATGCCCATCTCAAAGAATCTGGCAGGATAGATGTTTGCAGGAAGCAGCATTGAGGAGATAACAGTCAGGCAATGTTTTTTTATCTTTTATTTTTTGGACTGCTGAGGCCATAAGGAGAGCACAGTGAACTGTAGAATCATCATTTTCTGACAGAAGATATTATATAAGTGCATCTGCAGAAACGATTTTACTTTTTGTAGGATCAAACTAAAGTAAGAATTTATCACATAAGTCCAGGTATAAAGGACGCGTAGTAATGCAGTGGCCCATTCCCCGAAGTGTAACACAGGACCAGCCAGTAGCGTCACATCACCCAGGAACTTGACAGAAAGAAAGAGTATCGGGTCTGGCCCTTGACGTCCTGAATCAGAATCTTCATTCTAACAAGATCTGCAGGTGATTTACGAGCATATTCAAGTGAGAAGCACTGATGCAGTGGACATATTGTCTTCATCTCTGGTTTTACAATAGCTTGGGGACAATGGTCATCCATGGGTGAGAGCTATTCCTTAATGGAGAAGGGATGTAACTGATGAGGATGTCCTACCTTTCCAATACCACAGACTCAGGACCAGGGTCATTTCATATGGGTAAGTGTTGAAGGAACAGATCTAGAGAAAAGGAGAATTGAGTGGAGGTGGAAGAGACCTTAAATACTTGAACAGGCCTCTCACACTGAATAAAGAAGTCCAAGGACTCTGTCATTAAGAAGGGCAGAGTTTGGCTCAGTGGATGGTCTAGGGTTTGATTCTGGTCAAGGGCATGTACTTTGGTGGCAGGTTCCATCCCCGCCCCCAGGGGTTGGGGGTGTGTTGGAAGCAACCAATCCATGTGTTTCTCACATGGAGGTTTCTCTCTCTCTCTGTCTCTCTCTCTCTCTCTCTCTCTCTCTTTCTCTCTCTCTCTCTCTCCCTCTCTCTCTCTCCCCCCCTCCCTCCATCCCTCCCTCCATTCCACTCTCTCTAGAAATCAATGGAAAAATATCCTAGGGTGAGAATTAACATAACAAAAAGGGCATGCCTAATGCTGATGGAAACTGAAGTCAGAGAAGTAGTTCACTCAACATAAGTAGGAGTTTTCTAACAAATACATACAAATGGCATTAATTATCACAGAGCTAAGATTACGCTGCCACCATCAGCACCACCATCTCTACCAGCAGAAACTATCACCTGCATCCTTATCCTGCTCAGTTTTTTTTTGTTTGTTTGTTTGAAGATATTTTACTTGATATCACTAATCTTTTCAACCTACTGACAACTCACATGAAACAGAGATAGTAGGTAATTTGTTTAGGGTCACGTGGTCAGCGAGGGGCAGAACTAGCATTCGAATCCAAGCCACAGGATTTCCACAATGAAACTAGAGATACTGAAGAGGGCCTTTATGCCTCATCAGTGGTCGGCAAACTCATTAGTCAACAGAGCCAAATATCAACAGTACAACGATTGAAATTTCTTTTGAGAGCCACATTTTTTGAACTTAAACTATATAGGTAGGTACATTGTTATTAAGTTGATTAGGGTACTCCTAAGGCTTAGGAAGAGCCACACTCAAGGGGCCAAAGAGCCACAGTTTGCCGACCACGGCCTCAGATGAACCAGGGACAACCTCATACTTCCCAAACCTTCCTTGATGAGTATCAGAGCCGCCCTAAACGCTTTTGTAAAACTAGATTCTAGATGCCTCATTGCTGAGAAGTCTGCGATACTAGCCTGAGGGGTGGGACGGGGAAGATGGGAAAATATGCATATTTTGAAAGGATTTTTGATGTTAGGGATAGTCTATTATCCTGTGTTTCCCCTGGTCTCACTTAACACAGGTGTGTCACATGGGAATGGGATGTGTTACACAGCTCAAAGTTCTTCCCATATCCCGCCCCCACCCCCACCCCCTGCTCATTACTAAAAGGAGAAGAGCATCCAAGGTTGAACTGTGGATTTCCCACTATCCCAAAATATAGTAGAACCCAGAAGGGTCCCCATATTCTAGATTTTCTAGTAACCTGCTCCCTGTCCCTTTATCTGAAAAATGAGAATAAGTGTGCCTCGGAATTCTTTAGTGGTATTATGAGGCACTTTCAGAACATGAAAACAGTTTTATCTTCCCATAGAGAAGCAGGAGGTGTTTTGAATAATAATGGCAACAAAAAATAAAAATAAATGCTCAGGGCCAAACAATTTCTCTAAGGAAACAGGTTCTGAAATGCATCAGCTGTCCAAAAGGAAACAGATAGAGTTGCTTTCAATTTTCCAGTTTTCTTTATTCTCATAAAGCTCATTAGCCAGCAATTATGCAACAAATACACACACAAAATAGCTATAGTCTCTGAATTCTGTCTGACTGCTGAGATGTCTCAACATACTAATGAAGAAGGAATGAAAATTCATATGAATTTAAAACTACACTCAGGTTGAAGCCATAATGAACAAATCAGCTCAGTGTACTATGCTGAAATACTTCCTGAGGGAGAAAGCACATCTAATATATTTTTAAAAATGAATAATGATTTAATATTCCAAATAATCACCACCTATGACTAGTTTCATTTTCTTCTCAAAGGAAGATTGCATCTCTCTAGACAAGTGTTATCTTTTTCTTGGGGAGGGGGCCTTAATGGTGCAGAATCCACAGTATCACTACTTTGAATAACTTTTTATTGAAAACAGGTACAGTGGAAAGAACATAACCATTTAAAAAAGACAGACCTCTGTTAAATCTTAGTTCCATCACCTATTCACTATTTAAACTTGGACAAGTTCCTTAACTTCTCTGGGGAGGTAGGATAATAGTTCTTCCTCAAATAAATGTTTTAAGCCTCATAGATAATTTATGTAAATTATTTGGCACAGCACTTGGTACATCAGAACCATTCAGCCAATGCTGTTTTTCCAATTCCCCCTTTTGATTGTATTGGTGGAAGAATGGGAGGAGGTCTCTCATGGATGGAACTCAGACCCTCCCAATAAATGCTACTTTTTAAAGAGACTTCCTGACTGGTCTTGAGGTCCTGGTAATACAGGCAAGATGATGCACATTATAGTTTGAATTGTGGTACAAATGCTATTTGAATTACAAGTGCGCTTGGCTTTTAAGATGTAGACAGAATTGCAGACCACTTGTACATATGAGGCCTAAAATGCCTGCCTTCACATGGTATACCTTTAGCTTCACAAGAAGAAGAGTTTTGCCCCTCCAGCATCCTGTTAGAGCAAGGTTAATAATTCCCTCTGTGGCAAGCCACCAAATGGAAAATGTGTACAGGACTCCCAGCTTAGCCCCGGGCTAGATGAGGCCCCAGCACCCCGATGGATCTGAGTTTTGTAAAATGATTCCTAGTCCCTCTGCCTCCTGCTCACTGTACATATGGCTCCACCTGGCGTGGTAAGAACAAGACCTTTACCCTCCCTGAGCTGAGTGCCGTCCTTCTTCCCCACTGGGTCTGGGACTACCAGGGAGTGTCGTTAGACTTCTCCCTCTCTCTTAGCAATCTTCTATATTTTCTATCATTTTGTCTCACTCTGATGCATTCTGGTTAATTTCTTTGCACACACCTACCATTAATTCTCTCTTCTGCTGCATCTAATCTGCAGTCAATCCCATCCATTGTTTATTTTTAGTTTCAGATATAGTTTCTATTTTTAGCTTTTGCTTAGTTTAAAAAGTCTACAATAACATGAGTTATAGTTTTTAAATACAGAGATATTTTAAAGCTTGCCTTTTTTCATTAACTACACTAAGCCTAGTGTTGTATAATCCAGATTTGATAATTTTACCACCTGAAGTCATGGAGAGTCACTCTCTACAGCTACTGTTTCTACTGGTTTCTCTCCTTGGTGCCTGTTTCAGGTGTTTGTTTATCTGGGACTGTGGGATGATTATTGGCTTTGGAATATTATTTTCAGGGATTTCTTAGGACCTAGAATGAAGGAAACATTCCTCCAGAGAGAATTTTCATGTTCTTTTTGTTTTTTTGTTTTTTTGGAACCTGGAGAATGATAACGTGAAACCACTTTAAACTAAATACAAGCTTTGCGGGGTTGGGAGTCACATTTATAATGTAAAATTGTACTGAAATTTCACTAGAGGACCAGAACATAACATCCTACCTGCCAGAGGTGGGTTATCTTCCTGCTCAGACCCATCCCAAATCTGTTCATCCAAGTCAGTGGCCACCAGGCCCATGAGGGTCCGTGGAGGAGAACAGTTGAGTCTGGCTTGCCCTCACCTAGATTCACCTGCAAGTCATGTTGATCAGATTGTCCACCTTAGGCTGGCCTTGAGTTTCCAGCGGCTTAAACTCCTTTTCATTAGCTCTGCTAATGAATGCCCTCAATGTAAAATGAGTTTACAGCAGATTCTGACTATTCTAAAATCCCACCATTTCCTGGATCTTGGTCTGGCAATTTCTCCCTATATCCCAGCTTTACAATGGTTTTAAAGATAACTTAAAATATATTTTGTCTAGTATTTTTAGTGGTCTTCTGGTGAGAGATGTGGTCTGAAGGATCTAGCCCATTATTACTAGAAGGATGATGGAAGGTCAGTGGACATAGAGAAGATTTTTCTCCATTCTACCCAAAAGGCTCATTATTACAAAGATAGTTATGAAAAGCATTTGTACTAGTATTGGTTCCATTTTATAGATGAGGCCATGGAGGCACAGAGACCTTAAGCAAAGTTCAAAGTAAAGCCAGAATGGAGACCTAGGCAGAGCGTATACTGAGGCCACATTCTTAACCATGACAAAACCATGGTAACTTTTTTGGTCCTATTCAGGCAGTGGCACGGAAATTGCTTTATTACACAGAATGTCTTTATTATCTAGTCCTAAGTTATTGTTTCAGTTTTTTAGTATTCCCTTGACAGACCTTCTGTTTCTAACATTCTCATTACAATGCCATGGCTGTCTGATTTGCTGTTTTCCTTAGTTTCTTCTACTTATACATCATTTTGGCATATCCAGATTTCCTAAGTTTCTACGTACTGGTGTAAACACCACCTCCCTCAGCCTTCCAACATGTGAAGCACCAGACACTTGGCTAATTTCATCCATCATGTCAGTGTTCTTCTTTCCCAGGAAAGAAACTCATGAGTTAAACAATTTGATTATCTCAAAAATGGTGTCTGGTCCAGGCAAGATTTGATTCCCTCTAAAGCCTGTGTTCCTTACCCCTATCCCGTATATTTATCTACCGTTTCTGAATATAAATGTACTTTGCATCAAATTCCTGAAGCTCTCCCACGGCACAATAAACACCATGGTTCACAGGATTATATCCCTTAAATGAAACTACCTGATGTTTATGCATAGTAAGTGCATAGTCTGTCTTCCAATGGCTGGATAGACTGTTGAATGAATACAAGGAGGAGAATTTTCCCAACGACTTAAATTTGGCTTTTTTTTAGAGCCTTCATCAATGTTTAATATCTCCTGTGCTTAAGTACTTTATGTTCTTTATTACTTTTGGTGAGATGTTCCATATTAGTTTGATGTCCATTGATTTTTAAAAGGACCTTCAGTGGTATTTTAATTACTGATTGTGAGAACAGTAAATAATGATCTAAAAATTGCCAACACACTGGTACTTGGAAAAAACCCATGAAACGCATAAAAAATTGTTGGTGTTTAATGCAAAATGAAAAAACAATTTAAAGTTGTCCTTTCATATATCAATTAGTTGTAAATTTGAAAGCTTAACAAACATTTAGTTACTGCCCAAATCACATGCTTTTGTGATGGGCGAATGCTCCAGGAAATCACATGCCTAACAAGCAAATTGGGAAAGAATGTAGGTAAGAATAATAGACTGGGAGAAATGGGGAAAGATCATTACGATCTGTTGCTGCAATAGCTATATTATATACATCATTATGTTAATCCTGCTGGTAGTTCTCATCATAAATGGGTGAAACTAATTACTCAGTAGGGGAACATAGAGCACTGGCCTCTCCACTTATTTATAAAACCTTATGAGGCAGCCTTTGAAACAGGAACTTGGTCTCTAATTAGCACATGATAGCGATGTTCCTATTAAATTGGAAATATAGCCATTTGGAGAGACATTTAGATTAACACACTGCCTCTTTTCTTGGATGCAAAGGTAACCACCACCTTTAATTTTTAAATCCCCCAGTGACACTCTGGAGGAGGAAAAGGTTTATGTGCTCTCTAAGGTTGCCCTGCAGGGTAATAGGCCCCCGGTGATGTGCCCCAACAAGTGAGCTGCCCTGCTCCTTCTCCTATAGGGGTTGTGGGGGCTGTGTTCAACTTTATTCTGGGCCTTAATTTCCACATCTTTCAAAAGAATAATTCAAACCCAATAATCTCAACATTTCATTCCAGCTCTAAAATTTGTGACAAGATTGTTCATGGCACATTTTCATCAGCAGGCTGTTCTTTTGTTGCTCTACTTATAATAAACTTCAGATCCCTTTTGTGACCAAGCAAATGGCCTTGAGGCAGAGCTGAAAATGTGGAGAGAATAATGTATCTATGAAAAATGTAATATGACAAGGCTAACTGCTGAGGACTTTGATGATATTATAAGTGATATGCTTAGGGAGGAGTTGGAGGAGACAGAGGAGGAGAAAGAAGAGGATGGGGAAGAAGAAGAAAAAAGAAGTGGAGGAGAGGGGGTGGAGGAGGAGAAGGAGGAAGAGAAAGAGGAAGAAAGAAAGAAGAGGAAGAATAAGTAAGAAAACACAACTAACATTTGCTGAATGTTTATTATGCTCTAGTCACTGCTCTCAGCATTTTGGAGATATTATTCTAATTAATCTCCCAGAAAATCCTAAAAGGCTAGCACTATATCCACCCTTATAGTACAAAGCTGGGAGCTGAAGCAGAGAAAAGTTAGATAACTGTCTTAATATCACACAGCTGTAGAGTGCAGAGCCTGCGCTTGAATCCAGGGAGTCAAACTTCAAATAATTCTCTCTTCAGGTCAATTTTCTGCCCCCTCAAAGGTGGGTGGTGTTTAAAACAAGGTGAAGGCTTTGCTGGTATTAAAAAAATATGGAGCACAAATTACCACTTGCACAGAGCCCCTGAGGGAGAGAGATATACAGGGACATTGGCAAACACTCTGTTTAGTGCTCTTGGAAACCTATCCATGATGCAAGGAGGTTCTGCTAAATAGGGCTGGAACACATGCGCTGAGATGGAGGCCTAAGGACCTCCCACTACTCCCCAATTGTACCCCATAGACCTACCGCCCAGATACACAATCTCAACTCATGCAAGGAATGGCTCAAGACAAAAGAGAAAGGATTCCTGGAAAGCCAGTTGGTTTTTTTTTTTTTCCAGGAGAGCAGAACTAATTCCACCCACTCCTCTTTCTGTAAGAATAAGACACTGTAGAGAAACGGGCATATCTAGACACATAGGTTTGTAAATAAAATGATTCTACCTTCAGCAAAAGTTGTCCAATAAATCTCCTAGAATTTGGTCAGATTTATGTATTTTCCTGGGGATAGGAGAGAAGATGGAAGATTGAAATACAGAGAATAAGAATTTCCTTTGCTCCCTAGAGGCTTGGAGATCCCAATGCATTGGGGAAATCCAGAGAGGCTTCTTGGTAGAGACAACATTTGAAATGAGTCCAGGATTCGTGCAGGTTGAAATGAGAGATGAGTATTCCAGATAGAAAAGGCAACATGGAAAGAAAACAAGCAAACAAACAAACAAACAGAAAACGTTAGGGCAAATGAAAGGAATAGAGAGCACATACAGGCTAGTATTACAACATAACACAGGAAGAAAAATAGAGGACGGGATGAAGAAATGACTACATAAACTCTATTTCTACAAATCCAATTGGAAGTTTGTGAAAACTGAGAGCCTGTGATTCAGAGCAACAGCATTGTGAGAATTTCCCTGTTTCCTTCTATTTGACCAGCTACTGCAGACAGTTAATACAGAATCAACCTGACTGCTTCAAGGCAGCCCTTTGGCTGGTGCCAAATGTTGTGCTCTGGTCCCCTGCAGCCTTTCTCCTTTCACACTGCTCTTTACCATGGTGAGAGGACAGCCCCAAGAGGTCAGCTAGAGTTGGCTTCCCTCCCTCACCTTCCCTGATCACAAACTGCCTTATTAAAAAGCTATTCTCTGAGTGCTTGCCTCCTTTCCTTAGGCCTGAATAATCAATTGTTGCCTTAGGGTGGTTCAGAAAGCAGCCCCCACAGCACCCAGTATTTATCACCAGCCAATGAGAGCCAGGAAAATCCTTAAGACTTGTAATTTCTCAACTCTAATGAACAGTAGGAACCGTATTTGCACAGGAGGGAGCAATTAAACAGAATGAGTAGTAAGACGACATTTCAAAAGTCAGATGGAAGACCTGGAGGGTCTCCATTATCAGCCAGCATACAGCAGTTTAGGGAGAGGCTGGAATTTCCAACTAAGGCAAAGCAGTTATCCTGTGGACAAGGGACAGGGACAAGGAGTGGGTGTTACCTTCCCTGACTGGCCTTCCCTTACTGCAGCCTCCGAATGATCTATATACCAGTCTTCCCAATGGGCACTGTAGGGGCGAGAGGTACATCTTTTGGTCCTTTCAACCCAAGAGAGTTATAGAGATCAATACACTTGTGACAATAAAGCCAGGTGTCACAGAAAGACAAGGTAAGTCCCTTGGGCTAGAATTTATAAACCACTACTTAGCAGAAATTCAGGAGTCTCAAACTGGCAACTTATGGGCCAAATGCAGCCTGAAGGTATATATATTGTCACACAGAATTTAAAAAAAAATTGCATTAGATGACAACACTTAAATCCTGGGAAATTTCACCTACTAATCTAGTTTTTTAGCTTCTTTTGTCAGCAATTGTCTGGATCTGAGCACAATCTTTCAAGTCTCTTTCCATGGTCCTCATCACTCTCTATTGTTCTCAAATAAGTCAAGGTCATTTACATTTATTGTGCTTGCAATGAGCTTTTTTCCCTTCATAGTTGAAAAGTGCTCTTTATCTTCTTGTTTTTAATACAATGTGGGAAAATGAAAGATAGAACAAAAGAGCTTCAGTTTTTCATACCTGACTCATTTATATGCTCTGCCTAGACCCATAGGCACTGGAGTTTATGTCCCTCATGGTAATAATTTGTATTATTGAACACTCTGTATGCATCAGGGATTCTTCTAGCCTCTACATACTAATTCACTGAACAAAGAACCTAGCTACTTTATAGTGCTACTATCTCCACTTTATAGATGAGGAAACAAAGGGGCTAAGATATTAAGTTATGACCAAGGTCACACAACTATCATGAGTCAGGGCTCAAACCTAGATATTCTGGCTCCAGAATCTAGTGAGAACCTCCCTAATATACTGCTTCTATCACAGCAACCCAATAGGAACAGAAAGAGAAACAACTACAAGGAACATTGAACCTACCCCATCATCAGAAAGCAGTACGGCTTATTCTCATGATGGGATATTTTAAGCATCTTGCATTATGAAAAAGTTCATAGCAAGCACGGTGCCTTTAGCACAAACAGCCATGCAACAGAAGAAAGATACAGGTAATAAAGTACATTTTTACCGAACTCTAAAGTTATAGCTCATTTGCATCCTATTATTTATGCTCAATTTCCCTAATTTTGTGCAATCAATTTTTACTGTTATCATCAGACAAAATAAAAAGTTACATCAAGAAAATATTGTTGCTGATGTATCTCAGAAGATTAATTCCTCCGTGTCTCTCCATCTGAGTGTGCTAAAGACTAGCAAGTGGGATGACGGTACCTACCCACACGTCTCTGAAAAAGTTGCTCAGATACCTGGATTCTATTTGTTTTTCAAGCAAATAGTTGGAGGGTAATGAATTGCAGGTAAGACATGTATCAGTAATATTGAGGGCTAAGACTAAGAATTATGGCAATGACTGCCAGAAAAATCCATGTATCTCTGGGCATGTAATTACCCCTGGCTTCTTTCTCTAGCACATGTAATTGTGACCACTCAGCCTACAACTGAATAAAAAATGGACCTTTATTTGGGTCTCAGATTTATTTGGGTTTAGTTCAGATTTGCTTTCTGGGAAGTGTCCTCTCTATCCAGAAAATAGCCTATGGGTCTTATTCTCAGAAACTCCTCAAGCAAGTCAGAAATGATCATGCTGATCTTTCCCATTCTATACCCTTTGCTCTACCTCCCTATTCCACCCCATCAAATTTTGCCACATAATAATATGTTCCAAGTCTGATTCCTTAGTGCCAAACTTTACATCTATTAAATGAGTAATAAATGCACATGTGTATCAAGGAGAAAAAATGGACGATGTTGATTGTGCTTTGCAAGATAAGAAAGCACCTTCCCTATATGCCTTTGCCTTTAATGAAAGTAATCATGTAATTTTGGGGTGGCAACTAAAACGAGGCTGAAGGTTTCTGGGTTCTAATATAGCTACAACTCTTAGACAATGTTTAACTATTGAAAGTGTTTGGAATTTACATGTTCTAATGCAAACGAAATCATGCCACTATATGGGAGGTTGTAAGAGGAAATATAAACCAGAATGATCAAATATCAGATGAGGCCATACCCGATCCTGAATTGGAGAGAGAGGCAAAGGGTGGAGCAGGGGCGTGGGGACATCTGTAATACTGTCAACAATACAAAATATTTTTAAAAAATATCCCGTAACCTTATAGACCAGTGGTGGCGAACCTTTTGAGCTCGGCACGTCAGCATTTTGAAAAACCCTAACTTAACTCTGGTGCCGTTGTCACATATAGAAATTTTTTGATATTTGCAACCATAGTAAAACAAAGATGTATATTTTTGATATTTATTTTATGTATTTAAATGCCATTTAACACAGAAAAATCAACCCAAAAAAATGAGTTCGTGTGTCACCTCTGACACGCGTGCCATAGGTTCGCCATCACTGTTGTAGACAATTCTAAAGAAAAGGAAGAAAACAGGGCATCAATTCAGAGGAATCTGGATATATTCAGATTGCTGAAAGTGTAAACAAGGAACAAATGAAAAACAAAACAGAAGGAAGAACACCACACCTCCCACACTTGACTGAGGCTTCCTCCATGAAGCCTTCTGAGACCACACATTTAGATTTTGTCTGTCTCCTGCCCTCACAGACTTTTAAAACTCTGCCATAGTAGCTCTACTATATGCACTTTTCTATCCCTACCATTAGCTTGTAAGCTCTATGATCTTATTGTCAAACGCGTATCTTCAAAAGTGACATATGCCACAAACCGAGAGATTAAAGAAAGATTGAAGAGCTGAGCTTGTGCTTTTGAGAACGGCAGGGTTGAAGGAAACAGCAGTATTATCTCTCCAGTCCAGATGTCCACGCAGCTTTGAAATGCTCACTTGGCTCAGAAATGTGGGAGGAAGCCACGCGCAGGACGAGGGCTGCTCTGGAGGACGCTGGTCTTCTAACTGTGCATCATCTGACAGCTGCGTCTTGCTCTGCTGGCAGGACGCTTGTTTGCAGAAGGCTGATGACTACCATGCCCACCTGGCCACGCATTACTTTCCCCTCACGTATTAGGCTCCAGGAACCTGGCCTTCTGTCTGCTTCTCTAACACTCCTAGTTTTTTACCTGATTGCACTTCAACTTCCAGTTCCCTTTGCCTACAAAGCATGTTCCCAGATCTTTGCACCTGAGGCTCCGTTTATTATTTGTGTTTCAACTTCAGTGTCACTTCCTCCAATGGGCACATCTCATCACCCTACCACACTGGCTCTCTCTTTGAGGCACCCTGCTTTGCATCATTGTTTTGATCTCTGTGACATTCACCACTACCAGGAATTGCACTGTTTATTATATATAGTGGGGCCTTGACTTACTAGTGTCCCGACTAACGAGTTTTTTGAGATACCAGCTGTCTCTCCACAGATTTTTTGCATTGGGTTGATAGAGTAATTTGAGTTAACGAGCTCCTTAACCAGCTTGGTCTTGGAACAAATTAAACTTGTAAGTCAAGGCCTCACTGTATTCGTATATTTTCTGTTGCCCTCACCAAATGTAAACTTCAAGAGAACCTGCTAGATCTGTTCCTAGCCAGTGTCTAAACTGGTGCCTAGAACAAAAAAGTACCCAATAAATGTTTATATAACAATGAGTGGAAATAGGGAATATGCTTACTGGGTGCCTACCATGTGGCTGGCACCCTAATGAGTGCTTTCAAACACAGTATCTCATTTGATCCTTACCATACATTTTGAAAGAGTCATGACTGTCCCACACTTTGCAAGTGAGGGAAAAGCTTCAGAGAGGTAGAGTAATGTGTCCAATGTTGCACAGCAAGTGCTCAATAAATATTTATGGAAAGAAGATAGGCAGACAAACAGGTCAGCAGGCATCTAGAATGTGGCAGTTCCACTCAACTGATATAGCTCCAAACTCCCTATTCATTTCATTTCATCATAGTTTTAATGTAGATCAACTTCTATTTTGACAAGGATAGCAGAACATTCTGTGACTCCCAAGTCCGACCTTTTGAAAGTATCTTGCTGACAGTTGGAATCAATACCTTTGTGTGTTAAGCTGTAATTTTCACCACCAATATGACATACTCTTCCCAAGTAATGCTGGTGCCGTTGATCCAAGCCACAGACTGTCATCTTTTATTTGGGAGAGAACAGAATTCAGGGTAAAGACTTTTTCCATTAATTCCCTATTGTAGTCCAGAGTTTACTGTCTAGCTTAGGAGAGGACACACACCTTCAATTAGATTTTTTTTTTTTAAATGCAAAAAACAGCTCCCTCTCTTTGGGCAATCTGACATTTGCAAAGTCTTTTCACAATCACATCACAGTCAACACTGTTCTCTGGTTTGATTCTGGATGGGAACTTACATTGCTTCACATGTCTACATGGTCCAGCATAGTCTGGTCCCTCCCTACTCATCCAGCCCCACCTCTTGCCACTACTTCTCACATTATGTCTCACCAATTCATTCTTATTTTGTTTTCAATTAGTGCTCCGTGATCTCTAACATCTTCCTGCCTTTGCTTTCTGTCAAAATACTCCCCAACTACTTTTTTATCTAGAGTAATTCCACTTTATTTTTAAAGATGTTTTTCCTAAGTGTGTCTTTCTCTGTAAAGCTTTCTCTGATAATCCCTATTCTCTTGACCAACTTCGATATCTCTTCATATGTAATTATAGTGTACCTTGTAACATCTCTAAAATAATTACATTGCATTTTGATGAATACTTGTTTTTTTCCCTCTACTTGTTTATCAGCAATTTGAGACACAGCATCTGTCTTATGATAGAATTATTAGCAGAAAAATGGCCATTATATAGTGCTAGGCATTGTATCAGACACTTTACATATATTGTCTCATTTAATTCAAACAATGATAGTATTGGTGTATATAGAGCATATTATTTGCTCAATTGAGTATATTACTTTGGAGATATTATATACAGACACTTAACTTTGAATTCTCATGAAACTATGTAATATGAATCATTATTCCAATTCCACAGGTGAAAAGCTAAAGTCCACAGATGTTAAATCATTCACTCAAGGCAGATAACTATCAAATAGCAGAGCCACATTCAAACCCGAATGTGTTGCTCATTCTCTATCAGGCTATGTGCACATGGAAACATCTGTGTTTCATTTCTGTCTATGTCTGGAGAATGGATGAGTTTATTTATATTTACTGAGGGTGGAATTTGAGGCCACCCATAAGCCCAGTGTTATTAGCTATTCAATGTCATTTATCCAAAGACCCTCTGAGCAAGTCAAACTAAAGTTTTGATGCTCCCCAGACTCATCTTGTTCACTCCTGACACATATCTAACTTTGGCTCACCCAACCTGAAAAGTTGGCACTCTTTTTTGTTGCCTATACAAATATCCCCCATAACCTTGGGCTCATATTTTAGAACCTCAAGTTAAAAAACTATATCCAACTTTTTCTAACCTCAATATCACTATCTGTTTGTCAAATTTTGGCATATCTTTAGCATGAAATCAAGCAATCGATTATATACAAAGACAACAAATACCAGATCTATCTTTCACTAGCTATTTGATTTAGGACCAATACTTAAGCCTCAATATCCTGAACTGTAAAATGAGGATAGCAGTAGTACGTAACTACATAGAGTAGCTGTGAGAATTCACTTCTGTCATTAATGTGGCTTCAGCTTCATATTAAGGGATCAATATATTATTATCTAATAATACAAGAGATTGTACCAAAAAAGGGACTAAGTTCTTGATTTACAAATGAATAAAAACCCCAAAAACAATCAAAAAAGAGAAAGCTACTGACTCAAAGTCACACTACTCAACTAAGAATCACATCCAAGTCTTTATGATTTCCGCCTCTAAACAATTATTTATGTAGCTGTTTATATCTGACATGTGTGACTTCAAGTTATGAACATTTACTTATTTTTACTTTTCATTCTTCATTGTTCCTAACCAAGTGCTTATTACAATTTTGCCAAGCAATGAATTACAGAGTTTCTGAAGAACATTATTTAGCTAAGTCTTAACATTCAGTGGTAATTTTCTCCACCATGGAGTTAGCTTCCTTTGAGATGGAGAATAGGGCTAATAAGTAACAGCAGTATATTCAGAAAGGAAGAGAAAGAAAGAAGTAGGAAATGAGGAAACATTATGAACAATCCTAGAAATAGAATCACCGGGCTTGCAAATTCCAAGCATCTGGGGAAGGAATCAGACTTGTTACAGGAAATGGCTATTTACTGAGAGATGAAGGGGCTTTGTTTCCCTAATCCAGGGCCTGCTAAGCCTTATGTTTCTAAGTTTCAAAGAAAATGCAAATCAAGGAGAGGACAAAATTAATTTTCTTTGCCAAAGTATCTCTTATTTAACACAAGACAAACTCTCCAGAGTTACAAACCATGATAAATGGTTTCCTTTTTAAAGCCCAAACACAGAGGGCTTGATGAATCCATCGGTATTCTATGGACCCAACTTACAGTTCTTCTTTTATGGGACTACCATTAGTTAGCAACATTACAAAGAAAGTGAAGTTTACCATCCTGTATTTATACATCAATTCTACTTTCCCACACATCTCAGGCATTCATTTATCATCCCATCAGGGCTCTCAAGACATATCCACCTCATGGTTGGCCAAGCCTTCACCAGAGGGCAATATCCCACCCCAGTCAGTCTCCTAGAGCACAACCCTGAAAATTTGATTCTCTTAATGTGAGAACTATACAACTATTCTATGTTTCTTGAAAGTAGAGCCTTGTATCTCACCTAGAGTAGCAAAAAAGAGTGCACATAGTAGAAATTAGAATTGAAAACTTTAGGAGGCAGTGGGGGAGCTAAGATATACCCATGTTAAATGGATACTGAATAATTTCACTCTAGAGCCCAGGGTCTAAATCATTGATATTATCTACAAAATGAGAGAGTCAACTGCAAAGTGCTGGAATTTTACATTTTAATGGGAAGGAGGCCATATTCCCACTAAAGGAATGTTATTCCTAGAGCAGATAATCAGAACCCAAGGTGAACAGCCATTCTCTCCTCTGATCCCACAGAGGGAAGGACTGGGGAGCCAGATGAAGCCCCCTCCTCTAGCTCAGGCCAAGCTTTCTTTCATCAATTCTCTGCCTTTGGGATTTTGCAATACCCAGAATTTTTTGGAGAATAGTGATTCACCCTCTTTCTGTAGCCAGCCAACAGATCACACAGTGACCGTGGCTTTATGGTGACACGAGCGGTCGTTCAAAGTCAGAACTATTCCAATTCGCCTCTTCCTTTTCAATTTAAGCTTCTTTCCAAAGGGCCATAAACTATTCTTTTTGAAGGTAGTTCCTTTCATCAAGGCTCATTCAGATGGAAGACAAGGGAATCAGCAGCCAGTATGACAATGGTATTTGGGTGCTTTGCTCTCTTTCTTGTTGCAAAAGAATATGGCATTCTGACCTGAAGACCATCCAATAGGACAACCAGGCTGGCCTTGTATAGTATTAATTTTTATATTATGAAAATCTCTGCAGCAGCACTGTCCAACAGAAATATAATGTGAGCCACATGCTATTTAAATTTTCTGGTAGCCACATTTGCATATTATATTGAATCCAATATATTTACAATATTATCATTTCAAAAGGCAATCAATATAAAATTTATCCGTGAGTCATTATTTGCTGAGTCTACAAAATCAATGTGTGTTTCATACTTACAGCATATGTCAATTCAGACTAATTATTATTCAATGTCTGGTAGTTACATGTGTCTAGTGGCTGCCTTACTGAACAGTGTATTTCCAGATCTTGGCTGCATTTATTTGTTCAACATACATTTCTGGGTTCACAGAGCTTTACCCAACAGGAATAAAAAAAATTAACACAGAGTAGGTGATCAATAAATGTTTGCTGCTTTGAATTTTTTAAAAAGCATGTTAATTACTTATTTTAAAAATACTATAATTTCTTAAATATTTTGGGGGATACAAAATAATATAAGACCGAAAAGGCACTGACCTACAAAGGAAAGAAGATAAGAGTCAATGACAGAGGTAACTGTTAAAATGGAAATAATAATGTCTTAAGGATTTATATTTTAATAGGGAAGATAAAACAAATGTTTTCAAAGATCTTTAAATGTCAGTGCAAAACTATAAATATCTAAATTCCCAAATAAAAGAACCAACCAACATATTTTATAGAAACTGAAGAGACAACATTCTACCTCTCAGATAATTGAATATTGTAAAGATTGTTAATAGGCATGGTTGCTGGGCCGGGGGGGGGGGGGGGGGGGCGGGGGGGGGGGTGTGGTGGAGAGAAAGCCTACATTCCCATATGCTACTGGAAGTAAAAAGTGACATTTATGAAAAAAATTGTTAAATATCCTTCAAAATTGCATCTTTCAACACAGCTGTTTTAATTCTGTATCATGAGGAAATTACTGGATAAAGACATAAAATGAATGGAAAGAATGCTTACTTTACTGACACGGAACTATAGAAAATTAAATGAGAAAATCCAAGTTTTGGAACAATATATGGAAGACACCATTTAAAATATACACACAGCAGTGGGGATATTTAAATTCTGCTTTGTACTTTTTGGAAATAACTATTTTAATTAGCATACAATCTCTTAATCAAAGCCAACAACAATTTGTTACCTTTTGAAAAAGAACTATACCCTGGAAACTTTCAGAATAACAAAAAGAAAAAAAGAATTAATGAAGAAAAGATTGTAGCTTGTAATAATTAGGGAAATTTTCTTCAAAGAAGATTTACATAAAAGAGAATATAAGGAGAATATTCTTCATCAAAATACTACATTTCCCTATGACTCATTTATCTTGTAAGTGATTTAGCTGCAAGCCCTTGATCTTCTTTAACTTGAAATGTAAGAGGAAAAAGCCCACATCAAAATAGGGCTATAAAATGATTTCTTATTTGACAAGCTTAAAGACTACAACATTACCTGGACGTGCACTCAAGTTTACCTGGGGGCAGATTGGGAGTGCTGAACTGGGAAATAAAATTACAGCAAAGCAATTAGAACATAAAATCAGCTCTGAAAAAGGCCAGCTGAGGGTGTGTAACAGGTCAAAAACACAGGCAGTGCCTTTCAGTAGTGGAGAAAACAGAACACAAGTCATTTCTGGGCTCTCTGAGAAGGATCAAATCCTTCCTGTACCTTCCTCTACAGCACTGTGCCCCATCTACCTGCTTCTTTTACTTCTCACTTCCAGAAGCCAGGGTCAAGTTCATATGATCTGCCCCCACCTGGACTACCCCAATAGACTCTCCATCTCAGTCCCTCCTAGTTGCTATCCTTCCTGGAATCCAAACTGACAATGCTCTTCTGTGCCTTTTGGACAACCCAGAGGACACAGCCTCTACACATGTGCAGATAGCAGATCACACTCGTAAATGTTTGGGGTTTTTGCTTCCTTATAGTGATTACAGAATGATTAGCTGAAATGTATGATATTTGTATTATACATTTGAAATGTATAATATTTCTCATAAAGTCCCAGATTCTCCATTCCTCCTGAAAAATTACATGATGAGCTCACATGCTTGGGACACGAAATGTCCTTGAATAAATGCCAGCTGCCCTTTTTCAGTGGGGGCAGAGTGACTTGATTTCTTTCTTGATTTCTTTCTTACTTCCTCTTCCTCTTTTTCTCTTTCTCTGTCTCCCTCTCTTATTCTCCTCCCTCCTCTGTTCCCTCCCCTGAGCTTGCTTCACTCATCACCTACTATGTCACTGCAGAGATAGAACCTACAAGCCTTTCAAGGTGTAACTTGGGGTCCTTCCCAACATAACCTAACATATCGTCCCAGAATTATTTCCCATTTGATGCCTTCATCTATTGGTCTATTCTCTGTGTACCCTCGATAGGCTTTTCTCTTGCCCATTCCCCTTATCCTGTCTTCATATCTTGAAGATAACCCATAAGTTTTATGTATAAAATTCCTACTTGGTCTTCTGATTTTTTCCAAACATCTGCAAAAGTCAACTCTTTCTCTAGATTTAGTCAGAAAATTAGCACCCTTATCTGTCATTTGTCAATTATGAATTACCGTGTGTGTGTGTGTGTGTGTGTGTGTGTGTGTGTGTGTGTGTGTGTGTATTCTGCCATTCAGGAAGTGCTTTGCCCAAAAACTCTGTGTTTCCCAGAAAAAAAGAGCATAATGCTCAAAAAGCTTTTGTTGATTGATCCATATACAAATTGGACAATATGTTTCATCCACACATCACCTGGGAAGTAGAGAGCAGTCAAATCTAGCAAATACCATCTCAGTGTTGGATGGATTAACTGGACAGCTGCCATCAAGTCACTCAAGTTATACCCAGTGGACAAATTCTTGGTAATACAAAAAGGATTGCTTTGGTTACAGCCCAGGTCCTTTTTAGATAAATGAATGCTATGATTACAAAAGAGCTTTGCTTATTATACTTTCCCATTATATCTTAAAAAACAACACCTTAGTTCCAGGGCCGATTTGTAGTCTTACATTTCCTCTAGCTTTCTTGTTTACTGAAGAGAAGTTCTCATGATTTGTGCTATCAAAGGAGACAGGTTCTTTTTCTGAGAAACAGACACATCAATTTTATCTTGCACAGATCAGCTCTAAGTAAAGTCTTCAGTAGTTCTGATCTGTATCTCATGCACTATGTATTGGTATTCACTAAACTTCTACTCTGCTCATTTACCCCATAACTAAGATTTAAATATATCTTATTTTGACCAGTCATTAAATATGTCCTCAGGAGTCACTGAGTACAGGAAAAAGAACCCCAGGTTACGATATAGAAGCAGCCCAGCCAGTATGGCTCAGTGGATTGTGCATGACCCCGTGCAGCAAGAGGTCCCCAGTTTGATTCCTGATCAGGTCACAAGCCTTGGTTTCAGGCTCAATCCCCAAAAGAAGCATGCAAAAGGCAGCCAATCTATGATTCTCACTCATCAATGTTTCCATCTCTCTTTCCTTCTCTCTCTCTCTCTCTCTCTCTCTCTCTCTCTCTCTCTCTCACTCTCTCTCTCTCTCTCTCAAATTAATAAAAACATAATTTTTTAAAAAGAAATAAAAGCAGAAAGAGGTGCTGTTGAGCACAAAGGAAGGAGAAAGTTGTGAAGGAAAGTTTTCCAGTACAATAGAAATTAATTTGATATTAATTCAAACAAAGTTGATGGTAACATGTTAACTGCTCCAGAACAGACACTAAGAAAAAAAATCTAAGATATATACAGTAAAAAACAAAAACAATAAAAAATTAAAATGGTATACCACAAAATAACTATTTAACACAACAGAAAGCAGTAATGGAGAAATTCTAGGGGGGAAAGATAGATATTTATATAACACAGCAAAATAGCAAACAATCACAACAATTACATTAAATTTAAATTGACTAAACACTTCAATTGAAATATAGAAATTGGCAAAATAAATTTAAAGAAAAATATTACCTACCTTTATGTTGTCATCAAGAGACACTTTAAACTCAAAGACATGAGTTAAAAGCCAAAGATTAAAAAAAGATATATCATGCAACAGGCAAGCAGAACTCAAAAAGAGATCAGAATAGCTATACTAATATTAAAAGTAGCATACTTTAAACAAAATTGTTTTTAGGTACAAAAATAGAAATTTTAAAATGATAAAATGCCAATGTAGGAGGATGACTTAACCATTATAACATGACCTTTTAAACTAAGTAGGCCTAACAGTTTCCCCAACATTAGCAAAATAGCAACAGTCTCTCAAAGAGCACATAAAATATTCTCCAGGTTAATCATGTCAGGCCATAAAGCAAATTTCCATAAATATTAGGAGATTCAAATTATACTTATAGTTCATATATGTCCTTTGACTAAAATGAATTAAAATGACAAATTAATACAGAAGGAATTTTGGTAAACTCACAAATGCATGAGAATTAAACAACAAACTTCTAAATAACAAATGCGTCCATGAAAAATCACAAAACAAATAGGAAAACATTTTGAGGTGAATTAAAATGAAAACATAACTTACCAAGTTTCATGCAATGTAGCTAACACAGTGCTTAGAGGGAAATTTATAGCTGTAAATGCCTATAATAACAAAGAAGAAAGAAGTCAAATTAATATCCCAATCCTTCACTTTAAGTAAAATTAAAATGAAACTAAATCCAAAGCAAACAGAAATAATGAAATATTAAAAGCTGAGGAGAGCCCTATCCGGTTTTGGCTCAGTGGTTGGCCTATGGATCAAAGGGTCCTGGGTTTGGTGGGTTTGATTGTGATCAAGGACATGTCTTGGTTGCAGGCTCCTCCCCGGCCCGGGCCCTGGTCAGGCCTTGAGCAGGACGCAACCAGTCTATGTGTTTCTCTCACATTAATGTTTCTCTCTGTCTTTCCCTCTTTCTTCCACTCTCCCTAAAAATCAATGGAAAAATATCCTCGGATGAGGAAAAAAAAAAGCTGAGGAGAAAATAAATTAAACAGAAAAACAATAGAGAACATAAGAAATAAGAAAACCAAAAGTTATTTTTTAAATCAAGAAAATTGAACAACCTTTAGCTAAGCTGACCAAGTGGGCAGGGGGAAAATAGGGAAAAACTTAGTTTACTAAAATCAGCAATTAAACTAGAGGGTATCACTACCAAAAAAGTGGAACCAATCCAACTGTCTGTCAGCTGATGAATAAACAAAATGTGGTATCCATACAATCAAATATTATTCTGTTGTATGAAGGAATGATACACTAACATATGCTACAAAACAGATGAACCTTGAAAAACTAGTGAAATAATCCACACACAAAAGGCCATATGATATATGATTCCATTTACATGAAATATCCAGAATAGATAAGTCACAAATTAGTGGTTATCAGGAGGAGGGGTAGAGGAGACAGAATGAGAAGTGACCAAAGGTAAACGTGTGGTATAGGAATCAAATCTCAATTAAGCTGTTATTTAAGAAAAGAATGAGAAGTGCAAAAGCTGGGTCATATGGTAGTTTTCATTTTAAGGAGGGGTAGAGGGGGTTAACTGTATGGTGACGGATGGAAATAGACTTCCGGGGGTAAGCACAATGCAGCACATACAGAGGTCGAATTATAATGTCATCTACCTAAAACTTACCTCATGCTATAAGCCCATGTTAGCTCAACAACAACAAAAAAAAGAATAACACTCTCTCAAGAACATACAACTGGTAGTAATGATTCATCTTGGATTTGAAACAAGTTTATATGACTCCAAATCCTGTGATTATTATATCATAGTACTTCCTAGGTTTGTTACCTCTGCCTAGGAGACTCGGGTAGGATACAGTATTTAGTGTGATCATTCTATACTTTGCTTTCAGCCTCCATGCACTTTTAAAGAAAATGGTGCTTTATGGAAGAAAGAAGCCTCAGAGAATTGTAAGAGAGGCTCAGAAATTCCAGGTCATGAATCTCTGAAACACAAAGCAGAAGAGAGAGAGAGGATAGGCTCACACGCGGGTACACTTTCCTTCTGAGAAGTCGGGAAGCTGCAGCACGGAGACCACAGTCAGGTTTGGCTGTGGAAATCCGAGTTCAGAAAACCCGGAAAGAGTAGTAACATGCTCTATTAAAGTGTGGAAGGTCAAGTTATGCCCTCGCACTATCTGATGACAAGGAAGAAAGAAATGAAGCTTTAGGCTGAAAGCCCAGTGACTGGGGACAAAGAACCTGAGTGTTTCCTGGCTGCTCTCCTAAATTGGACCTCTTTCATTGAAAAAGCAAGAACATTAGCCATTGTTGAGTTTTCTAAAGGTAGGTGAGAAGTTTGACAGCTCCAGATAGAAAGAATAAGAGGTGCAGGGAACTGGTAATTATCTGCTATTTGGAGACAAAGGCATGCCTGTGCACACGCACAGGTGTGTGCTCGCCGTTCTCTGGTTTCAGTTCATTATTTAATTCCTTCCTGCCTGCCAATGGCGGAGGCAGATTTCTCCTTGACACTGGCAAAGGGAAGTTACAAAAGAGAAAAGATATCAAAGTTCACTGCGGGGGGTGGGGGTGATTTACCAATTGCAGAGAAGATCTAGTTTCTAAAGATTAAAAAAATGATTTATTTTTTTCCAAAAGTAATATTCATGTTGTTTTAGGTATATATTTGGTATTTTTCCTCCCTCAAGCCCATATTCTTCCTCTGTCCATGCTGCTCCATATAGTTGATTGATGCATCTATAAATGTTTCACATCATAAATAAACTGCTAGTTTTTTAATCGTGCTGTGGCTGGAGTTATGTTCAGAGCATGGTCTTGCAGCAGAGAAAAAGAGAAGAAAAAGTCAAAGAGAAGCATGGGTGAGCACCACTAAAGTCAACATAATTTCTTCAGAGGAAAACACTTAGCTCTGAGGTTATAGGTACACGTAGTTTAGATACATTATATCACATCTGGCATAGTAGTCACATGGAAGTAAAAGGGGTTATACTAGAAGACAATGTGAAACTTTCCCCAGCTCTTGAGTCTTGTATCATGGAGCTAGAATTATATTGTTATCACTTACTGACTGTGTAGTCTTAGGAATGTTTCTTAAACTCCCTGTCACTTAGTTTTCTCAAATATAAAGTGAAGATAGTAGCATATATATATAGGCATATTGAAGTATAGTAATCTCCATCTTTGGTAAAAACTGCTGTTTAAAATTTTAACCCTGCTACTCTGTAAACATTTGCTTCCTTAAATAATAGGGAAAATAAGACTACTCCCCACTCCAGAGAGGCCATAAACTATGCCCCAGCCAGAGTTGTCAGTGCTGGCGCCGGGCCAGGCCTTGAGATATGGTCTCACGGCCCTGTCCCAGCAAACAGGACTTTTTCTCAGGAGGCCCGGAAGACTCATTCCAAATTTGGAAAACAAAGAGCTGAGAAACATATAAATTGAAAAGACTCCCACCATAGTGGGCCTCAGAATTTGAGAAGCAAGAGTTCCTCTGGGCCCGCTAGCGCTTAAGCGAAAATGATTAGGACTCCAAATAAATTTGGCTTATTGATTAAGGCATCTTCTGATTTGCAATATAACAATATATGTATGTATACACACACACATCCCTAGGGTAGACTGGGGAGCACAGAGGCCATTAATATATGAATAAATCATAGCCATAACCATTCTAACTCCATGGCACTTGCAACTTAAAAGTTATGAAACATTTTTCTATGAATATTCCAGATACCAAAGATAAGTTGGGATAGGCTGGTTAAAGTATGTTGGGAGAGAACATAGAAGGCCAGGAGCCCCTTCCTGGAGCCCCCTTGGTCCCCATCTAAGGTAGTCCCTGAAGAGTTTGAAAACCATACATCATCACCTCCAGGCACTTTTTCTACTGAGAAACCTAGAAACCGAGAAAGAAAGCAACTTTCTCAAGAGTATACAGTCCGTTTGTGGACAAAGCTGTTAATAAAAACCAGTTCCCATGACTCATAGCCAGCAGCCCCTTTCTCCAATCCAGTACCCATTTATTTTTACAGGTAAGGGTGCACAGAAGTAATAGTTAAGGAGAGAAAGTCGATTGTTAGAAATAGATACCCCAAACATAGGAATCTATAACAAGACATAGTGAGAAAGGAGACAAGGGAACTAAAAAGATGGGAGAAATTAATCTGTATTGCCGTTGAGGGAAATTTTGTCTAAGGACAAACAGCTATTCAACTGTGCAGAGAACAAGAACACATATTTCTTCCAATAATCGTAGTCACTAAGAGGAGTTTGAAAATTGTGTGATAAATTCTCTGTAAAAAGTTAGGGGAGACTAAATGTATTATACTAGGATTTATATCCAAAATGGGTAAAATTATTAAAAACAAACAAACCCAGTTTTGACTTTTAGAGGGTAAGCTTCAGTAGTCTGAAAAATTCATTTTTATCAAACACTGCATGCCTCAATGATGTTAATTCTTTAGAGAGGTTTTATCTATTTGTGTAGTGTATTTATTGACAACTTTCTATCGAATAATTGTCATTGTTTGGAAAGATTAAAGTTGTGGCAAAGCAGATATACACAGTTAGAGAGAAAAGAAAATTCTTTTAAAGGACAGATGGGAAGAGAAAAGTCTCTCATTGTTTCTCAGAAATGCTAGGCTTATATGTATTAATATCTCTTGCCATCAAATGCCCTTCACCGTCTGCTCAATATCTAGCCAAACAAAAGAGTCACCTTCTCCACAAGACTCTCTCTAACTTCTCCTCGCCCACACTGACCTCACTTTATCTACTTGACTCATGTAGCTTTGGAGTGCCTGCAACATTCCTTGAATTACTTGTCTTATACTTTATGCAAAATATAGATTCTTTATTAATATCCCTTATGCATGTATCTTATATACCTTTTTAAATTAAAAATCATTTGAATACAGATTGAATGTTGGCTCTTTTATCACATTGAGCAGGACACATAAGGTTCAATAGATGTAACGCATCAATAAAGAAATAAATGTATGAAAAAATAAATAATGGATAAATTTAGGAGCAGTATTGAAAATACTGAGTGAAAATAGACACTTTTTGAAAGAGGACACACAGAAGGCCGAGAGACATGAAAACATGCTCAAAGTCACTAATCATCCAAGAGATGCAAATCAAAACAACAATGAGATACCATCTCACACCTGTCAGAATGGCTATCATCAACAAATCAACAAACAACAAGTGCTGGCAAGGATGTGGAGAAAAAGGAACACTTGTGCACTGCTGGTGGCAATGCAGACTGGTGCAGCCACTGTGGAAGACAATATGGAGTTTCCTCAAAAAAATTAAAAATGGAACTCCCATTTGACACACTAGTCGCACTTCTAGGCCTATATCCCAAGAAACTAGAAACACCAATCGGAAAGGATATATGCACCCCTATGTTCATAGCAGCACAACTTACAATAGCTAAAATTTGGAAACAACCTAAGTGCCTATCAGCAAATGAGTGGATTAAAAATCTGTGGTATATCTACACAATGGGATACTATGCTGCTATGAAAAAGAAGGAACTTATACCATTTGCAACTGCATGGATGGAACTGGAGAGCATTATGCTAAGCAAAATAAGCCAGCTGGATAAAGATAAATATCACATGATCTCACTCATATGTGGGATAGAATGATCAACATAAACTGATGAACAAAAATAGATCCAGAGTCAAATGACAGGAGAGGCGGTGGGTTAGAGAGCAACCAAAGGACTTGTATGCATGCATATTAGCATAACCAATGGACACAGACACTGGGGCGATTGGGGCTTGCCTGGGGTGGGAATGGCTGGGGAGGGAGAGGGTCAATCGGGGGAAAAAGGAGACACATGTAAAACTTTAGACAATTAAAAGGAAGGAAGGCAGGAAGGAAGGAAGGAAGGAAGAAAGGAAGGAAGGAAAGAAGGAAAGAACTGAATTAAAGCAACCCAAGCCAAGTGAATGATTTAAAAATATTTACATGTGAATTATATTCATTTTACACATTTCAATCATGAGATACTGGCTTATTCCATGAAGTCTCTGCATGGTATAATAAGAAAAAAGCATAATGGAATTGAAAATAAATGCCGTGTTCCTGACAAAATAAGCCACTGACTTAATTTTAAGCAGGTTGTGTCACATCTACGCTTATTTCTTGGTAAATTAAGGAAGCAGACTGGATGAGGAGCTGAGAGGCCACTTCCAATTTTGACAATAATTGATTTATGACATGGTAGCAACTAAGGGAGAAATGGCCAAACATTCTCCATCCATGTAGAAAGAGGACCTAGTTTGTTGGTTTTACTCCTCAAACTGGGGTGTGAAAACAGCCCAGATCCAGGAGTCACCAGACCTAGATGCTAGTCCAAAACTGCTAATTACTCTGTGGCAGTACCCAAGGAACTCTTAGACCCTCTCTGTCCCTCAGTGGTTTCATCTGTCAACACTTGCCTCTTCCAACTCTACTTTGCCATCATTTCTACGTTAGAATACCTTTCACTCATTAGAGTGAAAAGCAAAATGATTATATGGTCAAATCTTGGAAACAGAAAGTGAGGTCCAACAAGAGTATGGGGCTCAGGCAGTTAGTGGCAGAACAATTGCTTTTAGGATTAAGACCCAAATCTGAAGGCTTCTTCATGAACATCTAGTCTCATCTCTCACCACTTTCCTAACTCACTAAATTCCACGTTTTAGTTCCCCTGATGTGGTACTTCTCAACCTTTTTCACAGCACAGAGAATATTTTGTGATACACAGTGGCGAAAATAATGCAAGGCCTTGTATATATTTTTTATACTTATGAAAATAAAAATGGGAGGAAAGGTGTTTCCTCCAATTTATACCTTCCCTCCCTTGTACGTAGTATCTATGCACTTCCTTCTGAATGTGTCAGTTGGGCCTGTCTGGTCCCAGCATTCCCCAGATTCCTCTCCCTTTCAAAGCTGGCTTATCCCATTTACTTGGAGATTCTGATCTCTCCTTCAGTTACTCCATTCAAGTCATTCATGTTTAGCTTAAGTGGCAGCTAGTGGCTGGCTGAGTATTGCATAGGGAAGCATTATCATTTTAATAAGTGCTTTTGGTTTCTTAATCTAAATTCGGATATTCAAGCACCACAGCAGGGTCAGTAGATCAAATATGTTGGACCGGGCAAGACCTTTCAATGATTTAAGAGGCATTTCATTCAGGCTTCTCTCTCTACACGTGGAGAACAGGTACCACCAGAAGTGAATTAATGAAATCGAGTTAGTGAGCAGCTCTGTGAGCGCTCCTAGTCAGAACTCAAACTCTGCCATTCCCCCAGGGGTAGAAAGGCACCCAGAGGGCAAGCCCACTGAGTCAGCAGGAAGACTGTTTGGGCTGGGGTAGGTCTGGCAAAGCCTGCAAGGGCACTGCAGAGGGGAATATAGATGCCAATTCAGTTCGGAACACACAGCAGGAGCATCAAGAATACTGCAGCAAAGAGGAGAGGAGGGATCCAAGCCAGATGCCTCACAGCTGGAAGAGAAAGCTCCAATGCCATAAAGCAAATGCCACACAGGAGTGGAAATTCACCAGTCCCAAGAGGAAGAAGTGCTCTTTCTCTATCACTGAACTCTTATTTAGTAGTCTCAAGGGAAAGCCCCCTTGGGGTTTAATGAATTGGAAAGATGCTCCTTCAAACATCTTATCTGAAGTAAAGCCTTATAGAGCTCAAGGAACCCCTCAGCTCTATAATAAGTAAGGCTCTAGACCAGTGATGGCGAACCTATGACACACGTGTCAGAGGTGACACGCAAACTCATTTTTTTGGTTGATTTTTCTTTGTTAAATGGCATTTAAATATATAAAATAAATATCAAAATTATAAATCTTTGTTTTCCTATGGTTGCAAATATCAAAAAATTGCTATATGTGACATGGCACCAGAGTTAAGTTAGGGTTTTTCAAAATGCTGACACGCCGAGCTCAAAAGGTTCGCCGTCACTGCTCTAGACCCACCTATGTGAACCTCCTACAGACCTCACCCTTAAGAGTACTTTTCAGATTTCAAAGCACAATCTACTCTAAGATCCATTCTCAGTAACTCTCCCTCAATAGCATAAGTTGGCAAACGTTTTCTGTAAGTACGTTAAGCTTTGCAGGCCATGTTCTCTCTGTTGTAACTACTCAACTTTGCCATTGTATCATAAAAGCAGCCACAGGCAACATGTACATGTATGAGAATGGCTGTGTTCCAATAAAACTTTCTTTACAAAGGCAGGCAGTGAGATGCATTTGATCCATTTGGAGTGCAGTTTACTAGCCGCTGCTCTACAGCAGTACTGAGAAGAAAGTCAATACTCCCCTCTTCTCATGTGCTTATACCTAGTGCTCCAGCAGGAAAGATCTCTGAAGTCTCCAAACTCAAGGGGCTGGATTGCCTTTCCCATGACCATGAGTTCTTCACTCCTCTAGGTCACACCTAACCTTTTTCCCCTCACTGAACCCAAATCCTTGGGCTTGAGTCATTCAGTGTCCTAATTTCAGGAGGTAGGACAACAGATATCATGGCACAGCGGGGAAGAGCAGGGCAGACTAACCAGCAGATTACCAATGGTTCAAATAGTTCTGCAATGATTTTTGCTGAGGAAATTAGACTCCGGAGTTTTACTTTTCAGCTTTATGTCCCATTATACTAGGGGTTAATGACAAACACAATATGATTGCAACTGAGGGAATTACCAGCAGCCTTTACTGATTAGAAGATGTAAATTAAAAACACAAAACAAAAAAAAACAGAGGAAGCTGCTAATGCCTTGGGCCAGAAGTCAGAAGGCCAGAGGCCAAGGGATGGGTATGACTAATTGTCTGATATCTTCAATTAGTGATTAAGCCTCTCAGAGCAATTTTCCTCACTATTAGATTAGGACAACACTTTCTCTGACACATCTTGTCAGCACTCTGAATGAAACCCTCTAAAGACTCTCCTTAAGCTTCAGATAAAATACAAATTCCTTGCTCACCTTTCTGGCCTCACCTCTTATCACTTGACCCCTCAGCCATGAGTGCAAGACACAACTCCCCTACTCACATATTTTTTCTCTCCCAGTAGATCATTAACTATTTCCCACCCCAACCTCCTTATTTCTTAATCTTGTTTACCCTTCCAGTCTCTATTTAGACATCTGTCTTCTATCACACCTTTCTTAACCCCTAAGACTGGATTAGGTATTTCTTTTTCACAATCTCATATAACTCTATCATTACTCTCATCACACATTCCATTAGAGAGGAAACACAAATTCTTTGAAGTTACTTAGAGAAGAGGACTCTAAATATTTTCATTTGAAGAACATTTGAAAAACTAAGTTCTTTACCCCACAGAACAGATGACGCAGTCAAGCAAGTAAATGTTTTACCTTCCCTGTGCAGCAACCTTCAATGGCATTACTAATCTAATTCTCCGTTGGGAGAACCTCCCACCTCACTGTCAGTTTAGGTTTTTTTAAGTGAGACTGACCACACCCATTACCTACAGAAATGGAGGGACACAGGGCTGGCCAATCAGGGTATTTAATCCCCTTGTTTCATTGAATGGATCAGGAATATCCCCAGCCCCACTCAAACCAACAATAATTTTGAGACGCTTCTGTCTCTGTTGGGAAAGGTATGCTATAAAGCCAACACAGAGGAAAAACAAGCACAGAGATATACTAGCAAGAACAGCAACCCTACATCCACATGTACCTGCAGCTCCTCACTATGAAACTTTTTACTTATATGGGCCAATAAATTTCCATTTTTTTTAAAGCCAATTTGAGTTGGCATTTGGCTTTTCTTTCAAGCAAAAAGAGTCTTGACTAATCCAGTGGACATGAAAGCTGCCTTTGTGGGCATAAAGTAATAGCATAATTGAACTGAGTTTATTCACTGGAAAAATTCCTCTCTCGTGTCATGCTGCACCACAGTGTTAAAGATTTCTGAAATACTCCGGTTGTGACAGATGACTAATTTATAAATTGACCTTGGCCTACATAATAAAGAAACATTCTATTTGGCTCAATACTTGAAAGGCTAGTCTGTGAGGAGATAGGATTAAGTCAGGGATAATCTCTTCTATTCATACAAATATTTACAGTCATCCATTTCTTATTTTTTCCAGTAAGGTAGCTGCTATAAAATATCTATCTCCTCGTGATAGCTTAATAACCATTTAATTAGAAAAAAAATTCACTTGTCCAAGAAACTCAAGAGTACAGCGAAGTAAAAAGACAGTAGAGTGTAAGGCCATAGGCCCTGAAATCTGACTGTTCAGATTTTTAATCATGGCTCTGACACTTACTAGCTGTACACTCTTGAAAAATTTACATAAAGTCCCTTATGTTTTAGGTTCCTTGGTTGGAAATTATCAATAATTGTCACAATTCACAGATAGTTGTGAGGATCAAATGAGATATCATATATAAAGCATTTAGCATGTTTCCTGGCACAGGTTATTACTAATATCATCACCATTACAGGTAAATCTTCATGGCATTTGATTAACCAACTGTTTCTTAGATATAACACTAATAATACAAGCAACAACAACAACAAAAATATGAATTGGGCTTTACCAAAATCTTTCTTTCAAAGCATTTTTGACATAGGAGCATGGAACAGGAGGTCTAGCCTCAGAGGGATGGTGGGAGAGGGTGGTGGGTGGGAAGAGTTCAAAGATTTTGTATGCATATATGCATAACTCTTTGATATTGACAATAGGGTGGTGAAGGGTTGGGGTGAGGATCAGGAGCAGGCTAGAAGGAGTCAATGGGCGTATAAAGGAGATATACATTGTAATACTTTTAACAATAAAGATTTAAAAATAATATTTTGGCATAGACCATGTGATTTATATATGCATGCATACATTAGTTCCAGTATATTTTGAATGACACTGTAATAATGAATACATCATTATAAATTTGTCTAAAGTTATGGAATGTATGGTACAAAGAGTGAACCCTAATGTAAACTATGGACTTTAGTTAATAATAATGTAACAATATTGGCTCATCAATTGTGACAAATGTGCCACACTAATGCAAGGTATTAATAATAGGGGAAACTTGTCTGTGTGGGGTACGAGGGGTGAGACCATATATTAAAAACCTCTGTACTTTCTACTTAATTTTTCTGTAAACCTAAACTGCTCTAGAAAATAATGTTTATTAATGATAACATTTTGTATGTTAAAAAATAAAGAATTAATTCCAGTATACAATCTGAAAATAGCTAGTTAACATTTTCAGTATTTTAATCAAGATGCTCACTTTAGGAATAGAAGCTCACATGGTGTTTGGACACCTTTATCTCTAATCAATATCAACGATTTAGGCCCTAATTGGTTTGGCTCATCGGTCCCGGGTTCAATTCCAGTCAAGGGCATGTACGTTGGTTGCAGGCATATCCCCAGTAGGAGGTGTGCAGGAGGCAGCTGATCCATGTTTCTCTCTCATCAGTGTTTCTAACTTTCTATCCCTCTCTCTTCCTCTCTGTAAAAATTCAATAAAATATATATTTAAAAAATATCAACGATTTAGGATTTGGTTAATTAGCATATGAAATATTAGAAACACTCTTGTAGAAAAAGATGTAAGAATCTGGCAAGCCTGGAGACATGCTTCAGAATGGTGCCTGGGATTAGGATTCAGAAGAGCATTAGTTCAGATATTAAAATGGAAGAAATGAGTCACGTGACTTGGTGGGAAGGTTAGAGATTCCTAGGACTCAGGTAGCCTTAATGACCTCTATGAACTTGTAATATGGTCAGGACTTGTCTGTCTATTTGCTTATATTTGTGGCAGATATTAGTCTGTGAATTGCTTTTCAATAGCATCCAGCTCATGGAGGAAGAACCTACAAGCCCTCACTTACCTCTATATCACGGAGGCCACTGATATTAACAAAAAGCACAAAATAATCATAAATAATCAAATTAGCTAGGTCAGGGTGCAAGAGCACTCTCTGGAATATTTTGGTATTTGACCAGGAGCTATTTGAGCACTCTTGGGATGTTCTGGGGCAAGACACAAGATCAAATCATAGAATAGACTCCATTGCAATGGTTCCTGGGTCTAGCTGGGCTGGAACCACCTGAAGAGGCTTTAAAAACATAGGTGACCCTCTAGCTCCAGAGCTACTGAATCAGAATCTCCAAGGAAGAGACCTGTGTATTGATATTTCTCATAGTTCCCTAAGTGGTTCTCAAAAAGGCCCCCTGACACTAATTCAGGAACCAGCTGGCCTTTGGAAATCACAGAGCAAAATGCCCCTTAAAGAATCTGTGATCCTATGTCTATATGACTCCTGGGTAAGGAAGCCTTTATAAGGTCAATTGAAATATCCGTAGTAGAGAAGGAAATGCCAAGAGACAGGAAAGAAATCAAATGATGTGAGAGAAAGAGAGAGAAGGTGGGTATTGAGGGGTGGGGAGGTGCTACGCGAATTCTAATTAAGGATCTTATAATCTGGGATAATTGCAATTGCCACTAGACAGACACCATGCTTTCCTTGGAACTGAGAAATCAATCATAAGCTCACAGCTTACTTTTGCCAACTCTCAGTTACATTCCTGGCTAGAGTTTGTCTCAAGCAAATGAATTCTAGTTATTCCTCCTAACTCTTGTTGGCAGAACACAGGACATTTACCATCTGCTCAGCTTTGCCTTGGCAATAGGTAAACACTGCCTATTTCTCCAAGGCAATGAGCAGAAAGAGATAACATATCACAGCAGAGCTGAGGGTGGGGCTCCAGTGTCATGTCTGTGTTCTGTGTGATTCCCCTGAAAAGGGTTTCTGCAGCTGCTGGGGCTTACTTACCTAGCTGCAGGCAAGGATCTGGCTCCCAGACACCATGCCATTGCAACTGAAGAATTCCATGACGGTGGAAGTTCAGAAATAACTCTTACATATTTTTTTCATCCTTTACAATTTCTTCAAGCTTTTGCACTTTAAGTCTAAGGTTAGCTGGGACATTACTTTTTCTCAAGTCATTTGTTGTGGTGACTAAGACCCAAGGTTCCCTGCTCTCATGAAGCTTACCATATGGCATGGGAAACAAATAGGTAACTGATAGTGTTGTAAGCATTATAACATGGATGGCTAGGAAGTACTTCTTAGTGGGACTGGGATGCATGTTGTCAGGAAAGAAATTTCTAGGAAGTTTTATTTTAAAATTATCCAAGGATGAGTATGAGTTAGCTGGTAGGAAGAAGAGATATTAGCTGAAAAAGCCAAAATATTCTCAACAATGCCAATATTCCTAAAGCATAGAGGCAAAGGTAGAGAGTGGCAAGAGTTGAAGCTAAAAAGATACTCAGGTTTAGGTTAAGAAAGGTTCCCTGGGCCATGCTAAGGAGTTGACATTTTATCTTGATGACAAAAGGAGACCCTGCAGGATCTTAAATCTGGGAATAATAAGATAAGACTCATTATTGGGCCAGTTTGCCACCCTAAATCTCTTCATTCATTATTCATTTGACAAAGATTAATAACATATTTTCTATTTGGTAGTACTGCTGTAGGCAGAGAGGTATGATGATAAGCATACAGAAAAGGCCTGTGTTCTCACAAAGCAAGAAAAACACACATAGAGGATAATTTCTGAGGATAATAAAAAAAATGGAAGAATGTGATTGAGACTGAGGCGGTAAGTGCAAGGCTGTTTTGTGTGTGTGTGTGTGTGTGTGTGTGTGTGTGTGTGTGTGTGTGTGTGTGTTTACCTTGGAATCAAAAGGACCTCTCTGAGGAAGTGATATTTAAGATAAGACAGAGGGTTGTGATTAATTAGCCATGTCTATTGCATGTGTTGGTGGAGAGCAGGTGATCTATCTGCTGTGTACCTTTAAACCAATATATTTAATTTAAATTCACCTGGGATCTGACCCTTATCACCTTCTGCTTTGTATTTTGATCATGAGTACCCACACCTTCTCTCCCCATTTGACAGGCAGCTTTTTAAGGCTAGGAATCATGTGTCTGTGCCTTAGCTTCCTCATCTATAAAACAGAATTAGTTGATCATGGAATCTTCAGATTATAATTTCAGAATTATAAGAGATAATGCATTTTCATCACTTAGCTCAGCACCTGGCTCACAGAATATGTTCAAAAATGTTACTTGTTTTTGTTACAATAATTGCAATAATAATGATAAGTATTTTTTTAACACCTATGGCTAAATACCAAGCCTCACACACAGTATGTAAAATTACTATTAAATGAAAGCAGTTAAAAACGGTTTCTGAGGCTAATACCAGTGAGTGAGTTGCTCTGATGTGTGTTAGTGTTTCATAGGGACACCATTCAAAAATGTGAGCAGCTGTTCTCTCAGTTGAATGAGATGAGATCTGAGCAAAAACTGGAGCAGCAACTTGAGACGTTTGTTGGACAAAACTCAGATGGTGGCTTTATCCATGTTAAGAAGGTACCTGACAGAAAAGATGAGTTGTCATCCCCTCGAATGTCTGGAGTGGATGCCGAAGGACAGAAGGAGGAAAACCCATCACCACTTGCACCTAGATTAGCACTGTCCCTCTTCCTCACCCTAACTCCCACAGAGCACTGCGACAATGTGTGCGAGTGGCCGCTGCTGGCTGAGCGCCTCCCTTCTGCGGGCTCTCTGGACAGTGGGAGCAGATCCATGAGCTTCGGGGAGAAGCACCAAATGTCTGTTTCTCTCAGTCAGAAGCACTTCAGACATAACAATGCACCTTTCTTCACCCAGCATTGCAGAGTAAAGCTGTTTCACCTCTCCACCAGCCTGTCCCCAGCCTGTGACAGCCCCAGGTTAATTAAATGGGAGCCCTCTGCTCCCTCCAAGCCCTTGAGGTACCACCCGTAATTACTCTGCTATTTAGAAATGCCAAGTCTCTGTATTTGAAGTACTCAAAGTGCATTGAGTCCCTGAGGATGGGGAAAATGGTATTGCAATAGGACTCTAAGCAACTCCACTCAGAGAAAGATAGAAATCCCGTGAGGTACTAAAACACACAGGAAAGAATTCCTTCAGTACCAGTCAAGTAATGAGCAAAATAATAATATTAATCTCCACTCTGTATTAAGGATAATGCTAGGCACTGGGCAATAAAAGGAAATGAGAAATGCCCTCCTCCCTTCAGGAGTCACCCTTCATTAGAGTAAATAAAACATATTCAGAAGCAAATGAGAAAGCAAGTGTTTTAGACCAAGAAAGAACCATACATGGAGCTAATAAAAGGGCAAAGAATCTAGGCTTGGGATCTAGCTGGACTAGGGTTTGAATCTGGCTCAGCAATGTGACTTTGGGCATTACTTCCCTTACCTGTTTTTTTAGTTTCCCCATGTGCAAATGGCAGGACCGGCCCCAGAGAGGTGTTATTAGAACTCAGTAAGAAAATATATGTAAAATGCTTTAGTGTCATGTCTGGCACAGAGTAGGCACTCAATGCACCCATATCCTCAACAAATATTTAATGTGCATACTGTGCAAGGAATTGTTAGATGCTGGGAACAAGACAGACACAATTCAAGCTTTCATGCAGCTTACATTCTAGAAGAATAGATGATTTGGAAGATTATAACCCTCACAGTACCCAAGGTCCTACTCTGTGCCAGGTACACCAATAAAGCAAATAAAAGCAGGTAAGCTCAATATTATTTCATCAAGAAGATTGATAAGGAAATTAAGAGATGTAGTGTTAAGGACTTGGTTGCCTGTTTGGGGAAAGCGATATCTGAGCTGAGGCCTGAATACCTTGCCATACAAAGATATGGAAAAAAACAACTTTCTAAGCAGAGTGAACTTAATAAATGCTAAACATGACTAGTAATGCTACAACTAGCTTCCCAGTTTCATGTGCAGGCTATTTGATCTGGGGTAGTTTGGGAGAGTGATAGGCCAGAATGGAATGGTGATAACACAGATTTCTGCATGGAGGAGGGCCTTTGTCTGGATGTTGAGAGTGAGATTTAGTTAGCAAAGACGATCAAATAAAAACACTAGAATTGCACATTCATACAACATTTAAGACAGGGGTTCAGAGGAACTTAAAATCACTCTCATTCATTTTGTGTTGTCTATGACTGCTTTTTCTCTAGAATGGCAGAGGTGAATAGTTGAGATGAAGACCATGACCATCTAGCTCACAATGCCGAAAATATTTACCATCTGTCCCTTCACAGAAAAAGCTTTCCAAGCCCCGTGTTAGAGGTTACAAAGCACATTTAAATAAAAAAATACTGTGGAGACAACCTGAGGAGATTTGAGATGGGCTTACTGACAAGCCTGCTTATGGCACAGAAGTCCATAGACAGCCACCTTGGTCTCTCTCCAAACTTAGAGTGTAGCTGAAGGCACCTGGTTGGCACTTATTCAATTGTGGAATGTGAATGAATGAATCAGATGTCCCAGAGGGCTCTTTAATATAAAAATAGTGGAGTATGTCTTCCTTCCTCACTTTACAAACAAGAAAATTAAAGTAGATACAGTAAAAGCTAAGACAAAACCAGGTGTCTCCTAATCCTAACTCCCAGTTTACTGTTCTTTTCCACCGAGATGTATACTCAGATCCAGAGTGCCAGCTCATAACAACCTAAAGTAGGAAGGGTGCCTTCTTTCCCTGCCATCAGCAAAGCCTCAGCCAAACCTCAGGTCTCCAATCACACTGACACCTGGTCCAGTTAATCACCATATGTCACTACTTCTGCAGGACCAACTGCTCTCACTCATCAAAAACTCTGCTCAGTCCTGGGAAGACACGTGGGAAGGTCCATGGGTGTTTGCTAATGATCATTCCCAGTCAGCAGTCCGAGGAAGCCCCATGGTCAGATACAATGTTATGCCCTCTGGAAACTCCCTAAATATATGCCTCTTCTACCTAGTCTATCCCATGGAGAAGGTAAAGTCCTACCATTTAGGAGTTAATTGCTTCTTCATGCATATTAGGAAACTTTAGCAAGAAAAGAATATTCCCAAACCCTGCACATGTTAAGAGAGACAGAGTGAAGACACATCACTATTAACAGGACATTAGGGGTCAGAAGTCAGTTAGCCCAGGGATGCTGTGGAATAGGTAGTTCAGAGTTTGAGCTCTGAAGACGTGCTATCTAAGTTTAAGTCCTGCCTCTGCCACTCACCCGCTTTATGACCTTGGATAAGTCACTTGATCTTTCTGACCTATAGTCCCTTCTCCTGTGAAATGGGGACAACAGCACGTATTTCACTGTATTCTCATGAGAACCAGAACTAGAGCGATGTGAGCAGAGCACTCATGAGGGTTCTTGTTGACAGGAAGCACTTGCTAATAGCAGAAAACGATGATGCTGATCTGAGTGGTGTGGCAGGGGTCTGACTCTGACCACTGTCAAGCAGATGTGCAAAGCATTGAACTTCTCTAAACCTCAGCGTCTCCATCTATAAAACAAGAACAAAAATATTCTCTAGCTTACAGAGCTTCTGTGAGGACTAAATAGCATAAGAATGATAAAGTACTTAGCAAAGATCATGGCATTTATTAATGGGTCATTAAATGTCACCAAATAAAAACAAACCAAATAAGATGCTAACACCTGCCTGGGAAAGCTCTACAACTCTTTGGAAAACGAAAGATTATGAATATAAAAGTGTCTATGTTACACTAAACTGCTCTGCATGTATTGTGGGTTGTCAGGGTTACTACCCAGCTGAGGAAGCCTGTTTAATGTCTGTTTACTTTGGCCTGTGATTTGAAGGTCATTCATGGGAGTTGGATGCTTTGGTGGCCAGGTGCTATGTGAGGCCAGGGATTAATTAACCTGTGATCTATGACTTTTAATTATTGTTCTCAAGTCTTGCCTAATATTTGCAAGTGACTCTTAAAAAGCCATATGGCCTAGCAAAGCACTTGGGACTGAAACATTGGCAGAGACTCATCTGTGTTATTCCACTCCCCTGCTTAGGTTTATGAGAGAGAAGGCACTCGCTGGGCTGAGGGTTGGCCAGTTTCCAGACTAGAATATTTAAACTTTTGTGTTTAAATACACACAAGCACACCTGTGTGCATACTACACATATGTGAGCACAAGTTCAGCCTGGGCAACATGCCAGGCAGCATGGCATACTAGAGATAACATGGGCTCTGAGGTCGAATATTCTCCAGGTTTCATCACTCACTAGCTACATGAACTTGGGCAAGTCATTGGGCCCCCACTTGCCTCAAAGTCTTCACTTAATAGGAATAATAAAAATCTACCTGGTAGGGTTATAGACATCTCCCATAACTGACCATAAATATAAAGTTATAGCTGGGTCAATGCTATGAGCTTTTTAATAAGCCCCAATGCCCTAACCGGTGTAGCTCAGTGAATAGAGCGTCGGCCTGGAGACTGAAGGGTTCCGGGTTTGATTCCGGCGAAGGACATGTACCTGGGTTGTGGGTACATTCCTAGTAGGGGGCATGCAGGAGGCAGCTGATCGATGTTTCTCTCTCATCAATGTTTCTCTCTATCCTTCTCCCTTCCTCTCTGTAAAAAATCAATAAAATATATTTTAAAAAAATAAGCCCCAATATTTTTACGTTACCTTTAGTTATTTAACTGAGTCTCAAATTTATCATTAATAAAATGGGGATAATATCATCTACCCCATGAATTAATTCTCTTAACTCATATTTATGGGAATATTTTCTGTTGCAGACATAGTGGTAATTACTGGGAATACAATGACAAACAATAAAAACATTGTCCTTTCCTTAATGGAGGTTAAGTTCCAAAGTGAGAGAAGCATTAAATAAGTGAAAATATAGATGATTACTTCCTCTTATGTTCTATAAGAGAACGTCTAGCATCTATACAGGGATTACCTACTATAGATTGGGGAATCAGCAGATGACTTCCAAAAGAAGTGACATTTAATCTTAGATCTTAAGAAGGAATAGGAGTAACAAAGCAAAGAATGGCATGAACAATGTCAGAGAAAACAGCATGTCCAAAGGCCCTGTTTGCGATTCATTCATTTTGTTGAGCAAAGTTCATGAGGACAGACCACCCTCTTGGCCCTAAGGATATAGTGGTGACAAGATAGATCATCTGAAGACTGTGTGTGTTGCTTACATTAGTAAAAGAATAAGAAAGGAAATGAATGTGAATCACTTAGCACAGGGCATGGCACAAACGCAGCACTGCACATATTGGAAATAATAATTAAGATCACTATAGCAATGATAATAATTATAAAAGTAGCAATCCATAGTCCTAGGGGAGAAATGAGCTCCACCCATTCAAAACTAAACATTGTAATCATGCTTTTGGCTTACAGGGAAAGAAAAAAACACCCTCCAACTTTGTTTTAGAAAAAGAAGTCCCCCAGGATTCACACTAGAGTTTGAAGGACCCAATTGCTGTCCAGTCTTCCCTTAGATCTGAACACCCTGTAAAGGAGCATTTTAGGATTAGGAATGTGAAGTGTTGGTCTTGTCTCATCCCTTCCTCCAGGGAGACCAATGACAGGAGCCTACCTCCAAAAGGTCCTGAGTGTTCCATTCATGGGGGAGGGCAAAGACCACTTGGCAGGGTTACAATAGCAAAGAGGTTCAGCCTCTCATTTGACCTCTGAGGTTCCCAAAGAGTCAAGAAATAGATAAAACCCAGAGGCCAGTGAAAGGCTGTCCTTGCCCAGAGTTGTGGGTGACATGTAAAAAGTCTTCTCTAGCTGAGATCATCTCCCCTACTAATGCCTAAAGTGCCACCATAGCTGACTGGTTCTTTGGTTCAGATAGAACTTTCTCTTAAACACGTGGAAATTGACATTGGGCATTTCATGATCATATTGGCAAAGAAACATTTTTCTTTACTTAAAATTAGAATTTTAAATAAGTCATTGCAGCCTCCCCTTTCTTTGAAGCAACTCAGGTCCAGAAAGAGGAAGTGAGGTCACATATCCTGGCAAGGACAGATCCAAGACCAGAACACAGATTCCCCACTTCTGATTCCTTCTCTTGGACCTTCTATCTCCGAGTCCCCGTTCTCTAAATCATTTTGTTCCCCCCCGCCCCCCACATTATTTCTCCACTATTGGAAAGGAGGGGACTTCTGTAGCATTAATTCAGGAGCTGGTAGTTGGAACAGAAGTAAGAACAAGAGGGAACAAGACACTCAGGATAATTAGCAACTTTCCCTGGCATCGGTCCCTCCCCAGCAGGTTCTGCCAAGCCTCAGGGCATCTCTGGCATCACAACCAGCTGATAACAAGTAGCATCAGCACTGTCGTCACTAAGACAGTGTCTGGAGCTCGAGACCATCAAGCTTTAAGCTTGTCTTGCTGGCTGCTGGTTGCTTCCCCCGAAAGGCATTCCAGAAACGATGCCTCAGAACATAGTTCTCCACTCTCCCTTCCATGGCTTACCCAGCATTTTCCCCTGAATCTTCCTGTGCCCTCTGAGAGTCTAGGAAATGAGGCTCTTTGCCTTGACAGGAAACCTCTGGGAATTGTGTTTCTTGGAAAGTTCAAACAGTAATAGTAGCGCTCTTTCTTTTTCATAGAACTATATTTGACATCGAACTATATTTGACATTTCATCGAACTATATTTTGACATCGAACTATATTGTGTAAGTTTAAGGTGCACATGCTGATTTTATACATCCATATAATGTGACATGATTGCAACTGTAGCATTAGCCAGCACCTCAATCCATCACATAATTTCATTTTAGTGGTGGGAATAATTAAGACCTAGTCTCTTAGCAAGGCTGCTCTTTATAATACAATATTGTTGTCCATAATCACTATAGAGTGCATTAGATCTCCAGGATTTATCTACTAGTTATGAGTTTGTACCCTTAAACAACATCTTTCCTTAAAGATGCTTTTAAGAAAAAACTGAGCCAAGGTTTCTTTAGGCTTAACATTGTGTGTATATAATGCTAGCTACCGGCTTGCTACCAACTACACTTGAGACCGTACCTGCACCTGTCTATCTAAATGGCCTTATCTGGACTCAAGCACTCCCACACCTTTCTGATAGGGCAGGAGAAAAAACAGAACACAGACTATTTCTTTTACAAAAGGCAATAGTGAACTTTAGGATCCCACATTCTAACCCTGGCTCTGCCGACTCTGGCTGACCCAGTCACCTTGGGCAAAGCCCTTCTTCTCTCTGACTCTTAGTATCATTGTTTGTAAAAACTATATATATATAGTTTGTAAAAACTATATATATATATATATATATATATATATATATATATATATATATCCTATGTAGTGCTGTTTTTTTATTTTTTCCCTTTTATTAATATCCACATTTTAAAAGGAATTATTTTCATAAAAATATCATGACCACTTCTAAAAACTAGAAGACCTAACCAACTGGATTCATATTCCCACATGATAATCTGTGGTGCTCTGCAGTGGTGTCCAGTGTAGAAGGGTCATGTCCACTCCCTTTCACTCCAGTTCCCACCGGGTCATAGTCCCTAGCTGGTTAACTGTCTGGAACAAATAAATCTCTGAGTTTATGAACCTGAACTCAGTAGTAAGTAGTTGCACCAAGCAAAGCATCCCCTATTTGGGCAAGTGTATGCATTCATCAAATATTACTGAATGAGTGAGATGTGGCCCTTTCCCTAACACCTTAAATTATGGCACCCTCATGGTAACTCATTTCCTATACTATGCTTTTACATGTTGATTAAGGCTGCTTGACTCTTTGTACTTGGTTGTTCTATTTAATTAGTTCTAGAGTATTTAATTTTATTTTGCCTCATTTGTAAGCATTCTTATTCCTCAAAACCCTTTGTCCATATTAATAATCATGATCTCCCATTTGATCTCAATATATGTGACCTTTATCTAAACTTTCTTATTTTTTAAATATATATTTTATTGATTGATTTTTTACAGAGAGGAAAGGAGAGAAATAGAGAGTTAGAAACATCGATGAGAGAGAAACATCGATCAGCTGCCTTCTGCACACCCCCTACTGGGGATGTGCCTGCAACCAAGGTACATGCCCTTGACCGGAATCGAACCTGGGACCCCCCAGTCTGCAGGCCGATGCTCTATCCACCGAGCCAAACCCACTAGGGCTATCTAAACTTTCTTAAGCCTTTTTCCTACCTGTCATGGGAGTTCTGACATACTAAAACTTACAGACAGAGCCTTAAAACTTACATACAGCTCTTTAAGAAGAGTACTCAAAATGCACACAACTGTTTGATTAAATAAAAATACCTGTAAAATGCATTTAATTTTTATAAACTATCATCTTTTTTCTATTATTTGTCATGCCAACAGATAAAATAAACATAAGCTTATTGTCTAATCAGTGGAAGCCTTCCCGTTGCTTTCACTGTGGTAAAAACTGTCCCAGTCAAACTTTGTGGTACCTATTGAAGCATTAGTATAACCAGGGAAGATATTACTAGTTCTGCTTCATGGTAGAAAAAATAACACATGGCCTCTCTTTCAGAGATCGCCTAAAGAGCCACTTTGTCACCAAGAGTAAGGTTACAGGGAAAGGGAACCAAGTGAGTTTCTGAGAAATATTCCCAGAGGTCTCTCCTCTCAACATTCTGATCAAATAATACAGACACTGGCTGAGGCAAGTCATGGACAGTCAATAAATTCTATCATATTGCTAAGAACATAAACTATGACTCACTTATTTGCTTGTCTAAGTAGACTGAACAATTCAATTAATTTAATTATTTCTTAGAGATTTGGGGAAACACAGCCACTGAAACTTGTAATTCACTCTGTTGTAGATGAAGACTGAATTGTCCGACTGCATCCCCACTAGTTCCAGAGAAGTTAGCATTGCTTCCAATTTTGTTTGTTTGTTTCTTTATCTGGCATCCTTTTCTTTATGACTTTTTCTCTCTCTTTTGTTAATCCTCACTTGAGGATATTTTTCCATAGAGAATGGAAGGGAGGGGGAGAGACAGAGAGAAAAATATCAATGTGAGAGAGACATATCAACTGGTTGCCTCCCACACAAGGATTGAGATTCCAACGGGGTATGTGTCCTTAACTGAAATCAAACCTGGGACCTTAGTCTGCAGGCCTACACTCTATCCACTGAGACCAACCAGATAGGGTACATCCAATTTTTGTGGCAGGACACTTGCCAAGGTCAACATTCCTCATGAAGCACTTATAGCATGCTTCATAAGGAATAAAATTAATAAAATAAAAATTCATTTGAAAGTCACTACATTCCTAGCATGCTTTTAAACCATTATAGGTTTATTTCAAACTACAAATGTAATGACAAAGGTAGAATTGGGGCCTCAAGTTTCTTGATGTTAAAAAGGAAGAAAGAAAGATATCTATTCTGACTTGAAAAAGTTGGGAACAAATGATCTATTCAGTGATTCTCAAAGAGAGGTCCCTGGGCCAACAGGATCAGCATCTCCTGGGAAGTGGTTAGAACCTGTCAGAAATGCAAACTGAGTCAGAAACTCTCAGAGTAGAGCCTAGAAATCCGTGTTTTAACTCGCCAAGTGATTCTGATGCATTCCAAGTATGAGAACCATTAATCCAGTCCAATCCTGTACTGAAGAAGAAACTAAGATCCAGGAAATAAAATGTGATTCTATTGTTATTACAAGAACAGGTGAGAATCAAGTTCCGACCTCACACAACATTTCTTCCATCCTTTATACAAAACTGTAAAATAATATATTTACAAGGGACCTAAAAATTATGCTACATACTTATTTAATTATCACCACTGTTCTATGAGTAGTTTTTTATTTTACAGATGAGAAAATACTCAGAGGGAGTTGGGTATACAAGGTCCCATTTGATAAGGGGTTGATCTGGATTAAACTTTATTTTTTCAAACTTCAAATTCTAAGTTCTTTTCACCGAACTAAAGTATCTGATCCACCCAATCACACCATAAATTCTCAAAGGGTAGAAATAAACCTTATTTATACATGTTTGCATTGTCACATTTGAGTCACCATTATAGGGAATGGCTCTTGGTGAGCACAGTATTTTGGAGAAAGACTATTTCTGTCTCTTTATTTCTGTAGCCACAGTTGATTAAATTTGCTACTTTTCTACACTTGAGCAACAAATGCAAAAGTCAACCCATGTCAGGTTAGCCAGAAAGGTTATTTTTATTCTTCATTGTTATGTATAAGATGCTCCTCATTATTATACATTTGGGGGTGGGCTGTTGTTGGTATTTTAAAAATATTTTAAGTGGGGTTCATTTATTATATTTGAGGCTTCAGGCTATGTTAGCAAGTGGTACAATTTTAGAAATTTAAAAAAATCTAAACACCATGTGGTATGAGAATAATATGTTAAAATATAGATTCTCAATATAGAAGTATTGTTTTCCTTGTAAAAAAAAAAAGGCTACTGCTAGTAAATATCACCATCAATAACCACAAATACTTTTATGGAGCTTAGTACTTTCTAAGAACTAAGGCACTTTTGTACAATATCTCCTGTAAGTCTCACAATAATCTTACGATGTTAGTATTGTTATTGTCCCCATGTTATGAAAGAAACCTACTTTCAGAGGTTAAATAACTGGCCCAAAGTGGCAGAGCCCATAAATTGCATCTCCAGGACCCACTGCACCAGTGGCTGGCTCTACATCACCACAGGAAGCTGCTTCTCAAAGCAATGACTTCATTCGCTGTCCTGCCCTAGACTAGACCATTTCTGTTTGGAGTCCCAAATAAGTACAATCTGATCACAACCTACCACTTTCCAGTTTATGTTTATTCCTTTTAGCTGGTGCTGTTCAAATCAACTCCTGATTATATATATTTTCCAACTCCAGGCCTGCCCATCCTCTGCCTCCAGTATAACCTTTTCTTTCCCTTCATAGCCTATTCCAGTCCAATCCAAGTCTATTCAATTCACTCAGAGTTTTGAACTGTGGTGATAATAAAATTAACCATCCTGATCTGTGTGCTTTGATGAGAATGTGAACTGTGTCATGTGAACTGTGTCCTTGAGAGACAACTGTGGTGGTAAGGAGTGATTGGCGAAGCTCTGGTGTCTGACCTCTGAACCACTTCTATGTAGAATATGGCAAGACCTTCCCGGGATTCGCACGAATGATGTGTTAGAATAATACAGCAATAAGGCTGTCCATCTAGGTAGAGGACAGGGCACACAAATTCAGGCCACAGAGAGTAGCAGCAATATTATATGTTCAGATTGTGGGCTGACGATTCTCTTGAATGTCCATGGTTCCTGTCTCATGTTTTTGACCCTTCCCCCAGGCATCCATATTAGAGTTCACTTCTTAAACTATGAGAAACAAAAGGAATATTTTAATGTTAAAAAAGTGTCTTGGGAATCAGTGAGACAACTGGGCTGGTAGGAAAATGGGGAAAGGCTGATCAAAGAGAAATAAGTAACATGAAAAGGTGTCAGCCTCAGTTATATTTGAAGAAAAGTAGATAAAAAAGTGGTCTACCACTCCTCACCTATCTAATTGGTAAAATAGTTTTAAAAAGTTTTAATACTCAGCATGGGCAAAATTGTGAGACAACTAGTGTACTCTACTTCTGAGTATGCATGTATTGTAGTACCACCCATAGGTAATATTAGTACCATTTTAGTTTCTGTATTAAAGATTAACTTTTTATTTTAAACTAAAGTTTATATTCAATATAATTTTGTACTAGTTTCAGGTATGCAGCATAGTGGTACTCTCTGTATTTTTATCTCAATATGAAATAGATTGGCACAACCTTTCAGAAGCCAATTTCCCAATATTTACAAAATTTTAAATGCATATATTCTTTCACCCAGGAGTTACAATGCTTGTGATTTTCCTGTGTCTGTCCTCTCACAAAGATGCTCAATGTAAAAAAGAACATTTAATCAAAAATTGTTTTCAGTGCTTTAAATGTAGAAATAATCTATACATTCATTCACACAACTGACTAAATACTAAATATCTAACTAAGTCCCTCCTTCGGGAAACAATATTAGAAAAGTTATAGGAAGACCTGAAAGCAGAGGTGGCTTGTGATCAGCTCTCCATTTGGGTGAAGCCAGTGAATGGAGTGGCCACAGAAAGGTCAAGTGAACGATGCTGGAGGACTAGATGGAGGGCTGTTTAGCGCTCCTGATTCTCCCCATAACCTCAGCTTCCAAAGGCTCGCCTCATACTCACGGCGCCTTTGCACAGGTCATTTGTGGACATGCACGGAGTGGTGGAAGCTTGAACCACTCAATGTGCATATTCATAACTGACAGAAAAATATGACACTCTACACTCTGGTTTCAGTTCTCACACTATAAACAAGTGTCCTTTCGCCGTCTATTTGTGCCATGTTTTCTGTATATTTGTGCTGCTCTGACATCACTATTTAAAATAGCCTCCCAAGCACCATGCTGAAGTGCTATCTGCTGTTCCCAAGCACAAGAAGGCTGTAATGTGTCCTATAGAGAAAACAGGTATATGACATAAGCTTTGTTCAGGCATGAGTTACAGTGCTGTTGGCTGCGAACTCAATGTCAATGAATGACCAATATATATTAAACAAGAAGTTTTTGGCCAGAAACATACATAAAGCAAGGTTATGTATTGATCAGTTGATCAAAATGTGACCAGAGACTGGCAGGAACTTAACCCTGCATTTCCACCAGGAGTTATGGTTCCATTGCTTAAGTCAGAGCTCACAGCAACTTTATAGAATATAGCTCTAAAGCAACAAGTATTGATAGCAGCGTAGGAAAGAGCCACTTGCAGGAATATAGAATATCACTGAGCTGAGAGCCAGTTGGTCCCTTCTGTGGGGTCTCTGTAAGAGCTGAATAGACCTCACCACAGAGGCTTTTCAGCCAGGGGTGGACAGGCAGTTAATTCAGGGGCTTGATGGAGAATGTGTTCAAAATTAAGATCTATTGCACCTGCTAGAGTGGAGATGGTCCAAGACAGCAAGAGAGTCTGACTGGGTCCTGGTCCAGCTGGATACACCTTCCTGCATACCAATACACAGAACCCAGGATCCAGACCAGCCAGAGACCCATGAGAATCCAGAAATCGGCAAGCGGATCGCTGCCCTGTCACCATGGAGTCTTGGCCTCTTTCGGATACATCAAGAGCCTTCCTGAGGAAGAACAGGGTGAATCCCAAAAGTCCACCCATCCACCCAAATGAGTTGGAATTCATTAAGGAGAGATTTTGTTAAACGAAGAGAATCCACCTTAATTTTTTTTTTTTTTAAAAAAAGGCACCTCTCAACATTGATGTGGCCAGTGTTTCAGTTTTATGTTTGTTCCCCCATCCCACCATCCCATTTACCAAGCACAGTGGGGGAAGGAGGATTTATTGGAAAATAAGGTGAGTTATACATGGATCCCTATACATTTGAATGTATTATAAAAAAACAGAAATGCTGCCACAATTCTATTAAATATTTAAAGGAGGGAAGGAGCTTTATATGCTAACATAAAAATATGTCTAAAATGTGTATTTAAAATTTTAAAAAGCCAGTTTCAGGACAATATATATACAAAATATAGCCTTACACACGTTTCTTATAAATGCACACAATATTTCTGGAAATGTGCACAAGAAAAATATTTTAAAAATACTTTAGACTATAAGCTTTGCAAAGGCAGGGACTGTATCTATCTTATCCCAACTCTTTGCTGTGCCCAGCATGCTGCCTTGCATGTATTATGTACTTTTTAAATATTTGTGGAATGAGCAAAAGCATTAATAGGCAATAATAAAAATGAGAAGAGAGGACTGTCATGAGGCTTTTATCTTTTTACATCCTCTGTAGCTGGCACTTGTTAACGTGAGCATCTATTACATTCAGAATTAAAGAAATAAAATGAAATGTTACACCCGTTTATTCTTCAAAGGCTGCTAAGCCCCTTTCAATGTCACAATGATATTCTCCATTCTCTAGTGACTCTTCTTTCTCCTCATATCGCTTTTTCTAAGTCACAAAGAGACACAGAGTGGTTTCTCTAGAATCATGTTTGTGCACTGGGACTAGGCTTCATGGCTCATCTGACCAGAGATGTTTGTTGTAACCTAGGCTGGTCTAATTTTCTCCCCTGTGAATGTCAACTTGTACGTGCCCAAGACATTGGACATTAGAGTCACCGCGCAGCTGTAATCGTAAGTTGTATATTTAGGTTTATGAATGTCCACCCTAGGCCTTGAGTAGCAAAACTAGCCAGCCATTGGGAACAAAGGCTGAGACAGACAGAGAGAAGCTGGGAGCCACCAGAGAGAGCACAGGGAATACCCACACTCCTGACATATTTCTATGTTTTGTTTTCTTTTTGAGAGCCCCCTGCATCCGTAGTCTAAGGTTCCCAGATACATTTTTTTAATTTTCTTTATTGGTTAAGGTATTACATATGTATCCTTATCCCCTGATTACCTCCCACACCCCCCACACTTATGCCCTCACCCCCCTGGTGTCTGTGTCTATTGGTTAGGCTTATATGCATGCATACAAGTCCTTTGGTTGATCTCTCCCCCTTACCCCCACCCTTCCCTACCTTCCCTCTGAGGTTTGATGGTCTGATCAATGCTTCTCTGTCTCTGGATCTGTTTTTGTTCATCAGTTTATGTTCATCAGTTTATGTTGTTCATTATATTCCACAAATAAGCGAGATCATGTGATATTATCTTTCTCTGACTGACTTATGTCGCTTAACATAATGCTCTCCAGATCCATCCATGCTGTTGCAAATGATAGGAGTTCCTTCCCTTTTACAGCAGTGTAATATTCCATTGTGTAGATGTACCACAGTTTTTTAATCCACTCATCTGCTGATGGGCACTTAGGCTGTTTCCAAATCTTAGCTATTGTAAATTGTGATATATTTTCATATTTATAACATAATAACCAACTATTTAGCCTAGGATCCCCAGAGCTGGTTTCTGTTAACAGCCACCTGAGAATTCTGACACTTCATCTCCCCACTGCCTCAACAATGAAGACCAAGCATGACTGCCCATATACAAAGTCACATAAAAGACCTTAGAAGACTTGGCCCTCTGCACCCTCTCCTTCCCTCTTTCCCTATACACACCCTTCCTGCATTGGCCTGGGATACCATTCCATCCTCTTCATTAGGTAAAATCAACTCAGTTCAGGACTCATCTCTTTGGAGAAGCTTTGTACCACTAATGCAGCTACCATCCCCAACAACAATACCACCACGTCTGGGTGAGGACCCCAGTGTGCTTCCCTTTATAAGGGGCACTCTTCACATTTGTCTTCCACATGTTTCGCACTCCTACTAGACTGAAGCTTCCTTTGTGGATGGAATCCTTTCTCATCTGTGCCTTCATCATTGGTGTTTAATGTGGTTAGTGCATCTGACATTCAATAAATGTTTATTGAATGACTTACACTTTTTGTATCCACACCCTATAGAATCTTAGATTTCCATGTATTAGAAATTCCATTATTTTATTGATGAAGCTATCTAAACAAATGCTCGAACAATCAAAAATTAGCCAACCTGATACTTTTATATGCCCAACGGTCCAAACTCAAAAGACACAGGTAGAATTAATTGGTGGATGTAGTGCTCACACATGGCCACATATAAACTAAAAATACGCCAAACTGGAGAATGCCAGGAGAAGTAAGCTAACTTGCAATTTGTTTGAAACTATTATCAGACAAGAAAAACAACTCTCAGAATTGCAGGCTTTCATAGCTTACAGGACGTCCTCTTGAATCCAAAAGAAAAAGGACAAGAAATCTCTCAAATCAAAGTAATTCTTTCTTCCCCACTTTAACCAAAGTGTTGCATTTTTTATCTTTTTTAATATACAGCCTCATGTAAAGGTGTTTTCTAATCTAGTTTGCCTTTCTGGTTTTGGGGGGAAAGAAATGCAGAGTTAGATGAAAAGATGTGATGGAGGACAGAAAAGCCAATTCGCAGCTGAGCTGGGATTAGAACTCCCTGCTTTCAGCGTCCTTCTTGGATCCAAACTTGTTTCCACCATTTTTAATAGAGAGTTTGCAGCTCCAACTCAGTGTCCTTAGACCCCCAAGCCCACCTAGGATTTTATGGTGCAGGCTTGCCAAGCTCTCGCCCCTGGATAGCAGAGGTATGTAAAAGCCAAAAGAAATTTTATTGGAAACCGATCTCTTGGGCAGAAATCTACATGACATCAGCTACAATAAATAACTGCAGTGTAGCCTGGGAGGAAAGGTTGGCTGCATCTCAAGCGAGGTCAGCTTCTGGCATCCATGTGAAATAAATATAAGGCAGCTTATCTTTTTGAAAGCAGGGGGCTATAAAAACACAATTGCCAGAACAGGAGAAAATTGAAGCTGATTTCCATGGCAACAAAAGAGTTACGTGGATGAAATAGGAGCCCATAAAAATCTACGTATGCTACATTAAAGGGAGAAAAATGGAAAGTAAGCAGCAGGGACCTGGCATTCACCAAAAATCCCCTCAGAGGGGAGGCTGCCACCAAGATTCCCGGAGCCTGCGCATCAGTCCCTACAGCAACGCTCTCAACAAGAAACCCCAGGTCTGGCAGCTACGCTCTATATGCCTCCAAGTGGATGGTCCCCCTGCACTGCCGTGGGGTGGACTCTTCAGTTGTCATTTGGATATTTCCTGCAACAGAAAATTTTTTTTTTAATATCTGTATTTATTGGTAAATGAAGATCCAGTTCAGAAGTGATGATAGAACTGAAAACAGTGACAAGCTTGAGTTGTGATGCTCTGGCTGTGAGGATGGTTGTTCATCTCAATTACCCAGTGGTCTGCTTCTCGGTTCTCAGGGCACCTCATATTACCTTTTTCACCCAACCCCTCATCATCCTGCACCCCCTACTTTGGCAACTACCAGTTTGTTTCCTTTATCTATTTGAAAAAAACTTTTAAGGATTCATTGAATCTCTCTCTCTCTCTCTCTCTCTCTCTCTCTCTCTCTCTCTCTCTCTCTCTCTCTCTGTTTTTAAATATTTTTATCAATTTTTAGAGAAAGAGAAAGGGAGAGAGAGACAGAAACATCAATTTTGAGAGAGAATAATTGATCGGCTGCCTCCTGTACACTCTCTACTGGGGATGGAGCCCACAACCCCAGCATGTGCCCCTGACTGGAATCGAACCTGGGATGCTTCAGTCCATAAGCCGATGCCCTATCCACTGAGCCAAACCAGCCAGGGCCTCATTGAATCTCTTGGTAAAAGGTTTGGAGTGAGGTCACCGACACCTTAAAAATGTTAGAGACCTCTCAAAACCCTCACTTTTCTCTATCCTACTATCTCCTCTCAGTTCAGCTTCCCTATTGCCTTTGTGCTCAGGGTCTTCTCCTCTCAGGTATGTTCACCACCCTTGTGGATTTATTATCCTAAACCAATCTGAGTCTGGATTCACCTATAGCCCCTTCTATGGCTCCCACTTCCAACTTCTTTAGCATGACACTTCATATTTGACCCCTGACATGCTCCCCATCTAATGTCATTTTCCCAACACTCACCATCTGCCTTTCCCATCATTTCATGCTGGGAAAGATAGGTACCATCTCTCTCTCTGTGGTCCTCCAACCTCTCTTGCCTAGCTTTCCCTCAAACGGAGTAGAAGTGCCCTCTCTGGGAAGCCTCCCCTGACTGCCCCTCTCCCCTTCATGGGCCAGGTGTCCCTGAGAACATGCTCCCTTGATCCTCTGCACATACCGATGACAAATGTGTATTCCACGGTACTGCAATCACCTGCTCACTCGCCCCTCTCCCCTGCTAGGCCATGAGCTTGTTGAGATTTATCTGTCATCATAGCCATGGTGCCTGGCACACAGTGCACATCCAATACATACTATGGACTGAAAGGAAGGAAAGATAACCATCTGCTATGAGTTCCTGTTGCATGCCATTCCTAACTTGAAGCTCATTCGCTTTAATAAAATCCCAATTCATTCTTAAATAGTTTAAACATTCAGCAACTTCTCATTTTCACCTTTTAGGTTCTTTATCACAGCCTTTATACAACATTACTCTGTGTTTCATTATTTAGAATGCCCACAACCTCCAAACAAGCTCCTGGCGGTTTTTCCTGTTACTCAGTTACTCAGGAAATAAAATTTATGAAACACAGAATTAAATACTCTGTGTGTCCCTCTGATACTTATCCACTACCTGCTGCTGCCTCTTAGATTAGTCTAAATCTTCAGAGAAAAATGAGTGAAGGGAGAGAAATGAAAAGACCAACAGCCCAGCCAAGAGCCTGGCGTGGCTCCATCAGTGGTTGAATGTGGACTGATGATGCCTGGGTTGCAGGCTCGATCCCCAGTAGGGGGTGTACAGGAGGCATCTAAACATGTGATTGAAAAAAAAAAAAAAAATGGAACCCAGTGGCACTTTCCTATTATCTAATCAGGTAGGAAGATGTTGACAGGACCATAACTTCAGGTGCTAATGGGTAGAAAGCAACAAACCATCATCACCATCTATTCCCTGTTTCTCTTTGTGTCACAGCAACGTCCCATTCAAAACTGGAATGGCTCTATCTCAGAATCAAGCCGGCATCTCAGTAGGTACTTGAAGAAGCTCTAAAACATGGCCCCAACATACTTCAGTTTTATTTTCTGTTATCCTTCCTCTGCTATCTAATTAAAACACTTTATGTAACATCACACCAACGTCTGTTTCCTTAGTAATCAATTCTCCTTTACAACCTCCATACAAGCAACTACATAGATTATCATCCACTTTGCATATGCAAATGCTCAATTTATAAAGATAATTAAATTACTTAGAGGGCCCTACTCAGCTCAGATTCCACCTTCTCCAGAGAGGGTGTTCCCCACTGTCTTCTCACTCCCTCCTGTTCTCATCCACAAAAGTGGTATCAGTGTGAGAAATGGGATCACAGGCTGCCTTACCTCTGAGCTATTTGCAGACATATTTACTCCCTGTTGGACTTGGACTTATGTAGGGTAAAAATGCTTTCTTTATTCCTTACACAGGCTAGCACATATTCTTTGGAAACATTTTCTTCTTAGAGAGTGAAAAAAGGATCTGTTTACCCAGGAAAAGGAGGTTAATTTTTGCTGTGCTATTGTTGAACTGGCCGCTAGACCTTTGTACTTCATGAGAAGAAAGAGTGCCAGTTCTGTTTACACTGTAAACTCAAGGTCGAATGCCGTGCTCAATGTGGGAGGCACCCTGTTAAGTACAAGAAATGAAATGCGGCCACAGAGTGCATTTGAAGTCAATTCGTGTTGCTTACATAATCCGCCATGCATGCTTAGAGCTGCTTTACCTTCCTTGAACCTCACAACATCTCTTGGAGATTGGTAGAAAAGGCATTATAGTTTATAGATTGAGAAATAGAGGCTTAGAAGATTGACACATTTACGAGGCTTGTAATATCCAAGACAGAACTCCAACCAGGCCTGCCATTCTTCCTTTCCTTTCCTCAGCTATATAATTACTGAAGCTGTGCTCAGAGATGAGCATTATAGTGAACAAGAAAGGCACAACCCCAGGCTCGGCCAGGTGGCTCAGTTGGTTAGAGCATCATCCCAATTTGCCGTAGTTGCAGAGTTGATCCCAGATCAGGGCACATACAAGCATTAAGCAATCAATACAAAAATAAGTGGAACAACAAATCAATCAATCTCTCTCTCTCTCTCTCTCTCTCTCTCTCTCTCTCTCTCTCTCTCTCTTTCTCTAATAAATTTTAAAAAAAGAAAGGCACAATCCCCTTTTTCATGGAATTTAAAGAAAAAAGGTACAAAGCAAATACTGTGATTAATTCCAGGGCACCATAAGAATGGGGGAATAGGTCACATAGTCCAGACAGGGGAAGGAGAGTGAGGAGGGTAGGAAACACTTTCCGGGGGGAGAAGAATAAGCTGAGGCCGGGAGGATGAGCAGGAATTGGCCACTAGTTGAAGGGGTGAAGGCAGTGCTGGTATTAAAGGTGTTTTGACTTTTTCTTCCTCTCTATATGTTTATATAAATTAGTAGATTTCCTAAAAATGTAGTTTCTGTTGGAAAAGTTGAACCTTTTTGTTGCAAGTCTATGGTTAGTGCTGACCGTATTTTTGAGACCCTAAGTTCACCTATAATATTATCCAGAACCCACTTCCTAAGGTGAATCAAATCCAACTACTGACCTTTTATGTATAGAAAAAGTTCAACATGCTAAGCATACAATTTTTATTCTGAAGTGCACTGTAGTATATATAGATCTGGTGCAATGTTTAAATTTAAACATTAATTTCTATGATTTTGAAGATAATGAAAAATTGTAAAGAAAAAAACAAAAGATGATATTTACTGGCATTTTAACACGGTGTGCAAGTATCTTCCATTTATTATCTCACTTAATCTTCCGAACAATCCAACCGAGAAAGTACTATTATCATCCCATTAGTTAATTGGGATTTAGATAACTTGCCCACGGTATGAGGTAACTAAATGCAGGAACCAAAATTTAAACCTCACTCTGTCTACATTAGCTCCCTATTGCTGCTATAAAACAATTACTGAGTACTTAGTGACATAAAACAACACACATTTAGTATCTTCCTGTTCTAGAAGTCAGATGTCTAAAATGTGGGTCTCAAAAGCTAAAATTTGAGGTGATGGCAGTGCTGCATTCCTTTGTTGACTTTAGCACATAATTTTTTTCTCTTGTCTTTTCCTGCATCTAGAAGCAGCCTCCATTCCTTGGCTCATGGTCCCCAGCCAGCAACTGAATCACTTTTATTGTAATATATTCTTCTATGACTCTCCTGCCTCCTTTCACTTGCACAATCATTATTACTTTGGGCCCATGTAGGTAATCCAATCTCCCCATTACAAGGTCCTTAACTTAATCACATCTTCAGAGTCCCTTTTTGTCATGGGAGGTAACATAACTTCATGCTCCCTGCATTCAAATGTGGACATATCAGAGGGAGCATTATTTTCCTACCATCATTTCCTTTTTCATTATACTCTAGGGTATGATTCAGGTGGGTGACACAGGGATATGGTTCTAATTAATGATGCTCTGGGCAATAAGTGACTTAATTTAGTCTTCCTGCTCTGGCACCTCTCTCTTAATGGCTTCTGGATCTCTGGGAGACCATCCAGGTATCCAGCCTCATAAGTGACATTACTTACTCTATGCCTTCTCCTTTTACAGCAGTCATATTTACCTCCACATTTGGTACTATCTCATCAGACACTTTGTAATTCTTTTCCAGCTCAGTCCCCTTATTCCCACTGTCATGACAACCCATGTCCAATGAGAAATGGCAGAAGTATTAGCAGAAACCCTAAAAGAAGCCAGCTTCCAAATGCCCCAAGTCTAAGGCATTTACTTTGTCTTATGGGACTCCTAAGATGATATGTATTAGATCAACCAGTTCCAGGAAAATCAGTTCCATTCAGATAAAATTTTAAAAATTATTAATGGAAGGAACACTGCATCAGGAGTCAGTGACCTACATTCCAGTGCCAGAATCAAGTTTTGGCATTCTGCTTCATTAGCTGGACAAGTCACACAGCTGCTCTGGGCTTCAGTATCCTCAGATGTGAAATGAGGTAAATGACCTCTTCCTTTCCTCCCTCCCTCATCTCTGGAATGAAGAAAAGACCAAATGAGATCATCAACACAAAAGTGCTTTGCAAGCTGTAAAATTCATAGCTAGATGAGTAATCAGTATAGCAATTATTGATGAAAACTGCAAGACACGGTAGCTAATATAAAGATACATAAGGCATAGCTTTTGCTTCTAAAGGAATTTACAATTTGATGAAGGTATTTCATGGACACAAATTAGCTTGGTCATGTTAACAAGATTATTTTTAACTTCATCTAAAAGGCAACCTCACCATGCTAACCAAAGGAGTATTTGGGACTATGTGTAACACTGTGGGGTTTTTTTTAAAAATCTTTACTGTTGAAAGTATTACATATGTCACCATTTTTCCCCCAACGACCCCTTCTGGCCTGTTCCTACCCTTGCCTCAGGCCTTCACCACCTGATTGTCTGTGTCCATAAGTTATGTCCAAGATTCAACAGTCTGTTCCATGTTTCTATTTGGGATTTTGAGTAACTTTGGAGACATTCTACTTGAATGCCAATAACAATAGTTAAGATTGATGGAGAAATTATGTTAGTGGTGAGTATTTCTCTACTCTTGATACTCATTTCTTATGATTGGGGCTCAGTTAGTATTATCCCTGCAAGTCTCTGCTTTTATTCACGTTGTCTCTGGGGTTGCGGAGCGATCTTTCTGACTGACAAGTTTGGCTAGAGTAGCTAAGAACATTCCGCCTAGCTTTTTCTTTCCCTTCTTGGGGAGCACAAACCCTCCTCCACTCCTCCATTCATCCTCGTACAGGAGGCTCCTCTGTGAAGGGGGGCCTGCCTTGGTTAAGCACTACCATGACTAGGGATCAATTCTGAGCTTGCTTATTAGCAAGCCCATTAGGTGGTCACACCTAAAGCAACATTCTCCATCCTGGCCTCTATCCTTAAATGAAGTAACATTTTGTTTTCTAGCTTTCCTTTGCTTTGCTCAATCCATTCAAAATTGTGTAGGAAGGTTATTCCACAATCTCCATAAATAGTATGTTCTAGGGGCCACACTAATTTTCCATGCTACATTTCATGCAATCACAATAATAATTCCCCTAACCATGCATTATTAGCCCATGTGATGGAGGAAATTGAAATAGTTTGTGGAACGTACCCAAGGTCTCCCACATAGTAAAGTGTCTGAGTTAGGAGTCAAACCCAGGTCTCTCTAAATCTGAAACCTGCACATTTAGCTGAGCCGGCTGTAGAGAGATCAGTCATGGAGGAAATTCTCTAGTTTCTACTAGGGATAACTTAGACCCCAGCAGAACCAAAGCAATGGCTAGAATTCAGGAAATTTCTCTTATTTTTTTTGCCCCCTGCCTGCTGTGTGAACCTTATATGTTCATTTCCTTATATGTAAAGTAAAAATAATAGTAATGCTGGGACTGCCTAGGGCACCTGGTTATTGTATTGAGCACATGAGAGGATAGATGTACGGATCCTTTGACAACTTGATGCTATGATACCAATAAGGGTGGTGAGGGTTTTCATAATTACTTCTTGAAGATTTGATGACAAAGACTCCCTGCAGGCAAGATTTCAGGAACTGAATATTGACATTGCAATTATAGTTCAGTACAAATTCTTGACTAGGTTTTTAACTCAACAATCCTATTGCTACTGTGTCACTTTCCTTGTAGGTCTAGCCCCATCAGTACCCCTTCTTTGCTGTGATCAGCGCATGGACACTTCAGATGCATGGCCTGAACCACAGTCCTCAAGTCGGAGCTTAGTGACTGACAACTCCACAATCTCAGTGCAGATTTAGACACATGTCTCATGTGTGAACTAAAGAGTTCTCCATAACAAAGGGAATTCTGGGGGTTGTCAAAAAGAATTCTCACAGAACAGGCAGAGCGTTTTAAAATTCTCTGTACATTCTTTTTATAAAGATTCATAAAGCTACAATCCTCACCTCAGTCATAATAATGAAGCCTGAAATTAGGTTCTGACATTGCAAATGGGTCATATGTCAGGACTATTGCTTCTTGAAGTCACAGGAGAATTAAACACTCAATTAATCAGGGAGCAGTAATATCTTACCAAAAAATCTTCATATTAAAGCTAAATAATCTATTGATTCATTTAATTTTATTATCCTTGCTTGAAAAAACCAAGTGGGAAAAAACACTATACCCATGATGAAGACAAATTAATACTTAAACACAGTACAAAGACTCAAGGTATATTTTGAATAAGATGCAAATCGGTCTTTAACTTGAATAAGAAAAACTGTGAGAAAAAAATATATATATAGCCAGCATGTTTGGTTTCATACCTTGTAACGACTAAACTATTAACGTTAGGTCAACTGATTACCTGCCACTTGATATTGTCTTACAGATTCCACGACTTTCCAGTTAGGCACTGTATCTAAGCCAGTCTTGAACATCAGCCCTAGACAGGATATCAGCTAGGTAGGACTGGAAAGTGTCACTGCCTCAAGAATGATAAACTCCAGGGTAGGGTTACACGGGGAGGGTAGGTGTGTTCTTGGGGTGAAGCACACCTCCTCACATCTATGACTTTGGGCTTGACGAGGGGACTTGCCTAACTTGTGGAAAGTGGCCATGTGCCAGTTCCTACTGGAGGCTGTAAGAGGTATCCTTTGGTGTTAGCTCAGCTCCAAAACCTCCTGCCCTCTGCCCTGAGAACAGCATGCTGGACAGTGGCTGTTCCTTCGTCTGAACCCTAATTAAGAAGATATAGAACCTGGCTACAGAATTGGCTGTCATTTATGGGACCCATTAAAAAATAAAAACACCTAGGGCCCCCTGTTCAAAAATTTAAAAATGTAAGACCGTGACAACAGAACAGGAAGTCATATGTGAGACCCTTCTTAGCATAAGGCTCTGGTTGCTCATCCATGATGCCAGTCTGCTTGGCAGAGTACCAGCTGAGCCACAGGTCCCACATAATGTGAACAAGAAATAAATGTCTGCTGTTGCACTAAAGTTGGGACGTTGTCACTAAAGTTTTGGAGTTATTTGCTGTAACAGGTGCTAATACAGCAGACACCAAAACTGAGTAAAGCAATCAGCTGTAAGAGTGCTTGTTATGGCAAATTGGAGAGCCCAGGTCCCATCCAAGACCATAGCAGCTACTCAGTTCCTGCCAACTGTTATCCTGTGGGCATGTACCCTGCCGGTATGGGCTCCCAGTGCTGCCAATCTCCGTTTTTCAATAGCAGGTGGAAATCTACATTTTCTGTGAAAGAGCTTCATTTTTAAGCATGGGTAACTGTGGGAAGAGCTCAGGAGATTTATCTCAGTGCAGTGGCGGATGCAGTGGCGTGAGCACACTCCGCCTATACAAGCTTCCTCGGTACACCGGGAAGTGGCAGCGCCTTCCTGAGCAAGCCCCCTAGAGCCCCTACATAGTACCCTGATCTTTCCTACTATTGGTTGCCCTAAGGATGGTGTAAACTTCTGATTGGTCCAAAATGTTATATATGTTGCTGCACTTACACAATAAACTTAGATCTGCGTCACTGAACCTGGTCTCCGGAGTCGGGCATGCTTCGTTAGGACTCCGTCGGCCTCACCCCTGCGGGACCCCCTGCTTCAGGTAACTTTATTTGTTTTAAAGATATACAGGAAAAACAAAATATGTATGCTGTCTAGACCTTACTTATCACTCAGTCATGTGATGTCTTTTCTGGCATTGTTTGTTGTAATAAACATAGGGTGTTTCAAAACTAGGAGGAGTTAAAATGACCTCTAGTTTACAAGTAGGTTCCTCAAAAGTCAGAGCTTACTCTTCAGGTAGTAAAGTCACAGGATATCAGGAGAAAATCATCATGCAAAACATCATGCAGGTGAAGAGATTCATGCCCCGAATAATAAACATAAGGTAAAAGAGGCCTCCAAGGAGTTTAAGGAAGGCTTAGAGAATGTAATAAAAGATGCCCTTCAGATCAGAATAAAGTCAGAGAACTCACTACTTCAGCAAGCAAGATAACTGTCATCACACACATGTATACACACGTTGCTTAAAAGGAATCAAACAACTTGGTTGGATTTCTATCTTTATCACCTGTGCCAAGATCCTTAACTTTGTTGGGCAACAGTTCTCTCATGCTATCTAATAATAGACAAACATGGTAATTAACCGAACCTCCAACACGCTTCCCATTGGCTAATCAGGGCGTTATGCAAATTAACTGCCCACCAAGATGGTGGCTGGCAGCCAGGCAGCTGAAGCAAGCAGGGGGCTTGCTTGCGCCAGTGATGGCCTCTGAGCTGCACTCTAAGAAACAATGTTGCAATTATAGAAGCTAAACAAACCCAGAAACCTGCTTTCAGCCAGCCAGGCCTCAGAGCTGGAGTTGCAACAGTGTTTCAATTATAGAAGTCAAACAAACCTAGATACCTGCTTTCAGCAGCTGAGGTCTCAGAGCTGGAGCCGAGCCTCAGAGCTAAAGCCGGCTCTCGGTTCCAGTGACAGCCATAGAAGGTAAATAAATCCCAGAATAAAAAAAAAAAAAGAAAAAAAGGAGAGGTTGGGAGCTTTAGTCAGCCGCCAGATTGAAAACAGCCCTCAGCCCCTCACCCAGACTGGCCAGGTACCCCAGTGGGGACCCCCACCCTGAAGGGGGTGTGACCAGCTGCAAACAGCCATCATCCCCTCATCCAGGCTGGCCAGGCACCCCAGCGGGACCCCCACCCTGATCCGGGACACCCTTCAGGGCAAACCAGCCGGCCCCCACCTGTGCACCAGGCCTCTATCCTATATAGTAAAGGGTAATATGTAAACTAACCCTAACAGCAGAAGGACTGGGAATGAGTGGTCACTATGACACACACTGACCACCAGGGGGCAGACGCTCAATGCAGGAGCTGCCCTCTGGTGGTCAGGGCGCTCTCACATGGGAGGAGCTCTGCTCAGCCACAAGCCAGACTGATGGCTGCCAGTACAGCGGTGGTGGGGGGAGCCTCTCCTGCCTCCTCAGCAGCGCTAAGGATGTCCGACTGCAGTTTAGGCCTGCTCCCCGCTGGCAAGTGGACATCCCCCGAGGGCTGCCGGGTTGCCAGAGGGATGTCTGATTGCCATCTTAAACCCAAACCCCTGGGGAGCGGGCCTAAGCCAGCAGGTGGTCATCCCCTGAGGGGTCCCAGATTGCGAGAGGGCACAGGCCGGGCTGAGGGACACCCCCCCACCCCCGAGTGCACAAATTTTTGTGCACCGTGCCTCTAGTCTACACTAATAAAGGAGAAACTTGCAAATTGTTGTCACTCTGCTATGCCCACTAGCCAATCAGGATAAGTATCCACTAGCCAATCAGGATGAGTATTCAAATTAACACAACAAAGATGGTGGTTAATTTGCATATGCAGGCGCAAAGACTGAAGAGGTTTGGCTTCTCCGCTGCAGAGCGAAGGCCTGGGTCCCGGATGCTGGTGGAAAACCAGTGCCAGCAGCCAGGGGAAGGAAGGCCTATTGCACGAATCTCTTAATGCAACAGGCCTCTAGTCAGAAATAATTGTGATTTTAATATAGCCTAACCTATAGGGTTGAGGATTAATTAAAAGAATGCATATAACATCTTAGCACTGTACTTCCTGCATAGTAAGCTTAGCTACTATTTGTATACTAATGGCTGGGATCCCATCTGATTTTACTTATCAGTGTATAGCTAACCCTTACAACAGTGCCTATCATATAGTAGATATTTAATACATATTTGTTGAATAAATTAAATCAATAAATTAACTGTGTTCAATAAGTATTTGTGGAAATCTTAACAGTATTGTGAGAACTGTGGAGATAACTAGGTCAAAGCTGTGGTAAATATTATTTCATCTACTGAATATAGATGCAAGATATTCAAATATTCCTGACTCTGTTTAATAGAGCCATTTCCTCCTTGATTGCTAACAGACTCCAATTTTATTCAGCAGCTAGGCAGATGGCAATGTGCTCAGCAAAGATGGGCCCTTCCCCCAACCTATTTTGACTGATCTAAACTTTTACTGTTGATAATCCCATTCCCCTTTTCCAGTCATTAGTTTAGGGCAGGCATGCCAACCAGTTTTGGTTAATGAAACATAGAAGAATTCTAATTAAGAACTTTGTTTATTTTAATCTGGGAAGAAAATATTTTCCCAAACAAATAAATAAACAAAACCCAGCTATATGGAGGCAACAGACATGTTTCCTTCTTCCCTCCTCAAATATTGACTTCTGGGGGTCTGTGGTTTGCAGCTGCAGTAGTCATCTTGAGTCCATGGGAAGAAATCCAAGAGATTCATAGAAAAAAAACTCCAAGCCCAGAACTGTTAAGCAGTTGAATCAGGCAATTCTGGAACTCTCTATTAACATAGAATTTAGTTAAATAAGATAATATTTTACCATATAATGCCCAGCCGGTGTGTCTCAGTGGTTGAGCATCAAAGAACCAGGAGGTCATGGTTTGATTCCCTGTCAGGGCACATACCCAGGTTGCAGGCTTGATCCCCAGTGGAAGGCATGCAGGTGGCAGCTGATCAATGATTCTCTGTCATCATTGATGTTTTTATCTCATTCGCTCCCTCTCCCTTCCTCTCTGCAATCAATAAAAAATATATATTTAAAAAAGATACTTTACCGTATACGTCAATTTTGGTTGGGTATTCTGTTTCTTGCAAACTCAAAACATCTTAATTATACAATAATTTCTACCTTGCTAAAGTTCAGATTCTAGAGAATGGAGATTGGTGAGGATAAATTTATCCTATAAGTTATACAGTGTCAAATGTCTCAGCCAAAATGCCATGGAAGTTCAGGGGCAGGTGAAATCATTTCCAGTTATTTTGGCTGGTTTTGGTGGGGGAGGGTTAGAGGCATAGGGCCAAATAAAAGGATTAAGGAAGACTGTGCCTGAGATGACTTTTTAAATGGAAACAGAATAATGGGTTAAATGTCAATAGGCAAGGGGAATGCACTCACTGTAGGTAGATAATGCAATGGAAGTACAATGTAAAGAGAATGAAACAGAAGACTCATGAAATAAGTTCATGGATGACATAGATGTAATGAATTACTAACAAATACCATAGTAATTTTGTAAGTAGAGCTGCCCAAAGGGACCATCAACCTATGGAGTAGAACTAGAGATATTCACACTGAAAAAGCATTGCCTTCCTTCATAGATAAGAGCGTTCCTACTCATTAGAATTAATTATAAGAACATGAGACTTCTACAACTCTGAGGCTGTTTCTAACATTTCATATTGACATATAAGAGGACAGTGGCTATCCAAGAATATCTCCACACAAGAGGAAGAATCCAGGAACAAATGGTCCCTGGGTCTGATTAGGAATTAAAATCAAGTAATTACAGGCTTCCTATAGTCCTAATTGACACCTCTGAGTGAAAGTGATGGCACAGTAGCCCTGATGGGTTTGGATCTCCTCTATTGACTCTTAAGTTTAACCTGTAATAGTGGAAGGGCTTGAAATCGATGTCATAAACAAGTAACTAACTCCACACTAGTTATAAATGGCAGAGATTAAATGCTATTGGTCCCTATTGGGGTTATGGCACAGTGGGTAAGGTATTGTGCTTGGGTTCAATTGCCCCAGATAGTGTCCCTTCCAGCCATAACACCCTGGGGTTCTGTGTACTTTAAAGATTTATCTCCACTACCACTGTAGCTTCAGGTGTCAGATATTTTCTAATCTCCACAGAAACAGACTGAAAGGAAAATGCTATATAATAAAAGCCTAATATGCAAATTGACCAAACGGTGGAATAACAGGTAGGTGGGGGCGGGGCCAGGCCAGCCAAGGTGGGTGCCAGCGGGCAAAAGGAGGGGATGGCCAAGGGGGAAGGGGGGACAGTAGCGGGGACAATGGGAGGCAGGGCCGGTTGCTCACCTGCCGGCTCAGTCCCCTGATAGGTCCACGGTCGCCTCCCACACAGGGAGGCCAGACAGAAGCTTAGGCCCACTCCCCCCGGGATATCCCCCAAGGGCTCCGGGTCTGCAAGAGGGCACAGGCCGGCTGAGGGACACCCCCCCCCCCCCGCAAAGTGCACGAATTTTCATGCACCAGGCCTCTAGTATAGATATAAACACATTTTCATTTTCACATTTAGTCACTTGTGTTCTGCTTACAAACTCTCTCTCCATTATTTTAAGCAGGAACTAAACCAAACCTCCCAAAGCAGGGAAAGCACAACAACACTGATGTGCACTGAGAAAATTTGTAAACTGAGGTTTCCTTGTTGGTGGTTAAATCGCCATTTAGAAACCATTCAAGCACCAGGAATCCCAAGGAGAAAAAAAAGGAGGATGTGGAAGACATAGGTCCTTTTCCCCTTCCTGTGAAAATAATCTTTTGTGCTCTATCTACGAATATGATTATTTATTTAGGCAACAGAAATGGACACACTCATTTAAAGGGATAATAGATTTGGGGTGTACTTGTAGAATTAGTTTACTTTATAAGTATATTAAAATTGATGTTAAAATAGGCTTTAGAATTGGATGTGGGTTTGAACCCTAGCTCTGTTATTCAACTAGCTGTTTGGCTTTGGGCATAGCTGTAAAATGAGAGTCCCAGGGCCCAGAACCCAGGTCCCAGGGTGGATGTGGGGATTAAATGAGATAACACAGGTAAAGTGCCCGCTAGACAGTAAGGACTTAATAAATATTACCTGCTTAGGAAGGTGGATTAGTGAATCAAGGTTCCTTAAACCAATGTACACTTAGAGCTCAAGGATAAAGGGGAAAAGTACATGAGGAGTTCCCGCAGCAAGAGTGCCAGTATTCACAGCTGCGTGACTTTCACACGCCCTTCTGGAGATGCTCAAGGAGAGGTAGGGGAGGCAAGGACCCAGGGCTGGGGGATTGTGGGGAGGGGCGTGGATAATGAGATCCGCACAGGATAAGAAAGAAATAGGGGCCCACGGGGTGAGCCACATAGAGCTTCCCCAACTTCTCACACTGTGGCACACAAAGAAAGAAGTGGTCATCTGCTGCAGCAGGAGAAAAACATAGTCAATTAAGAGCCAAGGACAGTGGTTGGCAAACTGCGGCTCGCGAGCCACATGCGGCTCTTTGGCCCCTTGATTTTGGCTCTTCCTAAGCCTTAGGAATACCCTAATTAAGTTAATAACAATGTACCTACCTATATAGTTTAAGTCTTAAAAATTTGGCTCTCAAAAGAAATTTCAATCGTTGTACTGTTGATATTTGGCTGTGTTGACTAATGAGTTTGCCAACCACTGGCCTAGGAAATGACCAGCAGAGGGAATGCGATACCTTAGTTGGTGAGGTGAGAAAATCCCTCTCAAGAATGACATGTAAGATGTGACTTCACTGATTACCAGCCATCCGTGGAAAGGTTTGTGAGAAGAGCATTACAGACAGAGGGGGCAGCAAACACAAAGACCCAGACGTAGGATGAAGCCTGTCGATTTCCTCAGGGCGAAAAGAAGGCAGCCAGACTGGAGGCCAGGAAGCGAGAGGCATGTGTCCTATCCTGAGAGGAGTCTGGAGGTGGGGAGTGCCAATTATATGTAGTGTGTGGAAGAACTGGAGTTTTAGTCTAAATTCATTGGGATGGCCTTGGGATTTTAAGTGTGGGGCTGACACAATGGGGTTAATGTTTCAAATGCATTGATTGGAGAATAGATTCCATGCAATCTCCTGGAGTGAGAGGCGGGGTAGAGTGAGAGAGGGCAGTTTTAGAGACTATTTCAGTGTTTCCTGTGAAAGATAATAGAGGGCCATCCGATTAGATTAATTGTCTCTTTGATCAAAGGGATTTTTCAGTAGCTGGAAGAGATACTTACAAATCATCCACACTAAATCTCTTAAAAACAAAACATGCTCAGGGAAGTGATGCTATTTGCCCAAAGGTAATAATTCACACGCGTGTACACACACACAAACACACACACACACACACACACACACACACACACACACACACATTGTTGCTTTTCTTTCTCTGCAGCTTCTCATTTTTTTCTCCCACAGAATTATGCATGTGATTTTTCCTGAGATAGTCATCACACGTAAATATGCAACAGCAACAACAAACTACTTTACATTACTTCCCATACCATCCCACAAAATATTGTGCACCTAAAGGTCTAGATTTAATAGTATTAATAATTTTAGTACTTCACAAAGGACATTCCTAAGTGAAACTGACCTTTTTATTTTAAAAAATACATGCTATTATATACTAGTGGGGAGTATAATGACTCTGAATATGGTTGAAATTTGTACTAAAGCACCACAAAATTTTCCACCATTGGTTTTGCACCATCAGGCAAATCTCAACACAGTGAAAAAGGAAAAAAATGGTGCCCTGGTATTATGATGAACCACACTTGGAGAACGGGGCTCCACAGATGCAGTACTTACTAGGGCAGTAGTCGGCAAACTGCAGCTCGCGAGCCACATGCGGCTCTTTGGCCCCTTGAGTGTGGCCACGGAGTTTGAATCGCACTGTATGTGTGCGCCCGCACGTGGTATTTTGTGGAAGAGCCACACTCAAGGGGCCGCAGTTTGCCGACCACTGTACTAGGGCAATGCTGTCCTTCAGAATGGAGAGGGGCCCATGCAGATGAAGGAATTTTGACAGATTTTCAAGGACCAAAATATACAGAAGAATAAATACACACAAAAGGAGGAGATAGTCTTCCTTAACTCCCCTACTCTGAGAGCTGAGACACTCAAATATCCCGCTTCACAAAGGCCTACAATCTAATTAATGTCAATTTCTTCTTCCCCAAGAGACATATTTTCAAACAATGGAGCTGAGTAATCGCCTGCACTGCAACTACCTCTTAACCACCTGGGTGCATCATCTTCCTTAAACCTCACAGCAAGCCTCCCCTGCAGGGGATGACGTCTTCACGATTTACTAGACATCACGGGCACGTTCAGTAACTGGCCGAAAGCCACCCTGCTCGGTAACGGTGGGACCTGGATTTATTCCCGGCCATTCCGACTCCAGGGTCTTCTTTATCAAAGGCTGGAGCCATCTTTACAGACATAATTCTCTGGCTGATTTGCCACTGGAATCTAGAGATAATCCCCTCCAATGGGAGAAATCAATCTGCTTTGGACCACAGCAAGGAAATAATGACCTGGCCTGTGTTTTTGTTTGTTTGTTTTATGAGCTTCAGAGAAAGAGAAGTCCCTGCATTAGCATAAGAATGAAGTCCTTGGTAATTACATACTCAAAGATTTTATGCCCAAGCCTTTCTATGAGTATTGATGTTACTCATTTCCTGTGAGAAAATGAAGGCAACCAGAGGACTGGGGCACAGCAGAGCATCCATCTCAACCAGATAACCAGATCCACTGATGAAACTAGGTAGCACACTCTCTCCACAAGTGTGCACTCAAAACCCACCTCACAGATAGCGCTTCTCTGTCCTTCTCTCCACAACACTGCCTCCTTTCTTCCCCGCCATTGCTCAGCATCGCCCTCTGTGGTCACTCCTGGGACAGCCAGGAGACCCTGTGCATCTGGAAGGCTGCGCAAAACTCCCTACTGTGACATTTCCCAGTCCTAAGTCAGGCCTACTGGTCTGACTTTTGCTATATCTATGTGGCTCCAATAGATATTTCTCTGCCTCTGTTTATGTTCTCTGAAATCGTAAACAAATAAAAAGGGGCTGAGTTGGAACTGACCCTTCCTCTGGCCCTATTAAGATCCCTCATTCTTAACAGACAGAAGAAGAAAATGAGGCCCAGGTTACCTTCCACACGCACACTGAGATAGCGCCATTATCACTGCCGCACACCTGTTCTCATGCAGGAGCAATGCTATGTGATCCCAATTTTGTGAGAATTCACATGCATATAACTACACACACACATCGAACTGTAAGAACCGGGAAGGAAATGCACTAAAATGTTCCCAGTGGTTCGCTGGGTGGTGGGGGAGAAAGCATTTCTAATTTTCACTCTTATACTTTCCTGTTTTCCCTTTATCTTCTTCAATGAGCATATGACTCTTACAACCAGCAAAAACCAAGCATTAAATATTACTTCCCCAAATCACAATGGACTAGCAGCCAGAAGAGCTAGACCTCCGTCCCCACCTTTATTTCTTGCAGCAAACTACCTCGCGGAGACTCAGATTCATCAACGGTAAAATGGGAGTGCTGATCCTAACAGCCTCGAAAGACTTGTTGAAAGAATTAGAAGAATAATGAACATCAAAGTACTTGTTAAACTATAAAGAAACCTGTGACAGCACTGTTGTTATGTAACCGCGAGGCTTATTAATTGGGAGCAAGAACAGTTTGGGAAGCTCATCTCACTGAATCTCGCAGAGGTCTGAGCAACAGACTCCCAAGAAACAAAGGAGAACGTGAATTCAGAATTTTAATATGGTATCATTTCCGCTGGAATATTACATAACCCTTTCATTACCATAGATGTTTATTATCAGAAAGATGTCCCCAGAGATATTCATGGGTTTGAATATTAAGGGGTGGGGTGGAAGGAATGTAGTGTACTTGATTAAAATATCCTGTTTTTCCCAGATATAAAAATATCAAGACAGAGAATTAAGTTACAGAGGCTCGAATGCCCCCCAAAGGGAAAAGGTAGACTCTAGAAATCCTTTGTTAGGTCTATTTTAATTTTGACTCATAATAGACATTTTCGGCCTCTTTATGTGCAGGATTTTTAGGAAGGGTCAAGGAGGCTGAAAGCAGCCCAGCACAGAAACCGGGGTGGGAAGGGTAAAGGGGACAGTCAAATATTTTAAAGAGTGTGAACCATTTTTTCCATTACCCCACACTCCACGAAGGATTTGGTGTTTTTTCCTAAGAACAAGAATAGAATAACCCAGAAGGGATTGTAAGCAGGGGAATGAGAAGACCAAATTTAAGTTTTACGTGAGAAATAACAGAATTAAGAGTGGCTTTCTTAAGAGCTGAAGGTTATGTTAAGTGAAATACGGTGACCAGAACAAGGGAGGTCATAACAGTCCTCCATTTCACGCTTATCTGATTACAGTGGGAGGGTGGAGTGTGCTTCCAAGAGCTGAGGGCTGCGGGCACCAGGACAGCCTGAGGCTCTACATGACTGCTACCCTGGTGAGAGGCTTAGAACCCAGGTCCCTTCAGAAACAGTTGCACAAATAGAGATAGTTCCTAAGAAAGACAACACCTGGGAAACATAACCATTTATTTTGAGCATCTGAAGGACTGGCCAGACAGCTGTTTATCTCAGAAGTTACGCACTCTGCCCAGAAATATAATGTGTGCGTTTTGTTGCTCCTCTCTAGGAGTTTGACCTTCAAGGATAGAAGCCCCAGCATAACACTCTCTAGGAAAAAACTTAATTTGGAAATAGATATAACTATCTAATTTAAATGGAAAACATACTTCTGAGGTATGTTTGGGCATCTAAGTAAAATTATACAAAATGTATCTTTTTAAAAAGTCTACCTTATTCCAATTAGGATAATGTTTTCAAGTTACATTCATGTTGTAGCCTGTATCAGAATTTCTTACCTTTATAAGACTGAGTGATATTCCACTGTGTGTATATACCATATTCTTTTTATCCATTAACCTGCTAATGAATTTTTCGTTGTTCCTGCTTTTTGGCTATTGTGCATAATATTACTATGAACATTAGTTACAAATATCTGTTTAATTTCCTGCTTTTAATTCTTTTGGGGTCTATACCTAAAAGTAGAATTACTGGATTAAAGGGTCATTTTACATTTAATTTTTCAGGAACCACCATACTGCTTTCCGTAGCAGCTGTATCACTTTACATTCTTATCAGCAGTGCCCGGAGTTCTACCGTCTCTAAATTTTCTCCAACACGTTTTCTATTGCTTCTTAAATAATAATCATTCTAATGGATGTAAAGTGTAAGGGTATCACTTGTTGCTAGATATGTTTTCAGAAGTCACAGCACAGGCGTAATTTTGTTGCATATGAAATTTTGACAGGTATGATATGTTTGGAATGTACATCCAAGGCAACCGTGGTTTTCCAAGTCCCTTTAAAGTCTTTATTCTTCTGGGATGTTCCGAACACTCTGGACTGTCAAAAGTTCTTTCTGTAAATAATGACAGTTTTACTTCTTCGTTTCCGAATCAGATGCTCATTGATTACTTTCTGAGGGAAGCCTTCACCACTACTCTCTTCCAATCTGTTATAAATGATCATTTAACCAAGCACTGTTTTTTAGAGAAGATCTTTTGGGAATATGCATTCCTTAAGGTGCTTTCCTAATTAATGTGTCTGTTCCTCTAAACAACCTATATCATGGGGACATGCTTCAGTGCTTTCCACGGAAGCCCCAGCCTCAGCCAGGGCCAACACACAGATGGCTCTTTTACTAGTTAGGATTTGGGTTCCAAGTTTTCTAGCCCTAGTTAGAGAGTTCACTTGAAGAAAAAAAAAAGTGAAACTTAGCTTTAGGAATCTCTTCAGGAAAGAGACAAATTCAAGAGCCATATCTTCAGATGCAGCCGTATTTCTTTTTGTAAGCTGTGGACACAGGATTCCTCTGTGTCTCCCTGGTAACAGGTTGAGGGCCCTAGAGGTAACTATCAAGAACTTGGGCATGAGGTTTGAGGGGGCGGGAGCAGCATGACAGTTTCGGCTTTAGTATTTCATTAGCGTTGGTGTGAGCACCGTTGCACTTCAGAGCAAAATATGAGCCCAACTGTGAAATGTACATCACTGGAAAAAATCAGTCCCCCTGTGGGGTGTTAATGTGCATTAGCAGAGAAAAGTGAGGCCAATTTGCCCTGCAGAGAATCTACTTCTTTTTCTTTCCTTCTTTCTTCTTCCCCCCCCCCCCCCCCCCCGTGGATTTGTCAGGTGCAAAAGAAAAAACATTGCCCCTGCATAGCTTTTAGGTCAAGAAAAGGAAAGCATGTGTTCTTTTTGAATCTTTTGACTTTTGTATTTTTCCAATAATTTAAACTGATGTTTAAAAAGCAGAGAAATGTAGACTTACAGATTCTTTGATTCTCAGATTTAGAAGGTCCTTAAGTGGCGCTAGGCCAAGATCTAAGAAATTCTTTTTATTCATTCATTCATATAAAACAGGCTTTTCAATATCATCCAATTCAAGAACCTCTTCTGTCATGTCTTCTGAATTCAAACTAAACCCAAATTTGCTGCCAATGAATATCAGTTCTAGGGAACTCTTTGCTATGTTTCCCAAATATTTAACTTTGATTAACTTAAAAATGTATGTGCAGGAGACAGCGGGGAGATAGTCAAAATGTGTATTAAAAGCTGAGAAAGGAATTCTGAGATTTATAATTGATACATAATGTCACCTGTAAGTAATTATGAATTAAGCTACAACTCTAAATTATTTCCATATTAACTTTTCTCTTCTGAAGTGTTCATTTTATCCAAAGAATTCCTACAAGATTTGTGGGGTATTACATATTAGCATCTCTATTTTGCAAAAGATGAACTAAGAACTTATTAAATTTCACTGGCCATGGTTACAGGTTCAGGGGCCAGGAGAATAACAGGTGTAGGGAATGATGGGCCAGCATGTCTCTCACCAGCTTTTCTGAATTAGATTTGACTATGTGTATGGCATGTGCTAAGTCATATGCTTCAGATAATCTCCACATCCCATTCAGGCTTCACATCAGCTCCATAAAGGAGGCATTATTATTCCCATTTTACAAATGCGGCAAGCATCTCAGGGAATTACAGAATTAGTCACTGTCAGAGGAGAGTTTCTGCCCCACTCAGACGTCTATAATTTTAATGTCTTATTCAAAGTCTCTCACTTGGAGAGACAGTTGCTCTTTCAGTGAGGTTTTCCCTCTTTTCATGTATTAAGCTACTACCATGAGTCCAGATCTACTTTGGAGGTTGTGGAGAAACAGACAAAGGTAGGAAAGAGCTTGCAGGGCATGGAAAGGTCAGCCAATGACAGTGACTTAAACACAGAAGGGAACTTGGCTTTGGGTGGTGAACACACAATACAATATACAGATGATGTATTCTAGAATTATACACTTGAAACCTATATAGTTTTATTAACCAACATCACCCCAATAAAATTCAATCAAAATTAAAAAATAATGACTTAAACAAGTACAGATATATTTTCTGTAATATTTTACTGTATTTCCACAAGCATGTAATGTTTTAAGTAGAGAAAGCAATTCAGACTTATACAAAGAAAAGCATAGATCCTACCACTTTTTGTTAAGCCCACTAGTACACCTGTATTTCACTTCTGGCTGCCTCTAGCCACTCATTCAACAGTATTCATCTGCAAATACAACATGTTTTAACCAACACATGGAGTTTGCTTACACTTACAATTCATTGAACTAGAACATCCTCATGAATGCATAATTCATTGATTAACAATTGAATGCCTTCTACCCTCAAGGCATTGGCCAGATGCTGAGTATACAATGTCAAGGCTTTCACCACACCAGACTCACTTCTGTTGGCCTGTGTCCCTAGCAACTCTACAAGAGCCAGGCTTACAGAAAACCACAAAATTATTCATACCTGTTGCATTGCCAAGGTGTGTTCTCAGCTATGAAATCTGCATGGTAAGGGAAAAGGAAGGGGAAGAGCTAGCAATGCTCCCAGGGAGCAGAAGGTAGGCAGACCCCAGGAAGTCAGTTCACTCTACTAGAGAAGTCATAGTTTAACTAGTAATTAATGGTAAATGTTCTTTATCCATCCCAAGACCTGCAGTGAAAGGGAACACTGTGTTTATCATATGCTGTAAGCCATATTAAAAAGGAGAAAAGTATTTACTACAGTAATTACACAATTTCTAACATGCATGAGATCAACAATCTATAGCCATTGCTAGTTGCTGTGGGATCCTGAACCAGTCTTCCCCCCATGCAGAGATCTAGAAAATAAGGAAGTCAAAATAATACTCTTAAGGTCCCATCTACCTCTGAAGGGCCAGCAATAATGGGCCACGACTTATCAAATGCTTCCTGCCTTGAAATGCTTACCAGGAAGCATCTTAATAATTTTCTCATCCACCTTATCAGGTGGCTACTATTGTAATTGCCTCCATATTTACTAAGAAACTGAATTTCAGAGAAGTTAAATAATTTTTCAAGACTCTAATTGCTAATAAGTAGCAGAATCCCGATTCAAACCAAAGTCTTTCTTAACAGCTAAGTTTGGGAGCCTAAAATCTTGGTGTAAATTATTTGACCACGTAAGATAAAAAGTTAAAGAGTAGAGTTAAATAGATAAATAGTAGACATTTCTGTATCTATAAAGTAGGGATAATAACTACCGTAAAACATTTATTTTTTTATTTTTTATTTTTTTTTTAAATATATTTTATTGATTTTTTACAGAGAGGAAGGGAGAGAGATAGAGAGTTAGAAACATCGATGAGAGAGAAACATCGATCAGCTGCCTCCTGCACATCTCCTACTGGGGATGTGCCCGCAACCCAGGTACATGCCCTTGACCGGAATCGAACCTGGGACCCTTTAGTCCGCAAGCCGACGCTCTAGCCACTGAGCCAAACCGGTTTCGGCAACCGTAAAACATTTAGTACTGCACCTAATACAATAGCAATTATTCTATAAAGTGTTGTTATAAAACACAATCATAGATGTGCCTAGAGCCCTTCACCTTATAACCAGAGCATGTGAAAGGGAGGAAAAGAAACAAGAAACAAAAGTTCTGTTGCCATCTGAGTTCTAATAACAGTATCTCTTTGACCTTTTCTTGTTTCCATGCAACCACCCAGTTCCATAGCGAGCTAGAGCACTGGTTAGGAGCCAGAGGCCTTGGGTTTTAGAACAGTGCAGTTCTAAAGAGGGTGGGCACAGGTGTCAGGATATCAGAGTTCAAAATTCAGATCATACCATTTATTACTTTGTAACCTTGAGCAAGTTGTTGAAACTCTCTCAAACTAAATCTTAGACTGAGGATAATAGGTTTTAAAAAATAACCTACATAAGGAATTTAGCACAGTGCCAAGAATACAGTTAAGTAACCCATGGACACTGGGTTAGAATTGCAGCTATTTGCCAGGTGTATGACTTTGGGAAGGTTACCTACCTTCTCTGTGCCAAATTACCTTGCAAGTATAATGTTCATAATTATGAGGGTTGGGTACTACATGGGTTCTTGTGAGGATTAAATCAAATAATACCTGGAGATCAAATGCTTAAAACAATGCTCAGCACTGAATAAAAGGTAGCTACTTTTTAAATTTTCATAGTCTCTACTATTAAGACAGGGGTGGGCAAACTTTTTGACTCGAGGGCCACAATGGGTTCTTAAACTGGACCGGGGGACCGGAACAAAAGCATGGATGGAGTGTTTGTGTGAACTAATATAAATTCAAAGTAAACATCATTACATAAAAGGGTACGGTCTTTTTTTTTTTTTTTTTTTTAGTTTTATTCATTTCAAACAAGCCGGATCCGGCCCGCGGGCCGTAGTTTGCCCACGGCTGTATTAAGATCTTGGGCAACCTTTCCCAAGTCACTTCTCTCTCTCTCTCTCTCTCTCTCTCTCTCTCTCTCTCTCTCTCTCTGAACTCAATTTCTACTTCTAAAATAGGAAGGTGTGGGTGTGTTGTTCACCAACTCTTTGGTGAGTGAGGGAGTCTGCCATTGAGTTCTGGCATAGCCAAGCACACAACTGTCATTGGACAGACAAGATCAACAGCAGTTTATTAGTCACATATACTCACAGCCCAGGGCGGGAGGACAACAACCATGCAGGGCCATACCATGGTTGCACTCAGGAGAGAGTGAACCTTCAGGGGCTGTGAAAGGCAGACAGTGTAGTATCAAGAGGGTGAGGTGCCCTCTGGTTCCTATGGGAGAATATGATTGGCTTGTTTGATTTATGTCACAGGCTGGCAGGGAGGTTGAGGACCAGATGGGATGTAGCTTGGATGGCTGACAGGGAAACTAGTGGGGTGGGGAGCTTCCTGCACTGGTGGGGAACATTATCTGGTGAGAACATGGTACCTCATAGTTAGGTCTGGAGCCCTATGAGGTTCAAAGTTTTCAAGGTAGCACACGGAATTTGAGGCCTAACAATACAATGTGTCTTATCTCTAAGCACTACCCAGATGCAGCACCCTTAAATTCCTGTGGGGTTTTTTTGGCATTCACACCTCCATTTGCATCTCTCCTACTTTCTGTTTAAGAAAAGGAGAAAGCTTTCTCTGGTTAAGGGAAGTGAGCACATTTTGTAGAATCCTTGGACTTGCTGTTAATCCCCAATGACTACACTAGTAACTTGAAAGGCCCCTGAGGCCATTGTTCACAATAATAGTGCCATCATCCCACCACTACTCATCCCTCACCCTCCAGCTACCTTTTGACTCTTCAAATATTTAGTAGTTTTTATTTGCTCACTTTTGAGAAAAAAGTTTCTGGTGAAGCTGTTTAAGACTGAGCCACCGGTACCTCATTCTTGCCAACATCAACGTAGAAAATATTTTGTCAAAGCAAAACATGTGTATAGGGGAAGACTGAAAATACCTGGTGGGTTTACATTGCCTAGAGCTATGTTTGGAAGCAGAAAATCCCCCATTGATTATTCCCATTACTATCTTGTAGCTATCTGGGAAAAGCTGAAAGAGTATCATGGAATAGGCTAGCACCTCCTCTTTCCTGATTCTCTTTTAACTGCAAGCAAAACAAGCAAAGGTCATGTGGTCATGTGGTACTCCTCTTCCTGGTCATTCATCTCAGAACAATGTCCTCCTGAAAGCCATCTAATATGACCCTCATCATATGAGGAAATGGGTCCAAGTAAAGATAAGGATGGTGTCCCTGGAGATCATCATAAGTAGCTAATATTCAGAATGCTTACAGAATACCACACTGTGAGCCAAGTTTTTAAAATCATTTTCATATTTGATCATGAGCCACTGTGATAGCAGAAACTGTTACCATAGTAATTAGCTAGTTATTAATATTAGTAATAGGAAGAGAGCAAAGGGAAGGACAGACATTATACGCATGGCCATCTGGGCAGCTTCACCAGGAAGCTACAATTTAACACTCCCCAGGGATCCACCAGTCCATTCCCTGCAGATCACTGTGGGAAGGGACTGAACAAAGGGGGAAGATGAGCACATGCACAGTAAAGTCAGGGTGCAAACTCACAAAATCTTAAAGGTTAAAATCTGCAAAGAAATTATCTCCTTTTCCTCTGGCTTTGCTCCTTCTTCCTTGCACTTGCCCGTGTTCTCTCAATAGCCGCATAGGCCATTTGGACCCTACACACAATGAACTACAACTGGGAGCACAGCTGGACTGGACTGTGCAAATATGGAATGGAAAGTCTGGGCAAGGGCTTTAATCCTAGCTCTGCTGAAGACAGCTGGACTTCTTCCTTGTCGGGATGAAGGGAGATAGGACCTTGGAAACTCAGGAGTTTAATTCCACACAAATAAATATCACTCATTCTCCCATGTGAGTCTCAGAAAATTCCTTTTTTCATGACATCACAAGAAGCCCACCTCTACTGGTAACTGGTGGGGACATGGAGAACACCCCGCCAATAACAATGAGAGCTATTATTTCCATTTAACTGATGATGAAAATATATATAGCACAGAGAGTGTCAACTGCTGGCCTAAGGATCCACAACGGCCAAATGATGGGTCAATGTCTTTGACCTCTATCACACTTTATTCCACCTCTCTTCAAGCAGCCATTACTGAGTTCATCTTTGAGTCCTTAGCAGAACTACTGATGTAGTATGTCCGAGCAGAAGCTTGTTGTTGTATCTTGAATTGTGTCCCCCCAAATGTGACGTGGAAATTCTAAGCCCTGGTACCTGTGAATTTTGAAATAAGCTCCTTCCTTACAGATGTAATTAAGATGTAAGTGAAGATGAGGTCATACTAAAGCATGGTGTCCTTACAAGAGAAAAGACACAGCGACAGACACCCACGGAAGAGAATACCCTGGGAAAAGACACAGAAAAGCCGAGGAAAGATGGCCCTGTAGTGGTGGAAGCAGCAACTGAAGTTACGTAGCTACAAGTCAAGGAATGCCAAGGATCGGCAGTAATAACCAGAAGCCAGGAGAGTGAGCAATATTTTGGATTCCCAGCCTCCTTGACTGTGAGAGTGAACATTTCTGCTGTTTCGAGCCACTCCGTTTTTACAGCAGCCCCGGGAAATGAATCCACTTGTCAATGTGTTTAAAGTCTCTTAGGTGCTGTTAATGCCAGTTTGGAGAACAGCTATACACGCCATTCCCTTCTTGTCCCCTCTGAGCATTATCCCAAGCCGTTCTCCTTTCTCCTGTGGCTTAGCAAGTCCTTGCCATCCAGTCCTCAGCTGGAGATCATTCCTCCAGGGAAGCCCTCCCTGCCCTCCAGGAGTGGCTTAGATGGGGCGAGGACTGCAGAGAGACTGCCGAACCAGAAACACAAAGTCTTCAAGTGCAGCTCATTTAACAGGAAGAAAACATACAACTTCTCAAAACCATCCAAATTTTATCCAAACTGTTTTGACAATTATTCTTCCACTTTTAAATAGATAGGGCACTCTTGTGACCTCTCAGAAGCCCTTAGTTTATCAAAACATGCCTGTGGTTTCTTATGCCTACTTCTCGAGTTGCCTATCTCCTCTGTTTGACTGCTAGCTCCTATGGGGCTGGGCCAATTTTTCTCATTCTCCGCTGTCCAAATGCTGTGCACACCAGTACTTAATGTGAGGACAGATTATGTGAATGAACGAAAAACTAAGAAATGAAGATTCTGTGTGGCAATCATAAGAGGAACTGTGATTCCAACCCTCTCCAAAAAGGAGATCATTTATTTCTGTAAAAGTGAATATTGATAAATATTGATAAATATTGATAAATATGCCTTCACAAAAATTAACATCTTAGGATCAGGTTTTTAGGCCCCAGCAGATAGCTAACCTCAGCCAGAAACCCAGAAACTGAAGCTCTGTTCCCTATTCCCATAATTCCACACCTCTCCCCTACCTTTTGGGCCTGACCTGACCCGGAATGACCTTATTTAGCCTGCAGAAGCCTCCTGAAGTGAGGCATTTGATAACGGGGCCACTAGATGATACTTTATATTTGCAAAATGTACCTTTTGAGTCCTCTGATTCTATTAACATAGCTGAAGACTGGCCTGGAAACACCAAGGGTTGCCAAAGCAGAGGCGAAGGCCTGTTTTCAGGGCAGAGAGAGTTTTCAAACAGAAGGTGCTAAATGAGGTGGAGACACACACACTGTTTCTGGAATGATGCCTCTAGGCTTTTTTCTGTCCCTCTTCTCTGCTGCTCCTTTCCAACCTTCAATTTTAAAAAGCCAACTCAACTGCTGAAATGTAAAAAACCAAACCAGGAAAGGACAGGTTAGGTAACCACCAGCAAGGTTGGGGTTTACCTGTGGAACGGGTTGTGAATGCTGGTAAGGAAAAGGGCAGCTCTCAGGGCAGGCAGGTATTTAGAATCTGCCCTCCTGCTGGCCTCTGGTCTTTCAGAAAAGGGTACCCAGCTGCAGGCACATTTCTGCTAAAGCAATGCCTCTGTTTGCCCCCATTACGTGTGATGAGACAGGATAAATGTAGGAACACCTCTATTGTTGTTTTGTTTTTCTTTTTAATTTTTTTTCCTTTATTGATTTTTAGAAAGAGGGGAAGGAAGAGGTATAGAGAGAGAAACATCGATGAGACAGAAACATCATCGATGGATCAGCTGCCTCCTGTGCACCCCCTACTGAGGATCAAGCTGCAACCTAGACATGTACCCTGACTGGGAATTGTACCAGTGACCCCTTGGTTCATAGGTCAACGTGACACTCAATCATTGAGCCACACTGGCTGGGCACATCTCAGTTTTTGTACCCAACACAAGAGGATGTGGCAGTAAGGTCACATATGTGACCACGGGCCAAAAAGGAAGTTTTCTTCCTAGGCCCTGACGGGAGGTGACCCTAAGATGTAGGAAAAGAGGGTTTATAAGTATTACCACAGGAAAACCTGCTGAACTTGACATGTGACTCAAGTCAGCTCTAAACCTACCTGGGAGTAGGACGTGCATCCCTAGTCAAAACTGCTAACTGAAACTATTCATATCTGTTGCAAATGCTTAGTTAGTACCTACTATGTGACAAATACTGTTCTCACTATCAAGATACAGCAGCGAACTTTCAAAAGGATAATTTTCAGAAATAAGGCAAAACCAGGACACTCAAACAGATACAAAATGAGCAGGAGTTAAGAATTCTATCAATGAAGAACCTGGCAAATGTCAAACCAGTTCAAAGATGGAGTCAAAGAACAGGCACAGTTAGTAATCATCAATATTTAAATGAATTTGTAAATGGGTGCAGAATTGGCTTCTTGCACAGTAGGGGAGGGAAGTCAGAATAAAAATACTCACCCTTACGGGCTCACATCCTAGTGTAAAAATCAATAAACTAGGTAAATATATGCATTACATGGTATGTTTAATGTTGTAGAAGGCAATGTGTGGGAGGGTGGCTACAATTGTCAATTAGCTGGCCAGAGAAGACTGCAAAGGGAACAGAATTGAGGGAATATGTGGATGTATAAACCCAGGTGTCTTATTTTGTAAATGTAGAAGACTAGATTCCAAATCCAGTAAATCTCAGATTCTTCCAGCTCAAATATGTTGTGCCTCTAGTTTTATTCTGTTGTTATGTAGGCTCTCTTGGAATATTTTGTCACATGATTCAAGGCTCCCTTCCCAATAGTTTCTTAAGGATGGTCGATGACCACTGCACCGCACTCAGTGAGGGGAGGAGTAGTGAACAATGTTATGAGACGTGCTCATAATGCATGACTCAACATTGGAGAAAATCTCAAGATTAGAAATCAGGCCAAGACTGGCATTACACCATCCACCTATCATACCACTGTTGCATCTGTCTATTATTATTCTGGCTTCTGTTCATTTGTTTATTCCTAATGTCATTCATTCAGTCATGCATTACTCCTTCATCCAATGCATATGAAAACTCAAAAGTTAATGGTGTAATTTATAGGAGTGGTCCCACTCTTGGCTTGCTTACAGATTGGAGGGGATGACCACCTGGACATGAACGCATGATCAAATGACTCACAAGGACATTGGTACTCCACAGAGACGACAAGCACCAGAGAAAGCTCATGACAGGAGGTGGATAGAGATTTTTAAGGTTAGGTAAAAAAGGTAGAGAATATGGGACCATTTAGTCCAGGCAGAAAGAAATGTCCAAGCAAATGTTTCAAGTCTAAAATGATCACTCATGGCAGTGGGTATCTGTTCTATTGCCTCTATACCTATTATTTTTATTCTGGTCTATAGCCCTGATTTCCCTTTGAGGATCCACCCCCTTGATCATGCTCATATGATACTATGCTCTGGGCTCTAGGAATGACCCCTAGCTCCGGCCTGGCTAAACAAAATTCATCTTCCTTCCTGTGGTTACTTGGCTCAATTCAAAAGGGAGGTCAATTATGAACTATTAGGAAAGAAAAGCACCCTTTTCAATAGAGAACGCTAGGTTCTCATAGAGCATAAACACACGATGTCCATTTCAGCACATGGCACACATTGCCTGCCCATGTCTTTTGCCCACTAAAGGACGCCATCCTCAGCTCACACTGGAGAGAGGTCCCATATGCCGTATGTTTTGCAACACATGAGCAAAATAAAATTTAGAGGATTCATCTGGAAAAACCCACCATAGAAGCTTGTTAAGACTGTTAACCAATATATATGACAGGGGGGGTCACTGGTGATACAAATTCGGAGATCCTGATGAGAAGGGAGGGAAATGAGGCAGGGGAGAGGAGAAAGAATGTGAAGATAATGGTGTTCTGGGTTAGCAAGGGATTTTCTGATGTTCCTCATTTCATAGTGCTTATGAAACAAGTGAGAATGTACTTTGTTTGTGAGAACTCTTCCTTCTAATAATACCTTGACCTCACAGGGTACCGCATTTCACAAGACCTCACAGGGTGTGACCGACCCTGTGTTCCTGTGATAGTTGGCTTTGTCCTCTCAAGGGAGAGAAACTGAGGCAAAGGATCTGGTATTATCTTATCTAGGCGAGGATTTGAAGCAAGGAAGTGTTAGCATTCTAAGGCATTATTGCTATTTCCTTAAACATACACCTCTCTCTTTTAATCTAAGGGGCTGAGACGATCTTTTTCCAGTCAGGGTTCCTAGTGTTCAATGAATGATAATGTCAATAAATGGATGTGCTTTCTTCTCTCATTTCTAATCATTCCCCTTGCTTCTCCTTTTCAACAAATAGTTAATGTTGGAACAAAAACCATGAAGCCAAACTTTGTTTTTTTATCTCCACATATATTTTGAAAATAACTATCACAATCTCTTTTAAAATATAAAAGAAAAGAAATAAATTGATTTGTATTGCCTGCCTTGGATTCTGGAGCTAGCACAGACCAGGCGTGGCCTAAGTCCACTGCTATTTTGATGCCAGTTTGTAGGTGGCAAGCAAATTACTCAAGGACTGGAGAGTGACTAAGACTGTTTTCTTTTTTATGCTGATAGAGCAAATCAATCCAGTGGTTGGAAAATAAAAAGAAAACATACTGAAACTGATGAAAGAACTAAATGAGGATACAGTTCTCATATGTATTGTGTTCCTGCTTCAGTTAATGATGTCTGTGATGTCAAAAAGAACTAATAGTGGCCACAAGCAAAAAGCTATTTTGTAGGCATTGGCAAAATATTGGATTTTTTCTCCCATAAAAATTTTATCTACCTAAACAAGTCCTACTGATCCCTCAAAATCTTACTCAAGCATCTTTCCTTTTCTGATATTTTAACCTCCGATCCTGCCGGACCTTGGGCCCAACTTCTTGATAACATGTGCCACCTGGATAGAAATCATTTATTTACATGACTATCATCCTCATTAGTGGCCACATTAACTGCCATTTTTCAAGGGCTGTGAGGTAAGCAAGTGCCCATCCTGAGAAATCATGTGGAAACAATATTTTAGGAGATGCGAGTCCTGAGATCAAAGGGACAAGATGGATTTCCTAGGAGGCACATAACCTATGCTAATAGCAAAATCTCAATCCACAAATTAGGGATAGCAATGCCTACTTATAAGGATGCATGTAAAGGCTACATGAGATAATCCACTGTATAAATGCTTCATTAATTGCAGAGCCTCATAAGAGATCATCAATATTATTAGAAATCATGTGGTATAAACCCCTACTTGAAAAAGACACCAGACAACAAAACATCCAGGATAGAAATGGGACTTTCTGTCATTCTGGGTTGTTACCCAAAAGACATTAGGGTTAGTGTGAAGAGCACAAATCTGAAGTCTTGCTACCACACATGAATCTAGGCTTTTCCACTTAGTAGTAGGGCAACTTCGTATTGGGAAGTTGCTAGCCCCTCTGTGCCATGGTTTTCTCATCTGAAAACTGGTGATAGCAACAGAACTTAACCCTGATTAACTGTGAAGGACAGGTAAGTTAATCTATTTAACACTAGATTGCCCAAGGAAGTCATTTTGACTGCTTTTTAATTTCAATTAGAAAAACAATTATGTATATAAGGACACAATGTCTTAGAATTTTGTGACTTTTTGTACAACATATAAATGCGTTTATTAATAATTGTAGTTACCTCCCCCTCCTTCATTTCCGGTATATATATATATATATATATATATATATATATATATATATATATTATACCTATATTGCCCCAAAGCAGTCATTTTGACTGCTTGGGAAATTTTAAATAATCAAATGACTCTTATTATTGAATTGAGTAATAACAGTTTGGCTCTGTATTGAAATAACAGTTTTCATTTTTTTTCGATTACTGTCACATGATAACATACAAGTACATGATAAATTGTCGATACTTGATAAGTTGCAGTTGCTCAATAAGCTAAACTAGTACTTGTTATTCGAATCTTTATGCAGTGATACTTGTTCTAATAAGTTGTTTATTTTATTTCTTTTGCGCCCTAAATTCATGAAAGAAATGTTGAATAGAAGTGAGTTATTGGAAAAGCTAAGGAACATAAGTGAAGAGTGCTCCAATATTATTCTTTCACGATGCAGTCATTTTTACTGCTTTTGGGCAATATAGGTATATATAAAATTTCAGTTTTTCTAGTGTTAAAGCTCTTCAAATAGCACCTTCTTCTTCATAAACAGAAGAATGAGCTGTCATTTTCCTAAATACGACCAGTAAATGTCCCGATAGAGTTTGCCTTCTTTCTCTCTTAAATCTGTGCCCGCCCTCTGCTTTCCTATTAATTAGTGGGGGCCATCACTGTCTCTCTCCTGTATTCCTAAAACAGCTTCTTCAACCAACTCTTTTTCTTTAAATGTGTCCATTTCCAGGTTTTTCTCCACTCTGAAGCCAGCATTATCTGGCCATATAAAAGGTAAATGGGCTTCATAACTCTCAGGAACCCCTGGTCCTCAGATTCAAATTTACTTTCCTTGTCTCGACACATGAACCACTTGGGAATCCCTCCTTCCCTTCTCAGCAATCCCCACCCTCCACTGCATATTGAATAAACCACATGCACTTTTATCAAAATGCCAAGCTCACTCTCAACCTGGGGCTTTTAAGTATGCTACTCTCATGCTAAGAATATCCTTTCTTTGTCTTTTGCTAAATTGATATATACTTGTCCTTACCAGGTCTCAGATTAAGTATTATATTTTTCTTTGCTGATCTCCTTCATCTAAATAACCCAAAATGCTTCTATAGTACCCCATGCTTAACTCTACCACTGCAATGATACGTGTAACAGCAACACTTGAGCATACTAAGTGTCAAGTACAAGAATTCGCCCTCCCTTATCCGTCGTTTCACTTTTTGCATTTTCAGTTACCTATGGTCAACTGCAGTCTGAAAGTATTAAATGGAAAATCCCAGAAATAAAAAAATCAATAAACAATTCATACATTTTAAATTGTATGCCATTATGAGTAGCTTAATGAAATCTTGTATCTCCCTAGCTTGTCCTGCCTGGGACATGGATCATCTCCTTGTCCAGCATATCCACACTGTATACAGTATCCAACCCTTAGTCACATAGTAGCCATCTTGATTATCAAATCAACTGTCATGGTATCTCAGCGCTTGAGTTGAAGTCTCCCTTATTTTACTTACCAATGGCCCCAAAGCCATTCACTTAACTTTTGTTATAGTATAATTGTTCTGTTCTATTGTTAACCTCTTACTGTGACAAATTTATAAATTAAACTTTATCATAGGGATCCACTGGAGGTCTTGAAACATATTCTCCATACTGTCCTCATTCACTTAATGGGTACATATTTATCATGTACTTACCACGTGTCAGGCACTGGGTATACAGAAATGAATAAAGGAAATGTGGTCTCTTTAGTATTCTACACATTTAGCATTCCAACACTGACTTGTTGTTCTACGTTTTTATGCACTCATTGATTGATTGTTGTATGTGTCTTGACCCAGGATTGAACCGCAACCTTGGTATACTGGGATGACACTCTAACCAACAGAGCTACCTGGCCAGGGCCCCACACAAATTCTTTATACTAAAGTTCCCCCAAACCAGCCATAAAATCTTTTGTCTAAAAAACTCTACCTTGCTCTTTTCTTTGGCTCTTCCTGGTCTAAGTAAATTGACCCCATAATCCTCCTTTTCAATTTGTAAATCAGAGATCCGCCTCATCCCCAACATGCCCTCCCCTTAATTCCATTTTCCTCTAGATGCTGATTTTGCCACCTAATTGAATAATAGGTGAAGAAGAAAACAACACCTGACAGGCAAAACCCTTTAGATCAAAAAGGACCCCTTGGGGAAACCTTAGCATGTGTAACCTGCATAAATCCTAGGGCCTCATGTGGCTCTCTGGAGCTCAGAATTGCATTTAAAAATACATATTCCAGCAGCCAAAGAGATAAATAATCTAATATTAAACCAAGTCTGACAAAGACTAGTAAAGGAGTTCTATGGTGTTACCCACAAAAAGCTTTTGAAAAGGATCATTTTCTACTCACTCATGCTCAGAAGTTGATCCCCAAAATATCTGCATATTCCTGCCAGCTGGGGTTCTTCGCCTTCAGCCTATATTTACCTTCTCTCTAGACTCACTCAACCTGTACTAGTATATACTAGTACACCCCCTATTTCAGTGTCTGTCGTGCTCTCTTCCTTTCTCATAAAGGAGCCTAAATCCCCCTTAGTTAATGTTTGGACAGTGGGGTCCATGGAAGTACAGGCAGCAGTGAATACATAACCAAGGTCCTTACTACAGTAGCTTCCCACTTATATAAGTGGGTACATTCCAAGACCCCCTGTGGATGCCTGAAACTGCAGATAGTACCGAACCCTATATGTACTACACTTTTTTCCTATATATACATTCCTATGGTAAAGTTTAATTTATAAGGTAGGCACAGTAAGAGATTAACAATAATAACTATTAATCAAGTAGAACAATTATAGCAATATACTGTAGGAAACATGTGAATGTGGTCTCTCCTTCCTCTCTCTCTCTCTCTCTCTCTCTCTCTCTCTCTCTCTCTCTCTCCCCTGACCTGATAACCCAGACAGCTACAACGTGACTAACAGGCAGGTAGAGCATACAGCATAGATATGCTCAACAAATTCATGATTTACCTCCCAGGCTGGACTGAGCAGGATGGTACCAGATTTCATCATGCTACTTAGAACAGCACGCAATTGAAATGTATGCATTGTTTATTTCTGGAATTTTCCATTTAAGATTTTCTGTGGGTAACTAAAACTATAGAAAGCAAAACTGCAAATGGGGGTGTGTGTACCATTCACATAAAAATAGACAATACATACATTAAGGTATAGTGCCACAATTTTCCTCAGGTTTAGTTAAAAGAAAAAAAGGGTTTTCTTTACTTTAGCCATTTTTTAAATTGAAAATTTAAGACCCAGAGAGACAAAGGCGAAATCACAGCAAGAAATAGTTCCAGACCTGAGAACAGGACTCCTATCACCTCCCTTGCAGTGACTAAAGCCAGCAAGGACACCTTGATGTCTCCCCCTCAGGGTTTCCTGGGAGACCTCTGCTGCTGAGCCCCCAACACTGGCCTCCTTGTCAGGGAGAACAGCAAAGAGAGACACCTCAGATCCTTAAGAGAACATCCTACTCCCCTCCAGCTCCGTGCTTCCCACTCCACAAATGGCCTGGCTTATTTCATGTTATCAATTGCATTATGTGTTTATGGCCTCGTTTTTCACCATGTTGTAGAGATTATTGCTTGAATACATCTTAGTGAATTGGAAATGAGCAGAAAAGAATCACTTAAAGACTTATTAGAAAGACGTGTTTTCCTTGCATGGATATAAAATCTTCATATACTATAAATAAACGACATTCTCCCTTGTTTGTGTCAGAGAAAGGGAAGCAATGCTGCATTGAGATTATATGTATGTGTATGTGTGTGTGTATATATATACATACACACACACATATATATAATATATTTAAATCCCCTTAGAAATTCTTAGGCAGTATGCTTCCTCAGGAAGAGGACACCTATGGTGAAGACAAGAGATGCTGAGTGAGTCACCCTCAATCCCATTTGTCAGGGAAAGGATTCAACTCCTACCCACTGGCCTGGTTGACCTGACAAATGAATTTGCAGCAGCAGCTCCTGACATTTTTATCTCCCTCCCTGATTATCTCAGTGGCTTCACAAACACTATGGCAGATTCTCATACCTGGCGAGGGAGATACCAAATAGTATGCCTACTTCATCAGCTCACTTTATTTGTCCAAGGTCAAAGCTAAATACATGTTTTTCAGTACTTTGTCCCAAGCTTCAGTGACACTTAGAACTTTTTCAATTGGAAGAAACAGAAACCTGACAGGGTTTAATTGATAAGGATTTTATGAGTTCATATAGCTGGAAATTTAGAGGGGGGGAAAGGCTACTGGGACCTTCAGTCAGGCCTCTGGAGGAAGAGTGGGGATTGGGTAGAAGAGGAAGTTAGAGAGAGAGGAAGGAGGGAGCAGGAAAAGGGGGGAAGAGGTAGAAAAGAAAATAGAAGGGTGGGGGGAGAATGACAGGAGGGAGAGAAGGGGCAGGGAGAGGAGGAAGGAGCTGAAGAAGAGAGAGTGTTTGTTGAGAACAATTGAACAAAATCATGGCTGGAATGGGCCTACAGTACATTGTAGAAGAATAGGAAGGTGCATGTATTTTGGAGTAAAATGCCCCATGAAATGTAGGCGATCCACACAGGAAGGAAAGGGCCACATTGCCTGACTGGTTCCCCAACAGCATTGTAGGGCGGTTAGTGAACAGAAAATCCCCCACTCCTTCCTGCCTCCCTTCTTTGGAAATCTGGGACTTGCCCAGCCTCTCCAGATAGAATTAGAGTAGGCAGAACAGCAGTGTTTAGTCCAGGCAAGAGAAATGAACTCATGGCTGACTTCTGTGCATCTGCAGGAGTGATATGAACCTTTTCCCTTTAAAGTTACATGAGAAAAACATTGGCAGGTCTGCTTGTGGGGGCTGTCCTGGCTGATGAAGTTGAAGACATGACTGGAAGGATCATCTGGGATGCCCAGAAGCTTTTGCACCTCAACCCTCGCACCTGCTCAGGCTTGGGAGTGAGTACACTGGGAAATGCCCCAGCACACTGAGCCCTGGGAGGTACCAACAACCAACCTGGGGACACCATCCAGATGCTTCTTCTCTCTTCTCCTTACTTAAAAAAAATAATTAGTTATGAAGCAAATTAACACACTGGAAAGTATAGAGAATTAGATTAATAGGAGATAATCATGTGCTTATCACCTGAAATTTAACAATCAAATATTTTCCCAGACTTTTTTGGAATTCCTACATGCAAAAAAAAAGGTATTACAAATACACTGGAACCCATTCCCCTGAGTACCACCAGTCCACTCCCATTCTCTTCCTTCCCACGGGAAACCATTATTCCGAAGTAGGTGTCTATATCTCCTACCTATGTTCTTATGTTTATTATATATGCACATAGCACTAAAGAACAGGCATTTAATATATTTTGTGTATTTTTAAAATTGTCATATGGTCATATCTTTTTTTTCACCATGTGCTTTTTCAAAGAAACAGATTTGAATATTATCTATGCTGATGCATCTGGACCTAATGCATTTATTATAAATGCCACATGCTATTGCATTCTATGACGTTGCCACAATCTATTAATCCATTCACTGATTAATGAACTTTTAATTTGTTTCCAGTTTTCACCATGGCAACGATAATGCAATAGTCACTCTTGGATCTGTCTCCTTATGCACAGTGGGCTAGTTTTCTGGAGTATTTACTGAGAAATACAACAGCTGGGTGGAAGGGTATGCACATTTTCATCTTCATGGATATTGCCAAATAGTCAAAGCGCATGATCTGTCCGTTTCCACAAACTGCTCCCTCCTCCTGATAGAGGAAATAATGCTCCAAACAGTCGTCTCCTTAGCGAAACCCAATGACTGTCTACAGGAAGTCCAATGAAGAGATCAGTGGGCTTCATATTGGCACAGACGCTGTGGAATAAAACTGCCCACGCTCTGCTACCATCTCCTTCATTTATCATTGGTGTGACCTTGGGCAAAGTAGTTTCTCCAAGTCTCTTTTCCCCATTGATATCATGGGGGAAATCTCCTACCACCTATTGGAGTTACTATTAGGATTAAAAGAAGTGATACAAATACAGCCCTTGGGGACAGTTACATCCAAGGAGCGCTCATTCTTCTTCTTTTTTTATGGTAGACCTCTATGCTATAGATCTCAAAGTCTACATACATTTGGGGTGACCTGGAGATGCAAACACGAACAGATTATGGGAAGCTATGAGCAAAGAGCCACTGCCACTTTTTTCTCATGTGCTGAGGTTTCACAAAAGAGGAAAGGACAATATCCAGGGTGCACGTGTGGAAGGGCCTGGGTGGCACTGAAGGTAACTGCAATACATCCTGCTTAATTCATGCTCCAGAACTCTGGGCTCTCTTTCTTTCTTCCTCTCTTTGTTTTTTAAAAAATTCAAAGAACACATCATAGCAGCTCTTTTTAAAAATTTCCCCAGGAACCATGGATGGCAAAGAAACCTGAAAGGCAACACCTCCTACTTTGCATTAAGCCTCCAGGGAGCTACTGATTGTCTTTCATAAACCCCTGGCAAGAGCCTCCGCGCACTTCCAACGGCAGCACTTTCTCTCAAGGCCACAGGAATAAAAAAGAAAAAGCTCTTTCTCTCTAGGATGTTAGCAGAGGATGCCAGCACTTAAAACATGTGTGGGAGGGAGCCTGAGAATAAGGGAAATGCTGAGAGACGGAGAGAAGTAAAGCAAGTTGTACTGAGAGCCTGAGAAGGCAGAATACCTATGTTGATATCTAAATAGGGCAACCTGCAGGACAGCTCTCCCCCCCCCCCCCCCCGAAAAGGTAAGGAATGGATCACCTGCACGGAAAATGCATCCTCCCCTTTATGTTGCAAAAAAGAAAAGTACATTAAGTAGATGCCCATCAGTGAGACTGTTTAGGAGTCCTGATCAGGAGACCAAGATAGGATGTCAGATTGTTGGGTCATCAATAAATGGATTGGAACAACTGCATACAGGCATATTAGGATTTGAAACAAGAGAACAACATTGTGAGTCACAGTGTCTAAGAGGATTGACATTCCATCCTAAGACAGAGGGATTTAACTGTGAGTAAAGATCCTGATGGGAAAGGTCAAAATAAGCATTTCAGGTAACGTGCCCTTTTCACCATCCCTCATCCTTCCAAGTCGAGTAGGATGAAAGCCTGAGCCTAAAATTATAAGACCAATTAGCAGGATGGATGGGAAGACATTAAGAGAGACTGTTCCCTAGTTCAGCAAAGTCTCATTAATTCAAACCCCATTTAAGAAGCTGAACATAAGCTAGGATGAAATTTACAATATAGTGCAGCTGTGGAGAACATGGGCTTCAGTAAGAGGGACCTAAGCCTCAGTCTTCTCACCTAGAAAACGGGGATTATAGTAGTACCTTCTAATGCCTAGGTTGGTGTGGGGATTAAATGGAACAGTGACCTCCAGGCGCTTAGCCATAGCTCTCAGAATGTAGCTAGTGTTCAATAATAAATTGGAGCGATTGTTTTTATTAATAATAATCACAGGTATAACTCAAGTCATGGAATTTCTGAGCCATAAGTGACCTTGGCAATCATCTGACATAGTACTTTTCCAGAAAATGAAACGGGGCAACACAGGCTCAGTGACTTGTCTGAGGCCACTCTGCTACCTGCTGTCTTTAGCTTCCAGCAAGCCTTGTCCAGAATCCTCTGGCACCAATGTCACAGGTGTTAGCACCTTATGGCTAAAAGGTAGCTGTCTTTAGAAAGACATTATATCTTTATTAAATCAAAGCCACATAGAAGTCTACTGATAAGTGCTTGATAAGCCCCCAGTTCAAGGTAGTATGATAGTACTTAAAAAAAAAAAACAAAAAAAACAAAGCTGCTTTTAAATAGAACAGGAAAGAATAAATAAATAACATACATATATATGCATACATACATATATACAATGAATTCAGACTTACTGGTGCATGGAATAATCTCTTCTTCTGCAAGACCCCTAACTTTATTTGGTTTTGTGCATGTGTGCATACCACTTTTGCAGAAGATAAGAGGAGACGGTAGAGAATGGAGAGAAGTGAAAAGGGTAGAAGCGTACAGCAGAGGGCCCTGTAAAGAAGTCAGCCTTATAACAGCCCCTGGAAGCTGGAGGTCCAGGGTGAAATGACTTTGGTTTCGGCTACTTTCATAGGTCTCTTCTGCACCCTGCCTTCAACTCAATGCCAGGCAATTCTATTTAAAAATATAAAATTAAATATGAGATTGACTTTGCTTTTCACCTGAAATGTTCTTTGCTTGATGGACTTAAGATACCTTTTTATATGACTTTTTAACTCTGTGTTTGATGGGACTGGATAAATTAATGACATTCTCTTATGTGTGTGTGTTTTCTTTTCAGCAATTCAGTTCTTGATGGGTGTTTGGTGTGTGTGCATACCACAGGCAAACGGTGTTGAGATTTGAATTTAATTAAAAACGGTTTAGTTAACTTATGATAGTTTCTCTTTAAACAAAAAATTCAAAATGTTACCCTTTCCTTCCTCCCTTCCTCTCTTCCATTCTTCCTTCATTCCTTTCTTACAGGAGATCTAAAACAAATGGAAGATGTTTGAAAAGCCACTGTGCTGTCCTGAAGATAGGATTATGACTAACAAATTTTTAGTCCATCTGTTAGTAGATTCTTCCACCTGGGCCCCCCAAAAATACAAACCAGAACCCAGGGTTACACGAATGCCTTGTTTCCTACTCCTGACCGCCACACCTTGCACATTCAGGCCCCAGTTTCACCAAGGCTTTGGTCTAGATGACTGCAGCCTCCAACAAACCATGCCAGCATCCTCACTTCCATCAGGGCTGCTCATGACTCAGGGGGAAAAAAAAAGGAAAACAAATGCAGCTAATGAGCTGGAAAAATAACACACTTGTACAAATCAGCATAAGAATCAGATGTTTCCTATTCTCAGGGAAAGGGGGAAAAAACTTACAAAATAACTACAAAAAAGAATATCCCCCTATGCCTTTCAAACATTCACACCACAGGTAGTAGCAATCTGGGTCTCTCTTCCCGCCCCTCCCCGACCCATGTTGTTCAAGAGCTGTTACACAGCAATTCTGTAACGACAGAGTAGAACCTGCATCTAGGTTGTCCAGAGGAGTAGTTTCTACATCTTAAGAGCCATGAGTGGATGAGGCAAACAGTACAGTACAGCCTTGTGCTGTCAGCATCTAGCTGTGTGCCTGCTGCCACACAGACATAACAGTAGTCTGGGCCTGTCTGTCATCTTTTTCCATTGATGTGATAGATAGCTGAATGCCATATTGTCTGTTAAAGGAGGTCTATCCACAGAGGCTGGACAGCACAGCTGGATTCCTGGTGGATTGGCCGTGAGAGTGAAGTAAATGAAGACTCAAGTTAAGTACAAATACCAGCCCTATCACTTGACAGTCATTTGAGTTACAGGGTAACACTATAGACCAGATCATCATAGCTGATGCCTGCAGTAAACCTCAGCTGTTTTAATTTACTCAGTGTGTTTGTTTCCTAGGGCTGCCATAATAATGGACCACAAACAAGTGGCTTAACACAACAGAAATGTATTCCCTCATAGTTCCAGAGGCCAGAAGTCTAAAATCAAGGTGTCAGCAGTGTTGGTTTCTTCTGGAGACTGAGGGGAAATTTGTTCCATGCCCCTCTCCTGGCTTCCAGGGAATGTTGGCAATGCTTGGCTTATAGAGACATTATTCCAATCTGTGCCTTTATCTTCACATCACCTCCTCTGTGTATCTTCTCTCTACCCTTCTAAGGGTACCAGTCATTGGATTTAGGGCCCACTCCAATCTAGGATGATCTCACTTTGAGATAATTCATTTGTTACATCTTCAAAGATCCTTTTTCCAAGTAGAGTCACATTCACAGGTTTGGGGGGTAGGGCATTATTCAACTTATATATATCCAGCACATATTGTCTTGTCTACTGGAATACTTCAGTTTTGCTTTAGGGAATCCCAATTCTTGCATTCTCAACCCACAGAACTTGGTTGGGCTCACCTGGTCTCCAAGGGTGAATTTGTGGTACAGACCAAGCTACTCAATAGCCCAACTCTATATCCTCTCTGCCTAAATCAGCCTGCAACCCAGCTTTCCAACTGGATTCAGTTTTGAGCCATTTTGTGGAAGTAATGGGGATAAAACCTTTTTCTACTGGAGTTTTTGGTAAAGTTAGAGGGAAGGCATGTCTGAGAAAGAATATATCCTCACAGAGAAGGCTGAGAATAGGGAGAGCGCAGAGAGTTCCTTGATTCACCTGTGCCTGAGGGCAGCCTGATATTTCACATTTGCAGGTTCTACACTTAAGACCCTGTCTGGCTTCACCTATTAGGGATTGGAGTTTCTTTGATTTGCAAATGTATAAAAAGAACCTACTACTGCATTATCATTCATTCTACAAATATTTGAGGAGTAATTATGAGCCATGGACATGGTTCTAGTCATAAGATAAAGTAATGATAATATTTCCTGCTTTCAGGAGTTTACAATCTCATGGGGATGGTAGAGCTGTTGTAATAAGATTTCTGCAATGGGCAAGTGCCAAGCTTGGAGACCCTGGAGAATGCAACCCCATCTTTTCAAGGAGACACAGAATATAAGAGTACGCTCCACAAGCCAGAAGAGTCCGAGGGCTTTTTCATTAGTTTGCAAACTTGCAAAACAGTGTCACCACTCCCAGAACTCCAAGGAGAGGCAAACGTGTGAAAATGAGGGTAGACAGAAAAGATGGATTGCAGATTGTTGGCCCTGCGCAGCCAGAAGGAATCGGCCCTCTCCCCAGGGTATTTTTAGCTTTCTATTCTTAGAGATGATCATAGCACTTTGGTCTGCTTAGTACTTCCAGATGAGGGAAGACCAGAGAGAAAAGAGAAGAGAAGAGAAGAGAAGAGAAGAGAAGAGAAGAGAAGAGAAGAGAAGAGAAGAGAAGAGAAGAGAAGAGAAGAGAAGAGAGAAAGGAAGGGAAAGGGGAAGGGCAAGGGCAAGGGCAAGGGCAAGGGCAAGGGCAAGGAAAGAAAAGAAAAGAAAAAGAAGCTTCTGGAGCCGTGGGCACCACAAAGGAAATCAATGTTCCAAGAGAAAATCTAGTGACAGCCCCTCCATGGGGTAATCTTTCTAGGTAAACTCACAGAGTGGGGAGATGACTAAATAAATGCCGATTCATGTAAAACGGGGATAGGTTACAATTGTGCAGCATATTCAAAACATGGCCATCTACTTCAAATTAGGCCATGAGTTCCCTGAGGATGGGAACTCTAGGGGACCTTGTTCTTTCATTTTGGCATTCAGGGTTTAAACCTCCTCCTTATATTAGGGAATCCTGTATTTCATGAGCCCCAACACGAGTTCCTCCACAGGAACTAAAAACAGATAACCTCCTTCCCAGACTCTTTTGTGGTTAGGGCTTGGGTACAAGGCCCAGGCTCTGCCAACCAGACGTGTCTGCACCAAATGTTGAACTCCCCATTCATGATGGGAGAAGTGGGGGCCTTTCTGCGATGGGTAGTCAATGTGATGGGTGGTCGCTGTGTTCCTGGGGCCGTGTGCAGGATGGCTGCTTTCAACAGGAGTACAAGCTGAGGCATCTGGGTCCCATGCACAGTAACATCTTGGCCAGTCCTGCTGCGTGATTTTAGATGATGCTCCTGACTGCGCAGCCTCTGAGCCTGCTTCTGTCTTCCTGGAGACTCAGATCTTCTTAATTCCAGTTTTGTTTCATGAGAGTTGGCATCTGCTGTTTGCAACTAAGAACTCTTTGTTTCTTTATCTTAGTCACTTGGCTAACCCCAACAAAGGAGGTGCTCAATACATAGTTGTTTAGATATATTCTCCTCTTTCATCACCTCCTCCTCATGTTAATTTTGCCAGGAAGGTATCATTCTTGCCCCCAAACCCTCCAACAGGTGGGAAACGAGGCCCAGAAAAGTTTAATGAGTTACAAAGTCACATGGCTGTCAGGGAGCAATCCTTTCCATGTTGTACCAGAGACCACATATACTTCTGCTTGTGAATGCAACGTCATGATAATCAGAACTCCTCTTTTACTAACCTGGATGTTCAGCTTTGCTTTCAAAGTCATGAAATAAGGTGAGACTAGCTCTGTGCTCCTGCTGGTAATGGCCTACTAGAGCCAGGCTGACTACTGTCTAGACACAGAGCTCAAACTTCCCAGCTCACAACAGTCCCTGGCACCCCTCTTGTCTCACACGCCACCCTCCTCACTCACGTTAGCTGTGAGGCTGCTGAACTGCATTCTACCTCCAGACTGTGCAGAAGCAAAGGAAGCAAGAATCCACGTATCTCTGCTTCATCCCTAGAAAAGCATGTTGGATCTAAAGCCCCAAAACCCAAACAAACAAAAGACGACATAAAAAAGGACCTAAGAGTCTAGGATTATGGCGAATGGGTCAGGGTCCAGCAAAAGGCACAGGTCAGGGGGTGGGAGGAAGGGTATTCAAATGCTTTATTGTCTTTGCTTCATGCTTTACTCCTATGCCCTGACCTAAAATCTTTTTAAAACAGAGTTCAAATGAGATCATGCAGAGTGCTTTTAATTTTTTCTCAATCACAGTTTTATTTTCAGGTGACAGAAGTATTATGTGTTGTGTAGTTAACTTAGACAGTAAAAAAGGTCAAGAAAAGGAGAAACAACATACACACTACTCTACTTCTCAATCCCAAGAAAATCACTGTCAGGGGTGTATCTACTATTTTGAATTCTTGTGAAGTGTTTTAAATTATAAAGTTTTGCTGGGATATTCTTCACCCACTGATTAACTTACACAAAACATAGGAACAGACAATATGGAGTACTGAGAGTCAAGAGCAGGCATTCCCCTTGGATTCCAGGCAGAAGCGGTGCCTGGGCCACAGAAGAAGTCCTGAGACCATCCGAGGTGAAGAAAGGGAGGGAGAAAATTGCTGACAGTCTCCAGTGGGGACAGAGCTCTGCATGCTTTTTGGCAGAGGCAGAGATGTAATGGTGTGGAATAAGTACCCCAGAGCTTAGGATCAAACCAGACACACACCCCCGGAAGGAAATATGAAGTCAATTGGGCATGATGCAGTTAAAAGGGTAACTTTCCAGGGGTGGAGAATAAATATAGCAGCCTAGATACACACACCCCCACCTCCAAGGAAAGAATGATCAAGGCTGAAGCATTGGGGGAGAGGGGCGATAAACTCAAATACCTCCAGGAGACAGGCAAGTGGAGTAAATGAATAAAGGCCAGTTGTGAGGGAAACAAGAGAGACACACTTGGCTGGAATCGTAAACACACAGGAGTATTCTTCATTTCCACCAAGTATTCTCTCTCACTTTTGGAAAACATGGCCGTCTTCTTCATTTATCTTTCATTTTCACGCATTTGAGGGAGAGAAAGGTTTCTTCATATTAGGGAAGACAGAGGTCAGATGCAATGGTAAACAGAAGTTGGCAACAGATTTTCCTTTCAGGGAGACAACCGGAAGTGGTGGAGCAGGTTGAAGACTGGAGAATGCATACCTCTGACTTCGGCAGGGCTGTGCCCCAGCTAATGAGAATCAGGAGTGAGGAATAAGAAATACAGTTCGGCCCTGGCTGGTTTGGCTCAGTGGATAGAGCGTCGGCCTGTGGACTGAAGGGTCCTAGGTTCGATTCTAGTCAAGGGCATGTACCTTGGTGGTGGGCACATCCCCAGTTGGGGGTGTGCAGGAGGCAGCTGATCGATGTTTCTCTCTCATCGATGTTTCTAACTCTCTATCTCTCTCTCCCTTCCTCTCTGTAAAAAAATCAATAAAATATATATTAAAAAAAAATACAGTACTATCAGGTGTTCCAATACGCCAAGAAATGCCAGAAATATGAAGGTTTATATATACTTTTCTGTTTTGTAAAACTGGTTCCAGGTTTGTTTATTTTAAAATTAAATAGATTAACCACATTAAACACATTCCTGCGCTCCCATAGGTCCCACAAGCTGCCCAAGTGTGACTCTTGCCTCATGTTGTTCCAGACCCCATACCATGGTGACACAGCCACTTAGAACCCAGGGGGAAGAATATCCGTCTCTCCTTCTCCCATACACTGGAAAGCAATAAAGTAGGATTTCTAAAACTGCTAAGTAAGGGAACATCAACAAATTCAGTCATGACCAAAGGGCAGGGAAGGGGCCGGAAACCAAATGTGTATGGGAATAGTTCTAGGAACAGACATAAATAATACAGTATGGTTCAGTGTGTTGTTTTTTAAACAATATTTAGAATTGTACAATGCTTTAAATTTCATGTAGAAACGTACATGGTATTTTCATATCCACTATGTCATTGGAGCACATAATAAATTCCAAAGTAGGCTGAAAGGTATTGTTAATACCATGAATAGGAAGGTAGGGGGAGAATGGGGATGAATGAGTAGAAGTGGTGGCTCAGAAGTTATATGACTTGTTCATATTATCATAAAAATAAGCACTGGGAAGAATGATTAATTTATTTTAAAAATGGAGAAAATTTCATGTTGACTCTGAATATCATTTATAGAGAACACAATGAAGCCAGTGCTTTTTCTCTCCAAAAAAGCTTTGACAAAAGCATTAAATTCAAAAGAATATAAATGGTTATATTTATATTATAAATAATATAAATGTGGGAGAAATGTGGTTTAATTTTTTTTCTAGTAAAATTTACTCATGCTTTGAGGACTCAATGCTGACATCTACATCTGTTTCATTGAAAGGATTTATTATTTTTCTCCTTAACTTTTAACTATAAAGGAAAAAAATACAGGATGATACTTTAGGTTACCAAAAAAGAAGAACTTTTCAACATTAAGAATTATTCGCCTAAAGAAAATAGTGTAACACCAAGAGTCTGGGCATTGGGTTCTAGAACAAGCATTGCATGTGTCCTTAGGCAGGTAACAATTTTCCCAACCTCAGTCTCAATGTCCTCTTTCTTAAAATGAGTATAATAATACCTGACTATGAAAAGAAAGACATAAAATAATGAAAGGTAGGTTAACATGATTCAAAAACTATAAATTTATATAAAATACTTTCTAATAAATTGAAACTCCTTATTTTGGAGTTTAAGGATCTTATGTCTTCCTGTCCAACCCCATCCAGCCTACCTCAATCTTATCATGTCTCCCCTCAGCCACACCCAGCAGCCTAGGTGGCTCCAGGTTCAGAGCCAGGTGATCCCCAGATGCCTGGGAACTCAGTCCACACGCTGAGCACTACTGCTTCTCTCACCCAATCTCACCCACATTCTTGCCTCCAACTCTATAGGAATTCCCCAGGGACCACGCTCCCTCCTCCATTGCCACTCAGATCTAGGTTTCTGGTGTTTTTGTTTTGTTTTGTTTTGCTTTACCCAAATACTTCTGTCTTAGGAAGTCTCAAGTCCCATCTCCCAAAATTATCTATTTATACAAAAAAGTTTATATTCCTGGAGTGAAGAATAAGACCAACTTTAGTTCAAAATCTAGTTTCACAAGCTGAGCCTCTCTGAGCCTGTTTTTATAACCAGATAATTGGGGTCCCAAGGCCTACTTCAGAGATTGTGCTGCAGGTAGGTAGGTATTTTACATTCTGTATCTATTTATATTAGAGCCTGCCATAAAGAAATTATCCAATAAATAGAATTTATTGTTATTGGTTTTAATATGATTTTTATTGTTTTTAGGAAACTCCACATGCAGATTTCTCCTTGATAACATGGGGATTAGTTAACCCTTGGTCACCCAGAGCTGTGTAACATTAACATCAAGTGTGGATGCCTTATACTCAAAATCCCAATAACAATACTACAAACTTCTTGGCTAGAATAATTCCTTCAATATTTCTTCAGTGCCATGTCTCTGCTAGCCACTTTTCTCAGGCCTGGGGCTCTCAGGCAAGCTGCCTTCCTTTTACATATTGAGGAGAGGAGCTGATCAACAGGTAAAAAAATTAGGAAGATGCTCTTTGCAAAGTACATATGTGAAATAACCAGGTAATATGATAGAGGTACCCTGGGATGAGAAAGATACGAAGCTGCATTTGATAAAGGGGGCAAGGAGAGCTCTTTGAAGACACGAAGAGGAGCCAGCCATGCACGGATTGGAGGTGGGAAGCAACACAGGCAAAGGAAGATCAAGTTCAAACCCTGAAGAAAAAACACCAGAGTGAATGGGGAAGATGATCTCCCTGTAAGACAGAATGGAGGAGCTGAGAGAGGGAGAATAATTCTACACAGTGATGTTGGAGGCGTGGACAGGCTCCCTACCTCAATGGGCAGTAAGCAGGGACAGGTCCCAGGTCTGTGCCTCTGATTTTACTATCAAGCCTTACATCATTTCCTGGTGGCTGAACTATAATATTCGTTTTCTGGTTCCTTTTATTTTTGTTTCCTGCATGATTTTATCCATGGCACCCTTGCCTTAGCACCTTGCAAGAAAACACCCGATCCCCAAAGCTCCTTCACCCAATCATTTACAGGAGAGAAGTGTCACGCGAGGAACCCTTGACCCATTTCAAAGTCCTCCCCTTCAGCTTCCAGTGTCACACTCAGTGTGGCAGTCCAACGAGAATTGCTTCAACCCATATTCCACTGCTTTCTGGCATTTGGGAAGTTGGCTCTGTTGCCTGAGGAAGACATTTTAGGAGAGGTTTCCATAGAAACTCAAACTTTCCCTCCAGCTGCTCATGTAGTTTATCTCTTTATTTTTAAATACACATTATTTTTCTTTCAGCGGCTTCTGAATGCTTTGATTCTTTGGACACCAAAGAAATAGTACCAAATCTCTGGAAACATCGCCTTTTTCATTCTCTTTTTACAATCTCTCCTGATTGTGTTTTTCTGGCTGACAGGGAGGGGTGTATGAGCTCTGCTTCTATAATTAACCATTTCTCTTATTAATCTTTACTCTCCCTTTCAGAATCTTTTAGATGGCTGGCCTTTCATCACCAGTTTACTATTGACAGCACTGGATTTACAGAGAAAGTCTTGCTAGACCATTGTGCAGCCTCTGTCTCTTCCCCATCCTCTACCTCTGACTCCAAATTCCTCCCTGCTTCACTACATTCTCCAGCTAGAAACACCCGTACTTTCTTCACACAAGCTTACGTCTTGCCCACCTTGGGTCATTAAGAGTAGCATTTCCTTGAGCTCCCCCCTTCATACCCATCCTTAATTTATGTTAAGTAGTGGGCATCATTCCCAAAATAGAGATTTCCTGACCTCCCAAGACCTGATTAGATCACCTTTTATGTTTTCTTCCTAGCAATTCTCAATTATAATGAAATCAAGATTTGAGATGTCTCTCTCCATTACAATGTACACTCCTTTAGGAATTATCTTATTAACTTCTGTATCAATAGCATCTAGCAGCATATTTTGTGATGAATAAAAGAAAAAGATTATATTAGGGAAGTCATTATATTTAAGCACAAGAGGAAGAATGAAGTAGCAAAATAAATTGTGCTTTGTGCATTTACAGGGATACAATTTATTTTCTCCAAGGAAACAAGAATATATGTCATCTGTTGTGGAACAACTGGGAAAAAGAAATCTGTTTTGGCTTCAGTGAAGCCATCGTTTGATATAGTATAAACACACACAAAAGATAAGTGCATTCAAGGGCTGTGCATGATGATTTTATGTGGGAACAACAGGCCTCTCTACTTACTTGGTGCACAGCTGAGCAACAGGTGAGCAGAACTGTCATCAAGGGCAAAATTCTCACTTCACATAGAAAGGCTGGAGAGAAAATGGAGGGGAAAGGACGAAGGAAAAGAAGGAAATAGGGAAGAAGAAGGAAGACAGAATACTGGGGAAAGGAGAAGAGAGACCACACGCAATGAGGAGTAAAAGAAGAAAAAAGAGCCACAGGGTGACTCCATGTCCCCCTACAGGTGGGAAGATGGCAAATAGGCTGAGTAATTCGGGAGCTACAGAACTTTTGACAATTCACAGTTTTGTTCCAAGTAAATGGACAGACACTTGGCTAGAGAGCAGGCAGGAGGCTGATGCGTGAGATGATTTCTTTAAGACAGCAAATAGGCTGAGTAATTCGGGAGCTACAGAACTTCTGACAATTCACAGTTTTGTTCCAAGTAAATGGACAGACACTCGGCTAGAGAGCAGGCAGGAGGCTGATGCGTGAGATGATTTCTTTAAGCCTGTAGGTCAAACCTAATCACAGCAGCTGAGATTTAGTGAGTCTCAGGTATATATGTTGGGCGCCTCCAGACACATTGCTGTTTTAAATCTTCACAATAATCTGTTTTTACCAATGAGGAAACTGAGGCTCAGAGAGCTTGAAGTACTTGCTAAAAGTCACTCCGGTAAAATATGGCAGAGCCCAAGTCTGTCTATCTTCAAAGCTGGGATCTGTCCATTATGCTACCCTGTCCTGGCTCCTCAACAGGGCCCCATAAAAATGAGGGCCATATCTGCACACAATGAAGAAATGCTACAGGGTGAATATAATGTGTGACACTCAAACTTCCTAAAAATGGAAGAGCTGCTCGAGAAGGAGTAGACCTCTGTGAGGAAGTAACCCCACTGTGGAAATTCAACCTGATGCTCCTTTTGAAGCCAATCTAATGATATTGTCCCCTTGCCCAATATCCTCCAATGATTCCCTACTCTACTTGGGATAAAACTCAAAGTCCTCACCATGGCCTGCAAGACTAGGCACCATCGCCCCTCCCTCCCTCTGCAGCCTCATCCAGTCCTCTGCTTCACAGGTTCTGCCCTCTCTTGAGCCAGGCAGACCATCCCCTTCCTGGTTATTGCCACACACCTGTCCTAGAGATTTCACACAGGCCCATCTGCCTTTATGGAAGGGTCTACCTTCTATTCCTTGTCCAACTTCAGGAGTCTTAGACCTTGTGAAAAGCTTTCCCAGATCTCACAATGTAATTTTGACCCATACTTCCCTCTTTTTCAATGCACCTTGTACTATGCCTTTATGTCACAATATTATGATCATCTCTGCTTATTTATTCATATGATAATTTCGTTAATACCTGCCTGGCCTACTAGATAGCAGGCTCCAGAAGGGACTATTTCTCTTATTCACTGTGGTGTCGCCAACCCACAGTACAATGCCTAAGACTTGGGATTATAAAAACCCAAGTATTTTTTGTTGACTATTGCAGTGAACTTCATTCAAAAATGATACAGGTCCAAAAGGAGTGGGATAGTGAGATGACCATTGAAGAAATGTCCAGTTACAATCAGCATCTAGATTAAGAGCTTTTTATGCAGTATCACTTTCCAAAGCAAGCAACTTAAACTACTTATAAAGGGTGAGCATCATTTGGAGAAAAAAGTAGAAACTGGCTCCCTACTCCCTGAGCCTCCCTCTGCAACACTGCTATCCACACTAGCCTGTTTTTACCCTACTTAAGAGAGGGTTTTTGGTTTGTTTGTTTTCTTTAGTGTCTTTGTGCTCTCATATATTTCTTTTATATCCATCCCCTCTTTATTCCAAACAGTAGTCAGAAAGCCAATGCCACAGAGATCCAGGTCCTTGGCTATCATTGGGAAAATGAAAAACAAGATGAATCACCAAGAGTATTAGCATGAAAACAGTCTCTGAGCCAGATCAGTTCCAAATCTGCTCAGAGTCATCGAGGCATTTCCACACAAATGATATTGATATCACAATCCCAGGATTTTGAATGTACATTGCCAGAAACCTGAACTCTGGCAAAACAAAGGATCTGCTATTATGCAAATAGTTTTAGACACTAGGAAAGAGAGGAAACGGGATAAGCAAAGATAGACAGCGCAATGCTACTTAGCTTCTAAAATAATTCCCTCTCCAAAGTTTTAGTCAGATATCAGCCTAGCTGAAACAAAGGTCTCTAATCACATAGGAAGTGTTTTACTCAAATGGTTTTATTTTCTATTTTGGTGACTTTTCCAATGATGTGATTGTACTTTCAGAGAAAAGAATAGCGGGAGACCCTTGATGTTTTCCTTGTATTGAGAGAAATTTCTACTTCTGCTGCCAAATAACAAATGGGCGATCGTGCCACCCATGGTTATTCCACCGGCACCAACTGTGTGCCAGGCACAGTGCTTGGCACTGGAGGATAATGTACAGAGCAGAAACAAGAGGGCCTGTCCTCTCGGAGCCGTCTTCTCGTATAAACACGTGTCCAGCTTACACATCATAAAGACATTTATCTTGTTATTCAAATACACGCATTATGGCACTTTGTGTTTTACAAAGTCTTTTCAAATGTCACTTTTTGTCATCTTCCCAAAAACCCTGTAAGAACAGCATGAATATTAAGATTTTTCTCTTTTTTCTAACAAAGAAAATTGGGCTCAGAGCCCAAAAGAACTGGCCACAAGTTACATATGCTATGTTCTTTCTACTATACCAATAGCAACAAATCTCGGCAAATGTTTAGAATGCATTTATAAACACTACTTTTACAAACATTACTGTAGTTAATTCTTGCAAAAAAAGAAACCCCATGATCCCTACTTTAAAAATAGTAAAATTGAGGCTCAGAGGTTGAGTAACTTACTGTAAGTCAGCCATTCAGAAAAAAAAAGAAAAAAAAAAGAAATGGAAAATTGAATCTATATGGTTCTATACTTGGCATTAAACCACAGCAATTTACTGTCAAGACAGCATAAGCTGGTTATATTTCTTATTTTAATTGGAACAGCTATCATTACAATCATATTGAAAATAGGATAAACGGAGGTCCACAGAAGTGAAGAGCCACATTCAAGATCAAACAGTTCAGAACGTTGAAGTTAAAATAGTATCTAAATACCCAAGATGTGAAATATAACCCACTCCTCACCTAGGCACAACACAGAGAACAAGACTTAGTAGGATCATCTGGTCTAAACTGTGGCTTCAAGGTCAAGCAAAAGGATCTCAGCTCAGTCAATGTATTTGGGTGTAACCAAGAGCTGAAAGTGGGGCATTTATAGAGTCAGACAGCTCAGGGCCATTCAACATCTCATCAGTGATGGAGTCCCTATTCTAAATGAAATTTAGTTCTTGTTGATATGGCACAGTTAGCCTATTGAAAGAGATTGACATCGTCCTTCCCTCCAAAGAAAGATGTTAGGAGAACCAATCTCATTAATCAGAGTGTACGACAACAGGAGGTACATTTAGGTAGAATAGAGGGTTCATGCAAGTGAGAACAGGGAGATAAGCTGGAGAACAAGAAGAAGTTCAGATCATCCACACAAAAAAATCACTTAGTGCTTTCTAATAGATTTGAATCAGAGGACTCAGAGTTTATACTTTTTCTTCAGGTGCTGGAAAACTACTGAAGGTTTTCAAGAAGGGAATTATGTGACCACAGCAGTTCCTCCCACAGATTCAGACCTCCATATCTGCACTCTGCAATGAGGTAGCCAGCCACTAGCCACATATAGCTGTTGAGCACTTGAAATACAGCTAGTCCAAACTGTAGTGTGCTGTAAGTATAAAAATCACACGGGATTTCGGAGCAGGCTTTCTCCATGTGCTGCCCACCCCCCCTTTTGTATATGTATAAAGGATTTTATTTGCAAGGGAATGAGACTTTAATCAAACAAACCAAATCCCATGTCATCATCCGACTCCTCAGACTTGATTAACAATGTAAATGTTAATATGATGCTAATATTTTAGATATTTTATTGGGTTAAAATGTTACTAAAATGAACTTCACCTTTTTTTTTTTTTTTTTTTACTATTTTAATGTGCCCACTAGAGAACTGACATTAATATAGGTGGCTTACATTATCATTCTTTTGGACAATGCTAGTTATTGACTTTCAGATAAATGTTTACATAGGCATTCCTGAAAACTTTTACCGACTGAACAGTCCCTGGGTCTTGAGAAATTCCCTTCTATTGCTTCCTGGCTCTGGCTACTAGGAAGTTATTATTTTTTGTTAAATCATAACCTGTCTTTCTGAAGCTTTACGCATTAGCAATCATGATGCTCTAGGGCAGCCTTCCAGTAACGACCTTCAACTACCTTATTCCAGCCCCTTCCTCCTGCCCTAGATTTTCCAGTCTTCTCTTGTTTCAAATAACTACCTCCAGGTGGTTTTATTATTTATTATGTTTCCCAGGTCTCTGGTGATTCTTATCACTCTCCTCTAAAACATGATCAAAATTATCAGTTCTCCTTCAGAAAGAAAAACAAAACTTCTCTGGTTGTCAGGGTGTCTGAGGGTGAAAAAAGACTTTTACATAAGGAGTCAGAGATAAGTTTGCTTCCCATCTCGCCTGCAGTGTGCAACCTTATATAAGTCATTTCATCTCATATTCAAAGGCAGATAAGACCACTTAGAAGCAAAAACAACATGCAATATGCTTAAGATAGAGTCACCACAGTGAGCCTTTGTTTTCACCTGCCCAGCATTAATGTCTCCTGCCCACAGAAGCCTTCTCCCTTTTTAAAACAGTAATTCTTTCAGCTGTGGGAGTGAAGATGGGTAAGCTCACCCTGTACCTCCAGCTTCCGGGAGGCCTGAGCGAGGCCAGGCTTGGAGAGGCAAAGTCACAGATTAGTTCAGTGACAGGCACACGGCTGTCTGAGGCAAGGGCATCCCATGGAGAGAGCCTGCTTGAGAATGAAGCTAACAGAGGAAGCGGGACTAAAATATGCTGGGGTGAGGGATAAGACCTGATAACATCACTTGAATCTCTGCTTCCTTTTGTGCTTAAAGTAATACTCCCTGGCTTTTATTTATTTATTTAACTGAATTAATACATTTCTTTTTCCCCCAAATCCAGTATGAGTTTACAGCCAAAAGCCTAATGCATTGCTACCGATCACTAAAACACTCATCTCATAGCCTTCAGACTTGCCGAGTGTGTAACTAGCCTCACAAATGAGCGGCAATGTTTTGTCAATAAGCAGAGGACCTACATGTTGAGACGGCAGGAGGGAGGGATGGGAGAACCCTGATTCTCTGAGTCTCTGTCTTTTCCTCTTAAGAAGTATATCCATCAATCTTTCACCCTTGTCCTGGAAAAACTACATGGTCAACATTTCATTTAATCGAGTTGTCATTTTATATTAAAATGCTACTTGTTGTCTTTTTCCTCTGAGGTGTGTGGCAAATAATTAAATAACATTACAGTATACCTCATTGTACAGGGGTGGGCAAAAGTAGGTTTACAGTTGTGAGTACATGAAAGTTCATTCTTATATTATTATTTATTAATTATTATTTTACCTAGCAGTAACCGTAAACCTACTTTTGCTCACCCCTGAATGAAATCAATGTGTGTGCAAAAACAAATTGACTTCCACCAGAACTCACAGCCCGCTTCATCTGCACTTCTGACTGATTCTCAGTAGGCGGCACCTCCCAACACTTAAGCCTTCTGGTTCTCTCCTGTCTCCCACATCCTCACAAGTAGGTTGCATTACAGCACCCTAGGACTAGAAAGGACTTGAAGAAATGGCTGCTGTCCTACTCCCTTAGTATCAATAGAGTCCAGTATACGGGAAGTGACTTTCTCAATATCCAATGTGGTTGGAGACAGAGCGTGGGCAAGAGTTTGGTGCTCCTGAAGTATGTTATCACACAGCATCTGAGTTCCAAGGGACCCCAGTTTAAAGGCCTTTTGGTTATGCATAAACAATAAACTAATACAATGTATTTCTTTCCCAAGAGCAGATGACTCCGTCTTGGTTTTTATAAAGTAGGTTTACCTTGGCTTGGGTACCTAAGTTATTATTAACATGAGAAACTGCTACTATTTATGGCCCAGGCATCTGCTCTGTGCTTATGGCCACTATCTTGCTCGATCTTCATAAAAACCTCTTTGAGGTTTGTACTATTAGAATTCCCCTCTTACAGAGAAGGATGCTGGGGTTTAGAGAGGCCCAAACCAGACATCTGATAAATGGTAAACAGCACTGAATTCAATTTCCATCTCTGACTCCAAAGCCTGGGCTTTTAACATGAATATTCCATAACCTTAGGAAGATTAAGCAATATTTTTCATTAGAACATGTCTGAAAGAAGACTAGGCTTTAAAATGAGAGGTTCTGCTTCCCCAGTCCTCACTGACCTGCAACACTGTTTCAATATGTTCCCAGATATGCTCAGAAACATCCGAGTCCAAGCCTTTTGAGCCAAATATTTAAATGCACAATAAACAAAAGTCTGTAAATTTGTGTATACCTAGGCTATGCATTCATTATTTATATCAGTTTTTTTTATAGAAATTTCAAAAAGAGACAGAAGAATAAAACAAGATATAGGAAAGCAAGAGCCATCTCTTACTCTCACTATGGCTTCTGTCCTCACATCTTGCAGACCACATTTATTTACTTATTTAACTGAGTGTCTCATTTTCATAAAGAGGATTATACCTCAACAGTTCCAAATTAGCTGTATTGTAGCGACATTGCTGTGTAACAGATTACCCTGAATTTAGTAGCTTAAAACAATACATTGTCGTTTGCAGAAATTGACAAACTTATCTTAAAATTCATCTGGAAATTCAAGGGACACAGACAGCCAAAACAATCTTGGAAGACTCACAATTTCCAATTTCAAAGCTATAGTACTTAAGATATTATGGTACTGGCATAAAGGTAGACATATAAATCATATAAATCAATGGAATACAATTGGGAGTCCTGAGATAAATTCTCAAATTTACAGTCAACACATTTTTTTACACGGATGCTGAGATAATTCATTGAGGGAAAGAATATTCTTTCCAATAAATGACTCTGGGACAACTGGAAAAAGAATGAAGTTGAATCCTTACTTCACACCATAAAATAACTGAGAATGGATCAAAGACCTAAATGTAAAAGCTATAACTATAAAACGCTTAGAAGCAAACATAGGTGTAAATCTTCATGACTTTGACTTAAGCTATGGTTAATTAGACATGACACTAAAAGCCATGAATTAAAAAATAGATAAACTTGACATGGTCAAAACTAGTAAGTTTTGTGCTTTAAAGGGCACCATGAAGCAAATGAAAATTGTTGCAAATCATGTGTCTGAAAAGGGACTTTATCTAGCATATATATATAAAGAACTATTACAACTCAAAAATACAAAGACAAATATTCCAATTAAAAACTACAAAAAAAATCTAAATAGACAGTTCTGCAAAGAAGATATACAAATAGCCAATTAGTACATGAAAAGATGCTTAACATCATTGTCCATCAGGAAAATGAAAATCAAACCCATGATGACATACAATTTCATACCCATTAAAATGGCTATAATCAACAAGACAGGTAACAAGTGTTGCTGAGGATGTGGAGAAGGTGGGAACTGAGTTTTGCTGGTAGAAATATATGGCCCCTATGGAAAAACACTTTGGCAGTATCTCAAAAAGTTAAACATAGAGATTCAGCAATCCCATTCATATGTGTGTATCTGTCTGTGCTCCTGTGTGTGTGCATGCGCCCAAGAGAAATAGAAATCATGAAACATATGCCTCTGGCCCAGAAGTCAAAGAAGCTGAAAGAAAGAGTACCCAGCAGTTTCAGTTGCTGCAGGCTCAGCTGCTATTCCCGGAAAACCAGGTGATCCAGCAAGACACACAACTACATGCGTGTACTACAGTAATGCCTCATATCCTGCTACAACTTTCTGAGCCTAACAGGCAAAACGGTTATAGTTCCATTTCTGATTTCCAAACCTTAGGCAAAATGTCCTGTGTGGTTTAAGCTAATCCACAGCTATGTTAAGAGAGGGAACTCTGGAAAGCATAGTTCCAGTTTAGCTCAGTTAATACAAATTGATCTCAATTGTCATTAAAGAATTTGGAGGTAACATTGGGTAGCATAGAAATTACGACATATCATCCATAGCCAGAAATGCAACTTCTACTAAATTGCCTAGTTTAAATTTCTCTTAATGTTAAGAAAGCTTCTGCAAGGGATGTGTCCTTTTATTTTTTTTTTAAATTTAAAATTCAATATTATTTTGTATTAGTTTCAGGTCTACAGCATAGTGGTTAGTAAATCATATTCTTTGCATGGCTGGGGTAGCCCAGTGGTTGAGCATTGACCTGTGAACCAAGAGGCTACTGGTTCAAGTCCCAATCAGGTCACATGCCCTGGTTGTGGGCTTAATCCTCAATAGGAGGCATGCAGGAGGCAGCAATGAATGTTTTTCTCTCATCGATGTTTAACTCTCTCTATCCCTCCCCCTTTCCCTCTCTCTAAAAATCAATAATATTTTTTTAAAAAAGAAAAGAAAATCATATACTTTACAAAGTGCTCCCCCCAATATCTCTAGCACCCACCTGGTACTATAGATATTATAATATTATTGACTATATTCCCTATGCTGTATTTTACATCCCTGTGACTACTTTGCAACTATCAGTTTGTACTTCTTAATCTCCATCTTTTTTCAACCAGGCCCCAAACCCTTCCCCTGCCAACCATCAATCTGTTCTCTGTATCTGTAAGTCTGCTTCTATTTTGTTTATTTATTTTGTTCTTTAGAGTCCACATATAAGAAATCATTTGGTATTTTTCTTTGACTTATTTCACTTAGCATAATATCCTCCAGGTCTATTTATGCTGTCATAAATGGTAAGATTTCATTCTTTTTTGTAGCCCAGTAATATTCCATTATATATATGTAGCACAACTTTTTTTATCCACTGGTCTACTGATGGGCACCTGGGTGGCTTCCCTGTCTTGGCTATTGTAAATCATGCTGCAATGAACATACAGGTGCAGCATTGTTCTTTTCAAAGTGATACGTTCTTTAAACAGGGTTTCTCAACCTCCCACTATTGACATTTTGTGCTGGATAAGTTTTTGTAATGAGGACTGTTCTGTGCATCTATAGGGTATTTAGCAGCATCCTTAGTCTCTACCAACTAGATGCCCATATCACCTTCTCAGTCTTGACAACCAAAAATGCCTTCAGACAATGCCAAATATCTCCTGGTGAGGCAAAATGCCTCCAACTGAGAACTACTGCTTTAAATGAGTTAAATAAGCTGTATCTTTTAGTTGATTACATATTATTCTGCTTATATGTTTATATGTTTATTCCCTAGATAATGGTATTTTTTTTGGTTATATAAAATCACGCTTTACATAAATATTAATTCACTACATTGGAAGAGATTCTCTCTGCTGGTTTGGCTTTGAGACACAACTTAAAAGCAGGGCTGTTGGTCAAGGTCACTAATTGAAAACACTATGAATGCCTTGCTTTAGAAGAATTTACCTTTTATCTCCACAAGGGGAAGAATACAGCAGAATATGGATGGCTTTAGGCAAGTCTATGCCTATTTCAAGAAAGTTTAGCAAACTCCTTGATATTAAAGACCACAGAGATGAGGCTCTTACAGTGATGAATCATATTTCTTGAACATTTCAATTTTTTTTCATTATTATAAACAAATGGTGTGTTTTTTGAGTGAAATGGTTGGTCTTGGTCACATACTCTGAAATGGCCCATCTTGCAACAGTTTCACTTATTTTAAAAATGACTCACTGGACGAGTTAAAATTATCAAAAGAGAAGAATGAACAGATTGCATCTTGCCCTTTTTCAAATTATACTCTAGCCCAAGGACAGAAAACCAGAATATCTTCACGGGTCAGGTAGGCAGAGTTATACCCACAGTGAGTCTTCAGAACTATGGTGGACTGGAAAGTCTATGACCCATCTAAAAAGGGAAACCATTTCTGTTTATAGATGTCATTCAGAAAGATGTGATTTTTCAATAAAGACAATAGTCTGTATATTTGTATGATGTGAACTGGCAACTAATTCAATTTTTAAAAATCATTCAAAGGCAACAACTTACTAAGGTTCTCAACCTTCCTAATGCTGCGACCCTTTAATACAGTTCTTCATGTTGTGGTGACCCCCAACCATAAAATTATTTTTGTTGCTACTTCATAACTGTAATTTTGCTACTGTTATGAATTGTAATGTAAATATCTGATATGAAGGATGTATTTAGACGACCCCTGTGAAAGGGTCGTTCGACCCCCCAAAGGGGTCGCGACCCACAGGTTGAGAACCACTGCCTTATAGGGAGAAAGTGTGTGTGTGTGTGTGTGTGTGTGTGTGTGTAAAAGCAGGGCCTACTTGGTCAAGTTGAAGGGTATGTATTTGTATATATGTATGTATTATTGTTTATACAGCTAGGTGTGTGGTATACACACGTGTGAGTATGACTATCGGCTGAATTCACCAATCAGAAGGCTATATTATTTTTACCTAACCAACCAAAAGGCAATCACATTTATTAATAACGGGGAGGGGTGACTAGTTATTTCAGAGAACTCTCCTCTCTCCACTCAACCTCACTTTCTCAATAACATCAATAACTCAATATAACCCCACACAAAGTATCTACAGTAAGCTTACTCCCATAGAGATCAGTAATAAAAATGTATTTCTTATTTTCACAGGATAAGCCTGAGAATTGGGGGTGCTTACTGTACTTTTCTAGAGTCACAAAGCTTGGAAGTAGTGAGGCCAAGGCTCAGACGCCAGTCTCCTGAAAGCTCACCCAAGGCCCTTTGGCTACTGAGTACTTATGTCCAGGGCACTGTGGAAATTACCTGCTTTAGATTTACATAAATCTAGAGGGCTCTGTGTGCAATCTTTATTCTTGAAAGAGACTATTTGGTCCTGTAGGTCCCCAGGTGAAAGTTTGACAAATGTTGTATCAAAAATAAAGTATGCTGAATTGTGTGTGCATTAATTTCTTGGCTAATATTTCGGTTCATACATTTTAAACCCCTTCAGAGCCATCACAATCTGGAAGCATGGGCTTTACTGCTTCTAAATATTTGAATTCCAATTTTCAGGCCTGTCAATCTACCCGGACTCATAAGTTCGCTTAACCTGATTTTCTCTGCTTCATGACAATATTGTTTAGTATTCGCTAAGCTGCGTTTGACATGAGGAAAATTTATATTACATTTAGTGAAATATATTGAAAGCTGCTAAAATGGCCCCCTCTTCCCAAATTTACATAGCATTGCATTTCCCCCCTTTCCTTTTTCACTCTGGTAAGTCTGTTATCAAAGAAATTACAGAGTTTATCTACATTGGGAAACTGTCAAATGCATGAAACCCAGTGTGGTGTGAATCTTAGGTTTTGAAGAAAAGATTAAAAAGAGTTGCCTTTACTCTCGTGAGAGCCCTTGTACAGAGGAAAGCACTTAGATCTGCAGGTAACTTGGCTGTCTGGTAGCTTCCTTTATGGGGAAAAAAAGTGATATTTACAAAAATAAATCTCACATTTCTCCTCACCCTGTCCAGTGATTTTCTGCAAGGTTTCTTTCCCAGTTTATAACACCAGAAAAAAGTAACATGCTAAAAATCAAGAAACCATCCTAATTCTTGGAATGGATGAATAAGGGCAAGGGACATCTTAGTAAAATCTTATCAGTTCCAGCTTCAGAATAGCTCTCAAATACATTATTTTCTCTGCCTCTCTTTTCTGCATTACTTCTGTTATTTTCAATTTCCTCCTCTTAAAAATTGAGGTAACCCCTAGTTCATAAGGCTGAACCCCATCTGAGACAAACGTCATAGGAACCTATAACGAGGGTTAAGTTTCCTGCCAATGATGAAAACAACAACAACAAAATTCTCTGAAATGCATCAAACTTTGTAAAAATGCAGCAGACCTCAACTTTCTAGGGCCAACAAGATAGTTCCCGGTGAAGTGATTACCAGGTTGATTGCAGGGGCTGGGAACTGCTGGAGTGAATCATTGATTAAGAGATTGATTGGGATTTCTGTTTGAGCTGTGTTTGACTAGCTTGTCTATGACAGTGAGCAATCGGGTCTCCACGGACACATTCCATTGGACACAATGGCTCCATATTCCCAGCCCCAATTGCCATTCAGGAAACAGACATGAGTTCGTATCATTAGCTCATGTTCATTTATTTTAATGGGACATTAAGACTGATTTATATGACAGCATTAAAGGAGAAAAATTATTCCAGAATTACACCTATATAAGAGCACTTAACATTAGCTTGCCAATTAGCCTTTTGAAAGGATGAATGCCAATGCCCCCAATTCAGGAAACTTCCATCTCACGGTGCCATTCACTTGATTGGTCAACAAAAGAGGAGCACAGGGAATCCGTGCTGTTCATCGTGTCCGTTTCTTTTCTGTAGTGAAGCTAATGCTAGTGCAGGAGAACTCAACTGTTAGCAGAGAACAAAATAATACCTATTCTCCTGAATTTCTAAGAACAGCCTGAAGGCTGCTGTAATTCCTTTTAATAGAAATGCCTCTCTTTTATTGGCAATGCTTTAAGATAATGGTATAATCACTATTGATTTTACTACCACGCATCATGACAGTATTAAGAGAGCTCAACCCCCTATTTCTTTGCAACAGTAAAGTCACGAAGAGCGACACTGTAGGTTATCAATCTCTTTATACCATTTTGCCCTCAGCACTAGTTTCTCCCCAACTCCTGTTTGCTATTCCACCTCCCCTTTCTTAATGATTGTCCCTTCATCCTTATCATTAATCACCGGTGGTTGTATTAGACAAGAACAATGGTGGGGAAAATTACAAAAATCATGCCTGCTAACATCAGGCTGATTTCACTGAAAATGTGAGGAAAAAATAACTTTTCAGAAAGGACCCTGAAACAACTGGTTAAGAAGAGTTTTTTCAGTGCCTGTAAGTGTACTGATGTGAAGAGGGGTAAATATCCAGTGATTTTTTTTCACAAGCTATTTTTATAATCTCTGACTTGCCTATTAACCTTAAACTATGAAAACAAGATCTAACAGTGAACATTCACCAATGAATCCTAAATTCTTATTCATATTTGTCACATAAAGTGCACAATAAATCCATCAAAGTTAACAGTTCAACAGGGGGCTTGGTTGGCCAGGACTGATCTTCCCTGTTATCCTCCCTTATTAGGGGAATGAAATTAATAGGCAACTATCCTCTAATCTGACTTTATTCAGACCTTCCTGGGCTCCTCGAGTTTATCCCTGGACCTTGATGCAAGGATCAACTCATTACGCAAACCAACACTAGAATGCTCATCATGGTAGAAAGAAAAATTATTTGAAAAGTTGAAAGCTGGAAAGGTAAAGAGAGTGTTCAACATAACTCAAGTCTCTACGTAGGTTCTGACCCAATAGGACCCAAATTTTATTTTCAGCCCTGATATGGAACCCAAACCAAATATATAAAAAAAAATTACAAAAGGCACACAAATTTCAGTACAAAATTATCTCCATTATTATTATCAAGGCAAGAGCATCTCAAGACATGGAACATGGTTCATAAGTGAAACCACCTTCTGCTGGCTTGGAAACTCTGGGAATAGACCAGTGTTTGTATGAACAGCACCTTGCCCTTCCAAAATTAAATGTAAGAGGGCCTCCAGATATTTCTAAACATATTGCACACTTACTTGCCACCTGAACACAAGCCATCTCCCAAATGTTTGTGTTGTTTTGTATTAAAAATAAGGTATATGGTTTATATCCATCGATCTCCCACACCTCTGATTCACATCTTGTTAGTTTGAAGTGAATTCATTCATTTTATCTTTCATCCTAACACTATTGAGTAATTTCACATGAGAATCAACTCTAATGTGCTCATATCTCATCAAGAAAGATAATGGTGCTGCCAAAAAGATGTATTTCTTTAGGTGTGACTCTTTAGTGAAGGAGAGCTTTGTAGAAGCACAGCAAGGCTAGAATGACATTTCTGATTTTCATGGATTTAACTGATCCTGCCATAGTCTCAAGAAGAAATGGCTCTGTCAATCAGGGAAACATTAGATTTAAATTGCTTATTTTGGTATTGCTGCTTACAGCTTTCCTTTATGCCAAACATCTAACCTGATAAATGCATTTTTCAATAGTCAGTGGTTTCATCTGTGCTGTAAAATGAGAACAATTCAGGTAAGTAATCCCAGGGAACAATTGTTATCAGATCATGAAACTTGGATCTCCCCACCAATATTTTAAGCCCTGGAGTCTGTTGAACTGTGAGAGCAACAGGACTATATTAAGGATTTCTCTCCTATTTATAGGAAATGAATCATTTCATTATTTCTAAAGTAAGTAAAAGAAAGAAACTGTGCCCATGCAAGCAGTTTGAGCAAAAAGAAGTATCTTCAGTGATAGACAGACCACTGGACACATCTACACATAGGCAGGAGACTGGGGCAATAAACCTAATTTCTGATTCTAAATATATAAGACAGATATCCAGATCCTAGCATAATCCTAATTTTGATTAACTATAATACATATACCTCCAACACTCCAGAGCCCAAATGGGGTAAATCTATTATGAAAATAAAATTTTCAGGAAAAGGTAAAAATTATGATTCTCATCTAGATATAACAATGAGTATGTGTTGAAGAATTTATTCAATTCATGAGGGAACCAGCAGATATTATAACCTGTGCAAAGGGAAGGTCGCAGTTGCAGACATTTATGTAAAGTAAAAAAAAAAAAAATCTTTAAATGAATCACAGAGTAGAGGAAAAGTGGTTGGGTGTTTTGTCTGTCTGTCCCTCGCAGAGAAGGAGCAGGGAAGCAAGTCAAATGAACCTCTACCAGATCAGACAAAACCTGCATGCCTTGTATGTACCTATAGTTTATAGAATTTTACAATAGCTGCCAGAGAAACAGAATATAAGGCACAAGGTGGAAAGTGGTGCCAGAGACAATGTCTATTTTTCCACAAAGTAAGAACTAAGAAGAGGGAATAAGCAAATAATAGGTTGCAAACATCCCCTCCAGGTATAAACAGGAAGCCTACTTAATAACCTATATCTTGACTCTTTGTTGCCTCCTTTTCAACCCCCCGCCCCAGATATTACTGCATGAACTAGGACTTGAACTATTTTCCTACTTGCTCTAAAATAGTGACAAATACATGGAGTGAACTGTCCAGACACAAACCCAGTATCCTAATAGGGCTGTGCATGTACAGATGTCTTTTAAATGCTCAACTATCTTATAAATCTACTAGAGGCCCGATGCACAGATTCGTGCACCTGTGGGTCCCTTGGCCTGGCCTGCACTCTCTCACAATCCGGGACTCCTTGGGGGATGTCAGAGAGTCGGTTTCAACCTGACCCCTGCAGGCCAGGCCAAGGCTTTTATATATATAGCTATGAAGTGCCTGTACCAAGAACCTCTCTTCTAAGGTTATGACATTAATGATCAAGATAATGTCATACCAAACTGTATCTCGGGGGATTTTAACGGGATAAGAAAACACCCTGTTACCCAGCCTACCTCAAAGCAAGAGACATGAATGAAGAATGTATACATGATTCCCTGCCCAGTATCACTGTGTCATTTCTAATTTCCCCAGAACTTCACTTTCCTCCTATCATCACCATAACCCATGTCCTATAATGATCAGAATGGAGGTATGGTTTTCCCTTTCTAGGCTTTTTGTGACATGCCAAGACTTACAGCAAGCCTAGTTAAGATATGAGGATGGGGACATTGCCAAGCACTCTAGATTTATTAGTTTCTTGCCACATTTAAGTCTGGAGTTGTGCTTTAAAGAACCCGTTAATAACTTAATGTGCAGCAGATAAAGGAAACTAGGTCTTATATATTACACATTGGGATATAGGAAATGAGATTTGTATCAAGCAGCCATAAAATGGCACTAATAAAAAAATTTAAAAAAAGGAAAGCCAGCCAGGTATTCCAAAGCAATTTTCTAAGAAAACAAAGAGAACAATAGAAGACAATTAGTAAAAGATAAGCAATTCAGCCTATTCCAGACCAGAGAAAATCTCCAGTGCCTGGTTCCAAACTAGATAAAGCTGATGAGGGAGAAGACATACAAAACTTTCTTTCCTTTATTTAAATTCATCTGCTGTTTTAATATTGGGCCTCCATAGAAATAATAATAATAGTAATAGGATTTCATAGTCATCAAACGAGCCCGTTATTAAAAACAGTTTTGAACTGTTAAAAAAACAAATCGAGACATATTAAAAAGAGTTTATTTGAACAAGACTTGATTCAAATTAGGCAACACCAGACCAGAAGTGGTTAGTAGTACTCTACCCACAGGAGATCCAGGAGAAAAGGCAAACATAAAGTAAGGAAATTATGGATTGGTTCTTGCTTAAAGCCTAGTTGGCCATGATTGGTTGTCCTTAGGTTTCAATTGTGTAATCTTGAGGCATTTATAGGCTTAGATTGTGGTTTGCATATGTAGGCTGTCATGACATTAGCACCACCTCAGTATACTGACCTCATGGTTTAACTATCTTGACAAATCCAAGACAAAACTGCTACAAGCAAAGCTAGTTTTTCTCCCCATGGCTTTCTTCAAGTTTGTTAGACTTCATGTTGCCACCTGACTGCTAACCTTGTCACCTATTGCTCTCTAGATGAATGGTTCTCAACTGGAGTCCATTTTGTCTCCCAGGGAAGATTTGGCAATCATGCCTTTGCTGTAAGAATAAAAAAAAAAAAACATTTAAAATAAATTTCCTTTGCATTCAAAGGGAAAGGAAGTAGCTGCCCCTCTTCTACCCTTGAAAGAATCCCCTAGAACAGTAGTTCTCAACCTTGGCTGCACATTAGAATCACCTGAGAATCTTTTTAAAATCCTGATTTCTGGGCCTCATCCTCCAGAAATTCTGTTTCTTTGTTATGGGGTGGGGCCACAACATTAGTAACAAAGAAACAGAATTTCCGGAGGATGAGGACCAGAAATCAGGATTTAAAAAAATTCCCAGGTGATTCTAATGTGCAGCCAAGGTTGAGAACCACTGCCCTAGAAGACATAGTGTGCCTGAATCCTCTCTAACACTTGAATTGCAGACAGATTTCTCCAGGGACTAGAAAAGCCCCAGTACAGAGATGTCTCCAAAGCCACCGGCCCATAACTCCATGACCCCTTGATGGAGTTATTAATGCAGTTAACACAGGAGCCCATCTTAAGATATAACTATCAGGGAGAATCAAGATGTCTTTGGGTGAGATAAAAAATTTCATTATTCATTTAAAGAAGAACAATTAATTAAACAAATAGCTACTCTTCAATTCCCAAGAGAGCTTTGTGCTTGCTTTGATGTATAAATTTTCCATGTAGACTATTGTGTTAATGGAATAATCAACCCATTTGCTTTCTTTCCATATTGATGTGGAACAGTCTCTTCCCCTCACTGGAGCTGCATTTGTTATTACAGCAGTGGGGGTGAGTTGGTTACTAGTGGGCACCTAGTGGTTAGGGTTAAGGTTAGGGTAGTGCTAATGTCGAGAAGCCCCATTCAAGGCCAATGGTCTTCAAACTGGGCTATTGGAAGAGGAAACCAAATTTCTAAAATTGTGCAGTTAGAGGCCTTTTGGCTTCTCCAAGTCTCCATTGGCACATTTTCTAAAACAAAGCAAGATTTTGGGGCACGGCAGAGAAGAAAATTAGGCTCTATCAGTGTCCTAGATCCACATGATCACACAGCTGTGCCTGTGAGGACCTCAGCTGGGGCTGAGATCGAGCATGGGCAGAGAGCAGGACCCCATGCCCACTTCAATGTGAGCAGACCTGTTTTTACTTTGATATGAGTTATAAATCCATACTGATCTCTCTTTCCAGTCTCACTGAGCAGCCACATTTCACATCACCCTACTTTATTTTCTGTTCTTCCGTCTTCCTTGTTTTCTTCCATTTCCACCAATGCTTCTGTTTACTCCAAGCCACTGATTAGACCACTCTCCTGCTTAAAATATTTAAAAACTTCCTACTCTTAGGATTGAGTCCAGTCCCCCTGCTATGGCCTACAATCCTTGCATGGTCTAGCATCTGCTCACTTCTCTCGCTTCCTCATACACCTCATTCCCCCTCATTTCTTCACCTCTACCCCCTATTGTTCTAATTTCCATTTTACAAACCTGACAAACCACTTCAACTTTGGGGCCTTCTGTCCTACTCATCTCTCTGCCTGAAACATTTCTTATTCCTCTTCACTTAGCCAGCAACTCCTCATCCTTCATGTGCCAACACCAACGCCTCTTCCTCAGGGAAGCCTCCTTATCATTTAGGAAGTTTTCAGCTGCGAGCAAGAGAACACTGCAATTTAAATGGTTTAAACAAAAAGAAATATATTTCCTCACATAACAAGCATCTGGAGATAGAGTTCCAGGCTTAATTCAGGTATTTAGTAATCTCATCAGGGCTCCTAGGTTCTTTCCGTTTTCCTGTTCTCTCCTTATGTTGCTACGAGAGCGACAGCAATACCAGGCATCACGGGGAGACACTTGGCTGCCACAGAAGGAGGTGGCATTTCCCTCCAGGATGGAAAACATTTCCCAGAAGCACCTCCACAGACTTCTCAGCTCCAACTGGCCAGCGTGGATTACATGACCTTTCTCTAATGGCAAAGGAAGTAGGGAGATGAAGTATATTTTTCACTTCTAGAATGAGAGGCTGACTCTACTAAGAACAAAATTATAAATATATTGTACAAATATATGTGTATATATATGGATGTATATACATGTATATCTATGTTTGTGTGTTCAAGATTAGAATCTCCTAGTATAAGCATCCTTAGCTCTACCTTCTTCATAATACTTATAACAATAGTAACCACATAATCATTTTGATACCTGCTTGGTGATTGTCAATTTCTCCTATAAAATTTTAGTTATCTTAATAATAGACCCTGAGTGTTATTCATAGCAATATACATTTTACTTGTTTTTGATATTTCATGATCAATTACTCCAATTCCAGAGGCCTTCAGTGGTTCCCAAATGTCCAATAAACCAAGACAAATGCTACCCACAGTTGATGACAGGCACACTTCAAAAGTTTTAGGTGAAATAGATCTACAATATCATGGACAGAGAATCAAGTGAATGTTTGCCCATAATAAGGTCAACTTTGTAGTTAGAGCACAATGATTGGAATTCTAGGCAAGGCTATTAACTTGCAATTTGACCCTGGGCACCAATATAATTGGGTAAAGAGTCATTATTCCCAACTGAAACATGGTGATAATGATGATAACTTCATAAGGTTCTATTAATTCACTGAGAGTGGGGTGTATCAGCAAAGAGCTTGCCATACTTAACTCAAATTTTGATTGCTCTCATTAACATCATTATATTTACAACTAATAATTACACTGTAGAAAGATACCTGCTTCTTTTTTTTTTTCTTATCTCCTAATCACAGGGATCTCCAGCAAAAAGGATACACTAAGACCTGGTTAGTTCCCTCCTTTGATACTAGCAGGGATGATTACCAGTACAGAAAGACTGCTTAAGACGCATAGGCCCAGGAGAAAATAGAATCCTTCGCCAGGCTAAGGCCAAATCTAAAAGCTCCCTTGAATCTGCACAATTCAGCCTGACTTTATGTGAATATTAGGCCTCCCCAAAGTGAACAATAGGCCTCTTTAACACCTTCAAACTGAAAATCTTGTGAATCTATTGGGAAAAAGAAAAAAGCTAGCTTGCTTCCCAGCACATTTATCACCATTGTATCCTTGCTCTAGTCATTTCTGAAATCCAATTCAATATGACGGAACCCATGGTGCTGTGTTGTTGTTTTTTTCTTTTGAAAAAACAGCAATATTCTGAGAAAATGTAAATATCTACAGAGAGAGAGAGCAGGTGCACTTGGTCACTTTCGGGTAAGGAAGACAATGCATTATAGCTTCAGAATTGCTGTCACACCTCTCAGAACACATTTTCACCTGCCCAGGAGCCTTGCTTTGGAGGGCTCTGAGGTCTCCAGCTCCCCCACTGTGACTTCAGCCTCCCTGCAAAGGCCACACTCACCACTTTGAGAAGTGCTACCTTCCTGGGCAAACGCACAGGCAGGAATAACCCAGTAAACAAAGCCAGGTGCATCTTGAATGCAAGTTTAAAAAAAGAACACCTTTCAAGGGAAAAGACTAAAGAGCTGGATTTATAACAGACTGCTTAAAATCCCAATCAGAAATGGATTTAAAATGGGTAAAATGTGTGTGTGTTCAGGGAGTGAGAGTCCCTAGGAAGGAAATATATTTGAATTTTGTAATATTATTAAAATTCTCCTTCCTTTCAAAAAATTTCCTGACCGCATTAATATTTCAGGTTTGTTACTTTTTCACAAACTGAGTGAATACTTGTCACTTATAGTTGGGATGATAGGCATAAATATCTGGGTTCTGAATGATTTGACAAGTTAAAAAAAATCAATCAACTATGTCTATACACAAATAATTTATGTAAAGGAAAGCTACAGACTGGTTAAGTTTAGGGACAACACCCAATTGGATAAAAACAACTGAAAACTTATTATGAATAGAATTGTCATATAAAACAGCATCTGGGTGATTAACTGAAATAATTGTCATTCATATCAGAATAGTTGAACACTTGTCCTCACAGACAAAATCTAAATGTCCAGATAAATATATTTCTTATACAGTCTATATCCCCCTTGATATGGGCTCACTATGTGTGTAAGAGTTCTTTATGTTTCATTATATCCAGAGTTTTACCTTTTGCGATAGCAGCTAAAATGGAGAATGTTCTTTATACTGTCAGATACACTACTGGCTTACACTCAGACCTAGATTCATGATTTGAACTAAGCTTGGAATTTGAAATTCAAATAAATCTAAAAGCAGGTGACACATCAGTCATTTAACTTGGCATTTATAGGAACATTAAACAATGACAATGTCATGGACATGTACGTCCTCCCAATCAGAGAGTCTACAATAACATTCAGGGTCAAAATTGAGTGTTAGATATTTTACCTCCCCCAAATAAATTTACCATTGGATGTATTTTGAAGAAATATTTAAACTATGAAAGTACGGAGGCATGAGAAAATATGTATAAAGGAAGGTTAAAGTTTTTAAAAATAAAGCAACAAAAGAACTACTATTGGAGTTGTTTGCTATTTTGCTATCCTGGAAATTTTATTAATTATAGCATAGATGAAATCTTTACTGCATTGTTGTCTGATAATGATACGACCAAAAAGACATTCTTCTATTTCATTAGCTTAAAAAGCAAACTAACTAACTAACAACAACAAAAACCCTTCTCATTATTAAAGAAGGGAATAGGCCTGTAGGTGTTATAAACGTCATTTCAACCCCAAGAGTACCCATCAGGCAATGGCACAGACACAGAGAGGGCAGAGAGAGAGATGAACAAATGCCGGGGTCCAACCCCAGCAGGTCCAGGGGTCCCCAAAGGTGTAGACGGAGTCGGCGAAGAAGGAAGGACACGAAGACAGTGTTCAGTTGATCAGCAGCCTAGCCAGGATCTCCAGCCAAGTTCTGGTCTGGATCTCCAGCGAAGTTCTGCTGTTTATTGTCTTGTTACATCCATATTTATACCAGTTGATTTTAATCCTGTCAATTTCTATTACAAAGGTTAGGGCGTTTCTTATCTCCATTCCAGGGAGTAAAGATTATGTAGCTTAAGCATGATTGTTTGTAGTGATTAACTGCCCGCCTGGCACTTAGTTAAGGAGTTTCATCCCCTCCCTGACTTCAGGGAAAAATTCCTACCTGGGGAAACAACCTTTCTCGGAGAGGTGACCTTGGTTAAAACACACAACGCTAAGGGGAGCAAACATATTAAGAACAGTATGCTATATATGCCAGGTACCTTGAAACATATGCTGTGCAGATGTTTCATTCCTGCAGCGACTGTGTCAAGCAGCAAGGATGGACCGGCTTCCGGCAAACAAAGAAGATACAGGGAAGATAGATGGAGGATTCTAACATCTATTTGACAGAAGCTCTATAAGAACACAGAAGAAAAGATGGAAAAGCAACATTTGAATAAAAGTGACCGAAATTTTTTTCAGAAAGAAAGAAAACCCTATTTTAGATGAAAAGAGAACTGGCTATAGCCAAGAAGGATACATAGAATAAATCCACATATAAACGTATTATCACCACTCTCCAGAAAGAATAAAACAACAAAATCTCAAATTACCAGGGATCAAAAGACCAATGATCTTAAAAGGAATGACAATTAAATTGAAAGCAGTCTTTTCATCAGCAACATTGTTGTCCATTCTGGGCAGCGCTGAGAAAGAATACTCAACCAAGAAATGCTACCCAAGTAATCATTCAAATCCAGGACGAAATAAAGAGCTTTCTGACAAATGAAGACAAAGAAGATTTATCCAAGCCAAAACAAAAAATAAAGGGAAAAACTGAACTCAAGGCGTAGGCATGGAACTCATAAAAATTACAGGGAACAGAAACCTTGATGTAAATTATTATTAGGTTTTTAGGTAACTACTATAAAAATAACTGTATAGTCTTTTTAAATTAAACCTTTCCTTTGAAATAAAAGTAGATTACGATGTAGTTGTAAGAAAAAAGAGGAGTCGGAATGAAGGCTCTTGTTTACAGCAAAATATTGAGTGTTGACGGATAAATGTGGAGGGTGTGCTAGGATTGTTGGAAAGTCAGCATTTTGATTTGACCATAATACCGAATGGTTCATGAAAGAATCATTAACGAGAAATATTATGCTGAGAATCAGGACATGTCTGAGTTTTGTAATCAAGTGCCTGACATCATTATGTGATGTTTAACTGTTGAGATGTTGTAAGCCTCATCCTTCTCTCTTCCATTTCTCATCTATATCTGGGTAACCTGATAAGAAAACCTAGGCCAGTGGTCAGCAAACTGCCACTCGAGAGCCACATGTGGTTCTTTGGCCCCTTGAGTGTGGCTCTTCCACAAAATACCGACTTCTGCACATGGTCCACGAAGTTTCAATCGCACTGTACATATGCACTCGCACGTGGTATTTTGTGGAAGAGCCACACTGAAGGGGCCAAAGAGCTGCACCTGGCTCACGAACTGTGGTTTGCCGACCACGGACTAGGGCCAGGGGTGGGCAAACTTTTTGACTCGAGGGCCACAATGGGTTCTTAAACTGGACCAGAGGGCCGGAACAAAAGCATGGATGGAGTGTTTGTGTGAACTAATATAAATTCAAAGTAAACATCATTACATAAAAGAGTACGGTCTTTTTTTTTTTTAGTTTTATTCATTTCAAATGGGCCGGATCCAGCCCGCGGGCCATAGTTTGCCCACGGCTGGACTAGGCATTCCCTTCTTTGGGGGCAAACAGAGGTTTCAAATCAATCAAGCCCTTGCCCACCCATAGCAACCCATATCCAGGCTGCACCCCCTAACCACAATAAAATGGCAGTCTCCTGTTCCTACTCTCTCTTAAGCCAAACCATGTTTGGACCCATTGAGAAGACTACCCTCCTGCTCTCTCCCACTCTCTTTCTATAAATAAATAAATAAATAAATAAATAAATAAATAAAAATTCATTAATTATTTTGGACACAATACTAGATTCTCTCTCAAACAGGCATTAGCATAGGATCCAACATTCAGGATTTGGGGGTGGCTATTTTATGGTTTTCATTTAGACCTACATACTCTATTCCCCCAAAAGTAGATTGGCCTAGCTAGCATAGTCACGCTTATTTAAAAACAAAACAAACTCTACAGATGAGTCTAATGTCCATCCTTAATTATTAACTACTGTACTTGAACACAGTATAAAATTCACACATTTAAGATGTTCAATAAATGCTTGTTAAATTGAACTTGGTTTGTGGATACCTACCCTATCTCTTATTTTTCTCCTGGCTTCTTATAGCCCTCTCAGAGTGATGGCTTCCCTACCTATAAAAGTTTACTCTTTTGCCTAAGCCTGCCTTTGCCTATACTACACTGAGCGCTAGGGTCTCACTCTTTCTGCTTCCCTACCCATAACACTCATAAACATTGTTAAATCCATTGGATTTCTGAAGCAAAGATGCCATTGGAAGAGCCAGAGTCCAAAGATGATAAAAACCCTCAGCCTAAAGAATCAATACTCAGCAACTACGTGGCTCAGACATGAAGAACTGGACAGATACAGCTGACATCTTCTGATGAGATTTGCCATCTCAGTGACTATGCTATGAAAGGTCTTCAGGGCCAGCCTCCTGGGATTAAAGATTTTAGCATTAGCCTGTTTCTACCAGATGGCAAAACAAGTTGGAAAAATAAAAGAGCAGGAGTTTATTAATTCGTGGTTCTTTCTGCATAATACCTTTGATCAGGTTTAGAAGCAAATGAACTATCATGGCTAAGCAAATGATTGCTCATCTACAGGTTAAAAGCCTGGTGTCTTCTCAGGACAGGACCCCTGAGAAGGGTCCATTTCCCTGCTTCCTTTCCTGCCCTCACACATTCAAATTTCCTTCACCTCCTTATTGATGATCCTTTGAGTGGAGGTGGGAGGGGAAGAGAGAGGCCTGAGGGGCCTTCTGCAGAAAACACATCCCACTTGAAGAAGACACCAAGCAGAACCATCTGGGCACAGTGACAAAGTCAGTGACAGTGGAGAAGCCCTGGGTTTGCATAAACTATGATTGCTGTTATGTGCTCATACTCAACGCGATTCTGGATATGCCAGGGAGGAGAGTGAGGGAGGGAGAGAAGGGGCAGGAAGAAAATTCTGGAAGAACTGTGCAATGAGTTTATTATAAAAATCTTGGAAGGCACAAGCAGTATTGTCTTGAAGACCATATAATGGTGAAATGCAAAGGGCTGGGGAGGGCCTTCCCCTCTGTTGGCCACACACCAGTGTGCAGCCATGGCCCCAAGAAGGCTTGGCACATTGGCCAATGTGCTCCCTTGCAGCTTGGTGCCTCTCAGGCTGGACATACCGTTGAGCACCCATGTACGCCTTCCTCTGGCTTTGAGAAAACCCTCTGCTTAGGTGGAGTCATAGGAAGAGATACAGGTGGCTATAGAGTGGCTAAGATGGATTTTTCCAGAGGGTAGATCAGCTGGGGAGATTTGTATTAACTTATCAAATAACTAGTGTGACCTCATCTGTTCTTACAGGCTGACGATCCAAGAACCCAAGGCTACTCAGATATCAAGTCCTTTACTAATGACAGATTTAAATGGGAAACAGGATACCAATCACTTGGTAAACCAGTTATGATAGAGGAAGGAAGTTATGTAGAAGGAAGGAAGGAATACATTTAAGTATTTCACCAAAGACAGAATCTGATAAACATTGCCATTGTGTAAGGGACACCACTGAAAGAACAAGCTCACCATTAACTTTTTTTAAAATATATTTTTTAATTAATTTCAAAAAAAGGTAGAGGGAGACAGAGATAGAAACATCAATGATGAGAAAGAATCATTGATCAGCTGCCTCCTGCATGTCCCCCACTGGGGATCAAGCCCGCAAACCTGGCATGTGCCCTGACCAGGAATCGAACCGTGACTTCCTGATTCACAGGTTGATGCTCAACCACTGAACAACACAGGCCAGGCTCACCACTAACTTTTGCATGAAGTATCCACATAGGTTCTACCCCAACTAAGTTTACTCCAGAAGCACAGGATAATCATTTGGGAAATATTTCAAGTATGGTCTGCTGCTGGACCAGAGCATATTTTTCTCTTATGTCAACTGTTTTATTTTCAGTCATTTTGCAAATGATCTCCTAGTTAGAATAGGTAAACGTTTTCCTAAGCCTTTTTCCAAAGTTTATTTCCTTAATGGCAGAGTCTATACTATGACTGCTTCTGATCTTTATTTTCTTAACTATTATATCTATTGTTCTTATAGTCATGTCACAAACTGCAGGTAATTTATTGTGCACACAAAAATATGAGTCACTGAAACCAAGCAACAAGCATTAGCTGATGGCTTCCGACAGGGCACACATGTTTCCCGATACCCCACCGTGTGAGTAGTCGATACAGAGTCTGTTCTACAGCTGCTGCTGATTGATTTGGGGAGAACAGATATATGCACATAAGACAACTGGAAAACAAGCCAAAATGGCTTATAATTAGATTTTGTATTGTGTGACTCGGTGTATTAGTGTGATAGATTAGAAAAGAGAGAGGTCCATGTGGTCTGAGTCACTAAGGAAATTTTTGAGAAGACTGAATTTGTGTTGGTACCTGAAGGATGGGTAAGAACTGTGGAGGAGGAGGTAAGAAAGAAAGTGAAATAAAAAATAAAAAAAAATATTGGGGCTACCTAAGAGCTGAACCTTGTGTTGTGTTTGAGAATTTTCCTACCACGTAAGGCAGAATGGTCCACCAATATAAAGTCTAAAAATGCCCCAGCATCTTTGTCTGCTACCCCTTTCAGTTAAGCATGGACACATGACCTAGTGCAGTGATGGCGAACCTATGACACACATGTCAGAGGTGACACGCGAACTCATTTTTTTTGGTTGATTTTTCTTTGTTAAATGGCATTTAAATATATAAAATAAATATCAAAAATACAAATCTTTGTTTTACTATGGTTGCAAATATCAAAAAATTTCTATATGTAACATGGCACCAGAGTTAAGTTAGGGTTTTTCAAAATGCTGACACGCCGAGTTCAAAAGGTTCGCCATCACTGACCTAGTGTTTGCCACATTAGATGCTCATACCCCAAACTGTTAATCAGGATCTTGGAGGAAGTAGGGACCCTAAGGGCCCAGCTACAGAGAATCTTCACCAGACAAGTTTGAGGTACAGTTTGGGTCATTTTTCCTGGTTTCATGGCCTTAAAGCTCCTGGCTGCTGCTCTGAGACAGCTGGTACAGCTAATCCACCATTAGCTCCCAAACCGATGAAAATGGGCAAAGATCCCATCACTGCGCCTCGTTGGTCAAGTCACTGCTTCTCTCTGAACCTCAGACACTACCATCTAGAGCTGAAACAATTTTTGTATTTGTTTTCAGGAATTGTATTGTTTGAAAAGGAATTATAAACGCAAAGATAAAGTCTCTTTTGCTTTCTTGTTTTCTAAACAGGCCGTTCTAATGAGCACCCAAGTGGAAACCCCTGTTGAAGGCAGGTCTTCTTCCCCACTCAGTCCAGGTTTCCCAGTGACACCCTTTCCCACACCTGGACCCAAAGCCACACACACACACACACACACACACACACACACACACACAGCCAGAATCACCACCCTTCCTTGGGTTATTAGTAGCTTGGAAGAGCAACAGACTCTCGCCCTACTTGCTAATTCACCAGGACAGTCCACACATTTCCAACCATTTTTCTCCCCCAGGCCTGCCTGCCTGCTGAAAAGCAGATTCCTGGCAATGGACTCCCAGAGAGGAGAGTCCGAGGAGCACAGCTCTCCTACAAAGGGGCTGCAGCATTCAGATTTGCTTTTTGCTAGTTCAACTGCACACCTCCACACTCTAGCGCAATTCCTCCCCAGAGAGCCCCTGACAAAGATGTAAAATCGGAAGAACACATCAATGAATCGCACCAGGGACACACCAGAAAGTCAGGATAGATCAAATCTCCTTTCTGTCAGTCTGCAGCCTTAATTACAGCACGACTATCGCTCATTATCCATCTTACTTTGCAGGCTGTGTAAGCAGAGAGACACTTACAAATGCAGGGGTTACAGGGCTCCGAGAAATGTACCCTCGGGACTCTAGGAAGTATGTTAAAAGCAATGGTGAGCATAAATCCAGCCTGTAGAGTTATTTGGATGAAAGGCACTGTGTAAACGCAGCTCATTATCATTATCATCAAGCAAACTGTTCAGGATGAGCAATGCTCTGTCCCTGCACCCTCTCCCTCCCCGAATGAAGAAAATGCCTGAATCATCCCTGTCCATGGACAGCAGGAAACACAGCTCCGAACCTAGCTGTGACGCTTGATGCTTCCAGCCCCAAATCATTAATAGGCAAAGTGACTGTTTTCCATTTAAGAATGTTTGGAAGTCTTAGGTCAGGTACTGACCCCCATCCTTGCCCCCTTAGCCTTCACGGTGAACAATGAGAGTTACTCACCTGGTGTTGGCACCAAGGGAGAAGAGGGGAGTAGGCATGAGGGCCCCCGGTGAGGACTGGCTAGTTGAGCACAACCAGAACAGCAGGTCCACTCGGCTGGCTCCAGTTAAATAAAACCTCAGAAAAGCTGATGGGCAGCACCTGGGGAAAAAGGGTGGGCCACACCATATAATTAAGGAGATTCCTAACACCTCTCATAAGGGCACCTGGTTACATGTTGACTATCATTTGCTGCAAACTGCAGCTCTCAAAGAAACATGGGATTGGGCAGTGGTTCTCAAACTAGTATGCTAGAGTCACCTGGAGGAGCCGTACGATACAGATTTTTGGGCCTAGAGTTTCTGAGTTAGTCTAGGTCTGGGTCTAAAAATTTGCTTTTTTTTTTTTTTTTTTTTTGAAAAATGTAGGTGATTTGCTGATTCTGCTGATCCTGGTTGTGACACTGGGGGAGGGTAAGAGGCCGGGGCTAAAAAGGGAGAAAGCAGGCTTGGAATTGCACCACTACTACACTTAATCACCTCCCCCTCCCGCTGAGACCTCTGAATTAGATGGGTGCCTCTCAGTGTGTTCTTTTCACCTGTCAGGATGCTAATGAAATGCAGATTTCTGGGCCCGGGCCCAGGGAGCAGAATTCTGGGGTTTCTATGCATTAGGCACTACTAACCTATATAACTTCTAGTGTTCCTATTAGCTCAGAGATGCCATAAACCCTGGTGGTAGAAGAAAAAAAATGGTCATCTCTCTAACCGGTTTGGCTCAGTGGATAGAGCGTCAGCCTGGGGACTGAAGGGTCCCGGGTTCGATTCCAGTCAAGGGCATGTACCTTGGTTGCAGGCACATCCCCAGTGGGAGGTGTGCAGGAGGCAGCTGATCGATGTTTCTCTCTCATCGATGTTTCTAACTCTCTATCCCTCTCCCTTCCACTCTGTAAAAAATCAAGAAAATATATTTAAAAAAAGAAAAGTAAAAATGGTCATCTTCTGCTCTGGAAGAGACAACCATCATCATCTCCACGTGCAAGGAAACTTGGGGATTAACACCCAGACAAATTATCTTAAAACAATAAACCGAATCCTGGCTGCATATTAAAATCACCCATCTTGCTTATAAAACAAAGCACATGCACAGACCCCCAAGTTTAAACCCATGTTTCTGGGATTGGAGTGGAGGAGAAAGAGGTCAGGAGATTTGAGAGGAAAGCAGTTTGAGATCCAGGGAAGAACAGACACTGCAGTTTCCATCCACAGGCCTCGCTGGCAGAGTTCCTCCCGTTTGGGGGGGAGGCCAGACTTTGTTCTTTCTACTCAGGCCTTCACTGACTGACGTGGACAGCCCACGTTTCAGAGGGCAATCTGCTTCACTCAACGTCACCCATTTAAATGTACATCTCATTTTAAAAATAGCCTCAGCGGAGACATCCTGATTAATGTTTGACCAAATATCTGGGCACTGTGGCACAGCCAAGTGGACACATACAATTAACTCTCATATCACCCTCTAATCTACCACTTATTCCTTTCGTATCTGTCTCACACCAATGGAAGGTCAGCTAGCTCCACCTGGGCAGTGTTTGTTTTGTTTACTAATGTATGCCCAGAGTCTGAAACAATGGCTGATCCATTGTAAGCACACAACAAATATCTAATGAACAAATATCTATTATCATCATCATCATCATCATCATCATCATCATCCTCCTCTTCCTCACCTTTGTCCAACCTCAGAGAGTTACTTTTGGAAAAGACAGAACATGAACCCCAGTCTATTATTATTCCTCATATCCAATGCTCTTCCCATTTCTATAATGGAAATATCCATCCTCAAAAATACCTTTAACCCCCAGGATTCTCCCAAATAAAGTGGTGTCTTTTACTTGTTGAATAGGGTCTACGTTCTCTAAAATGCAAGCATTACCCTTGGGCTGGGCTATGGGTGTTTTCTCGGGCTTTCCTTCAGCCCGATGTAGGAGCATTTCAAGTTTCCTGTTACCAATGGAAAGCTGAAGTGACGCAGCCCAGGACACAGAGAACAGTGCTAATTGGAAATTATTTACAGCTTTAATATCCCTTTTATATCTTGGCTGTCTGAGTTACGGGGTTCCTATTGCCAAGATTCACAGTGACAGGCTAAGGCTCTCGCTCATCAGCTTTCTTTTCCTCCTCCTCTCCCCATCTCAGATTCACGGCCCTGAGCCTGCCAGTTATTTATGGGTAATTCCTGGGCAGAGATCTCGGCGGTGAGAGGCGAGTACTTGAATCAGAGTGTTCTGGATATTCATAACCTGTGCAGGATGATGTTGTAATAAATGGCTGTCCAATCCTGTCACAGGGAAGCAGAATGAAAATTGATACACCCTTTTGGAAACCCATTGGCAATAACGCGTGTCAAGAAATTGAACGGTGACCTTATTCTTTGACCCAGTAATTTCACTTTAGAGAATCTATCCTAAATGTCAAAAAGATTTATACTCAGCAATGTCCATAGTGATATTTGTTCTAATAGCCAGCATTGGTAACAACTTAAGTGCCCTACACAGGGTTTTACTTAAATTACAGCCACTGAATAGAAAAAAAAACTCAGGCACTAAATATTGTCTACAAAGTTTACAACATGGAGATAAGGCTCTTCATTATAGTTAGTGAAAATTCAGTACATAAAATTAATTTGTAAAATAAAGCCGAAGAAAATATAAACCAGTCTAAAAAAAGACTGGATGGGCGGGAAAAAGAAAAGACAAAATTAGCATTGTTTTAATTTGGCAAAGGAACTGAGTGATTTTCTCTCTTCTTTTAAATTTCCCAGGTTTTAAATACAATGAACATGTACAACTTTTTTACCCCAGGCTGAGTTCATCTATTCATTTTCAGGGGACATATTTTATTAAATCTCTTTTACCCATAGCTGAGGTCTAGATGAACATATCACAGTTGCTATGTGCTTTTGTATCCCCCTATGCCCATCTTTTCATCAATTAGTCCTTGAATAGTGGGACCAAGTAATTCATTGTCCAAACCAAGGTATTTCTGAGAGAGAGGCATGTGCTATTAGGAATAATGCAGAGACAACAGGCATAAGCCAGGACTGTAGTGGGCGAGGGGATATGTGGTCCCTGTTCTGTTGACAGGCTTTGCTTTATAGATAAGGATTGGGATGGTGTCTCATTACCAACTATCCAGCAGGTACAGATGCAGGGCCAGGTTTTCTGCCATTGGTTTGGCTGCTGAATGCAAGGCCAAGGCTCCTAGTGTCCCTCAGGCCGGCTACTGTTGCAGGCTTCATTCTTTGGTTTAACAGTCTGCAGTCCTGCCTTCATCTTTATTTTTAGAACCTGTGTGTTTTCCTCAAGGTCTGCAAGGATATCTGTATATTTAAAATCCTCCTTTTGTGTTTTAGCCAGGAGTGATATTGCTTTGTAGTAGGAGTTGCTCCATCCCTCCCCGCACCCCAACTTTCTAGGCCATGAATTGCCAGAATTCTGCAGAGGTCCATTTGTGGTGAATAAGTATCCTGGAAACCTTGGGAAAATATGTTCTCCAAGCTTCCCTCTAGGGACTCAGTGGGGGATACATGGGCCAAAAGTGAGGCACTGTAATTAGATTGCTTAACCCATGGGACAGGAGTCATCAAGAATTCACAAAGCCTGGCACTTTGGCACAAAATACGCACTTAACGGTATTTATAGAATAAAAGAATAAGCTAGTGAATGAATGAACAATCATTTACAAAACTGTGTTTCACTGGGCTTTACAACAATATCCCACTTTCTAGCTGAAAAAGTATGCATTCAATTTTATAGCCTAAAAATGTTTAAATAATTTCATTAGATTTTCACCTGCTTATAGTCCTAATGAGAGGAAGCTGTACTATTTATATGTTTTTGACTAGTACACTTTATTGAACATAGATGTTGTGAAAAATTCAATTTACAAGAGATCTAATAGAGAAGATAAAACTGTCTTTGTTTCTCCAAGACTAAGTGAAACACGCTTCCTATTAACTAAGTAGATCACTTTAAGAAAATATTAATCCAACTCTCCTAAAGACATTTTATTGTGGCAAAAAGTGTGCACTGGAATAATGAGTTTGACAATGAATTCTCTCATAAATGCCACAGAGAGATAAGGTTAAATCAAGACAAAAACCCAAGTTTCTCAGCTCTCTGTTGGATATTACACCCCTGGCTGATTCTTACCACTTTTCTTTAGCTAATATTCTGTGTCTGCTTCCCAAGGTCCTTCTCACATGTACCTTTCCTCCCATTCCTCTGTAATTGGCCCTTTAAACAACAACAGAAACCTCTTTCCTTACCTCTGTGTGTGTCTCTTCCATTTTAATTCTTGATCTTGGTTACAAGACAATTTTATTACAGTCTTTACTACTTTCAAATGAAACCAAACTCAAAACACAAGCTTTATATTTGTAGGCAAACATAAACACAAAAATAAATCTACTAGATTTTGTTTTAAATGGATTTATTGAAAACAAGTTTTAGCTCACATTTACAATGTGTTGGGCATTATAGTAGTTTCTTAACTATGCATGAACGGGAACAAGAAAGGTCCTTTCTCCCATGGAACTTACTACCCTATCTACTTGAAGGGAGGGTGGAGCAGGAGGGGAGGGACTAGAGACAGGACAGGAAACCAGGGAATTACAATGAAATTAACAACTGTATCAGTATGTATTGTGAGTAGTAAAGAACATATTTCCAAAGACAGGAGTAGAGGAAACCCAACAAGCAATAGTGCAGTGCCCTGGAGCTAGGAAGAGCTGGGAGCTCTCACTAGGCCTGCGTCTGAAGGGGCAGGAGAACAGAGGGATTACCAGCAAGGATAGCTGTGTGGAGAGAGCTGCCTGATGGAAGCTAGAGTCTTGGGTAGAGAAACAGGCAACCCAGAGCAGCCCACCCTCTCTCACCCTGCTCACCTCCTGACAGGTAAAAACCAAATTGGAAACTTCAGAGCAAGGAGCCCAAAGATCCACCTTCTGTGGCACACAGGAAGACAGAGAAGAGGGAACTAGATCTAAAGGGGCAAACTGAAGAGATCTGGCACCGTGGAGCATGGGTCTCTGAGAGCCCTAATGATGGCTCTTAAATGTACAATTGGGGGCTAGAGGAGGAGGGCCTCCCTGGAGCTGAGACCTGAAAACTGGGGATCACTTACTCAGAAAGAGCACCCTGAGATGTCCACACAGAGGAAACAGCTGGGGTAAAGGCTTCTACACACAAGAAGCCTATTTCCATATCTCTATCCCTGCCACGCACACTCCCTCCAAATAGATGGTAAGTTCCTTGGGGAAAGGCTAAGCAAGGATGAAAGGAAGGCCCCCCATGGGCAGTACCCTGAAATGAGCAGGAGTCTGAAAGGACATGGGGCTGAAGAACTATATCAGTGGGAAGCCACTGGAGTGTTTCACGCAGCGAAGTGGTATGGTTGACTTTACTGGTGCTATGATGCTAAGGGAGATCTGAAACTTGAATGGAAAAACCCTGGAAGTCACAGGAAAGAAAAATCATGTTCTGGCTTGAGAAATATTTCTATTCTTTATGAAGCCTTTTCTAACTTTTATACAAATCTATTATGAACAGATAGAGGTATTTAGCTCTAGGAGAACAGTCTACATCTTTAAGTTCTAGCTTCTTAAAGGGCACTTCACTACTTGTGCACAGCCTACCTCTCGGGGTGTTGCAGTTCTAAAGAAAGGGCTAGGCTATGCTCCTGTAATCACATGATCCCTTAATGTTACAGAGGGAGAAAGAAAGAAGTACCATGAAGTCAAACAAAACTCATAAGGGTAGGGAATCCTTGCCCTAGTTTGTGAGTTTGTACTTTGCTCAAGAAAGAGCTACTGAGGTTCTTTACTAGATGAGAACCTTGCTGTGCTTTCATTGTCATGCAAAGTTACATTGTGTGTTCAAAAATAGTTCTTTTGTAGGAATGGGAAGGAAAATTCAAATTCTGAAAGTCCAACCAGCAGGGGTTGCCTACACTAGCTAGCTGGAGAACTGAACTGTCTCTTCTTCCTTTGTCTCTGAGCTGATTCCCTAAGGTAAAATGCCCCAGTGTCATAGTTAAATGCACAGCTACTTAAAAACAGCAGGACCCCTTATTTGGAAATGCATCATGAGGTTGTGGTAGGAGGTCAGCCAAACCAGGAATCAGCAGCCTTGGGTTCTAGTGGGTGATGAATCCTATTTGCCAGGAAGATTTTCTTGGAAAAACTGCTGCGTTTACCTGGGCCTCTGTCTGCCCATATAACACATCAACAGCTTATTTGTTCATTCACTCATTCAACAAGATGTATTGAGTGAAATCTCTGCCCCACACAGAGGCCATGTGAATACAGCAATGACCAAAACAGACAAAGGGCTTTGTCTGCTCTCATGGAGTATATACATGTTAATTTGATAATGATCAAAACATATCAAAATAGAATATGTTAGATGGTGTTACATGCTATGAGGTAAGCTATAGCAAGGGAGTGTTAGGTAGAGTCAATTTTAAATAAAATGGACAGTATACAAGGAAGATCTCACTAAGGAGATGATACTGGCATAAGGACACAAAGTAGGTGAGGGGTTGAATTATGTGACTCTCTGGAAGAAGATTGCTCAAAGACAACAGCTAGTGCAAAGGCCCTGAGATAGGAGCATGTCAGGCATGATTGGAAAACAGCCTGGAGACCAGTGTGGTTGGAGTAGAGGAAAACATTGTAAGAATTTGGGTCTAACACTTACTGAGTAACTAACAAATAACATCTATTGACTTCTGTATTACTTTTGTGTTTTCCTGGAACAAAGAAGATTGGAATGACCATTTATCATCTCTTACTCTGCCCAAGGAAAAAGGTAGGACTGATTTCCCCAGATCTTAGCATCTCTGGACAAGGTTTTATACATGGGAATGGCTCCTGCACTTTGAAGTCAGAAAACTAGTTTGCTCCTGTCTTTAGCTGCATACTTAATCACACCTGGTTAGTGGGTCTCCCCCAGGTGTACAAGCCAGCCATTCTCCCATGATGCATTCCTCCCTTGCAGCTGGCCTCATGCCCTGCTCTCTGGATTCAGTTCTGGCCAAGGACTGGTGGAAGGATGGGTTGGGAAGGGAGAAGTAAGCCCTAGTCAGCATTCTCCCAGTCCATATTGCTAGACCGCCCTGCCTTTGATGGATTATTGGGTTGCTTCTATGGATATTTTAAATACTATTTCTTTTACTATACTGAACTAGTGGCCCTTGTGTGTATTCTTTATTGGTCCAGAATTATGGAATAGGATAAATCCCACTATCTGTTCACCTTTAAATTCTCTGGTCTTCATTAAAAAGACCTACAGTTTTTCAATGTTAGAGGAGAGGAATATTGTTTATGCAACTTCAAAAACCTAAAACGAACAAAGCAGATATTATAGTTCAGCCATGAGTGTGGTTGTGTGCTGATATCAAAACAGATTTGGGTATGAAATAAAAGAAACGTGCATGCTAGCCTCAGTTCCACAACTAATACCTTGTAAATCATTTGGACAGTCACTTAATTTCTCTGCACTCTATTTCTCTCATCTGTAAAAATGGAGAAAATTCCCACTCATTAACCTTACTCACTTCATTGGTTTTCTATGAAGATTGATGAAGTAATATTGCTGAAAATTATTTGGAAGAATAAAATAATTATACCGTGTTCACATATGCATTATAACTATTACTAATATTGTAATTATTAAGGGTAATATTTTCCATTTGCCCTTGGGTGTGTTGAATGTAGTTTGATCATCAAATCCTCAAAGCCAAATCTCATCAAAGCTCAAACTCAGCATCCCTGGAGGATTCTCCCTAAGCCAGATAGTGATGGCAATAAGGAACAGAACACAACACAAGGAAGAATGTGGAAGAGGGATCCTGGATTGAGGTTCACTCCTGTTTGAGGAAATGACTTGCATACCATCAGAGAACAATGTGCGATGCCCTGCAATCCAGCTAATGGTACAGTGTAAAAATAAATGTTCTGGGCACTTCAAAGAGGAAGTGAACAATGTGGATTGGAATTCTGGGGAGCGTGCCTCCTGCTCTTGTTCCCCCTTGTGAAACAGAATCAATCTTTCTAAGGAAAATGCTTCCCCTCAGTCAGCTCAGAGTGGCCTTAGTAGGAAGGTTCAGCACTTGAAAGAAGACATGGATTTAGAGGAGGGCAAGAGGCCATTGTAAATCCAACAGAATGGCTATTTCATCAAGGGAACAAGGGTAAGAGAAGGGCATTCACCAAGGATGAATGAAATCCCCTTCAAATCCATGTTTCTTCAATGCTGTCAATACTACTGGGTGAAATTTCTTCTTTTTCATTGAATACCTAGTCTCTAATATTTTTATTTTTTAAATGTATTTGTATTGTTTTACAAGCAACATATATTCATTGTAGAAAAATCAGAATAAAAGCATATAAGCAAAAAAGATGAACATTAAATAACGTATTGTTCCACCAACTTCTTAGTTGTTGTTCCAACAACTTCCTGCTGTTATTCCTTGATATACTAGTATATGTTCCAGATTCTTTTTTGAGGCATATATACCTAGCTGGTTCCATTTTACTTTTTAAAAGGGTGTAATGTTTTAACTTGTTTTTCATTATATATTAATTTTGTTGTAGTAATTAAAGATATTTCCACAATACTGTTTATGGTTTATGAAGCACTTTGTGTAAATAAACTAAAATGCACTCCATTGGCACTCTATTGATAAACATCTACATCTTTTTTCCCCCAGATTTTCACTGTTATAAAAATGGTGTAATGAACATCCCTGCAGCTAACCTTTACATACAATATTGTTTAATTCATTAGTACAAAATTCTAAAAGTAAAATCATTATTATAACAAGAATGAATTAATCTATATTCCACAAGTACAAGAGATAATATGGGTCTTTATTTTCTTAGATCAAATCAAATCCAGCTCTGAACCCCTACTGGCTTCAATATTTATCATCTTCCCTGCAGCTCTACTTACTGCTTTGAATTATAAAATTTCTTGGGCTTCGTGTACTCCAGAGAAAAGGGGGCAAGGCCTCTGTGGTCTCCAGTGCTTTAGCATTGCCATCATCACTCCTCTTGGTACCCACTGATGCAATCAGTGGCTTGTTCCCCACCTGCTTTAGTACAGCCACTTTGGGGCCCTCCTGGGTCCCCCCATACCAGTTGACAAGATTAACAACCTCAGAAAGGAATTGCCTCCTAATATGGTTGGTGGCCCTTTAACGTGCACCCGTGGCAAAAGGCAAGGAGTCAGTGGTTCCTTTACTCCTCCAACCTGGAGGGTCCCCTCCCTTCTTGCAAACTGCATTGACCCCGGAAGCTGCTTCTACTCTCTTGTGTCATTATCTGGTGTGTTCTCTTTGTACTACACGTTTGCTGGTGATTCAGCAGTAAATTGAAGTGAGGGCAACTTGAACTGAAACTGAGATGTCAATCTTTCCAATCCTGGAAACCAGAGAGCCCAGATGCCAAAGTCAAGGTGATGAGTATCCAGCCCCCACAAGCATCCATTCAGAATTTCCAATTGTAAGTGGTGCCACTGCAATGAGAGATGCCCACAAAAGTTTAACTCTCCTGTCAGAATTCCAAGGAGGCCACCTAATTTCTGCTCTTGAAACAGAAGTCTCCAATCCCTTTCTCCTTCCAGGTCATTAAACTATTTTTAAATATATTTTTATTGATTTAAGAAAGGAAAGGAGAAGGGGAGATAGAAACATCAGTGATGAGAGGGAATCATGGATTGGTTGCCTCACTGGGGATCAAGCCCACAACCTGGGCATGCGCCTTGACCAGGAATCACACTGTGACCTCCTGGTTCATAGGTTCATAGGTCAACACTCAACCATGGAGCCATACCAGCCGGGCTCAGTAAGCTTTAAATGTCTTTTTGGGCTTTCAAAACCTTCAAAATCAATGGTTTCTTTGAGTTGTGTGTTTTTTTGTTTGTTTTGCTTATTTGTTGTTTTTTTGTTTTGTTTTTTGTATTGGGATTAAACACTTCTATTGATTTTCAGAGAGGGTAGAAGGGAGGGCCAGAGAGAGAGAAAAAGAGAGAGAGAGAGAGAGAGAGAGAGAGAGAGAGAGAGAGAGAGAGAAACATCAATCATCAATGTGAGAGAGACATATCTACTGGCTGCCTCCTGAATTCTTCCCTACGGGGTTGGAGGTGGTGGTGGTAGGGGCAAACCCACCACCCTGGTAAGTGCCCTTGACTGAGAATTGAACCAGGACCCTTTGGTGTACAGGCTGGTGCTCTAACCACTTAGCAGCTTTCGGTGATTGTCAACTGTCTGGCAAGTCTCACTAAGAAAATACCAATGACAAGGGGATGCCTTGTGTCTTCCTGAATCCACTCGTACATTAGTCATCTCAACTTGGCTCCACCATAGAATAATCCACGGAGCTTTCAAAACATATCTTAACCTGGGCCCATGCAGACCAATCAATTCAGAAACTAGGAATGGACTTGGACATGAATACTTTTAAAATCATCCCAGTGGCTGTCATGTGTACCTAGGGCTGCGAACCTCCATTTGGATTGTCTATCAGGGTGTTCTCACCTCTGTGTTCTCATCTCTAAATACACATTTAATTCCACCAGTGCTAATGTAATTCGCAGAGAGATATCTAAGAGGGAAGAGCTATAAGCCTTACTCCTCTCAGATGGATTTGCTTGAAAAACAGGGATCAAAGTCTTAAGCTGCAGCCTCAGGCTTGGATGGAGGGTGGCTTAGGCCTCATCCAGTGAGTAAGGGAACCACTGTGGGGCTGTTCCTACCATTTTAAAAACTGCATCACATTACACCTGCTCATGCTCAGCCCTGTCCAACAACTTGCTTAACGGTTCAGTTTTGAAGCATAAAGGACTAAGTCCAAATCACAGAGTACGTTTCTATTTCCTTGTGGTGTGGTTGTGAAGGTTAAGTTACATCACAAGAGTGAAAATGAGAACATCCAGGACTATGCCTTGTCCATAACATGAAATTCCCCCACCCGCTCCTTCAACATTTTTCTTCTTCTGTCCCTCACTTTCTTCCATTTTTCCATTTACCTAACACATATTCCCTGAGCACCTATCTGACTATTGCCAGGGAGATAAACAAGACAAAGTCCCTGGTGAACAGTAGGCTGACAATATGCAGGGAGCAAAGGGAAAAGATAATGTATGATGAGTCATGCTGTCAAGGCAACAAACTAAAGTGAGGGGCTAGAGGGGGAGTTCTTTGGTCAGTGTGGTCAAGGGCAGTCTCACTGATGACCTGAGAACTGACTGAGAATGAGCCTTGAATGCGAAGGTCTGGAGAGAGGACATTTCAGGCCATGGAAGATCAAAGGCCCTGGGGCGGGAACAAGCTTGCAGTTTTCAAGGACCAGAAGAAAGGTTTGTATGGCTGGAACACAGTGAATATGAGATGAGGATACAAATTGGGAGTGCAGAGGGCACAAGATCTTGTAGGCCAAGATCTTGTGGAAATTTACATTTCGTTTTACATATAAGGTCATTGTAAGTAGGGGTGACACTGTCTCATTTATATTAAAAGATCTCTGGCTGTGCCTGGATAAGGAAATGTTGAAGGATAGCAGTGGTTCCAAGGTGGCCAGGAGACTGTTACAATCACCCAGGCAAGGAAAAATGGTGCCTTAGATGCCCATTTTCCTCTCTGAAAGGAAATGAAGTCTCAATGCCTGAATAAAGACAGGAGATTATCTGGATCCATGGAAAACAGACAATTGGATTCTGAGATCACTAAATTTGGCCACAAACCTGGTATTATATGAGAAGTGGCAGGTGGAGGTGGTAAGGATGCAAGGGATGATCTTTGTGAAACTGTGCCCAACCTTCCCACCACATGGTCAGGAAAACTGAGTCTCAGACAGAGATTGACTTGCCCAAGGTCATACAGTGAGCTGGTGCCAGATGCCAGTTCTCTAAAGGGCCATCTGAGGACTCCTTTTAATGTGACCACCTTTCAGTATTACAATGACCTATTTCAAAGCAAACCTATGATGAGCCAGAAGAAGACAGTATGTCTGGCTTTTCCCTCATTCACCTTCTCTCTCCCCTTCTCCATAATTCTTAATCAAGCGGTTTTCTGCCTAGGAATCATTATTGAGGGGATGGGGACACCCCTGCCTCCACTGGGCTTCTGCCTATGTGCTCAGGTGTTCTTTTAGAAAACAGAATCCCTGCCTGGTGCAGATGTAGATTGCATCCTTTCTCCACCCACCTGCTTTTCCTTTTCTGACTCACTGCTTCTGGCCTGTTCAGAGGAGAGCAAGGGGTGGGAAGGAGGGGGGGTTGTGGAAAAGAGCTGTTTTTGCTGCTGCTCTGCCAGCTTCCTGCTTGCTGGAGATTCCGAACAGACCCGGGCCTCAGCCATGGTAGTTAATCTTTCATCAGTGTCAGGCTAACAGGCAGCCACAGGATGGGGAGGCACACAGAAAGCAATCACGGAATGAGATGAAGTAGTCAAGATTACTGATCAAAATAATTCCTCTCCGTTACCCACAGCTGTGCCTCCCAGGGACAAAGGAATTGTTGAGTGTCCTCTGAGATAAAGAGACTCCCTTTCTAGATGTAACATTCGACAGTTTTCAGCACTTTTCCACGTGATCTGTGACTTTCTGACATCTCTACCCTCACCCACTATCCCCGAGTAAATCATGCCTTCTCTGTTCTGTGGCATCGTTTTATCTCGTATGAAACTTCAGTTTTGTTATTTATCATACTATTTTGAAGTGATGTATTTGTCTGGCTTCCCTATTGGGATGTGGGTATTTCTAGTGGGAGTAGAAACTGTGTGTTCTTTATCTCAGTGTCAACAGAGGCTCCAAATAAATGTATGCTGATTACTAACAGTTGGCCTTAGAAATCTTCGAAGTGTGGCACTCAAAGTATAGCCCAGGGGTCCAGTGTCAGCATCATCCAAAAGCTTGTTGCAATAAAGACGATCAGTCCCTACCCCATACCTATTGATTCAGCATCTGCATTTTTAAAAAATCCCCAAGAAAATTATATGCGCAGTAAAGTTTTAGAGGTCCTCCATTTCAAACAGCTGGCAGAAGGGAAAACTGAGGCCCGGAAAGAGAAATGGACATGTCCACGTTCATCCAGCCTATTGTTGGGAAAGCTGTGTGCAGAACCTAGTTCTTACATTGATGTCTAATGCTCTTGTCACTTCCCAAGCTGCCCCTCAGTTTTGCAATCCCCAGCGTCTGACTCATCTTCGTCAGGAATGGATACAGACTTAAAATGAGAGCTCAACGGCCACAGAATAATTCTTTGTCACTTTAAAGCCTAGTATCCATTATCTCCCATAAATAGAGTCCTACATTGTACAATGTGCGGGGCCCCTGAACACCCTTAGCTTAAATCTTTCATCTCTACCTCATGCCGTGTCTGAAATTTTACCATTAGAAATCAAATATTTGGTCCTTAAAGGTAAATACCTTTGAGCATGACAATGATTGAAAGCCTTGTCAATTACTAGCTTAAAGGGAATTATCTCATGCTAAGAGGCACCCAGTGCTGTGTCTAAGAGCACACAGCTAGGAACTGAATAGGCCCAGGCACCACCGGGTGACTCTGGGAAATATGGTAGTCACCTGTCTGTACACTAAATATTTTAAGTTCTTCCTGGAGCACATTATGAAATGGGATTTTCCTGCCCCCTTTGAAGGAAATGTGGCCTGTGGCCTTGTGTCCATTGAAAGGTGAGAAGGAATACATGCCATTTTGGGGTGAAACACAAAAGAAGCAACACACAGTTTGCCACGCTTTCTCTTTCCCTCTGTCTTAGTGACTGACCACGATTCAGAGTGTCCACTCTGTTGTTCAGGGTGCCAGGCTGAGGACATGTAAACTGGAGCCTCCAAACATCCCAGGATGGACAGGAGCGCGAGCAAGAAACACACCTTCATTATTTTAAGTCACTGACATCCAGAGTTCTTTTTGTTTTCATGCCTTTTGTTCATTTCACAAGTCAAGGTACTTAACCTCTCTGAGCTTCAATTTCCTACTGTATAAATGAGAAAATACTATCTACCTGAAAGGCTCTGTGTGGGGATTGCACAATAGGGCATATAAAATGCTCAGGAGAGGGCCTGGTTCAAAGAAGGAGCTCAGTTACCCCTTTACCCTATCCTTTCATTCCCTGAAATGAAGTCCTACAAGAAAGATAAAGTCTAGAAAGAGATGAGGAGGAAGAAGAAGGAACACCAAAGAAGGCTGGGTGCATGGGTCAGAGCATTTATGAAGAGCCAAGGGTGCCATGTGAAGAGCCTTGCAATATATTCATCTGGGCGAAATAATATTAAAACTGAATACCACTGACTGCTTTCAGGGAGAAACAGAGTCACAAAGAGGAACCTGGTGATTCATTAGGAGAGAAACAGGGTAAGATGGGTAGAAGGTAGCTGAAGGGTGTGGTATCTACCTCACATATACACCATATTTCACATACCACCACCCTATCCCCCCAGTCCAAAATCTTCCCATCATTCAAGACTCAGATTCAATATCATCTGCTCTATGATTTACAGATTTCCAACTTCCCAGCTGAAGTATATGCTTTTTCTGAATTTCCATAACGCTCAATCTGAATGGTATATGTCTCCCTGTAGATCATGGCCTAATCTCATTCAACTTTGTGTCCTCCAGAACATTAAATAGAGCACATCCTGTAATGATAATTGCTTCTATTTATTCAAATAGGCCTGCATAGAGCACTTGAAACACCTTATTCACTTCATTTCTTAGTAACCCTATGAAGCGGATACTATTATTATTTCCTCTTACCCATGAGGTTTGGAGAAGTTAAGAGAGTGGCCCAAGGTCACCCAAACAGTCTTACAGCAGAGCTGATACAGGAGCCTTTCTGTCTCTACCCAAAGCACACTTTAAAAAAAAAAAATAACACCCTCAATCAGTGTTTGTTGAAAGAATAAAAGAGAAAGAATGATTATCAGCTATTTTTAAACACAGATCAGGTCCGACCTCTGCTTCCCTGCCTGCCCATTCATGTTCAAAGTTGTAGGGAAAGCACTGAGCACAACTGAACAAAGAAAGGGGTGCTGAAAATGCACGCAAGATAAACTCCTCTTCTTCCATTTTGCCAAATGGAAACTGGCTTTCTTACCCCTAGAGTATTTTCCCACAAAGCATGAAGGTTTGTAAGGAGCAAAAGGGAAGGAGAGCAACCTTATAGGGAACAGATTTAAAGCAAAATGTGGCTTTAGATAAAGAGTAGACCTCATAAAAAGGTTTATAAGACTGGTGGCTTATAAAGCAAATAGGGAAATTTCACTGTGGTTGTTTCAAAGTTTCATCTCGTCCCCATTTTGGTTTGAATGAACATTTATCAGATTGTCACAGTACAGGTTCTCTCAAGCTGCTTCTTGGTTGACTGAGATGGCTTTATCGATTTTACCCATAGCAAGGTAGCCTGCAGGTGATTTCAAAGTCCTAACACTGGATTTATCATCTCCATCTTCTGAAAGACCCGCTATCAACCTCAAATAGCTCCCTGGCAGCTGAGCCCTAGAGAGAAAGCAGATCTCCAGGTGCCCAACCCAGTGCTGTTTTCATAAGTGACTTCTGAAGACCAAGATCTATTCTGAATCTGCCCGCTGATTAGCCATGGGGATAAAAAACAAGAATAACTACAGAGAACAGCTGTTAGCAAATTCTTTCATCAGAGGCCTGATGATAGTTCCACTATGAATGATCATAATGTATTAGCTAGAATTATATCCCAAGCCTTCCCTAGAACTGTCATTCCCCTCAAATATTGATTGAGGCTGGGTTCCTGCTAAGAAATGTAAGTGAAATTCAGGCACATCATCGCTTCCTGGCAGGCAGTGAAAGTCGTAATAAATTAAGATGAGCTCAGTCCCAGCAGATGATTTTAGACACCAATATAAATGTAAATAAGTTCATCATGTCTAAATGTGCTAAACGTTATCCCTGGTAATGGACATTGGCTGGAGTTTGGTATAGACACCCAGGCATAGCTCTAGATATGCATTCAGGCATAGACAACACAGTATGTGACACCGGTCTGCGTTCCATCTGTGGTTTATTCACTCAATGTTTAACACTGATTATACACAAAACACAGGGCTCAGTGCTGTGCAATTAGAAAACAATGAATCAAAGGTCAACCGAACCCTCAAAAAGTACCAAGTCTAGCCCTGACCAGGTGGCTCAGTTGATTGGAGCATTATCTCATACACCAAAAGGTTGTGGGTTCTATTCTTGGTCAGGGTACATACCTAGTTTGGGGGTTCAGTCCCAGGTAAGGGTGCATACAGGAGGCAACTGATCAATGTTTCTCTCTCACATCAATGTCTCTCTCTCCTTCCCCTTCCTCTCTCTCTAAAATCAATAAATATATCCATGGATGAGGATTTTTTAAAAAGTTCCGAGTCTATTTAGAAGTCAGATAAAAATAGATACAGATAACAAAGGACTGTGGTGAAAAGCTTTTTGTTCTGAATTGGGCATGAGTGTGTCCATTTGGGCTAAAAACTGGTGAAATGAAATTGCTCTGAGAGATAAAAGAAAAGTACTTTAGGGTTCCTAGGGATGATTCAATTTCAGAGCAAATGCCAATAAAATTTGAGTTATTGTTTCTATGTCCCCATCTCTAGCCACAGCCTCTCAAATATGAGACTTACATACATAAATATATCTTGAGCTCATTTATCATTCTGTACAAAATTCCTTCTGGACTAGTGTAAAGCCTCATCCAATGAAATATCACCAGACTTTCCTTCTAATGCTCTGATCAGATCACTCAACCTCTGCCATGGCTTTAAAATGCATGCCTTTGGCTGCCAACACAATGAAACCCACAGGCTTAAACCTGGCATTCTAGGGCAGTGATGGCGAACCTTTTGAGCTCGGCGTGTCAGCATTTTGAAAAACCCTAACTTAACTCTGGTGCCGTGTCACATAGAGACATTTTTTGATATTTGCAACCATAGTAAAACAAAGACTTATATTTTTGATATTTATTTTATATATTTAAATGCCATTTAACAAAGAAAAATCAACCAAAAAAATGAGTTCGCGTGTCACCTCTGACACACGCGCCATCACTGTTCTAGGGTTTCCACACCACATTCCTAGGCCCCTTTATCTTCCACCATATCCGGGCTTTGGCCCCTTAGTGCTGCTTCCTCACACATGGCCTGCCCTGTCCTACTACAGTGCTTTTGCTCAGTCTGTGCTCCGGCCTGGAATGCCTTTCCTCCAGTCTCTGCACACTGAGGCCTTAACACTTCTTCCAGACCTCACACTCTGCCTTCTTCTAAAGGCCTTCCCAATGCTTCCAACATTTTCTACCAACAGGACCTCACAACTGGTTTACCCTCTTCATTTCCTGGTTTCTCATATACAAAAATGTATAACATTAGTACCTATTCATATTGATGTGTTGATGACTGAATACAAAAAGATATGTAAAGCACTCAATACACTACATGGTACCTAAGGAGAATTTAAAAGAGTTAGTTTTGAGAGTAGCAATCATATTACTGTTGTTATTTTTATTTTGTTAGTACTACTACTTTCCTGTTCTCTTATTAAATTTTATACCTCTCATATAGACTTTGCCTACCCAGTGGGCCTTGTGTTCCAACCACAATCTTTCCTTAAGTTGTGAGTGAGCCTATGATGGGCAGGGGCCATGTCATATTCCTTTTCTTCTCCAGCCCTGCCTGGTGCCAGGCACAGCCTTATACCTGGCATAGACTTCATGACTGATTGTTAAATCTCACTGAACATGCATATAGCTGTCATTTAAGCTATAACTACATACAAGAAGAAGCTAATGGCAGCATTAGTCTGAAGAATTAATGTTCATAGTCTAAACTGAGTCAGACAGAAGAAAATATATTTTCATTGAAGGTGAAGAGTTTAATTTGCAAGGTTAACTAAGAAAAATACAACCGCATGACATGTGTGTGTATTTATTTATTTTTCTTGTATTAGTAGTTTGCCTTCTCTAGAATTTTGTGCCAAAGGCTCAGCCAGGACAAAGGTATAATTTTGCTTAAGAGGAGAAAGAATGCTAATACATAGGATGTATAGACTCAAAAACTCCTATACTTTTCTACTGAGAATATAATTTAGTGCCCCTTACAATCAGTGACATATATTAAAAGTCTTAAATAAGCATAATCTTTGACCCAGTCATTTTGCCACTAGGAATTTTATTCTAAAAAAAATCATGAGAAATGCGAATGAGGAAGATTGTACAAGAATATTAATTAAATAGGAAATAAACTAAATCTTCAAAATTAAAGAATGTGTTATATATATTATGGTACATCCATGTATTAGAATATTGCACAACCATTAACATCATGATGTGGTAGGATAAGTAACATGGGGGAATGTTTAACATAACTGAGAAATTAATGAAGTGGGCTACAAATCTTTGTATTCCTTAGAGTGAGATAGGTAGAAGCCCCAGTAATCAGCAAACACCATGGAGATAATGCTGAAACATTACAGGAAAAGGACAAGAAATGAGTTCCCTAAAAATTGATCCAATTCTACCAAAGGAAGATGCAAAAGTACTAGCTAACATAATTATTTAGTAAAAAATCATACCCCCAAAGGGTACAATTGTGTATGTTGATATGTAAAATGTATATTCATAGCTATCTCAACACTTTTCCATTTATTTCCATGGAAAAAAAAGTTGGATAGATATTCATTAATTTGAAGGGTGTGACTTAAAAACATTGACTGTGTGGGACCCTGGTGCCACCCCAGGGAGAAAATAAAAGCAAGCCTCTTCAAGAGAGGCTAAAAGGGGATTCGGTAAGAAGTCAAGTGACTCATGCTCCCAGGCGGTCCTCATGCACATCAAGGTACCATGGACAGAAAAGCAAACCTGGGTTTTAAAAAAGAATCCGAAGTCTCGTCAGAAGAGCAGCAGCCCACATTTGCAGGTTTTATTTGCTGTTGAGTTGCTTGTCACAAGATGTGTGGCAGGAATTACTTTATTTAATAATGGTTAATCTCCCAGGCAACAGTGTGGAGTGTGGCTGGTACAATACATGGGGAGTACCTGTGAGTCCTGACTGTCTGATCTCTATCTCCGTAATAGAGGCAAAGTCAGCATGAAGACCTAGAGATAAATTTGGTTTGTTTTGGGATTTCTGTACCACTAACCCGAAGAAATATGAAAAATGTAGCTGGGTAGCAATATACTCAATGTAAGGAAAAGGCATGCTTTGGTCCCACTTAGGAAGGCCACATTTAGGTCAGAATTCTTGGAAAAACTCTGGTTGGTTTTCTTTTGCTTTTCCAATTGTTCCCTATTGGAATGGGCTGCCTCATAGCTCATGTGCTTGGATCTCCTAGTAGGCCTTTGCCTACCATCTGCTCTAGAAAGAATCATTCTTACACAGGGACTTAGACTGGGCAACACTGGGAGAGCTCTCTTCACTCAATCTTCTTATCCCTACTTCTTCAGAGTATTTTTATCAATTTGTGTCAATGAGTATATGTACCTATTAGTATCAATGAGTATTTTTTTCTAAGTAGTCTTCTGCATGAAAACCTTTATATGAGCTCCCCACATTGCTAGAGCAATGATAACAGAAGTGTCCCAGCGTCCTTATTAAAGGAACATTGTACACATAATTAAACTCAACAGATGAGACATACAAGACCACAACTAAGAGTGTTGGCCTGATGCCCAGGTTCCTTAAGAAACAGTTGCATTGAAAAGAGTTTATTAAGGAAGACCAGGAGTCTTCTAGAAACAACTATTTGTAATAAGACCTTGTATTTTGCCTTTTGAGCAAATCTCAATGGTCATGGCTAAGATACTGTCTAAGCCTTGACTTCCTCCCCCAATATTCATGTTGATTAAGTGCAAGTTTCCAACGAACACTAAAATTTCGATTCTTTCAGACATGTGTACCACACGATGTCAAAATACATTATACTGAGAAGTCACAGTGAACTCCTAAGGATTCAGAGAGTGGGTAGGACATGGATTTTTGGAGTCAGGAATATGTAGGTTCAAATTCTAACTTTTGCCACTTTTTTTTTTATGTGATCTCAGGAAAATTTCTTCATATCTTGATCTCTTCAACTATAAAACTAGGATCATGTTATTTATTCTTTAGGATTATTGCAAATATTACTAAGCACATTTAAGTTTCTCATGATAGTTCCTGAAACATAATAGTCACAGATTTGTCTCCCTCTTGCTCTGCTTCTCTCAAAGAAACCAGCACCTATGTGGGGAGACAACCTTAGTCGCTTGGAAATTGCAACCAAAAGGGAAGACCATGAGGGAGTTGCAAGAGTGCTACTAACTTCAAGTCCCACACAACAGAATGCTTATGCAGTACCATCACCATGATTAGTTTAGCAATTGCTACTTCACTTGTAACCCCCTCAGGCCTTACTATTTCAATGAATACAAGCCTACCTTCCTACCATGAGTCTGCATCTCTCTGGAAGCAGCTTTGGCTAGCCTCTGTAACTCACCCTCTTCATCTGCTGGGCAGTCCTAAAGTACAGGGAGATTAATGCCTCCAGGAGCAACCCTCAACCAATCATTAATGAGACTTGGTAGATACCAGTGGTTCTCAAATTTTAGTAGGCATCAGAATCACCCAGAGAGGCCTTTGCTAAATCTCTGCCAGGCCCACCCCCAGAGTTTCTAATTCAGTGGGTATGAACCAGGCCCGAGAATTTGCATTTCTAACAAGTTCTCAGGCAATGCTGATGCTGTAGAACCTGGGCTACACTTTAAGAAATGACTGGGGTTCACATACCCTATAATTCCTCAGTTCTCAAGCGGCATAGCACTAAAGCACATGTTCCACACTGTCTGTATTAGCCTGCTTGGGCTGCTGTAACAAATGCCACAGACTGGGTTGGCTTAAACAACAGACATTTTATTTTCTCACAGTCTTAGAGTCTAGAAGTCCAAGATCAGGGTGTCAGCAGGGTGGGTTTCTCCTGAGGCATCTCTCCTTTCCCTTCAGTTGATGCCCTACTGTGCCCTCACCTGGCCTTTGCTTTGCACACACTTTTCTGGGATCTCTTCCTCTCCTTATAAGGACAGCAGTCATACTGGATTAGAGTTCCACCCTCATAACCTTATTTAATCTTAATTACCTTGTTAGAGGTCCTATCTCTGAAAGCAGTCACATTGGAGGTAAGCATTTCCACATATAAACTGGGGGGGAATGGGGGGGGGGGCCAGGGGGTCACAAGTCAGTTCACAACACTGGCTTTCAGAACCCTCCAGGCAATAAAGTTCTAAATATTGAGAGCACACTCTTTGCCCCTCTCTGTCTCAGCCACTCACTCCCCTACTGGTGTTTCCTAGAATTACGCCTGAACAAACTAGTTGTCATCTCAGAGCCAGCTTCTGAGACAGCCCAAACTAACACAGTCAGTGTCCTTCTATCAAGGGCTTACTTTAAAAAACAAACAATGATTACATCTACAGTGTTAATGTACAGAATTAACAGTCAAGAGACAAATTACAATTCTAGTTTTGTTAGCTCCTTGTGTCATCTTAGAATGCTAGGTGATTGAATCTCTCTAGGCTTCAATTTTATCTCATAGTAAATGTATGCATAAGTCTCAGCCTTGAGTAGCTTCTACAGATAATATGAGGATGTATATCACTTATAATTCTTTGTCTGTAAGTAGCAGAAAGCTATTCTACCCAGCGTAAGCAATGAAAGGGACTTTATTAGAGGATTATCAGATAACTGATAGAATTGGAAACTGATAGGAACAAGAATTTTTCATGTAAGTAGACATTACTTGACCTTCCGGCTGACATAGTGAGGGGGAGAGGGGTCATATGAACGCAAACCCAGGACCATGAACCCCATAAGAAAAATCACCCAAAGGTGTAAATAAACTGAATATGTTTCAGATGTAGTCTGTTGAATGGATGTACTGTTGAGTTAGATGCTGTCTAATTTGATAAGTACCCTCATCAATCAGGCCTAGAGGACTCTCACTCTTGAAGTATTTGCCTCAGATTTCATGGAGCTCCAATTCAAGCAAGTTGCTGATATTTGAGACCACTTAATGGAGAAAACTGAAGAAAACTAGGGAAATTGGAAATGTGCCTCACACATGATAGCTGTTGACTATTATTCACTATTTAGGTTCATTTCTGGATCCATATTCTCAAAGACAAGCGAGATGTCAGTTAGCTTTTAATGATAACATGTGTAACATCTGATCATGCTGGTGCAATCTGTCAATTTTATATCTATTATGATACTAATGAATGACCTCTAAATTTGTCCTCATTCTTAAGCTACCATGTTCCAGATTTATAGTCCCTGGAGAGTCTAATTGGAAAAGCTTGAGTCACATGACTTCCCTTTGGCTGTATGAGGCCAGCAAAAGGAAGGAAGAACTATCCTGGTAACACTGTGATTGCTGTAAGTAGAAAAGCAGGGTAACTTGGTTTGAAATCTCACAGAGACATCACCTGATAGAGAAGAAACTTCTCACACCTACCACACACACAACCATGCTATCAGGAAGAGGAAATGGGTGATTGAGTGATGGATGTTGCAAGATGACCAGTCTTCATTACTTATACACTAAAATTTGTGTACTCGGGGGTGGGGGGGGCCCTCAGCCCGGCCTGTGCCCTCTCGCAGTCTAGGACCCCTCGGGAGATAACGACCTGGTGGCTTAGGCCTGCTCCCGGGTGGCAGAGGGCAGGCCCAATCCCTAGGTGCAGCCCCTGGTCGGGCTCAGAGCAGGGCTGATTGGGGAGTTGGGGCGCCGCCCCCTGTCATGCACAGAGCAGGGCGGATCAGGAGGTTGTGATGCCACCCTCAGTCACACTCAGGGTAGGGCCGATTGGGGGGTTGGGGCACCGCCCCCTGTCACACTCAAGGCAGGGTCGATGGGGAGGTTGCAGCGTCACCCCCTGTCATGCACAGAGCAGGGCCCATCAGGGGGTTGGGGAGCTCCCCCCTGTCATGCACAGAGCAGGGCCGATCAGGGGGTTGAGGAGCTCCCCCCTGTCACTTACAGAGTAGGGCCCATAGGGGAGTTGGGGCACCACCCCCTGTCACACACAGAGCAGGGCCGATCAGGGGGTTGGGGCGCCACCACTGTCACACTCAGGGCAGGGCCGATGGGGAGGTTATGGCTCTATCCCATCACACACAGAGCAGGACCGATCAGGGGGTTGGGGCGCCGCACCCTGTCACACACAGAGCCGCAGGGCAATCAGGGGGTTGGGGAGCTCCCCCTATCAGGCACAGAGCAGGGCTGATCAGGGGGTTGGGGCACCTTCCCCTGTCACGAACAGAGCAGGGTGGATAGGGAGGTTGTGGCCCCGCCCCCTGTCACATACAGAGCCGCAGGGCGATCAGGGGGTTTGGGCACTGCCCTCTGTCACATTGATCCCGGTGCCGGGAGGCCTCTCGGCTCCTCTGATCCCGGTGCTGGGAGGCATATTACTCTTTTACTACATAGGATAGAGGCCTGGTGCATGGGTGGGGCTGGCTGATTTGCCCTGAAGGGTGTCCTGGATCAGGGTGGGGGTCCCCACTGGGGTGCCTGGCCAGTCTGGGTGAGGGGCTGAGGGCTGTTTTCAGGCTGGCAGGTGACTGAAGATCCCAACCGCTCCTTTTTTTCTTTTTTTTTTATTCTGGGCCAGCTTTAGCTTTGAGGCATGGCTCCAGCTCTTAAGCCTCCACTGCTAAAAGCAGGTTTCTGGCCTTTGTTTACCTTCTGTATTTGAAACAATGTCGCGATCCTGCTGACTGAAGCCCAGCGGACTAAAGCAGGTTTCTGGGGTTTTGTTTAGCTTCTATATTTGTAACATAGTTGCTTAGAGTTGCAGCTCAGAGGCTGGCAGCAGCAGGCGGGGAACGTTGGAGTCCTCCGTCACTGAAACAAGCAAGCCTCATGTTTGCTTTAAGCTGCCTGGCTGCCGGTCGCCATCTTGGCTGGCAGTTAATTTGCATATTGCCCTAATTAGCCAATGGGAAGGGTGGCGGTCGTACACTAATTACCATGTTTCTCTTTTATTAGATAGGATAAAAGAGAAAGATGCAAATTGATCATACCTTTGCAACACCCACCAGCCAATCAGGAGTGAGTATGCAAATTAACCCAACAAATATGGTGGGTTAATTTGCGTACACTGGTGAGAGTGGTTAGGGGCCGGGCGGGATGCTTGTGTTGTCACCATGGCAACAAAGCAGGTGTTCATTACCGCCCCAGCTGCTCTGGGCCTCTGGGCAGCGTGGGAAGGCAGAAAGGAAGCTCTGGGCCAGAACGAAGGCAGAAAGGCGGCTCCGGGCTGGAGTGAAGGCAGAGCTGTCAGCCAGGGGAAGGAAGGCCCATTCTTGCATGAATCTTCATGCATTGGGCCTCTAGTAAATTATAATTGTCCTCCTGCTATTATATATAATTATTAATAATAGGATCTGGGAGTTTAGGCAAAGACGTCTGAGCAGGAAGACTGAAAATAATATTGAACTGGGGGTCTGATAAACCTCCCCTGTAATGAGGTCATCCAAAGAAAGACTTTCACATGCGGTAATCCTATGAAGAAGTGCAGACAGTGCTCATTCGCTTCAATATTTTCTAGAGAACTTGACTTGGTGACTATGGTATATAACTTTCTAAGAGTGGGATGTGCTGAATCCTCTCTGACTTATTTGTATCCTTGTTGTGTGACCTGGGCATCTCCCTTCTTCCTCATAAACCTCCACTTCCTCATTTCTAAAAAGAAGGATGGGTAAGATCCTTGCAGCTTAAATCTCATGATTCACAATTCAAAGTTACTGAACAATAAGCAGTTCTATAGCAGAATCTGTGAGTCAATATGCTGTAACAGGATCCCATGGAGTAGGCTTGAACTGAGGAGCCTAGAAGATTGAAGAGAGAGAGAGAGAGAGAGAATAGCAGGTAGCCACCACTGTTAAAAAACACCATGAACTACTTTGGCTCTGAGAATCAAATTCTGCCTCCACCATAGAAACCCATTCAATATTTTCATCAAGCTGTAATTTTCCAAGTGGAGGCCTGTACTATAGGTCTGTCCTGAGCATGTTAGATTATGAAATGGAATGAAAAATGAAGCATAAGGGGAGGTAAACCTCCAGTTCTATATTCACCACCTTCTTAGCCACAATAATCTTGACAGTGCCTTCATTTGTCAGGAAACTGCAGAAACAATTTTGTTTCCATAAAAATGTATGTGGGTGAGGGAAGTGGGGAATTATTTATCAGATGTTAGCCTTTTTAAACACTCTATTGGTGATTTGTCTGAGATGTGTGTTTCTACGACACTGAATCAGATAAAGGTAATGATGACAATGCCAGCTTGTGAAGACCTGCATCCTGAAAGGAGAGTGACATCATTGAAAAATCCTCTCTCAAGAGCTCAGTGTGGATACGGCCTGATAAGATTCAGGCAGGACAAATGATGGATCCCAAGAGGAAACCCAAATCACTAAAAATTTTCTCTTGGAACAAACAGCTTCCGGGCGGCAGAAAACAGGACACAGAGGTAGAGGGAGACAGATGTGAGCAGGTCATTTCACCTATTCACCTGCATCAGGGAAGGATCACTCAGGAACCATTCCATGCATATGACTTTAAAAGAATAAAATCCAGCCTGGCCAGAGTGGCTCAGTTGTTTGGACTTCGTCCTGTTCACCAAAAGCTTGCCAGTCAGGGGACATACCTAGGTTGTGGGTTTCATCCCCAGTTGGGGAATGTATGGAAGGCAACCAATCAATGTTTCTCTCTCATATCTCATCTCTCTTCTCTTCTCTTCTCTCCTCTCCTCTCCTCTCCTCTCCTCTCCTCTCCTCTCCTCTCCACTCCTCTCCTCTCCTCTCCTCTCCTCTCCTCTCCTCTCCTCTCCTCTCCTCTCCTCTCCTCTCCTCTCCTCTCCTCTCCTCTCCTCTCCTCTCCTCTCTCTCTCTCTCTCTCTCTCTCTCTCTCTCTCTCTCTCTCTCTCTCTCTCTTCCTCTCTTTCAAAGCATATCCTAATGAAAAAATAAGACTTATGTATCTAAGATGGAGTAATAGGAACCAAAATTTGTCCTCCTTCGTGAAACTAACAAATAGAAGTAAACAAAATATACGAAACAATGGTTTGAAGACCCTGGACATCAATGAGATAATTACAAACAAAGCGAGCACTATGATTGTCCCAGGCTACTGTATTGAGAGACATTTCAGGCCCTGGCACAGGGAAGGGGACCTGAGGTGGAGCCTGGAAGAGTCCTTGAGTTGTGGAGACAGAACTGAGAATTCAGAAAAAACAAAGCAACTGAATTCATAGGACTGAGTACCAGAGAGGAGAGAGCTACATAGAGAGGTCCCTGTACAGGAGAGAGGGGCCCCCTCAGATATTCGGCAGAAAGTGAGTGACTGTGTGTGTGTGTGTGTGTGTGTGTGTGTGTGTGTGTGTGTGTGTGTACGTGTGTACAAGTACCCAAGGCCAGAGAAGAAGCCTCTAGAGCAGTGGTTCTCAACCTCCTGGCCCTTTAAATACAGTTCCTCATGTTGCGACCCAACCATAAAATTATTTTCGTTGCTACTTCATAACTGTAATGTTGCTACAGTTATGAATCGTAATGTAAATATCTGATATGCAGGATGGTCTTAGGCGACCCCTGTGAAAGGGGTGGTTCAACCGCCAAAGGGGTCGCGACCCCCAGGTTGAGAACTGCTGCAAGGGATTAGAGGAACAGTTACTTGGCTGGGAATAGGGCTGATTCTCACAAGTCAGAAAGGAAATCTTCTTGGGGCACCGGACTGACTATTAAGGATGGCATTACCTCCTTACACCGTGACCTTGAAGTCTCTCCTTCAAGAGGTGGAGTCTATTCCCTCCCTTTGAATCTGGGTGGGCTTGTGACCAGAGGGGAACTGATGAAGCTGGGCTATGAGTTATTAAAGTTTCCAGCTTGTTACCCCTTGGTACACGTTCCTTGACAGCACTAAGGAGTCTGGCTGCCTGAAGCTGCCATGCTGAAGAGATCACATGGTGAGATGACATGTGATAGAGGAGCCCCTAGAATCCTCAGATACTTGTCTCGCCCCAGTCCAGGTACCAGACAGGAGAGGAAGCACACCTTCAGTTCCTTCTTCCTCCCAGATTTTGAGCTGACCAGCTGTTTCCAAGTGGGAAGATGTGCAGTCTTCACCGAGCCCTGCCCACATACTGATTTGTGAGAAGATCAATGTTGATTTAAGCTATTACATTGGGGGGGGGGGGCGGTTAGGTAGCTGGAACACTACTATCCCACCTGCCTCTTGTTTGGTACGGCAGCTGTGGACAAGCTCATTGATCAGGATGATGAGATGGCCACTCTGGCATCTTCTATTCACCATTGAAACTAAGAGATTAACCATGCTGAAAGGTCAGAGTAGTAAAAAAATATGTTATCTGAAATTTTATTAATTAAAAATTCCTGGAAACCAAGACTTCTTATATGCCCCAATTCAAAGTTTCAAGCTAGTAACTGGCTCTAATTTTCACAGTTAATGTAAATAATCAGATGAGTCTTTTAGAATTAGAAATAACCCTGATAAGGTGGTGTTGTGTATTATTCCTAATGTACTTAGGCGCAAAATAAATTAACTTCAGCCTCACAGGCCTATTGTTATAAATCTCAACTTTTTCACACACTTGAGATAACTTAAAATGGAAATAACATGGGTCAGCATTGAGTAGAATATGAACTAAAATTCTAGAGTTAGAGAATTATGATTTTCTTTTTTACCTTGGAGATGAACAATGGACCATAAGAACTCTTTCACTGTCTGAAAACTATCCTGTGAAAAAGAAAACAGATGTAATCTGTGATGCCATGAGTAAAACAACAGATCAAAAAGAGGGATGCTACAAGGAATTTTATTTCAGATTAATAAATAATAATAATAATAATAATAATAATAATAATAATAAATTCTCTAATGACCACATTTATTCAGCCAAGAAAGGTGTTCCCATTGCTAGGGTATTTGAGCAAAAGCTAAACAATGGCATGTCAGAATCAAGAAGAAATGAAATGAAAGCTGAATTTCCAAAAAGAATTTAAGTGCCATAAGGCCAGGGATCATGAGCAATCATTCTGTCTTATCCAAAGTCTTAACTCCACTGCCTGGCACAGTGCCAGGTGTATAGTAGGTGCTCAGTAAATACTTTTTGTATCAGTGAATGAATACAAGTTGCAGATTTGTGCTAAATGCCCATCCTAAAGACCAAATACTATTATCACTCTGTCCTTCCCTTTATGAAATCTTGAGGACTCTTTGAGCAAATGATTCAACTTGCTCAACCACATGCAAACAGTTAATGTGACACACACAAGCTGATGAAGCAGAAGTTATTCTCTGGATTCCAACTTAAAACATTTTTTTGCATGAATTTTAAAGCACCAGTCTAGCTGTCCAAAATGCCTTTGTTCCAATAGAATAATAATAAAATTTTAGTTCAACAGATGTGTGCAATGCATATTTTAAAAGAACATTTTTTAAATTACTCCCATTTCTATTTTTCCATGCAGTTCAGTTTTTTAGTGTTGAGGACATTAAAACTAGAGCTGGGAAGAGCGGGAAAGAAGAAGAAAGTAACAAAGTGAATACCCACTAATCTCTCAGGATATGCTGATTAGAAATGATTTTCCTTCATACTATTAAAAGGATTGTCCTAATTCTAGATGAAGGGTCAGCCAACTTTTACTGAAAAGGTCCAGACAGTAAGTCTTTAGATTTCATAGACCATATGGTTTCTGTTGAAATTCCTCATTTTAGCTACAAAAACAGTCATAGACCATACTTAAATGATTTAGCATGGATGTATTCCAATAATATTTTATTTACAAAAACAGGTGGCAAACAGAATTTGGCCTGTGGGCTATAGTTTGACAACCCATTTTAGATCATGTGTTTTGTTTGTATCGTGCTGTATTTTGGGGTTGTTTTGTCTCATTGGAGCCTCACTGGCAGTTTGACACAGCAGGTGTTATTCACCCAATTTTAGGAATGAAAGTGCTGAGGATCAGAAAGCTAAAGCTACTTGAACAGGGTCTCAGAGCAAGTTCTTTGTAGGGTCAGAGCTAGAATTCTGGTCCCTGAACATCTATCCTACCAGCTAGAAAATCACAATATCTTATTTTCTTCATATCTATTCATGGACAAGTATTTGATCACATTGCTATCATGATTTTAAAAATTGAAATATACTTCCCACACTGATATGAGCTTGTGTGCAGATTTTTATCAAGATAAATTTATTTCTCTGAGTAAGAACACAGTGTATCTAAATTTCTACATAATATATGACCTAAATTTCCTTTAGATAGTGTCTTATTTAGGACATTGTCAGTAGAAGGAGACAGAAACTCAACTCAAGCTGCCTTAAGCAAAAAGAAAAAGGATGAGGATTTATTGACGAATGTAAGTGGGAAGTTTAGGGATATAATGGCGAAAATCATGGCCGGATCCAAGGTGTAGTGTTTCTTTTCACATCTGTTTGTTCTGTCATCTTCCATGTTAGGGTCGCCTTCAAAAGGGTCATCGCCATGTAGCATCCCCTAATAGCCCCAAGTTTATACTGTCACAGATCCCAGCTCATGAAGAAGGAAGCCTCTTCCTTATCAGTATCAACAAAGGTTTTGGCTTACCTCCCATTGGCCCAGACTGGCTACATGCTCATTCCTTTAAGAAAGCAATCAACCCAACTAATCCAGGTGAACGCCTGGATTGGGTTATGTATAACTCATTGGTCCATGCAGAGATAGGGCCAGCCCCGCTCCAACAATATAACTGTGTATGTGTGGTTTGGCTCCTCAAATGAAAACTGGATTTCCTTCTGCCAGAGGAAGGGGTATGGACTCTGGCACCAAAAAGGACACATGTTCACTCTGGAGAGGTAAAACCTATTAGTGTATATGAACCAGTATCTACCTAGTGTAAAATAACCCCGCAGAAATCACTCATTCAATTACTTTGCAGACCTTAAGATGAGTTGCATTTAAGCGGAGAGTTGGAAGAATGAATCTAGGTCTTAGGCATTGAACAAGTATTATCATCCTTAAATTCATATGCCTCGGTGGTTCTGTACATAAAAAATGTGCTATTTTGGTTTTTAGATTGAGATTCCTATGGGATGCATTGTGAAATGGCTATGCCAAATTTATTTACAACCCACTTCTCTCCTGCCTTTCTATATGTACTACAAAAGATGGAAAGCTAAAGTTATTTATTTCCTGCCCTTACTGGCACATACAAATGGCCCTGTTACATAGGGATAGACAATGAGACTTAGAAAATGTTCCCAGGAAGGGCTTTACTTTCTACATAATAAGATAAAGACTTGTGCTCAGCCAGCATGGCTCAGTGATTGAGTGTCAACCTATGAACCAGGAGGTCAGGGTTCGATTCCCTGTCAAGGCACATGCCCAGGTTGCCAGCTCGATCCCCAGTGTGGGGCATGCCGGAGGCAGCCAATCAATGATTCTCTCTCATCATTGATGTTTCTATCTCTCTCTCCCTCTCCCTTCCTCTCTGAAATCAATAAAAAATATATATTTTTTAAAAAGATAAGACTTGTAAGAAATAGACCTTTTATTCCTTCCTCCTACCTAGAAGGTAGAAATGAGGCCTGAATATGCAGCAGTCATTTTATAACCACAAGACAGAATATGGGAGGACAAAGGATCATAGAACTACTATAGCAGCTCTGGGTTGCCTACTCCTGATTTTCTTGTAGCATGAGATAATGAAACTCCTTTTTCTCAAAGCCACTGAAGTAGCTGTTTTCTTGCAGCTAAATATATTCCTGCCTAATACAATTCTCAAAAGAATATGATGTTGCTTAGGGATGTTAGGAAACTGGGACCATAGAAACCCAAGCAGCATCCCCTACATGCTAGACATGAACAGATTACTCATACTCTTGGACGTTTTGGCTTATTGCATTGGAAGAATTTACTGGTAGGTTTTGACTATTTCCATTTCCAATGTCGAGAGAGACCCCTGGGAACTCTTAGAGCCATATGGACCAAGACCTAAAAAGAGATAAATCGGTTCTCTGTTTATATTTTACTGAGCCATGGTATTTACTCAGCCACTTTCCTTGGCAAGTGATGCTGTAAAATTATAAAACCCTTTCCAAAAGCAATCTGCTGCTGACTCCGCGCCCCCCTCTGCCCCCCCCCCCCCCGCCCCAGGACTTTACCTAAGTGATACTTGAGAGACGCTGAGAGGCATAGGAAACAAACATTTCAATCTTCACTAGATTTCCCAAAATATGCAAGGATTTGAGGCCAGAGGACAAAAACATATAAAAGTTTCAAGACCATGTAGGTAAGGATTTGCAGGGAGAAATTTTCTATAATTTATTTAATAGTTCTAGAGGACACCAGAAAACATCCCTCTAAATTAAAAGTTAGCAAAAGAAGGGATAAGAGGTTATCACTCTGATTATAACCTACCCTTCATCAAGAGGCAAGAAAAAGATAAGAAGATCTTTCACTTCAACTCTTTTCTGATGGTATAAATTCTTCCCTTCTTTGACCTAACCCTCCTCCATAAACTATTCTCTGTTAAAGATCTTGGTTAAAACTTGGTCCCAAATATAACTGATTATTTAAAATAATCCCAAAAGGAAGCGTGGGTGTTGAGCTTATTATTTCACGACTTCACACAACTGTAAAACATTGTCTGTTACATGATTCAATTTTTTTAAATCAAGTTTTTTTTCTTTATTGTTAAGTTATATTTTACATACATGTCGTCATTCCCTTTTAATACAGAGGAAAGGCTGAACTCTCTGCAGGCCTTTGGGTGCAGTAATTTTCTACCCAAGCCTCAACTGTCTCCTCTGTTAACAAAGGAATTTGAATTGTCAGTAAGTAGATTTTAAATAACTATTTTTAGCTGAGAGAGCTTTGTTTAAAAAAATATTTCTAGAAAGTCTTACATTCAAAAGAAACAATGCATTGCTGGCCTGATTGAACTTGGTACAGCACCTAGAGATCCCTCCCTGACTATCTGAAGGGTTCCTAGGGCACCTCTACCCACCTCTACAATTCTGTAGAAACTGTTTAAAAACCACCGCTTTATGCTATCTGGGAGCCCGCCCAGCTCCATCGCTTTTTATTCTATTTTATTGCTCTGACATTCTTACTCTTCTTAATTTTGACAAGTTGCATAGTCCTCACCAACCAATTCATCTCTCAGTTGTGTTTACCTCCCCATTTATTTGGGAAACATTTCCGAGCAGGGATAGCATCTGATTTCTTTATCTCCTGCATTTACTTTACAAACGTTTTTGGATACCTCGCCTATCTGTTCCAAACAGTGTACAAGGAATAAATAAGTGAGCAAGGAATAAGGGAGGCAACAAAACCTGTTTCTGGAGGCCATCACTGGGGGCTCCTCTCATCTCCCATCTCCTCGAATAGGACTCAACAATCTGCTCAAAAGTGTGCGGCCCTAGTTACATTATCCTGGGAATCTTCTAATAGGAGCACATGAGACAAAGACTTACAAGTAAGCTGTTTATTGAGGGACAGGGGAGTGAATAGGAAAAGAGGATAAAAAACAATAAGAGAAGTGTTGCCAAGTGGGCCACCAGTGCCAGCAACCGGTTATTGGATCAAATCTTATGAGCAGCTCTCAGAATCATCTACCCTAGAGATGAAAGGGAGAATATTTATATCCATCTATTGCTCCTATTCCCCCCATCAGTCACAGGTGACCACATATACTTATCAGCACTGCACTAATGGATTGCCCATGTGTGAGTGCCAAGCAGGTTCTTGGGGAATAGACAGTGTCAGAGAATCCCCAGGACAGGGAGCAAGAGACACAGTGCAACCTTGAGGTCAGGTGCTATCAACAGGAAGTGAGTCAAAGTCTGGACAGAATTGTGTGTGGTAGCCCTGGTTGGAATCAGAAATAAGTCTGAGAGGAAGGGAGGTGTCCATTGCAAGTCCTCAATTCAACCGTCAAACAGCTCTTTTAGAGGGCAGCAGCGAGCCAGGGTGCTCAGGGCACTCTCAAAACCATAGCATGAAAGATGGAGAAGATAGTATAGGAAGAGGAAGAGCCGGTGTGTATTGAACACTCACTATATGCCACTCACCCATCTAGGTTCCCTGCACTCACTACCTCATTGAATGCTCCCATCAGCAGAGAGCCTAAGCTTTCAAGGCCTAGCATTATTAAGGAGATGCTGGAAGTAGATTGTGTCCATAAAATAGGGATGAAATTTGGGGTTGTAAAACTTGTTGGCTCTCTGGGGCTCTTGACTTCTCTGTTATACTTGAGCTGTTTAATATGGGGAAGATTCAGCCCAGACGGTGTTGCTCAATGGTTGAGCACTGACCTATGAACCAGGGGGTCATGGTTTGATTCCCAGTCAGGGCACATGCCTGGGATGTGGGCTTGCGATCCTCAGTGTGGGGTGTGCAGGAGGCAGCTGATCAAGGATTCTCTCTCATCATTGATGTTTCTCTCTCTCTCTCTCCCTCTCTCTCTTTCTCTCTCTCCCTCCCTCCCTCCCTCTCTCTCTTCTTCTCTCCCTCCCTCCCTCTCTGAAATAATGGAAAACATTCAGAGGCAAATGATCACTCTCTTCTAATGTTTGAAGCATTGTCATATGTTATGAGTATATCTTAATTCATACTTAACAGATGCCCTTGTCTTTGATTAGTTCCATTTTCCAACAAGCCACAGTTTTAAGTCTTATATATTGACAGCTCTAAGCCAGCTTTTGAGTGCAAAATCTAAACTTTATCAGATGGTGAGTAACATTTCAAGAAAATGAAGTCATCAGTAAAGCCTGTTTTAAGCATATGCTAAACATGTGTGGACACACACACACACCTGCCATTGGCCATTTGGAAAGCTATCTTGCCCTTTACTGTAGTTAAGATTCAGGACTATTAAATTTAATCTTTACAGATATTGAGAATATGTTGGATTATATTACCGCTACAATTAAAATAAGATTAAAGTTTCATCCAATTTAGTTCTGGAGAATGAAATCATGCTCATATCACACACATGCATTATTTAATTTTTATGCCCACACATTTTAAGTAACACATTGGTTATAAAAGTAGGAGTCTACTTAAACGTATCAGATATGTATAAAATAATATGAAGTAGATTACAATAAAAGGTACTGGTGTGAAAAATGTTTATAAAATGGAAAATAAGTTAGCAAACATTGTGCATACAAAGCAGAAATTACATTCCAAAAATCTAAATTAATAAAGTAAATTTTCCTTTAACTTCTTCATTTTACAAACCTTACTCCCTTTTGGCTCAATCTGGCCCTAGTCTAGAAATTATGGGCAAGACAATGAGTTTTGATACTGTTCTATAAGATAGAAAGGGATGTCAACTTGTTATAAAATGAAAAGCATAAAAGGCCTGTGTGACCAAACATCTCTCTCCTATAATTGAACTGTAATTACAGTTCAAAATTTCCATAAGTAGGAAAGACTAACAATGGTATATTTAGGTGGGATTTAAACCGAGTAAATCACCCTATTTGGAGTGTGGATTAGCGCACTAATGTCAAATAGGAGAGCAGTCTCTAGTTTCTCACCACGCAGCCTTTTCCTCAATCAAGTCCCAGCAAATATTTTTATGTTGGAGTTGGATAGGACATTGATTGCATTTGAATTGGATTTGCAGATGCTGCAAAGCTAGGAAGAGAAATGAACATTTTATATGACGATTTTAGAATTCTAAAGTTTCTCAATGTGTTGCAATAATAAAAAGAATTTTAAAAATTGAAAATTTTTAGGGACCAATATAGATTTTGGGGGACTTGGCTAGCTATTATTTAGGTATCTTTCAAACCCTGAAATACTATTGTTTGACTCTAAAGGGAGATGGGCCTCCATATACAATGAGTTAGATTCCAGGCAGTTTCATTCACAGAGAGGATACTGTTCCCCAAATGTGTAGCACAGCAGCCCTTCAGCATGCCAAGTTCATCCACATGTCTCTGTCTCCCCTGTTACCACCTGGTTCAGGTCACCATAGTTTCTCCCTGGGAACATTGCACTAACCCATAAAAGATCTCCCATCTCCAATACCACCACCCCTAAGGTTTATCTTCCACAGATAAACCAGAATGAACTTTTAAATTGTAAAATGAACTTTTACAATGTAAATGTAAAAATATTTGTATCATGTTTCTTCTTAAAACTCTCCCGATGTCAGATTTTTTTTTTTTTTAAATCTTGATAATGTCTCTCAAAGCCAGATTATCAGGCATTGTCTTTGCCTCCATGTCCATCTCAATCATCTCCCTCACACACCCAATGTTCACTGTGCTCCAGCCACACTGGCCTCTGTCCTTTCCGCAAATATGCCACGCTGGCTGCCAGCTCAGGGTCTTTGACTTCACTGATCTCTGCCTAGAACATCCCTCTCTCAAATCTTTACACAACTGGCTTAACCTCATCATTTATTTATTTTGTATCATTTAGAGCAACTATGCCATTTTTATATTTTATTGCCTTTATTTTTCTCCCTCTTTTTAGAATTTCAACTCTATGAGAGCTATTAATTTGTATGTAATGCCCTCCTCAATCCCTGTCTAGATAGAAGAATGTCTAGTCCAAAGTGGAAATTCGACATGTATTTATAGGAAGGAAAAGAGAGAGAAGGGGAAGAAAGACGTATGGAAGGAAGGGGAAAAAGGAGGGAGGGATGAGGGCAGGGGAAGTGAAGGGAAGGAAGAAGGAAGGAAAGGCAAATGAAAATCACCTGTAAAAATGGTCTCTAGAACTGGCAACTTGCCTGATTCTGTAAGAACAAAAAACTATAATAGCAAATTTATAATCATAAAGGTAAACCCACCCTTCAAAAACGAAGGAGAATAGAGAATTGAACTATTTATTATCTTTTATAAAACAGAATATAAGTTGGCTTCAAACAAGATGTTTTTCAGATGTAATTTGTCATTCTGAGCTAAAATCCAATTAATCAAGTTCCTAGTAATGAGACCTAAATTTTCACTACAAGAGTGAAATTAAATATCATTATAAAAAATTATGCAAAAAAGAAAATCGAACTGTAGTGGGCTACCTCATGCCTCCCAATAAGTAAATAAACAAATACACAAATAAATACATTTTCTCCATATCACTTAGGGGATCTGGTGTGTTGGATGTCAGTAAATTTCAGGTAAGGGTGTTGCTACTTTTGTTTTCTTAAGAGGTAGCAGCTTTAGTCTTGAAATAGGATCTTCCTTCAGAAAGAAGGCTAGGAACTAGTAGCAGCTTTAAAAAAAGAGGAGATGGAATTGACATTTTCGTAAAGAAAATATGAGAAACACTTGTTCTTTCATTAAAAATGATATTTTAGTGGGTTGTTGCTCTGAGGGAGGATGTTCTATGCCTTGCTGTGTCTTCCTAGGTTGAGAGGAAAGCTGTAATTTTAGCTTAAGGTATGAATAATTGCATGGCTTTGTCTTCAATCTACATGCCTGGAATATTCCTAGTCAGTAAAGAGCCCTTCATTTAACAAGTGGTGGTGACCATGCTGAGGGGAAACAAATGGCTTTAATTGTTTGGGATATTAGAGCTTTTATTGTCTCTGTGAAGATTTCTGCCATCACTTATCAGATTCTGTGTGCACACGAATTCCTCATTTGCCAGGTATTCCTTTTCCCTGTATGAGAAACATCTGTGGTTTTGAAATGCAGGCACATGCAATGACTGGGGACGCTTATCTTTCCTGTCCCACTCAGTGCCCAGGACTGTGCTCATTTATTTGTTAATTCAACAAATATGTATTGAGTTTCTACTAAGTGCTGATGTTATGACACGATCCAGACAGAAACAATCCCCACTACCTACATGAAGTTTAGAGGCCAGTGGGGGAAGATAGATATTAACCAATTCATCAACCATGTGAGAAACATTATGAAAAAGGAAATACAGGGTGGTATGTCATGATTTAATCCCCTCTGAAGAAGTGATGTTTAAGGTGAAATATGAAGGATGAGGAAGTGTTACCCAGATGGAAAGAATAAAGAATGAGGGGAGCATTGAGGGCTAAGCTTGCAGGCAAAGAGATGATTGATACAAGGCCCAGATGCAAAGAAGAGGGGGATATTTCAAGGAACTGGAAGAGAGAAGAGGGCAGGATAGAAAGATTCCAAGTGAAAAGATCATGTCAAGCCCCCTAGTTTGAGCAGTGGAAAACCTTTGGTGAGCTTTATGCATTAAGATGCCTTGATCAGATTTACTTTTTGTGAGAATGACTCCAGAGTAAGGCCGGACCGATCAGAAGTTATAGCCATACTCTAGGTAGGAGAAGAGGATGGTCCATGGAGTGCTGGAGGTGGATATGAAGATGAATGGAAAGATGAGAGATTTAAAGAAACACTTAAAAATATCATTTTGTGGGGAATAATGAGTCTTCTTTGAACAACTAGGTGATGGGTGATCACTGATGTGAGATGTCAAACATAGAAGGCCATGTTGACTGTTTCAGTACTGTAGTCAAGAACCCACTGTCTAAAGAAACAAGTCTATATTTCTCATCCTGTCTATGCCAACTTTTCTCAGCACTATTGATAATGTTTTGTTGTGGGGGTATGTCCTATACATGATAGGGTGACTAGCAGCATCCCTGGCCTTTACACACTAGAAGCCAGAAGCAACTTACTTCTCCCAGTTATGATAACCAAAGATGTCTACAGATGTTACCAAATGTCTCCTGGGGACAATTACCTGTGCTGACTCCACTTTACCTATGCAACTTCCTATTTCCCAAAAATACTTTCACCCTGAACCATCACATTTTTCTCCTCACCATTTCCTACATGTGTCTTAAGACAGTAAAGAACTGTGCTTAATAATGTTTTGACATCATACAGATCTGGGTTATCCTAGTTTCATAATTTACTGACTGTATGATCTTAAGTTACTTAGTCACTTTTCCTTCTTCATTTGTAAAACAAGGATAATATCAGTTTTCCCTCATTAGGTCATTCTGAAGATAATCACAGTCAAGTGAGAAACATTTTAGGTTCTCAATTCATTTTAGTTACTATGACATTATGGTGATTCCAGTCTTCATGTCTTTGCCCATGACCTGCAATGACACCTATCTCCACTCATTCATCTGATTCAAATTTGACTCATCTTTTAAACCCTCACTGACATTTCCTCCCACAGAAAACTTCGACCAATTATTCCAGCATATAATTATTAGTGCTATTTTCAAAGTCCAGTAGAGGTTATACAATTAGAGCTTATACTACATACTTTAGTACTTTATCACATATTTAAGTATTTTCTATTTGCTTTTTCTGTGCAAGTTTTTAAACCTTCTAATAGCATATAAATTCCATGGTAACATGGAGGGAGATGATATTATCATGTGGGCAACAATAAATGTTGAGTGGATGCCAATGAACTGAAGTCACCCACATGTGTGAGGAAAGTCAATTTCTAATTATAGCTAACTAGCCATAGGACCATCCTGTTCAGGAGTAGATGGATAGATCTGATCAACTTATTCCTTCTGATCTCTTTTATGCACATGGATGCCAAGCTGTATGAAATATAAATGAATTCCCAGCAAGAGTGAGCTTGTCTAAGAAACTGACATTTTCTCCTGTATTAGATGAGAGTGAGAGAGTTCCAGGATTCAAGGTGAATAAATGGCAGTGCCACACACCTTCACAGGAGGCTCATACTGTGAGCTAAGATCTCACCTGGCTTTGAACTCAGCATGAACTCAACTCTCAGATTCACTTTAGAACCGGAGACTTTAAAATTAACCATTTGTTCTTTGACCGTGATTTTGCTAAGTCACAGAAATAGATTTAAATGAAATGGAAGTTTTGACCATTGTAACCATCTAAGTCATGAGATTGAGAATTAGAAAATGTGGCTTCTATTGCTACTTTTATCAAGAGGTTTGCTGTATCTTTGTTATTAGCCAAACTTACTTATAGATGCTCAATAAATATTTATTGAACTAGATTCTCCAACTCTCTATCTGTGTGGCTTGGAACAAAGTGCTTAGTCTCTCTAGCTTTAGTTTTTCTATCTGTGATCTGAAAAGTTGAGTCAACATTAAGCATCTAGGATTTCACAGGGGTATCCCAAGGTTTGCTTTGGGGACCAGGGACTGTTCAGGAGAGATTAAGTGACCAAAACTCTGAACTTGCCATTCTCACTTCAATCATAACATTAGCTTATAGTTGTTCCTGTTTTATCGTTTTGTGCTCTGCTTAAGTTTCTGTGGGTCAGGAATCTGGGCATAGCTTTGAATAAAGAAGTCAGCAGCTTAAATAAATAAAAACTTTGAAATTACTGTCCTGGACAATCTTTAAGTTTCTTCCAGCTGTGTTATGTGATCTATGATCTTCATTATGATTAAACAACAGAAGATGGGGGTGGGGGAGCAATACTTTAAGAGGGATCTGAAAAGAGTTTAACTGGAAAAAATTGAGCTTATGATGGAATAAGAAAATTTGCTAACTCCTTTCCCTAAATAATTGAAAGGTTGGCCAGAAACTTTGTAAACAGACATTCCAGGGGAGCAAGATCAATTTCACTCAATCAAACATTAGCATCGCATTGAGTGTAGCCCTGTATTGGACACTTCATAGGAAATAATCGTGACTCCAACAAGGTTCTTGTCCTCAGGATGTTCACAATCCAATATGGGAGCTAAGGCACCTAAAATAGTTAACTGTGACAAAATTAGGAAATCATAAATGTCATACAAGATAAATGATAAAAGCATAGAGGGGTGTTTTGATATATCTAAGAAGGAAAAAGTAATTTTGATGGAAAAAATCAGAAAATAGATTACTGACAAAGTGGCTTTTGTCAGTAATCTTGAAGTACATAAGGTTACTACAGTGACCTTGAAGTACAGAAGGAATTTGGAAACAGGAATGTGGAGAAAAGGTCATTCGGGTTGAGAAAATACAGTGAACCAATTACATAAAGGAGAGAAATCGTCAACAATATCCAGAACACAAGAAGACATTTTGTTGGAGAAGTCAGTCCTCATTTGTGCTCCTCACCAACTGTTTCCAGTTCTATGTCTGGGCACTAGGAAGAGGTATCCCGTCTTGATCCCTTAAAATTAGAGATTGCCATGACACTTGATTCAAACACAGAGATTTAAATGAAAGCCAGATTTACTACATTTCATTTTTCCTATGTTAGTAGTAGTGCAATGTAGAGTTGGAGCCTCCTTCAACCTGACTACCTGCCAGTGATCCAGAGCTAAGTTTCCTCAGCCAAAGGCACTAACATTTAGGGGTTGTTTGTTTTCACAGTGAAGTAGGCAGAATTCTAAGAAGGACTCCTGATTTCTGGCCCTGGTATCCACACTTTTGTGTAATCTCCACCCCTTAAGTAGAGACCTGCCTCTAATCAATAGACTATGGTATAACTAATGGAAAAATCACATCACTCCTGTGGTTACTTTATGTAATGTAAGACCTCATTTTTAACAGATCTCCATCTGGCTTTGAAAAGGAAAGCTTCCATGGTGTGAGAAGTCCAGGTGGCAAGGAATTGTGGTGGACCTTTAGGGGCCATCAGTGACCTCTAGCTGATTACCATAGGAAGGACACAAACTCCTTCACCTACGTACAACTGCAAAGATTTAAATTCTGCCAAGCACCACGTAAGCTTGGAAGATGCCCCCAAGTCCCCTAAAGGGTTAGCAGTACAGCCTACACCTAAACTGAAGTCTGTGAGACCATGACCAGAAGGCTCAACTCAGCTATTCCCAGATTCCTGACCCACAGAAACTGTGAGGTAATAAATATACATTTCTTTCAGCTGTAAGTTTGTGGTAATTTATTACACAACTAGAGGCCCGGTGCATAGGCTCATGCACGGGTGGGGTCCCTCGGTCTGGCCCTTGGGGAGCGGGCCAAAACCAGCCTGGTACACAGATTTATCCAGGGTGTGTCTGGCCTATCTCACCCAGTCCAGATTGGGGCCAATCAGGGCTGGAAAGGGACCGTGGGAGGTTGGCCAGACAGGGAGGGACTACGGGAGGGCTCCAGGGCGTGTCTAGCCCATCTCGCCCAGTCCTGATCAGCCAGACTCCAGCAGCAAGCTAACCTTCCGTTTGGAGCATCTGCCCTCTGGTGGTCAGTGCGCATCATAGTGACTGGTCAAACGGTCCAACAGTGGAACACTTAGCATATTAGGCTTTTATTATATAGGAAAATAGAAAAAGAAGGTATGCAGCATAAACTAGCCTTTCCTGATTAATGCAAAAATGATGACAATTAAGTCAAGAAGACTTGAGGCTTCCCCTTCAGAAGGCCTTAGATGCCCAGCTTTTGAGGCAGAGCTGTTCTGTGGACCATAAGAGCCTTCAAAGGTGTTTAAGCAGAGGGACTGTGTGGTTAGGAAGATGCATTTAGAGGAATGATTTGCAGGCATAAGGATGGAAAGACACATTTGAAAAGAGATGGCCATTTATATATATTTTTAGATATCTAGGAATCAAGAAAATAAAGACGATTGCATACTCTTATCAAATTATTCACATACAGAAAGTAACCTGTTGAAAGAAATAATGCTGGCATTCTTTCCCATATCAAGAATGATGCTGTTTCTACCTGGAATTCTACTTTAGCATGATTAAAATGCCTCTAGTCGGCCCCTGGAGTTAAAATGACAAATGTACCCAGTTGCACGCCTCCATCTTGTCACCAGGGGCCTGTTCCATTTGTTAACAGGCATTGCTTTTTGCCAGGAATTTCGTTTTCAGTCCAAAGTAAATTGCCTTTCATCTACACCAAAATTTGAAGCATGTACAAAGTGGTTTATGTTTTATTTACCACTTACACTAGAAAGGAGGTGGGTTTAGGAGAGCTTCAATTCACTTTCAGGAGTCACATGGGCTTCAATAAGAAACTGTACCTCTGCCTTTTATTTGCCACACGCTAATGCTCATGGGGGCCAAACTATTTGGCTTGTGCGAATCTCAATACAGCAAGTGCTTAGAGACATAGCCAAACCAGCACAGGAGAATTTTTCTTTTTCCAGTGAAATTCTCTTTCAAAGAAGCATAACTCAGATGATCTGGAGTTCCTCAGTCTGAGTTTCTCAGACTTTAGCGATCACTTTTCCCTTTAAAAGGTTACAGTGTTGCCAGACTGGTTGGCCAATTCCTGGTCAGGGTCAGGGCACATGGCCTGGTTGCAGGCTTGATCCCCAGTAGGGGGTGTTCTCATCATTGATGTTTCTATCTCTCTCGCCCTCTCTCTTCCTCTCTGAAATCAAAAAAATATATATTTAAAGGGGGAAAAAAAAGGTTAGAGTGGACATATGCTCACTGTTCATTCTTTCTATTCCGTACCTTTTTTCTGGTGAGCCATCCTCAACCCCACTTCTACTCTGCATGGATCACCATCACTAACTTGAGGGTGACTTGGGTCTAAGCTGAAAAGCATCTCCTTCTCTAGGCCAGCTTAAGCTGGCTAAGCCTGGGAAATCTAAGGCCTGAAAAAAAGCAGCTCTTCCTCTTCACCTATATGAACATAAAAGGATGTGAACCCAGAGGCACTGCCATGATATCGCCGCTGTACAAATCTGCAAAATAGCAGACTACCAGGTCCCAGTGACAGTGTTTGAGCCTTTACTCCAGCAAAGCCTGAAGTCAGGCATGCCCCTTTGTTTTGCTTTATTTATCTGAGCCAGCAAGCACTCCTGTTGATCTCTGCCAATCTGAGGAACGCACACTGGGCACTTGCCCCTTCTGCCAACGAACTTTGTTTTGCCCACAGTTGTTTCAGAATTGTGTGTATCAGCTCTTGCCCTCCCTTAATTAAATGTCTACTCACATTTTCTCCCTCTATCTTCACAACACCATAACCAAAGAGGGTAATCCAGACAATAGGTAATCACAGTAGTACATGGTGTATTTGTCAGGGTCAGCCTTGGAATGGTTAATTCACAGACTATATATAGACAAGTGCTAGGGCGATACAGATTGAAGACTTGCATTTTGTACTCTGTTTCATTGAATGGGGTTATGAAATTACTACCAGATCACTTTGTGCTCTATGAGAAGAACCTTCAGGTAAAAGAAAGCAACAACAATCTGCCTCATTAATTGGGAACTATCAGGGAACTAACCAGTTTATACACAAAGGAGGTAAGCTAAGTGAATCATCTATCTATCTATATCTATCTATCTATCTATCTATCTATCTATCTATCATCTATCTATCTATCTATCTATCTACCTACCTACCTACCTATCATCATTGCTGTGTGTATGTTAATGGTAGGAAGATATGCTGAAGAAAAAAACCTCTTCTTAGTTGCCTATCTAAAAACCCTTCCCATTTCATTCCTTTCTTGCTGACAGAGAACCCCTCACACACATGCATGCACACACACAGACATATGCACACATACACACAGCTGAAAATGCCAGGTGCTTATTTTCCAGCTTCCTTCGCTGAAAGCACAGTGTATATAGCTAATCCTGGTCACTAGGGCCCATGAGAATTGGGGGCTTGGAGACATGTTTCTTTCCTCCTCTCAAAGAAAGAAGATGGTGAAGAGAAACTGCCCCTTTTCTGCATATGGGATCCACAGTGAGAATGTGAAGCCTGGAACTGCAGCAGCCTCCTGGGCAATCCTGGCCTGACTGACCTAAAGGGGAAAGCCACCAGCCAGAAGAGAAAGGGAAAAGGAGGAAGCCTAGTCATGGCACTGATGATTCAACAGGATTGATATGAGACTACTGTGGCTCTAGACATTGCATGCGAAGTAGTAAATATCTCTATTTCTTAGCATGTTTAGATAGCCTATTCTCTGTAGTTTCAAAGTGCCCGGCTGATAGAGGAGTAATATGATGAAATGAACAGGACTATCAGGAAGACTGAGAGACCAATCTGAAATACAAAATAAAAAAATTATGTTTAGGAAAAAAAAAAGTTCATCTACAAAGTTAGGCCAACTATGGAGGAAACATACACATATGGCAAAAGGATTTAATGCACAGTACTATGAAGAAAGAGACCAAGGATATTCATAGACAAACTAGATTTGGAAAGAGATCACCTGGAATTAGGTCTTATTTTTTCCTGTTATTATGTGTATTGAAGAAGCCACATAACCACTTTAGAATCACCTATAGTAAGTCCTTATTCAAGGTCAACTGTAGGTTCTGAGACTTTAAGCAAAACAACATGTAACAAAATCAATTTTATCATAAGTTAATTGATATAAACAAAAGTTAAGGCATCTTATCAGTGTTAAAACAACATCGAATGAAATGAGGATATTCGAGGCCCTACTGTATTTAATTTTTAAAACAGAGAATAGCAGCAACATTACCTCCTATTGTTTTGTTGATGTTGTTGGTATTGTTGCTGGTGGCAATGGTGGTAATAGTGTGTGTGTGTGTGTGTGTGTGTGTGTGTGTGTGAAGACCAAATGAAAAATATAAGTGAAAACTCTTTGTAAACTGTGAATCTCAAATAAATGTAAGAGTTGATGAGGAGGAAATGTTGTTGTCTTCATCATATTCTTCTCATCATCATATGTGTTAGAGATATGTGTGCATAGGCCAAAATCTGGTACTTCTCCCAGATCCTGGCCTATTCACCCATCCTCTAGTAGCTGAGAATATTGGCTGAGAAGAGCTCACAGCTGTCCTCTTCTCTGAAGCATGACCCTTGTCTGACAAGGTCTGTCCTAGCAGGGAAGTCATGCTTCTCCTTTTGCAGGTGGCCTACAGCCAATGACTGACTGATTAGGGACATCCAAAGGGTGGCCTTACTCTGTGGCATGATTCACACTCCAGAGCTCCCCAGGGGAACAGCTGAAGCTAGACCCCAGCTGAAAACCACATCCTCCCTGACTTCGTTCCCTTCCCCGCACTGCTTCCCTCACCCCTCTGCAGGATTCCTCTGGAAGCACACCCTCCCCCCCTCCGTAAGCTGTATGTACAAGATTCCCCATCATACGCTCCACTTTTAGGAACTTTTTCCTAAAACATCTTCTTAACACTTAGAATTCAGAAGTTAGGGAGGCATATCCAGTTTCTAAATGAATATAACAGGAAATATATGTGTAATGGTATTAAAACTTATGAAGATAAGCAATGAAAGAAATAAAAGTATTAATATGATCATCAATATAAGACAAGAGAGAAAAATAATGGAACAAATAAATCTTCAATTCTTCATAATGGAGTAAAAACATATTGCCTAAAGTTGATAAATCAAGAAATGGTACACAGGCATATTTTTAGATCTATGGGGTACCTTTAACAAAAAAGGGTAGAAATGAGAGTCACAGCTGAAAATCCACACACGTAACTGCTTAGCAATACTGCCTCCCAGATCATTCACAATGCCCGAGCCTTCCCTAAGGGAAGTCCTACCCTGAAACTAACATTTGAACTTTTCTGACCATGCCCAAAGGTGTTCATTTCTTGAGATGTAACAATAAAAAGAGAATGAGTTTTAAAACAGTTTAAGTACATGTAAGTGTCAGTATACAACTACTTTCCCATATTTAATTTTTTAAAAATTTGTATTGAATTTATTGGGGTGACATTGGCTAATAAAATTATATAGGTTTCAAGTGTAAATGCCTACAATGCATCATCTGTATATGGTGAACACATTGTATTGTGTGTTGACCATCCAAAGTCAAGTCTCCTTCCATCACCATGTATCCCACCTTTACCTTCTTCTACCTCCCCTCTCTCTCCCTAAGCATCATACTGTTGTCTTTGTCTATGAGGTTTTATTTTTCTTGTTGTCTTTTTTTTTGCTTAGACCCTTCAGTGAATTTATAAAATAAAAATGAGTATTCTAGTTGATGAATTGAATGCTTTGCTATTTTCTATTACTCACAGATTTCCTGACTTTTCAGATCTATTTCAAAGCCTTGGTAAGCTTGCATATAAACAACTAAGTGTTTTCATGTAAGTATCAAGCAATGCTCTTAAAATGTTTTAATCATCATCTGCTGATAATACTGGGTGTAAATGATGTGAATTTTCCAATTAGTGCCTGTGGATACATTTACAAAGAAAATAGTGTGCCTAACTATATCTTATTAAAAGGTTTTGTTGTGGTGGTGGTTGTTTTTGCTTTAGGAAGAGCTGCAAGGAGTACCCACAAGAAATAAATCTTGCCTTTCATTCTATACATTCATTTTCATTTTTCTCTAGCAGAGATGCCATAAAAACCATCCAGCTCAACTTTAGAAATTGAAAATGAATCTTGGAATGTGTTAATGGCTAAGAATAAGAGCAGAACATCCTGGAATCATAGGCATTTCTTGCAAATGAGCCAAAAGAAAAAAAGATAATTTATTGCCCTGTGAAACCCCACGGCTGGCTTAGTTGATATATTTCTTACTTTGCTCAGAGAAAAGTGAATAACTGAATGTCTAAGTATCTCCCGGCCCCTCTCCTAGGAAAATCTGGACATGGTCTTCACTACTCATGGAAGAATGGAGCCCTGAGGTAACCAAGGAGAACACATTTTGCATATGAAACAGCATAACAACCCGGCCCACTCAGGCATTCTGAGAGCACTCCGAAGGTCCCAGTGGTCTGACCCCGTCTTCCAGACTCATCTCATCTCCTGCCTCACTTCTCTTGCTCATTGGGCTGCAGCCACACACACTCTTTCTTGTCCTCAAGCTCCAAGCTGTCTGCTTCTTTTTCAATTGCTCTCCTTCCACTCGGAGAGCACCTGAGTTCTCCGCATATTCTGGTCACAGCTCAGAGGTCTCTGAGGCATCCAGGCTCCCTTCACATATATTTTCTCTACCTCATCCCAATCTTTTATGTCTTCCCCCAATCTTTAAAAAATTATTTAAGTCCAGAGACTGGTTGTATCTTGGAGGACTCAGGTAATATAATCTTTGGTTGTAACATGGGGAGTGGGTGGGGAATTTGGGACCTGACTCCCACTTCATCTTCTGCAGAGGAGTGGGTGTGGCTTAGAGAAAGGTTTCATTTGTAAATTAGTGGTTTGGATTCTAAGACTGAAAACAATCTATGCCCACAAAGCTCACCATCTACTTTGTCATGACTTTACTAGTCACCTGTCTTCATCAGCATAGATTCACTATTCCAGAAAAATGTGCCCAGAAATACAAAAGTTGCAAGTAACTTTATTGTGCATTCCAAGAACTTTCTGGAAGATTCATCACTCTTTGATAGAAAACATCGTCTGACTCTTTATACCCCAACACTCTTTCAGCAGCTTGCCTCAAAATCCTTGCCTTGATGTGTCCACCAGTTGCAAACTATTATGTCATGATCATCATCCAATTCTAACAAGACTCCCCTATTCTCTTGAAGGACTTTCCTTAAACCAAACTTCCAAGTCTCAACAAATACCCTGACTGTTCTTCCCCCTCTAAAATGCAATCATGACTGTCGAGGTAGGCAGTGTTTTCTCTCACCACAGTAAGTGATATGCTCAGCTTTGACTTACCAACAGGTTAGTCATAGATATTTGGGGGAGCCTGCATTGGGCGGTATGGTTTAGACTAAGTCCTTCTTGTCTCCGGGGTCTTATTTATAAATTAAGGAGGTTGAACTCAGTAATCAGTAAGAGACCTTCCAGCTTTGATATTCTTTAAGACTCTTGGAAGGCAATTCCCTTTCCACTTAGTGGTCTCCTTCCAAGCTGTCAGCTTCTTAAAGAAAAGGACAATAGCCTCCTGTGGTTGGCAGAAAGTGGATTCAGGCCAGGTTCTTGGGGTGGCAGGGAGTTCAATGGCTGAGTTTTCAAAAGCTAGCTTTATACTTTTCCTCTACTTGTCACCTCCAGGAGACAGAAGGTGGCTATTGTCTGTCTTTGTCTTGCTACACAAAAGAGGATGCCAGTCGGAGGGTAGAAAGAGGTGCTGCCTCCTTGGCCAAGAGCCACAGGATGCCTGAATGGAGCTACCTTCAGGGTGTGCTTCTTCTCATCCCTGTGGGGGGGAACCTTTGGCTGTGGCCACAGCAGCAGGTAGCTAATTGTCTCCAGTGCTCTCTTGGCTGTAGGAACAGAAGCAAGAAGCCTTGTGAAGGTGAAAACTGAATTGACCCCATGTCTCTTCGAACAATGCTAAGATGGATGATGAATGGGTATTTTGGAAACCTAACAAACACAATGATTTATATTCATGATGGACTAATCCCAGAGGGACTTTTGGAATGGGCATATAGCAGAGTTCTTTGATCTTTCAGAGTGTGAACTGAGTGAAAAATGATTTGAAAAGCCATTCCCTGTGAAGTCCAGGGACAAGAGGATCGGGTTCTTTATAATTTGCTCTTTAACCAAACCTCAGATTTGGAAGGTTGAAAGAAGGGCAAAATAACTATTAAAATGCGATTAAACTAAACTTTGGGGGGGGGAGGGATTTTTTTAAAAAAATTTTTAAACTTGAAAATGCAAGCTTTTATCATCATTACTATTATTATTGCAAATTTGAATTAGGTAAGAAAATACTTTTGAAACTCCATAAGCATTTGTTTGACTAATTCAATCATTATCAAATCTGGTTTGGGAATAGAGGATTTTTTTATACTAACAGAACATAATCCCATCTCCAAGCTCCACCACTATCCCCATTCCTTTTTTCTACTTTTTCACATGTCTCTTAATATGTCCCCTTATTAGAAACGACAGGTGGGTGTTTTTAACTATACTCTCGGTCCATGCCATAAGAGGAATCAAATCAAAACTTCTTTCATTTATAAAATGGGATCATAAGTGCCACACCCAGTAGCTTTCTAAATATTCAGTTAAATAATGGGTATGAGAGATCCTGACACAGTGCATTACACAGAATTACGCATTGAATACCTTCTTCCTTTCTTTTTAACTTAAATAGAAGAGAATCTAGGAATCCACCACATAGAGAAAAGCTTGACAGAGTTCCCCTTGCCACATCTGTGGTAATCAGCCTTCCTACACTCAACAAATGATCACACACCTTCACCTATTTATAAAGACATGTGTGTTTGAAAAGGGGGTGGGGGAGGAGCAGTACATAAAATAAAATTACGCAACGCGATTATCTTTTCTCTGCATAGAGTTTTCATTTAGCCTATTTTTATTCAGCCAGCATCTTGAGCATCGTTGCAAATTAACACGGTTAACAATAAGAAAGAATGCACAGTCAAGGCTCTGAATAATCTCATTACATATCTCACAACAATTAAGTGCATTAATAAAGTCCCACCATCAGAGAGGATACTGGTAAAGTGGCTCACATTCAGTCACGTCTATCTGTGCTTCCTGTTCTCACAAGGTTTTGGACAAGTCTGTACTGTACCTGAAAGGGTTTGGAATTATTACTAACAACATGATCCTGGATTATTCTGCATGAGTGGCTTCCAAAGTCCCAGATGTTTTTCTTTTGCTTCTCTTTGTAGCAAGTGGGACCATGGTACAGTAGTTTATAGTTTGGTTTCAGGGATCAGAAAACCCTTGGACTCACATCTTGGCTTACCCATTTCTTAGATCTCTGACATTTCTATGTCTTTGTTTCCCTATCTGTCATGAGAGAGCAATAAAAGTCTCAAGCCCGTAGGATTGTCATGAAGTTTACTGACCTAATTAAGGAAAGGCACATAGCTCAGAGCCTGGAATGTAGTAAATGCTCAATAAATCATAGCTAGTAGTAGTAGTAATAGTAGCAATAGCAGCAGTGTAAGTTTAACAATGGAGGCCTTGTGATATATCAATAGAGCAAGGGGCCGATAAACAGAAATTTTGAGCTCTGATTCTCACTGTTTTGCTGTTTGCCATCAACTGTTTTGACATCTCTGTCTCAATCAACTTTTGCTGAGCAAGACTATTCTGAGAATTAAAACTGTGATAATGCATATAAATGCACATTGTAGACTATAAAAACTGTACAAGATTAATGTCATTAAAAAGTTGTCCTGGAAGGTTGCTTCTTCCAAGTCTAGCAATAGGTTGATTGCAAAATCACCTATAAAGTAAAAATTTCTGTTCAGTACTACAATTGTCATAGTCAAAGCTCTTGGATTATAAGAAACCAAATCCAAATTAAGCTGCTCATTTAAAATGAGGGTTGTGGAAAGAATAAAATAAAGCATATCATGGGTAGCCACTCGTGCCTTAAACATCTTTATTTAACACTTTATTTAACACTTACTCTGTTCTAGAAACTGTGCTGGGTGTTTGACTCAGCTTACGTTTGGGCAGGAGACACAAGTCCAGTTCATTCGTTCTTCCATTCATTTAGCATAAATGTATTTATGTAAGGCACTACTGTAAATCAGACAGTTGAAGTCTGCCCAAGAAGATTGACCCCACATTTTAATAAGGAATAAGATAATTTAAAAAAATTACTATAGACGTAAAAACTTAGGATATGTTTTTAATTAGTATTAAATAGAGATCATGTAAAGTGTATGTCTTAGTCCATTCAGGCTGCGATAACAGAATATCATTAATCGGGTTTCTCATGAACAACAGACATTTATCTTACAGTTCTAGAAGCTGGGAAGTTCAAGAGCAAAGCACTAGTATATTCAGTGTCTGGAGAGAGCTTGCACCCTGGTATATAAACAGCTATCTTCCCGCTATAGCCTCACATGGTAAAAGTGGTGAGGGGCTCTCTGAAGTTTCTTTATAAGGCTGCTAATCCCATGTATGAGGCCTCCACCCTCATGATCTAATCACCTCCCAAAGGCCCCACCTCCAAATACCATTATATTGGGAATTAGATTTCAGCATATGAACTTGGGGGAGGGGGTAACAACACAGTGAGTCCACAGTAGGTTAAATGTGAATAGAGAAGGGACCTTATAATGGAGTCTAGGAGACTGCACATTTTAAGGTCAAGTGTAGGAGAAGAAGCCAACAAAGGAGAAAGAGAGAAGGATTCTGAGAGGCAGGAGAATAGCAGAGAATAGTGTCATATAAATAAAAAAAAAAGATCAAGGAATGGGTGATTAAAGATGGCAAAGATAACCAGTCTGCCCAGCTCCAGGACTAGAAGGTCAGGAATAGATACCCTTGTCTTTCTGAGAGGTGGCACGGTTATTTCCACTGCTCATTTCTGCAGGTCTCTTCTGTTTTCCAATTTCTCTTAGCAGATTGACTTCCTCTGGTGACTCCCAGCTAACCTCTCCTTCTCCGTTTTGCATGGCCTCTAACTCTATCTCCTGCAACCTCTATCCAGCCCCAATTCTGCATGAGTTTCCAGTTCCAGTGCTGCCATCACCAGACACACATGCACCTTCCCACTACCACACTTCAGAACTTCCTGGAGTGAGAATACAATGGGTTTGTTTGGGATCAGGTATTGGCTTCTGCTCCATCCACCTGTGACCGAGGTAAAGAAGGCTTCACAAGGTATCTGGTGCTATCTAGCTAATGCCTCTCCCTTCGCCAGGCCCATGGGTGGAAAGAGAAAATAATTTTACAGAACAGAATATGACCTGGGCAGTTACCCTCCACATGGGCTACTGTAATAATGGTCCCTGTGACATGACACTCTCTCTAATTATGATTGGATGTGTCTAGCAACATGATCATGATTGCTGTTGCCAGTGAAATCACACTAAAGCATGACATGATATTCTAGGCACCATAGGAATGGCAGATGCCAACACTAACTCAAACACAGAAGGTAATGCACAGGAAATAAAGTAGTGCGACAGTAATACAGCAGGGAATGTTGGAGACTGCAGCAAACGGGAGCTGAGGAGGTGGGTTTGCTGTTTGCCAGATGTGATATTTCAGGAAGTTTCAAAAAATGTAGATTATGATGCAAAACTATAAAATCCCCCAATTTAAAAATATTGGCAAATAAAAACAACAAAAAAATCATCTTGACCATTGCTATAGAGCGCGCACGCACAATAAGTCTGCAGGTAAAATCCAGGCTGTCTATGGGTACCTCTCCTCTAAATCCTACACTGGGGGAGTTAGTGAAGCACCCACAAAATCCACTCAGGAAAATTTTCAAATGCTGCTGCTGTTGTTATTACTAAGACATTGGCCCAGATACCATCCCAAGTATTTTAAATGTAAAATCTCATTTTATCTTTACAAGAACCCTGGAACAAAGGTAGTTACCCTTGTTACATTAGAGGGAAAAGAGGACTAGAAAGGTGGAGTGACTTGCCCATTTAGTTACCCATTTAGTTAAGCAAATTTGGTTTATGATGAAGCAGGGATCTGAGCCAAAATAACCCACTCAACAGCCTGTCTTATTATCAAATTACTTCGGTTTCATGAGGTAATGTTTGCGATGTCTTCCCTCTCTAAGAATCCAGGATTTTCTTAATCATCACATTGAAGCTCACATGATCCTCACATTCTCTCCTGGTTCAGAGTGGTTGTCTAACCCTCTCCAGAATGAACTGACCTCCCAATGCCAGCCCCACGTGGACCTTAAGGATCTCTTAGAACCCTTCCATGGAGAAACCTCCCCCAGTCATTCTGAGCACTTGTGGCTTTGGAAAAAAAAAGATTTTACTATCATAATCACCACAAAAATCTCCAGTTCCTTCATTATTCTTTCCAAATGGTGGCGGTGGTGAGGATGTCTGTGAAAAAGTGGGGACCACGGCGTGAAATGGGGAGGAAGTGATTCATACACACGTTTATGTATGATTCAGACTGAAGCTGACAGATGCTTAGAAAATCCTGCAAAAAATGGACAAAGTCATAGAGCCCCAAGCACATTTGTTTAAAAATCTAAAGCTCTGCACATCAGAGACTCAAAAAATGTCTGAACAGGAAAGGCAGTGGGGAGGTTCAGAAGACCCGTCCTCTCCCCAGAGCTGGGTAATCTGCTCTATGCCCTGACCCAGGGATGCTGGCTCCTATTTTCCCTCTGATGTAGCCCATCAGTAATTAAATCACTGCCCTGACTCTCTGATGCTAAAAATGACTGGGTTTTAAAATAGATTCCCTGCTTGGCAGATTCTTTTGAGTCTGGGCTTTTCATGCCATTCTGATAAGCTTTCTGCCACCTACCGCTTCTCTCCCTTCGCAGTTTATTAAATGGGGAGCTGATTCCTTGGAGCTTGTTGGTGCAGCTGGAGGCACTGAGTCATCCAGGGCAGCTAAAACACATCCCTAGGATGTTTGGGCCAGGCAGGAACGGGTTCAACCTTTTCATTGGTCAAGCGTGTAAATGGAGGCCCAATAAAGGATCTGACTGCCACATGGGCAACAGTGACAGGAAGAACCAACATTCAGAATCAGCCCAGTTTTCGCTTTTTACTCTGCCTTGCTCATAAATAAGGAGGCAAGAACTCATACTGCAATATGATCCTTCATAAATGCTCTCTGGTTTTTCTTTATGCCATTAATTCATATTTACTCGCTACTTACTGCGTGCTTGGCTAAGAACATAAAAAGTGATATTGAAATCTCACTCAGTCGTCTCAAAAAATGCCCATGCTTTCCATTCTGCAGATGGAAAACGGGAAGCCCAGCATGGCTCAGTAACACACCTAAGGACAGAGCCAGAATGTGAAGCTAAGTCTCTTTGACACTCAAGCTGTCCTCTTAACCACATGTCACGACAAGGCTGACAAGTGACATTTTCCAATCTCTGCTCATTCAGATTGGCCAAGAGGCTTGCTATAAAAGTGTGATCCCCGCTGACCAGCAGAATCAGCACCTCCTGGGAACTTGTTACAGATGCAAAACCTCAAGGCCCCACCCCAGGCCTAGTGAATCAGAGCCTGCGTTGTCATAAGGTGCCCAGGAAAGGCACAGCTGATACACTGAAGTGTGAGAAGCAATGGCCTAGGCTTGGGCTCTCCCACATAGTGTTCCAGTTAGAACTGCTCTTTGAGAGCAGTTGGTCCAATACCCTGATTTCCTGGGAAAGAAACTGGGGCTTAAAGAGTGACTTGTCTGGCCCACCTCTAGATCCTTGAACACTAGATTCCTTTTCTTTGGACAATAAGACTGCGAGAACCAAAAAGATTAGGAGCTTTTCCCTGTATACCTTCTTGGCCTCGCCACCTCCTCTCCCACTTCAGGTACTAGGTAAGCAGCAGGGTGTATAGTCCTTCATCTCTAAACCACTCTCTCCTAGGAGATCAATGGCACTTGTATGCAGTCTGAGGTCTTTGTCTCACTCCATTTCTTATATTCTTATTAAATTCAGACCCAGCTAAGAAGACAAAAAAAACACAACAACTATATTCAGAGAATTGATATTTTTCCTCTTGTTAAATTGAGCTGTGGGAGGTATCATATGCTGAACTAGTACATTTCAAAAGACAAAATCCCTAATGTTTTAAGGAGTGTTTTTCCCCGTTAACATGTTGCTAAGCAACATTTTTACAATATCAGCAGCTCTGTAACTACAAGCTGAATGAATATGTGGAAAAGGAGAAAGAATCAGAGGAGCAAAGAACAATAATATCATCCTTGTTGGTGTGCATAGACTTCCTTTGTTATTGGAGTTGGAGTGGTCTCAGATATATTGAAGAAGAGATAACAGAGCACTTTCTCCCAATGTAGTTAATAATAATCATATCATATTCACAAAGGTTATGCCCTAATTTCAGTAATTTTTATTAGTTTTTATATTATGAAAATTTTCAAATATATACAAAAACAGACAGAATAGTATAATGATCTCCCATATATCTAACAACCAGCTTTAAATAATTTTCAACTCATGGCCATTCTTGTTTTATCTCTTTCTCCTACCTCCCCCCATTATTTGAAGCAATCCAAGATATCATTTCATCTGTAAATAGTTCAGTATTTATATTGGAAAAAAAAGGCCTCTTTAAGAAGAAAAAAATGCATATTAATATTACACCTCAATCATAAGTTAATAATCATTCTTCAATGTTAATATTCAGTAAATTTCCAATTTCTAATTATTTAATGATTTCTCTTTTACCATTTCAATAAGGATCTAAATAAGGTCCATACATTGATTGATTAATGTGTGCCTTAAATTTATTTTAATCTGTAAATTTCTGTCCATCTCTCTTTCTTTTTTACTTCTACTTTGTTTAATAAAGAAACCAGATCACTTATACTATGGAGCTTCCTGCAGACTGGATTTTGCCGCTTGTTTCCCTGGGCTTCATGCAAATTGCTTGGATTTAAAGCTTGATCACATTGAAGACAGATTTTTTTTGGCAAAACTAATTTATAAATGACATGATATTCTTATAGCAAGAGGCATATGAGGTCCGGTTGCCTCTCATTCTGTGATGTTAGCAGACTTATACATACCATGATCCACTAATTCATTACAAATTGCAAACTGAGGATATTCATTTCTTAGCTGTCATACTTCAATAAAGTGAAATCGGCTTTTACCATCTATTTGTGTACCAATTAATAGGGTTCATATAAGAAAAACAGGATAAAGGCTTGATTCTTCTCTGCTATTTACAAGTTTTCAAAATAAAGGGTTGGTTTATTAGGATCCTCCAATAGTGAGTGACCAGTTGGGGTTTATTTGTTTGATTTGGTATTTTCACAGATGAGACTCTTAGATGTTTCAGTCCTTCTCTGCTATTATCTTTGTTGAAGTTCAAATGGTCCTACATTTGGCCAGTGAGAGCCTCTTAAGTTGGCTTCAGTCCATTTTAAGTGTTACCCTGGGTATACTGCTTTGGGGGGAGGGGGTGGGGGTGGGGAGTTCTTAAGCAATTTTTTCTATTTCTTCTATTGATTTGTAATCTTTATAGACTTTCTGCCAGAGATCAATTTTGATAAATTATATTCTTCTTTAAAAGTACCCATTTCATTTAGGTTTTCAAATTTAATTGCATAGAGTTGTGCAAAATAGTATTTGTTGACTTTAAATTTCCTGTCTTGAAGATTTTTTCCTCCTTGTCATTTTTAATTTCATATGTGTGTTCTCTTTTTTTCCTATTTATATTGGCAACTAGCTTGTCTATATATTTTTTAAAGAATCAGCTTTTGGACACATTTATTAATTATATTCATTCTGTTTTCTAACTGAATTCTGCTTTTATGAATTTCTTTTGCTTTATTACTCCCCTCCCCCATAGGTTTTGAACTGAGATTTAAATTCACTACTTTCAGAATTTTTTTATTTATTTATATTTTCCATTTGCTATTCATATTTTATTAATTTGTGTGATGTTGAATTACGTTTCATAATTATAGTAACATGCACAACAGGCATTAACAGGTTTGGGAACAAGCAATTGACTGCTTAGGTACACAGTTCTGCTGGTCCACAGATGTCCCGAAAATAGCCTTGAAAGGAAGTTCTGTGGACAATGGTCAGTAATGGTTTACGAAAAGAACAGAGAATATGCAGTGGTTGAGCGGGTCCAATAGACAAATGTTGGTAAGAGCTTCTGCTGTATTTTTAAGCCAATATCATCTATTGAGTGATTTGAGTGATTTTAGCATGATTTTTCTAGTTACTATGAGCTGACTTGTTCGTGTTTTTTTGTTTTGTTTTGTTTTGTTTATTTGTTTTTGTTGTGTTTTTAACATGCCTTTCTGCTCAAATACCAAATCTGTCAAGAGCAAAGATTGTTTTATTCATTGCTGTTTCTCCATGTTCATTTAAATGATTGGCACACTGTAGGTGTTCCACAGGTATTTGTTGGAAGGATAAGGGTTTTGTCACATAAAATGTATTTTATTAAGGTCTCTATACATTGCAAATGTATAGATTTCAAGATATGCAAAAGTATATTTATTTATGTATTACAAACTATGATAAACTATGCAGCAAATGACATTTATTGTTGCTCTTTAATAACAGTAATACTTTTAGCACAGATTTCAAAGAATAACAGCATTCAGAGCTTGAAGTCACTTTGGAAGTAATTTCATTGCTGTAGGCATACACAGACACACACAAAACAATTTAAAGAGTGGTTTGAATGTTATTTCATTACTTTTTTTGCCTTTAGCTATTTTCTTTTGATGTTATAAAATATTTTCTTCCCTCTGATGAAAACTACTTCTTGTCAGATTTTTGAAGTTCAGGAAAGCTTGGAGTAACACATTGTTTCAGTGAAATTCATTTCCCTGAGGCTTAGAAGGTAACAATGGCCTTGTGTTTCCAATTTTGCCTTGCACCATTGGGTAAATGAGCACCTATTGCAAAGCAGTGCAACTAGCATGTGTCAATCTCTAAGCCTTTGAATTCCTGTTTCAAGCCCATCACTATGAAGGCTCTCGGAGGAATATAAAAAAGCTGCCCACTCAACAAGCATTCAAAATTTAATTTTTAATGTTATGAGTTCATTTGTGGCCTTCATACTTGAAAGTCAGTTTGGCTGGATATAAAATCTATAATTTTCTTTCTTTTGAGAATCTTGAAAATGTCACTCCATTGTCTTCTAGTATAAAGTTTCACTACCAGAAAATCCAATAACACATTTGATTTTCTTTTTTTATAAGTACCCAAGTACTCAAAAGAATTTCTTTCGATTTTTCTGTAAATTTCAGTAATCAACAAAAATATACTGTATCTTCTTATTACTCTGTTAATTTTCCCAGATACACAGTGTGTCTCACTATGTTGTTTCAAGTTTTGCTTTCATTTTAAGAACAATTTTCCTGGAATACTGTTTTTAGGTTTTTTTTGTTTCATTGCTTCAACCATCTTGTACGTGTGTTTTATATTCTTTGCCTATCTCCTGTATCTCCCATTTTGTCTCAAATTCCTTTTTCACTTTACTCCTTTTAAAATTGTCATAATTTGCTTCAACATTTAATTTCCATTAGGCTGGCTGTGGCATGTTTATTTGCTCTCAGGTTTAGTCCTCATTTCTTACATGAAATTTATTTTACTTAGAATTCTTGCCTAGATATCACCTCATTTCTGATTTTTAAAATTTTATTTCTAAGTTATGTGATTATTGTGTCATTTAATTTATTTCTTTTAGTTCATTGTGTGTAGAAATGTTTTTCTGCTCCTTCTTTTCCTTTATTCCTATCATAATTTTGTATGGGATTTTGAATGCTATTCTTTCTTCTTGCTCATTGTCTGCATAAGATTAGTTTTACTAAACTTTTAGGAAGAAAAAGTGGGTCAGGATTTCTTTCCTACTGGACTTTCTTTTTCTTTTCTTCTTATTATACCTACTCTACTCAGTTTGGATTCTATTCTCAGTAATTTTTCTTAGACCTAGAAGGTAGGCTCAGTGGTCAATTTTGAGAATTCTTAAGGTCATCTTGTTTTGATCCCCTCAGACCTTGCCATCAACCCCTTGTGTTCACTCCTGAATTGGGGTGGGGAAAGAATCCTTTTATATATACTGTTCCTAAATTAAATCCTGTTCCCAGTGATTGCCTACTTGTATATTGAAGTTCTCCTGTTTCATGCAACATGCCATTACTTTCCTCTGATTTCTGCATAAACAGGATTTGTAGCTGTTGGTGGTTTGCCTCCAGCCTTCCATATTTTGTGTTTATTATAGATATTATTGATGAATGTTCATTTTTGCTACTCTAGTTCTCTATTCCTACAGGGTAATTTGGAGAAATTCTTAAAAGTAAACCGTCATCATAATTTTCTCAGAAAAAAAATCTAGATTGTCTAGCAATACAAATGCTTGATCATTCTTTTCTATGTTGGCAGTACATTTTGATGTAAAATTTTAAGACTGTAGGAGTCTTAACAATCATGTTATCCCTCCACATTTTATCTTCCTACAAATGCTTTTATATCTAGTGATTTGCCAGCTTCTGGGAAACTCATGCTATTGGCAATAGTCTGTATTGACTAAAACACAGTTCTTTGGTTGAAATTAAATTACGTCGTTATCCCACATTCTAGGATAACTAACTCTAGGCATATTTTCCTGGCTGGTTCACTTGGGGGAAAATATGCATAATAAAACAACAATAAAGAAATTAATTCTCATGTGTCCTAGTTAGTATTACACTTTCCTGTAATACAGTATTACAAATGTCTGTATGCCAACTCTGGTTAGATTCATTTTAAATATAGAACAATATTAACATGAACCAGAAATTATTTAGTATGTACAATATATTCATTGTCCTAAGTGTTTTACATGTTTTAACTCAATACATTTTTACATGTTTTAATTCCAAACAATACTCTTTGAGACATCCCATTATTATTTCCATCTTACTAATGTGGAAACTGAGGCACATTTAAACTTACCCAAGATCATACAGTTACTAAGTAGTAGAGCTGGCCTTCAAGCTCCAGCAATATTATTCCAAAGCTCACTAGCTTAACTATTTGATAAATACTTTTGTTGGGAAGGTATCTTCCTAAAGGCAGGGTAAATATCCTCTGCTCATCCCAACAAGTTAGTTATAAACAAGCCATGCTTCCATTTTTTATCATAATATAAATGCTACTCTATTAGTTCCCATAAGTCAGAGATCAGAGGAAATGGTGTATGGGTCTAGAATATGATTGGCCTCTAATGAGCATTGCATTTACTTCAGAAGCACTCCTTTAACAACACAGATGGCTTCTTGGGACTTCTTATCCTTCAAAACTTCTTATTATTTCTCTGTAACTTCTTCAGCAACTAATCCTTTTGTATTACCTCAACTGCCACTAACAAATATCATTTGAAAGTTTACTATATTTCTGAGCACATACGTTCGTTAAATGAATTCTCATTTAATCATTATAATAACATACTGAGGTAGGTAATATTATGTTCCTAATTTTACAAAGAGAAAACTGAATTCAAAGAAATTTTAAAAATTGCCCAGATTATGCTCCTAGTAAGCAGTTTGAATCTTAGCCTGTTGATTGGAGACGCTCTTAGCACTTAGATTAAACTGACCTGAGTTGTAGTAAGTGTCAGCGGTGTGTTTGTGGAGGCAGAGTATTAGTTTACACAATGGGCTAATGGATGTCAGCCAGCCTAATGCTGCGCCAGCCCCAGCTCCACCATGGAAGGGACACTTTGGACACTGGCCCCCTTTTGGATCCACTGGAGTCCCAGCTGATACTTTTTCACGAGTGTGTTAAGGGACATGGGACTTTACAAACCAAGAAATATAAATCCATGCCAATAAAATCCATTCATTCTCCCATGAGGGCTTCTGGAAATGCTCATTCCAGCAGTACCCCAGAACCCCACTCCCACTAGTGTTGGGGAAATTGGACCCACTGATTTCTATGGCAACAAATGGACCTTGAGTCCATTATCCTAAGATAAGTCAGATAAATTCAAGTATTGCATGATACCACTTATATATGTAAATCTAAAAAAGCCAAACTTGTAAAAACAGAGAGTAAAATGGTGGTTACCAGGGGATGGGGAACAGGGGGATAGGACAGGTGTTGTTAAAGGGTACAAACTTCCAACAAGTTGCAAATAAACCCTAGATATCTAATGCACAATACAGTGAATATAGACAACAATATTTTATTAAAATCACCAAACTTACTAAGAGACTAGAATTTAATGAATCCAAACACTAAAAAATAGTAATAATAATTATGTAATATGCTAGCGGTGCTAATTACAAGCCACTACAATGGCTATTACAATATATAAATGTATTAACTTAACATGTTGTATACTCTACATAGTGATATATGTCACATATATTTTAACAAAAAAATACCCTTCTTGATTGTGGAATTTTATTTAATAATTTTTTTTTTACTCCATTCCCTTCATATCCAATGTCAGTTTGCTTATTCAACTTAACCAAAGAACAGATAGTTTAAAGAAGTGGTTTCAAAATCAAATGATTTTATTTATTTATTTATTTATTTAGATCCTCATCCAAGGATATTTTTCCATTGATTTTTAGAGAGTGTGGAGGAGAAAGGGAAAGACCGAGAGAAATATCGGTAGGAGAGAAACACATCGCCTGGTTGCCTCCTGTATGGCCCCCTACCAGGGCCTGGCCCGGGGGAGGAGTCTATAACTGAAGTACGTGCCCTTGGCCAGAATCAAACCTGGGACCCTTGGGTCCACAGTCCAATGCTCTATCCACTGAGCCAAACTAGCTAGGGCAAAATCAAATGCTTTTAAAGGCCAGAAGGGTTACACATATGAGTGAAACAGGCTGAATGAGGACTGTCACAAATCATCTAATAAGGAGCAACAACTATTTAAATTTTGAACATAAATAAGTGGAACTTATCTTTGAGCCCCAGTCAAATCATGTGATTTTTTTTTTATGAAACCAGAAATCTGGATTTGATTATTAAATCCTCAGACCGTTAGATGATTGACAACTAAATTTTAAAAAATGCTTAAAATCTATGTTGTCTAAGAAAAGGCCCTGCAATCCCATGTCTTGCCAGTTCTTGGCATCGTCCCTAAAGAAATTTGTATGAATGCAATTATAATAAGCAGAAGAAAACAAGATGAGAAGAGAGTGATATAACCAATGGCTTTCATCCTTTCATTGGTATGTACCTACTATGTACCAGGCCTCATGCTGACCTATTAGGATCTGATGGGGAATGAACCAGGCAATGTTCCAGCCTTAGTGAAGCTCAGAGACTATGGTGGCAAATAGGCAAGTACACAGAAATGACAACATGGCAAGGAAGGCAGGGCAGGGGAAAGTTCAGGGTGCTAGAAGCTCAGTCAAGGGACGTATAATTTAGACCTAATGAGTAACAGATTTATTTATTTTTTTTTCTGGAAAAAGTAGCAGCATAGCTGAGACTTAAAAGGATAACTGTAATTATTAAGTACGGAATTATGAAGTGTTAATAATACTAATTACTTTCTAGACATGCTGCTAACGCATTTAATTTTTATAACATTCTATGGATAAGTTTGATGATGATGTGCATTCTACAGATTAGGGAACTTCAGTAATTTGGTCAGGATTCCACAGCTAGCAAGTGGCCACGCCAAGATTTAAATTAGATTTGATTCAAGTGTGTCTGACTCCAAAATCTAAGCATTTTTATAATGATCATAATACCAAGATTAATATTTATTAAGCATTTACCACCTGCCAGTCACTATCTTATGTGTTCTACATGGGTTACTTCCTCATTTCTTTCCATGCAATCTTACCAGATACTGTTATTATTCCTATTTTCTTGATGAGGACACTAAAACTCAGAGAGGTTCAGCACTTTTCCCATAGTGTTATACCAATAGTAAGTGTAAGACCTGGGATTAGATCTAAGGGAGGATTGCTTTAACCACTGGACAAGGAGATGGATGGTGGGCTGGATGAGGGTGGTGAATGTTCTAGGTAGAAGAAACCCCAGATGTGTAGACTTGGAAGTAGAGAATACGGCCCTCAGAAGCGATTACAAAAAATTAGTATGGATGAACCTGACAAGAGAGTTATGAAACATAATTTGATATTCAACTTGGGTACAAAAATGAGACTGTATAGGGCTTGGTCTGCTTTTTTTCTAGTAAGTGCTTGGAGAGCTTCACTGTTCAGATGGGAACAGCTGATGGGACACCAGTTCCAGCTTAATTCCATCTGCTGATGTGCCTAGGAAAATTATCTTTCTGTTCCAGATGGGCAGAAGTATGGAATCCCAAAATACTTGTAAATTGGAGCCTGGTTTTAAGAGTCCAGGTTAGCAAAGGCATCATTTCTTAACAGACTCTCTTGATTTTTTTATTAATGCCATTTGGCCAGCAGAGCCTCCTCCTTATCACCCCATCTCTTTCTCCAGAGAACATTTAGTCCCCCAAATTGAAAGTACCATTGTAGAAGGCAGGGTTCTCAGCCAGGAGATTTGGAAACATAATGCCCCAGCTCCATTTCACAGCACCAGGATGTTAGCAGCATGTGGTCCACTTGGGGAACTTGTTTCCTTCTTTATGCAGCATTTTAAAAATGTAAGAGAGAGGATCCCAATGGGAGAGGGGGGAGAAAGATGAAAGCCTTTTCCTCCTTGTATAATAAGGGCAAGACTCAAGAAGACTTGTTAAAAGAAGATACAGAAGATTTTTCCTCTCTATGTGTGGTTTCCATTTTTCCAGCAGTGCCTGTGAAATTTCCATTAAGATGAGGAAACAGAAAGGTGGTTGTCAACCAGGGATCAGGTAACCAGGTGTCCAGTCCTGCCTGTGCTACTGACCTTCTGGGTAATGTTTAGAATATCAGTTCAACTCATATAGCCACTGGTTTCTTATGTTGTATCCTATGTGGTTGTGCCTTTTGCAGAATTGGATTTATTTCTGATGCGTCCTGTTGCTCTCCAGTCCTAGTGCATAACATTGCTGAACCAGAGTATTTCTAACATCAACCTCAAACATTCAGTGGCTCCAACACTTCAACAGAGAAAATGAATAATCTCTGGCTGTTTGGGAAAAGTTGTGTTTTTTTAATCAATAGAGAAAAAATTTTATAAAGCATTGGATTTCTGGACATAGTACACACTGAATATTCAATAAATTAACTTATCTGGCTGCTTGGCATAGAACATTTATTTTATAAACCAATTTCTCCTGAAGGTAGAGTGAATCGAAGGTTCAATTTTAATCATGAAAAACCTGAATATTCCTGGTAATAAATATTCAACAGAACTCCAAGGAAAGCAGTACATCTCCCTAAGTAATGTGGAACCAGGTTGAGGAAGCAGGAGGTGACAGAGCTAGGTTGGCTCTGGCTAAACCATGCTGATTAAATATGAGTAAGTAACTTATCTTTCTAATGGCTGTATTTTGCCTGAGGAAACATGAATGTGTGTCTGATTATCCAATTTCTATGATGTCATGGAGAAAGTATCAACACGCCAATAAACTAATAATAACTAACGTGTACCAAGGGATCACTATGTCCCTTGAACTGTGCTCAGCCCTTTTATTAACTCACTAGAGGCCTGGTGCACAAAAATGTGTGCACTCGGGGGGGGTCACTCAGCCCGGCCTGTGCCCTCTTGCAGTCTGGGACCCCTCGGGGGATGTCCACCTGCTGGCTTAGGCCCGCTCACCAGGGGATCAGGCCTAAGCTGGCAGTCAGACATCACTTTGGCAGCCTGGGAGCCTTCGGGGGATGTACACTTGCCAGCGGAGAGCAGGCCTAAGCCACAGTCAGACATCCTTAGCGCTGCTGAGGAGGCAGGAGAGGCTCCCACCACCACCGCTGTGCTGGCAGCTGGCAGCCTGGCTTGTGGATGAGCAGAGCTTCCCTGTGGGAGTGCACTGACCACCAGGAGGCAGCTCCTGCATTAAGCGTCTGCCCCGTGGTGGTCAGTGTGTTTCATAGTGACCAGTCATTCCCAGTCATTCTGCTGTTAGGGTCAATTTGCATATTACCCTTATATAGGATAGAAGCCTGATTCACGGGTGGGGGCCGGCTGGTTTGCCCTGAAGGGTGTCCCAGATCAGGGTGGGGGGTCCCTCTGGGGTGCCTGGCCAGCCTGGGTGAGGGGCTGAGGGCCATTTTCAGGCTGGACACACACCCCCAGAGACCCAAGTTTCCAGCCTCTCCTTTTTTTCTTTTTCTGGGATTTATTTATCTTCTATAATTGAAACTTTGTAGCCTTGAGCAGAGCCGAAGGCTGGCCAGAGCAGGTGGGAAGCTTGGCTTCCTCCATTGCCAGGGGCAACCCAAGCCTCCTCCTTGCTCTAGTTCTGTGGCTGCCGCCATCTTAGTTGGGTTAATTTGCACACTTGCTCCTGATTGGCTTGTGGGCGTGGCTTGTGGGCATGGCTTAAGCATAGTGGAGGGACAGTTAATTTGCATGTTTCTCTTTTACTATATAGGATTTAATCTGTATAATAACCCTATGAAGAAGATACTATTATTTTATCATACTGTATGGATAAGAAAATTGAATTCTGAAAGGCTAAATAACTTTCTCTAGCTGAGCAAGTCAATGGGCAAGCCAATCATTATTCTGTTCCCTAGGTATTTATTGAGTGCTTATTATGTGCTCAGAATCCATTTTTGGTAGTTGGGATACATCAGTGAATAAAATTAACAAGCGTCCCTATTCTCAAAGAGTTCACATTAGAGTGGAGATAGATAAACCATATGTGATAAACATAATAAAAAGGTAAATGAAATGCTATATTTGAAGGTCATACATGTTATTTAAAAAAGAAAACAGGAAAAAGTAGCAGAGCAGAGAGAAGCCTGAAGCTGGTGCAATTGCTGTCACTGTGGAATGACCCTTTGGGGACTTCAGGAAAACAAAACAATAAATGGGGACCTTTTCAAATCCACCTGCTGGGTTAGTCTGAGTTACTCTGAAAGCAGAGTACAAGGATGTAGGTACAGGTAGTTTACTTAGGAGGTGATCCCAGTAAGCAGGAGGGAGGAAGTAGGGAAAATGAGATGAGAAAGGGAAAAAAAGCAAATATGAATGCATTGATTTTAGGCAATAGGAAATAGATTCTTCCTATGAGAAGCATCCAGAATTCCTTCTAGAATTTTTCACATGAAGGCCAGGAGGCCGGGGTATTCAGCCAGTCAAACCCGCTGAGGGTTTTTTGCAGGAGTATTAACTCACCTGAAATTCTGTGCTGCAACTATATACAGGTTAAGTGGGTCCTCTGGTTTGGAAGAGAGCCCTAAGGTATAAGAGATGGAAGACAATAGCAAGCCCTTGAGGTAAAACACTGTCTGCATGAATGGCACTGTTCTCCACATTGCAGCTGAAATAAAAGGTGGGTCAAGGGCATGAAGCAAGGAACCTACCTTTTATTCATCTCAAGACTCTATTTCGGAGACTCTAACAGGAAGTCAGTAGAAAGGGAATCTGAGAAATGTAGTTGCTAAAGTCCCATGGCCAGTATTAATGAGCAGAGTTCCAAATAGCAAGTTTTGTGCTGAGAGTCCTTAGGTAAATAACCAGCACAATATCCAAGTAGAGAAGGTGAGTAGACCATTGGATGTGCAAATCAGGAAAGAGGTCTCAAATAGAGATATGCACCAGAATGTAGATGGTATTTAAAGGCAATATGAGATGAGATAAACAAAAAAGCACATGTAGATAGAAAGAGCTGTGGACATAGAATGAGGAACTCATCATCAAGAGAATGGGAGGAAGAGGAGGAACCAACACAGGATATTAAGAAGTAGTCAGGGAAGTAAAGAAAAACCAAGGGAGCGTATATCCTGGAGTGGGTGGAAAGTTGGATTTAACCAGGTTGTTTTGTTATACCATAGAGAGGGAGAAGAGAATCAAGGAACTGGTTACAACAATTGAAACAGGCTAAGAAAGATAGTAAAGGCATAAGGGTAGGAGGGGTACTGTGAATTCGGAAGGATCATGGAGTGGAGGACCTGTAGGGTCAAGGACGATTGGAAGAGACAGTGAGTTAGAAAGAGAGTAGGATTTGCCAGGGAGTGGATAAATAATGGAGAGTCTGAAGTTACTGGTCATAAATAGAACTTAGGAAATCTGATTCCAGAATTCAGTTTATTACATTTTAATGATTCTTTGGCTTGGGATTTCTTAATAATTGCCTCAGTTCTGGCTTATGTCCACTCTGCACATTGAAATGCAATATAAATCAGCTAAGCTACTAACACACCTAGGTGAAGCAACAATGGTTTGGAAGATACAAGAGGGAATCTCATTTATTTTGTCATGCATCAAGATTGAAGGGATTTCATGCTGATTTTTACCCAAGTCCTTCTTGTTACCTCAAATGACCTTGGAAAATTGCCAGGGCAATTCTGTGGTTTCCAGTTAACATATCATTTTACAATGGGTTCAAAATGCTTCCTTTGAAGAGGAAGCCAGTTCAAAGGCTCCAAAAGAATGAACATGTTGCTACTTTTGATAATTCAGGAACTCATGGTTCTGTTACAAACTGGTGTTAAGGATGAGTTGGCTGTTTCCCTCTCAGCTTTTATTGCAACAGCCTCCTAACTGGTTTCTCCTTCTGTAGTTTCTTTCTCATTGTAATCCATCTAGCTTGCAAACTTCTTAAGGTGCTGGTTTACCTTTTTTTCCCCTTCTTTTGAAGCTTTCAATTGCTCCCAGTGATTTAAAGGTAAAATTCAAATCTCTTAGCTTGGCATTTGAGGCCCTTCATGACTTAATTCCCATCTTTTTAAAAAATTTATCTTTATTGTTGAAAGTATTACAGGTGTCCCCCCATTCTCCCCATTGACCCCCTCCAACCTCACACTATTGTCTATACCAGTCTTTTTAAATCACTAACTTAATACTATTTAGATTTCATCCAAACCAAGTACATGCCTCACATTCTGAATTTATAACCAACATTTCCTAATTTGATGACTATTCATATTTTTCTTTATCTGCCAGAAAGGCCCCTCTTTCTCTGCATCTTCAAATATCTAATTTCAAGATACCTTTTGGGACCCTGTGGAAGTCCTTTCTTTTCTCTTTCTCGCTCTCTCTCTCTCTCTCTCTCTCTCTCTCTATATATATATATATATATATATATAGCTAATATGCTGTGTCCATCCAACCCATAGCTATTATGTGCACTGACCACTGGGGGGCAGATGCTCAACGCAGGAGCTGCTGTGATGAGTACTGGCCATTTACAGAGAAACAGCACCGCAGACCTGGCGCCCACAAAGCAACACTCAGCTGCCCCCAAGTGGGACACAGGCCCCACCACCACCTCAGAGTGATACCCCACCAAATTGCAGCGACCCTGCTGAGACCCCATAGCATAAAATGCGGCCCACAGCCCAGCCCAGCCCAGAAATGGTCACTGTGTGTACCAGGTAATGACATCACATAGCAACGTCCAGCTTCCTCTTCCTAGCAACTAGCCTCCAGCCCAGGAACGCGACTTAATTTATAGCCAGGTGCAAACATTTTACACTTTAACCAAATGTCTGTGAAGCATTTTCCCATGCCTCTTCTCATTTGATCCTAACAGAAATCCTGGAGTAGGTAGATAGGAGACTTGGTGGAATCCTATTTTATTTTTATTAGCCAGAAAACGGAGTTTTAGAAAGCTTAGAAACTTTGACCCAATTAGAAAGAAGAAATGGTGGACCTTGAAAATGTCTTCAGGTTTTCTCACTGTGCAGAATATAGTCAAACACTACCGCAGTTAAATATTTTACGCTTTGCTCTCCCTGCACAATCTACAATAATGATCTGCTTTGTGTTGATATTTACTGCTGTGTTGCTGACAATTACCTGAAAGTGAAGTCGGGGTGCTTCATTGGAAAAAGTTTAGCTAAATCAGAAAGCAGGTCTAAAAAGCAAGTTTATTCTATATACATATAAGGCTAAGTTGACTCACACATGCATGATACATATAAAGCTCATGCTGACGCCAATTGCATGCATGTGTTTTGATCTGTCATTGTCGATTGTGAATTTGGTTGATACTTCTATTATAGAGAAAGGGCAAATAGCAATATTAAAATATTTCCTCTAATTAATTTCCTTTCAATGTGCACAAATTCGTGCACTGGGCCACTAGTGTTCTTATAATAATCTCAACTGGAAGGGACTTCTCTCTTCTCTGTATTTTGTCATGCACTCCGTAGTTCTCCTTTGATACATGGTTTAAGGGGGAAATTCCATTATTTATAGGTCACAGACTTTATATAAAAGAAAGGACATTTTACACTTATCCCAAACCTTTATGGGTTGGTCCTGACAAAGGCTTAAAATCCATAAATCAGGAGGTGAGGAATCCAAGGCACAGCAAGGAAGGATGGAGCAAACATAGCACCATGATGATAATGAGCAGCTTGAAGCTCACCAGGTAAAAATATCTTTCCTAATTATGGAAACAGATTATTTAGTCAACAAATATTATGGAGTAAATACCACATTCCAGATTAAAAGGTAAGCAAAAATACCAAACAAACAAAAGTGATCCCTGACTTCATCGAGATTAAATCATGAGCAGGTGGAGAGTTGGGTAGGGTGCCTAGGAGCCTCAAGACCACCTTCAATGCTGATTCACTAGAAGGCTCACAGAACTCAGAAAAACTATCACATACATGATTATGGATTATTACAGCAGAAGAATGCAGAGTAAAGTTAGTAAAGGTAAAATGTGCATGCGACAGAGTCCAGGAGAAACCAGGAGCAAGCTTCCAGCTATTTTCTCCCAGTGGAGGAAACAGCAGCCCATACTTTTTCCAGCAACAATGTGTGACAACATGTACACAGCAACGCCAATCAGGGAAGCTCACCAAACCTTGGTGTCCAGAGTGGAGATCAGTCAAATAGGTATGGGGTACCTGAATGACTAGCCTTAGCGATTCACTATTCACTACCGCTCCCCAGAGGTCAAACTGACATGTCATGGTCCAGGGTCCCAAAAGAATAAAAACCAGTACTTATCATAAATTATTACATTGTTAGCATAAACTATCGGGCATGGCCCAAGTCCCTACTTATACAAAGATACTCCTATTAGGCAAGATAGCCCAAGACCTTAGAAGTTATCTTGCAGGAGCTAGTCAAGGACCAGGCTGTATGGGGTTTGAAGAGCCCAGACTTACTGAGTTAACCCTTTACTGTACGGATGGGATTGCATTTCCTAGTCATAAACAAAGATATTGGAGTCATTAAATCTTAAGGTTGCTGGGCATAGGTGCAGGAAGAGCATAAGTTTGTATACACCCAGTGCAGTCTAAGTCACTAGGTCTACAATGCAACTTAAGCCTCTGTAATTTTTAAGAACTCCTTCCCTTGTTTCTGACATCTACTCTGGTCAGGACCACAGCACATAGTTTAGAAGCCCAACTTCTGGAATCAGATTACCTCATTTTGAATCTTAGTCTACTACTTACTAGCTATTTAACTTTGGGCAAATCATTTACATTCTCTATGACTTAGTTTTCTCATTTTTAAAATGAGGATAATAAATTAAAGGGGTAATATACGTATATTTAGAACAGTGTCTGGCCTATAGTAAGGGTTGTTTGTTATTATGACAAAGATTTTCTATTCTAATATTCTAGTACTTTGGTAAACAGAAATATAGCAGAAGTGGACTTTGGAGGTAACTTCATCCCTTAGAATTAACGAGCCCACCATGTGTCTCTTTTAGCTTTTTGCTGCCTATTATGCTGGGAGTTGGATAGTTGGATAACCAGAGGTGATGGCCAGCATCCTTATGGTTAAGCAGTTCCTTAGCAACCATTGGTCATGACTAGCACTTAAAAGGACTGCTCATCCTTTGCCATTGATGCCCTATTATATTTTAACAGGTAGTAATAATTCTTACAGGATCACTGGTTTCATGAGTTGAAAGCCAGCCAATAGATCTGATTTAAGAAATCCCCTCTTCACCAAAAATCTGCCTGATATTTTAGGATTTAGTGTTGATTCAAATGCACACTAACTTTATTGGCAACATATGGAGATGGTTTAGCATTAACTGATGGATTCTAGGGCTGACATGTTGCCTGATACACTTTAGATCAAGTATGTCAAACTCATGGCCTGTGGGCCACATGTGGTCCACAATGAATATTTTTGTGGCCAGGCCAATATAACTATATGTAAGAAACTTTTAAATAAAAAATTTGTAACTTAATTTTCACAATATCCTGTTATACATAACTATTAATAACGAACTACAACGTTTGCTAATGACTGATTACTATAATCGTGTTGCATTCATTTCCCTTACAAGCCTTATGCACAGGCGCACCATTTCTCTCCACTAATACTAGCAGTGAATATTTTAGCTGCTGATTGCCACATCATTAGTCTTGGACTGACTTGTTTTGTGTGTGCAACAGGAAATATTTCGCTTTCGGAGAACAAGAAAAATAGGTTTATTTTAGTTACGCTTATTAATTTGCGCAGATATTCAGTGTCTGGTAAGTTAATGTTCAAGAAAAAATATTAATTTTTATTAAAATGTTATTTTATGTTAATGATTACTCATTTATTTCAGCCCTTTGTATTCAGCATGTCACTATCGAAATAAACTGACATTTCTATGAAAATTGAAGCTTTGTTTTTTTTGCATCCCATATAAACTTAAACCTTGTTTATTTGGCCTGTGTTAGCCTTTGAGTTTAACATGCTTTCTTTAGATAGATTGGTCCATACACACAAGAGAGTGTCAATCTTAAATAGCTTCCCCAAGAAATTTTTACTTCTTAAAGAAGTGGTTTCCAGACATTTTAACTGAATACCATATCAATAACAATTATATTTACAAGTAAATATGCTTATAGTCTGGAATATGCATACTTATTTATCCATAAATTACATATAAATCCTACTATTTTAACATATCATGACTCATAAAATATATTTAAATGTTTTAAATGATAAATAAACATTAAATTAGAGATTATAAAATAATAACTGAAATATTTTATTGTATATATTTATTATTGTCATAAAATGCAATAGAATATTAATTCTATAAAATATTGATATAACATTTTATGGCAATCAAGTTTGAAGCTTTGATTCTAAATTTCATGTACTTTTTCTGTTTAGGTCAATCCTTAAATTTATAGCTGAAAAAGTTTCTTGCAAAGACAAAATTTTCCATAACTTAATTGAAACAACATCTACATATATATAAAAGCCTAAGAGACCATTATGACCGAACGACCGGATGACCAGATGACTGGCTGGTAGCTATGACTCACCTTGACCACCAGGGGGCAGACGCTCAATGCAGGAGCTGCCTCCTGATGGTCAGTGTGCTTCCACAGCCAACCTCCCATGGCCAGACAACCTCCCGTGGTCCCTCCCCCCACCCAGCTCACCCCGATTCGCTCCTATTGGGACTGGGCAAGATGAACCCGATTGTCCTTGATCACCAGTCAGGTTGAGGGACCCCAAACGTGCACAAATTCATGCACCGGGCCTCCAATCTATATATATAAAACCCTAATATGCAAATAGACCGAAGGGCGGAACAATCGAACACCTGAATAACTGAATAACTGAACAATCGGTTGCTATGATGTGAGCTGACCACCAGGGAGCGAGCGCGGAACACGGCGGGCGCCAACCACAGCAGAATGGTGAAGCAGGTGAGTAGGGGTGCCAGAGCAAGGAAGGGCGCCAGTCACTATCATTTGGGTGAGCCTCTGGTAGTTATTGAAAATTCTTTGCTCCCATGCACCGCGGTCCCACCCAGTGCTCACACCTGCTGCAGGCGCCGGCCCCACTCACTCAGCACCGTCAGTGGGTGCGAGCAACAGCTGCTGGCCCCGATTGCCGCTCAGGGCTTCTCCACCTCCCCCTCCCTGCACCAGAGCCACCATTCACACCCACTGCAGGTGCCAGCCCCACTCACACCCACTGCTGGCACCTGGCACCGGTCCCAAACACTCAGCACCATAAGCGGGTGCCAGAGGCGGCTGCTGGCCCCAATTGCCCCTGAAGTCTTCTCCACCTTCCCCTGCTCCTGAGGGGTGATCAGGGCAGCAGCTACTGCTTGCACCCGCTGGTGGCGCTGGCCCCGCTCACACCTGCTGCTATCAGCACATGGGAATGGCAGTGGTGGGAGTGGGGCTGCTGGCAAACAGGGAACTGGGGGCTGTAGCAGGAGGGGCTGGGCGGGGGCACAGAGGATGGGCAGAGACCAACCCCTGTGCCCACTATAGCCTCATGTCCTACAGTTCCTTTCAAGGTGCACGAATTCACGCACTGGGCCCCTAGTGCCCAAAAACATCATAACTGACATAATTTTGGGTTATCTGCACAGAGGCAGAGGCTATCTTAATCTGTGCTTTTAAAATAAGAATTTTTTCTTTCTTTCAAAAAACAGTCTCTGAAAGTAAATATAGAAAAATTCCCCTTGACATAAATTCCTGATGTCAAATATCTATGAGCCACATTTTATATATTCTTTATTGCCCCAATCTGAATGACCCAATACATATTTCTTGTAAATCACAACATTGCAGCCACATGATTAATTTTCTCTGTTCTGTAATTCAGATGAGGAACCGTGCTTGATATATTCTGCCATGGTTAAGGACTTCTGTGCCAGATCAATTCTCCTATCACTCAGGTAAAGCTTGGTGGTGGACATATGCCCTAAATTCAGGCATTTGGTTCCTCTCTCTCAGAACTTTGCATCTTGGGGGGTAGGGGGGTGGAAGGAGGCAGAATATGAATTGGTTTCTGCATATGTCTATGACTGGTCTTCTAACCTTCCCATTGGTTTTGTGTGTTGCTAATATCCTTTAAGTAAATATGTTAAATTAGCAAGATCAGGTTTTTATTACTTATAACTCTTACTTTCTTTTTTAAATATATTTTTTATTGATTTCAGAGAGGAAGGGAGAGGGAGAGGGATAATGAGATAGAAACATCAATGATGAGAGAGAATCATTGATTGGCTGCCTCCTGCACACCCCCTACTGGTGTTTGAGCCCTCAACCAAGGCTTGTGCCCTGACTGATAATAGAACTGTGACCTCCTGGTTGATGGGTCAATGTCAACCATTGAACCACAGCAGCTGGGCTACTTATAACTCTTGATAGAATTCTAATAATAGTAGCTTCCCATATAACCAACAATTTGGGGGTTTTATAGAGGGCAGCACAGAAAAAGATAGACCTAGATACACTGATCAGAAAAACCAACATTGAGACATAGTTTGAATTTGGCACCACATTTATATCTAACTTAATATCTGGAATTCTAAGCTCCATCCTTTTCTCTCACAACCAAACCTCCTCTCTTGGCTGATTAAAGCAGGCAAACATATTGAGTTACTAAGTTCATAATTGGGTTGTTGAATAAAAGAACTCTATTAATAAAAAACCAGAACCCCAAATACTTCAGATGTAGATGGCCTTAGGGAAGTGACAAGCTCAATCTTCAACAAGTGGAAAAAGAAAGGAGAAATGAAGGTGAATTCATTTACAGGAAACAGTTGTCAGAGTATTCATTATGCTAGCTGATTCTGATGAGTGGCCACTTGATCCAGGCAAGAATGAGAAAGGCTTATGGCAAAGGATAACTAAAAATATCAAGAACATTTATTTGAAATTTTTTAACAGAATTTCCTGCCATTTTATAAGTAATTATTGGTGCTTTAGAAATGAAAAGTATTTATATTGCCAGCATGGAAATATCAAGTATACCCCCATCTTGATATTGTATGTGAAGGTCTCCATGGAAGCCAAAACAAGAAAAAAAAAAAATTACAAATGTTCCAAACACGTGCTCACTTTAAAATCTAATGGAGATTTCCCAATTATCCTTCTTTCATTAATGAAGTTTAGAGTGTTAGCATGTGGTTTCACAAGCAGGAGGCCATGCACGAGGCACCCTAGTGCCAGGAGCATTTCCAAAATGAGCACAATGTTGGAGCCATATGGGAGGTTGATGGGAGAGATGGACCCTTAGAAACATCCATAATTTCCTTGATTTTATCATCATTCCAGTCCAGGAGTTTCTACCCTGGTCCAGATAAATTAGAAATGAGCCCCCAAATCACTCGTGATCAGCTTTGACATTGCCTATACCATGAAGAGAAATATATTGATCATGTTTCTTAAAACCACAGTGCTTTCCTTTCAAAAAGCAGTCTCTGAAGATGAATGTGGAAAAATTCCCTTTGCAGATCCTGATTACACATACACAAAGCAACATGAATATGGTCCACCTCATATTGCTGGAGGGAAAGGAACAACACATTTCAAATTAACATTCTTGGAATTGGTTTTCATTAAGATTTCAAAAGATGGTTTTCTCAGTTAAATACCACTTGATTTTTTAAAAAGCATATTAGCTGAGAAATACCAACCAGGTGATCTATCTAGATCTTGTACATGATGCTTAATCTGCAGTACTTTTTTTTTTTTTTTTTAGTCATCACTTACATTTGAAAACCCTATGTAATAAAGAGCTAATATGCAAATGGTCATCAGGCCTTCACACCCTCATGCCATCACACCGTAATGGCTCAGACACTCAACACTGGGGAGGGAGGAATGGGGACCAGCCAGGCTACAGACTGGGAGAGAGGCAAGCCACTCACCCCACAGTCCTGGGCGCCAACGGCTGCGCCTGTGCCTGCGGCCTAGGAGAGGGACAAGCCACCTGCCCCGTGGTCCCTTGGGGAGAGGGACAAGAACCTGTGTCTGTGGCCTGGGTGAAGCCACCTGCCCATAGTCCCCTGCAGCTATAGCTGGCCTGGGCGAAGTTGGCCCAGGTCCTGGGTGCCTGCGACCAGCCGGAAGAGGGAATCCTGGGTCCCGGGTGTGGGGAAAGGCAGAGGTGGTTAGGGGCAATCAGGCAGGCAGGCAGAGGGGTTAGGGATGATCAGGCAGGCAGGTGAGCAGTTAGGAGCCAGTGGTCCCAGATTGCGAGAGGGTGCAGGCCAGGCTGAGGGACGCCCCCCCCCCCCCCACACACACACACAGAATTTCACGCACCGGGCCTCTACTAACATAAATAAAAAGAAAATTTCATGTGGATTAGAAAATGATGCAACTACATTTGGAATAATTTCCTCTGAAAACTGGATAAACAGGAGATTGGTGCGACATGTTGAGAGAGTATTTGGGAAGTTTATCAGTACCTAAACTTTTGATAATATGCAATCTTTGCTTTACACAAAGATTTGTAAATGATAAAAAACTGATTTTTTTTTGTCATTTGGACACCTTTTGTTTTGTTTTATCTTGTTTTGTTTTGCTTTTGCTTTTGCTTTTGGGGTATGTGTCTGTGTCTGTGTGTGAGAGAGCAAGAGTGAGAGATCTTGAGGAAGATGAAGGGGACACAATAACTAAATACTCAACATTAAAGTAAAATGAATATGGTCCATTTATACAAAATGACATAAAATTTGGAGGGATAAAACACACATTGATTCTTAGATCCATATCCTGTTGGTCATACTTGACCACCATTCAGTAGAGGAAAATGGCGTCATAAAAGCTAAGCATTAGAAAGAAGAACTTGGCAGTGCATGAGGTCAGGCGGATTCAGGATGGCAGTGTAGGATGGTCCTGGATGAGGAAGACCTTGGACACACCTCCTCCCATGGACACAACAAATATACAACTATGTATGGGATAATTTCCTTTGAAAATGGGATAAATAGAACCTCTGCATGAAGGAATAAAAGGGCAGAATCCAGATGGGTAGGAGAGGCAGAGACATGGCCTCACCAAAGGTGGGGTCCGCCACAACCATGGAGATCTATACTTATAAAATATTTCAAAGGCACAGAACTTTTCTTTGAGGAGGAAGGGGTTGTGCTCCCCACTAGGCACCCTGACCTCTACATTCTGCACAGGAGAGATGAATCCCTAGAACACCTGGCTTTGAGAACCAAGTAAGAGTATGTCTAGGAAAACCACAGAACTATATAGAACCTTCTCTTAAAGGACTCACATACAAACTCACTCACCCGAGGACCCAGCTCAAAAGTACCAGTTCAAAAGATGCCTAGACCCTCTATGAGGAGGATCCACTTACTAATCTTATACATTGGCTAGAGAAGGAGAGAACTGTTAGGACTCTCTCCAGGGAGGAAGGTGTAAGCAGGCACTATTTTTGTGATCTCATCCTACTTTGCTAATGCCAGTGCGGACAGGGTCCTTCAGATGCTATTTTGGAACTCTCCTTCTAATCTGGAGCCAGTGAGCATGCTCTACTGAGAGCTTCACCTACTGCCTTGTCACAGCAGCAACTGCATGCCTCACAGCTGGAAAAGCAAGAGACCCCTGACCACCACTGCAATGACCTGCTGTCCACCATATCAGGCAGGTTCACAAGCTCCCACAGGGGATGGCCTGAGCACCTAGCTTTGGTGGCCAGAGAAGATTGTGCTTCTGGGATCCATGTGATACTGCCTACACAGGCTGTTCCTTTAAGACTGGGAAAGGTAGCTGATTTACCTAATACATAGAAACAACATGGAGAGTGTGACAAAATGAGGGGACAAAATAAAATGTTCCAAAACAAAGAATAAGATAAAAACTCAGAAAAAAACAAATTAATAAAATGGAGATAATCAATCTCCCTGAGAAAAAGTTCAAAGTAATGGTCATAAAGATGCTCACTGAACACAGGAGAAGAATGGGTGGACACAGTGAGATCTTCAACAAAGAGATAGATGTAAAAAAAGTTACAGAGCTGAAGAATACAATAACTGTACCGAAAAATACACTAGAGAAGTTCAATAGCAAAATGGATGAAACAGAAGAATGGATCTGTGAGCTGGAGGACAAAGCAATATACTCACCCAGACAAAGGAGCAAAAAGAAAAATAATTTTAAAATACAGATATCTTAAGGGACCTTAGGGATAGTATCAAGGAAAATGACATTCACTTATAGGGGTTCCAGAAGGACCACTACTAATATAGTAACCTAGATGTTCCTTGTCCCTGTGATCTTACACTGCATAAAGTATAATGTCGTGACCCCTCTCTTTTAGACCACTGGCCATGATAACTACAGAACAGTTATGCCCAGCCTAAGTCTTAGGAAATGAGAGTTCAGAAGATTCTGCTACTTCTTTTGAAAGTCCCCCCACACCCTCAAATCCTGTTATGTTTGTACTGATTGGTGCTAGAGGCATGTAATGACAGAAACAAAGAACAATGTAGTTTCAAACACCAGTCTACTATACTTGGAGTTGGTAGAGATAAAGCATCTCAATCATAATAAATAGATGAACACCTACTTTACTTTTCCCAAGTAAAGCATGAGGCCCTCAGGACAATGAGGTTCTGATCAGCTCCCCACAGAAGGAGAACTGTGGGGAGACTTTATAATCTAGAAGCTAGTAAGCATTTCTAGAGGAGAATCTGGTTTTCTGCAGTAAATCACCTAGATGTCTTTGTTTTCCACAGTGAAAATTGCCTCTGATATGATCCCTAAGGACACTTCCAGCTCTGACATTCCTCAAGGCAATGCTCAGTCCTATTAAACCCTTACTCCAAAGAATAATTTTATCTTAAACATAGAAAAATCACACAGGAACTGCAACGGGTGAGGCATAGAATGAGGCCTTTTTGCTGTTCTTATCACTGGTTAAATGCATTTGAGAAGAATGGCCTATTGAGAAAAACTATTAGCTTTTTGTACAAACTTGAAATGCAGAGTAGTAAAAATCTGTCAAATGCAGAATTTTATTGTGCATAAATCTATACACTAGCCGATATTCATTAAATGGACCTCTCACTGTTAGCAATTATGTTCCGCCTTGGCACACACAACTTTTAATTCATTGTGTTGGTAGCGTCGTGGGCTCTCGGTTCTTGACTTTGTGAAGAAAAGAGTTTACAACACTCATCCAGGTAATTTTGAGATTGTGTTTATTAAAGCTGAGTGCAGTGAAGCAAAGGAAAAGCTGAAGATAGAAGAGGCTAGATCGCAGTAACAGGAGTGAGCGTAGGCAGAGCTGCCTTGGCCCTTTGGAAACATGAGGAAGAGTCTGAGCTTAGGTGTGGCTGCCTTGCCCCTTTAGAAAGTCACAGAGGCAGGAGTGAGCCAGAGGGGATGTGTGGACTCAGGAAACAAGTTACAGAGGCTAAAGGGGGCCCTTGGAGAACAAAAGCAAAGACACTCGCCTTAGGAAGAAGGGGAGCTGAAAGGTGCAGGTGTGCTCAAGAGAGAGACAGACAGAGAGAGAGAGAGAGAGACAGAGAGAGAGAGAGAACACTGGGTTCTTTGCCTTAAGAGTTTTTATCCTTTTTTTATAATATATTTTATTGATTTTTTACAGAGAGGAAGGGAGAGGGATAGAGAGTTAGAAACATCGATGAGAGAGTAACATCGATCAGCTGCCTCCTGCACACCCCCTACTGGGGATATGCATCCGCAACCAAGGTACATGCCCTTGACTGGAATCGAACCCGGGACCCTTCAGTCCGCAGGCCGACACCCTATCCACTGAGCCAAACCAGTTAGGGCATATCCTTTTCTTAAAGGCAGAAATTTTAGGGGAGGTCCCAGGAGAGGATTTCAATAGAATATGCATCAACTTTCTAGTTGTGTCCTTTCAGCGTCTTGGTCTCTACGCTGGGGTAGGTATTCATTGGTCATTGTATCTGGTCCTGATGTCAGTCATGGTGTCACTTTGTCTGGTTTTGTTGATTTTCTGGGCCTGGAGCTGAAACACAACTGATGCCTGGATATTTTCTCTAAGTTAATCAAAACTGTCTCTGTGGTTAACAGACCTGAGACTTTGTTCCTAAGATTATTTGATGTTGATCAAAACCTCATTGTCCTGAGGGCTTCATGCTTAAGAGAGTAGTTGTTCAAGGGAGAAGGGGGCAGGTGAGTCAGAGAGCTGGATGAGGCAAGTTTGAAACAGCCATCTGTTTTAGTTTCCCCATTTCATTTGCCAAGGAATTTTCCTGGCTTCTTATTATCCTGCCTTTATTTAAACTCAACACTTTCTTTTAGTGCAAGTGTTTGCTTTCGGCAATGGGCTTATTTGCAAAGGGCTCAGGGGCATGTTTCTCCCTAATCTGAAGTCTAAATTTATTCCAAGTTCTCTTTCTAACAGGTTAATTTTTCTCTCATCTCCCTTTGGGTTCTCACAGTCTCTAGGTCCATTCCCTTCTGTTGTGCTCTCAGATGCCCTCAGAGGATGAAGAGGATGGAGAACTATGGGGAGCATGGTACAGAGATCTGGGCTCTAAAGAGAACATAATTAATCAAAGCATCAGAAATTCTTCTGGGAAACTCTTAAAGTACAATACCCTCGGTCAAACAGTAAAAAAAAAAACCATAAAACGAAACAGATTAAATATAATAAGTGCTGGGCATTATCTATAGATGTGTCATTTCATTCAGTCTTCATTACAGCCTATACAAACTAATATTATTATTTACTGTGAGGACACTAAGGCTAAGAGGGTTACTTACTTGTCCAAATTTTTGCAGCTTACAAGTGCCAGACTTACACATTGTGCCCTTGTCTGAAACTGAAGTCTCCACTTTTAATCACTGTATTAACCACTCTATACAAAGCCTCCATTCAACAGCCCCAAAGTTAAGAAAATTTGATTAACATTAGCAAGTCAAACGCTGTTTTCCACAGTTTGAATAGGCTATATTGTTATTTTAATTACCACCTTTGACTCTTGATAAGCAACAATCAAATTTAGCTTTAAGTTTCTTCAATGCCCTCTCTTTGCTGTGATCCTATATAATAAAAGCCTAATATGCAAATTGTCCCCTCAATCAGGAGTTTGGCTGGGAGTTCGACCACTTGACCAGTCGCTATGATGCACACTGACCACCAGGGGGCAGACGCTCTGACCAGTAGGTTAGCTTGCTGCAGGCACTGGTGGGCTGGACTGGAAAGTGAGGTGTGAGGTGAGAGCCATCAGGAAGCTCCCAGGGTTTGGCCCAAGCCCCAGGTGGAGGTGGGCAGGGGCGGGAGCCATGAGGGACAGGTTGTGCAGGAGGCTGTGCAACTTACAATCTTCAGAGCTGCTTATTTTTATTTAAGTTTCACTAACTATTCCAGGAGAGTGGTTAGCATCATTATGGGGAGACAGGCCAGGCGCGCCTGCCTAAGGCTAAGTGGAGGCCTCAGGCTCCCAGGGATGCAGCAGAGAGGGGGAAGGAGCCCAGGGTTAAGTCGGGGAAACCAAGTCCAAAACTTGAAAGGAAGTGGGAAGCAGCAAGGGGCGGAGGCCAACAACTGCACAGGGGCCTAGAAAAGCTGCTGGGTGGGGGCAGCCGAGGAGCCTGATGCCTCTCTCATGGGACAGGCTCCACATTCCTCCCTCCTCCTCCCCGTGACCCATCACCCCAGCTCTCCTCTGAGACACTGCCTGGGTTCACCCTCCATAGCCCCGCCCTGCCCCACCCTGCCCACACAGCCTTTGGGGAGCTCTGCCCCAGAGGAGAAAGGGGGAGGCTGCAGACAGGAGGTCGTAGGAGGAGAGGGCAGAGCAGGGCCCACCAAGTTAGATGGAGGGGAGGGAGAGACCCACAGGACCGGGGACAGAGATGGGAGGGGAAGGAGGGCCATGCAGTAGCGCCACCCTTGGTTGAAGCAGAAATCCTGACCCCATTTTACAGACCCAAGCAGAGTGTGTGAGGGGGTAGGGGATGAAGACAAAAGAGAGTGTGAGGGGACTGGATGGATGGAGAGCAGTGACATTTGATTCATGGCCTATTTATTTGTATTAATATATTTTTATTGATTTCAGAGAGAAAGGCAGAGGGAGATAGAAACATGAATGATGAGAAGGAATCAATCTGCTGACTCCCGCATGCCCCCTGCTGGGGATTGAACCCGCAACCCAGGAATGTGCCCTTGACCAGAATCGAACCCAGAACCCTTCAGTCCGCAGGCCATGGCTTTATCCACTGAGCCAAACCATCTAGGGCAGGGGTGGGCAAACTTTTTGACTCGAGGGCCACAATGGGTTCTTAAACTGGACAGGAGGGCTTGAACAAAAGCATGGATGGAGTGTTTGTGTGAACTAATATAAATTCAAAGTAAACATCATTACATAAAAGGGTACGGTCATTTTTTTCAATAGTTTTATTCATTTCAAACGGGCTGGATCCGGCCCACAGGCCGTAGTTTGCCCACGGCTGATCTAGGGCGACACATAGCCTGTTTAAAACCGTTGCAGTAGGCTGAGCAGGGGTCTTACCATGATGGTGTTACCTGATAATGAGGGTGTCTCTCCTTATATTGGGGTAATCGGAACTGCAGTGAAGTAAAGACACACCCATGGAGCCTGCAAAGGGTTTCCATGCACACAATGCAAATTACTTAGTGTGTCAGCTAAAGAGGTTGAGCAGAGCCTTGGAAGGACATGAGGTCTCCAAGACCAGGGGTTGGAGGGAAAGTGCATGTTGAGCATTCCGAGGCGTGAGTTACAATCTATATATATAAAAGCCTTTTAATATGCTAAGTGTCCAACCAACTGGTCGTTATGACGGGGCAGATGCTCCAACCAGCAGGTTAGCTTGCTGCTGGGGTCTGGCCTATCGGGACTGGTCGAGACAGTGCTGGACACCCCCTTGTTCCCTCCCGCAGTCCCTTCCTTGGTCCCTCCCCAGCCACTGGCCCCAATTAGCCCTGATTGGGACTGGGCAAGACAGCCTTGATCAGCCCCAATTGCCGGCCTGGTGGAGGGATCCCACCCATGCACAAGTGTGTGCACCAGGCCTCTAGTTAAAAGTAAATGTATACTAAAGAAAATTTGCTATTTTCAAGGTACATATGCAGAAGAGTTAAAAATTGGAAGCATGTTGTAGTGTGAATAACTGATTTTATTTTTTGTGCTATTATGTGATTTTTTTGTATATTGTGCATATTACTTTATGTTCCATCTGAATAATAGACTAGAATAATGGTGAGGATGTCACATTTTCTGGATGTTTGAATGATTATAACATTGGACCTTCACTTCTAATGACAATAGTGAATGTTTACTGGATGCATTCCCATATATTACCTCATTTGACCTTCACCACAAGCCTATGAGGTAGTTGCTATTATCCTATCCACAAATTCATGCAAAGCTGTCCTACACACCACACTAATGATCCAGCAAGGGTTGGAATCTTGGTTCTCTGATTCCAGATCTTATTCTAGGTCCATTCCATCACCCATAACTCCAAATTTAAAATATTCCAACACTTATAACCTTGTAATATAATAGTGTTCCTATTTCCTTCTCTCAGGCTTCCATTTGACTTTTCCAGGTTTACAAGAGTAGTGAAGTTAAGAAATACTAAAATCAATCAGATTCTTCCGCCCTAAATCCCCTGTACTAAATTAAAATATTTTCTTTCTGGAGGAGGGTCATAAAAAGCAGGCATAGAACTTTCCAGATTAGAACACAGTGAACCTAGGGTTGAATCCTATTATAGCCCAACATCTTGTAAATAGAATGTCTTCCACAATCAAGCTGCTCTGCCCTTCAGTAGTTGCCTGGACTACTTGGAAGTCATCAAGAGAAAAAGTTATTCCTATTTCAGATAAAGTAGGGGCAAAAAGACAGTTGCTGACCTGAAGACACTTGGTTAAAGATTTCAATTGCAGTAGTTATTTGCTGGGTAGCAACACTATATTTACTCTATTTTCTCTCATGTATTAATCTGAAAATAATAATAATATACATAATCTTTACTATTTATTCCATGTTAATCACTTTACCAAAATTTCCATTAACTAATTTAATTAATAATCATTTTAAAAAACAATGACATAGATACTATTGATATTTCCATTTTATGGACAAGGAGACTGAGACAAGATAGTATAGTCAATGAGCCCTTGAGTAGAAGAAACCCTAAGAAACTCACTTAATTCTCTGACTCTCAATTGCCACATGTTAAACATGGAATTAATAGCATAATCTCAGTTCTACACTGGGTATTATGGGATCTACAAAATCAATCTATTGTATCTTCTCTTTCAAGAGCTGAGAATTAATTTTAGTGAGAAGCTTTTCACATGTTCAAAATTAAAGATGAATTTTAATACAAAATGGAAAGTGAGGTAAAATGTGATAATGCAGAGAAAAGACAAGAATCACTGAGTACTATTTTACCCTCCTGGATATATAAAGGCTCTGAGTCCTGCATGAAAGGAAACTGTTGACCTTGGCTCAATTAGTTTCCCCAAACATTTGATGGAAAGGGACAAGGTGAGGAGCTCAGAACGTATCTTCCCAACCTCATTCTAGGGTACTGGCTCCCTAGACAACAGATAGGAGACAACCTGAAATTCATTAAACATCTGGGTGCTCTTTTCAAAGATCAGAGCCAAACTAAATAAACTAAAGGGAATTATAATAAAAAATGGAAATGTGCTTCTGATAAAGCTTACCATTGTTAGTGAGGGTTCAGGAGGAGAGCAAGTTTACTAGAGGGAGAAGGAATTTGATCTTGATGATGAAGAGTGCAAATTTGGGGTCTTGCAGTGCACAAAGGGGTGATAGAGAGCACTGCAGTTATAGGAAAGCACAACTTTCCATTTCTATTTATTCCCTTGGAATATGGTCTTTTCCAATTTGTTATGCCTTTCTAATGATGCCACACTGCACATGTCTTAATTAACAAGCATATAGGATAATTCTGTGCCTGCCTCCCAATGAACGTCCAGAAAACAAGGCGATGAGATCCAAGAGAATCAAAGACATAAATTGCCAGTTCCTAAACTGATGTTGTCAGTGTGTGGCTGAGGTTGACAAAAAGTCATTATCTTCCTATTACTGGGCTTCTGGGATCAATTAATTCAATATTTCACAGGCTCCCCAGACAAAAAATAGGAGGGAACTTGCAATTAATTAAGCACCTATTCTTTTTCAGAGATCACTTCTGAAGCTCAGTAGCTGAACTAAATAAACTAAAAGGGAACTGTAATGAAAGAAAAGAAAATATGCTTCTGATAAAGCTTATGATTGTTAGTTAAATAGAAACTGAATCCACACTAGAGCACTGAGGTAAACGGCAAAACCTACCCAGAAAAATAAGCCCCCTGCTCCCTCAGTTCTGAATTAGGTGTCCAAGGCCAGGGTCTCAATCTTAATGCTAACATTAATTCAATCAGAACTCTGAAGGTATCACACAGCCTCAATGTGCTTATTTGTGAAGTGGATTCTGTGAGTTTGGTTTCAAATCCCCATGGAGTGTTCTGAGAATGAAACAAGATCAGGTAAATAGATTTTGAAAGCTCTGATGGATCATAATAATGCAAGGGATAAAAGAACAGCCTGGAAATTTCAGGTTAGAGACTAGAAATATGTTTTTTTAACTAATAATTATTATTTCAATTAATCTCACATCATTTGGATAATGACTGTCTAGTTTGTCCCCTTACTCTGACTATGTCTGCACAAGCAAAATTAAATGGAGCCACAGATATGCTTGCTACTCAGAAATTGTAAGTAGGTTCCTGATCGATTGACAATGCCTACCTGAACCCGTCTGTTGAGAAGTTGGAAGCCACATCTGGAAGTGGCATCAATTAGTGTTGTCTGCCATGGTCATAGAATTGAGGTAGGAAAGACCTGCACGCCAGCTATTAATCTTCTCTACCCTACTTCTATTAATTAAGTCCTATTATTCAGATAATTACATATTTCAGATTTAAGACCACTTAGGCAGGCATTCACTGCCCTCCTCTGTGAATTAAATCTCTTTTCACTTTCTGGCCAAAATGCTCAATACTCTCTTTCATGTATTGTTTTTCAAACCACACAGGTCTCTTATCCTCTTCCTATACCCTGTATTCTCATGATGTCCATTGTTTGAGTCCTGCTTTTATTAATATTAACTATTTGTGGAGTGGTTATGGTATGCCAGGCATTTTCCCCAGTGCTTTCCACATACCATCTCATTTAATTCTAGAAGAGTAATAAAAATATATTATCATCTTCATTTTTACATATGAGAAAACTGAGACTTACACAAGTTATGTAACTTGTCCCAAAGAACATCTCTATATATAAAAACCAAAGCAACTGAACAACCAAACAACCATTTGACTGGTAGCTATGATGCTCACTGACCACCAGGGGGCAGACGCTCAAAGCAGGAGCTGCCCCCCAGTGGTCAGTATGCTCCCATTGTGGGAACACTGCCCAGCTGATCCATGGGTGCCAGAAGCCAGGCTCACGGCTGGCAAGAGCAGCTGCAGCTGCACAAGCCTTTCCAGCCTCAGTGGCAGTGCTACCAAGCAGCAGCAGTGGCAAGCATAGCAGGGGCCAGTATGTGTGGGAGTGGCCTGGTGCCTGGCCCAGACTTGGGCTCCTCCCAGGCCACCTGCTGTTTCGAGTACTACTACATCCCTCGGGGGATGTTGGGCCAAAACTGGCAGTCCGACATCCCCTGAGGGGTCCTGGATTGCGAGAGGGCGCAGGCCAGGGCAGGGGTGGGCAAACTTTTTGACTCGAGGGCCACAATGGGTTCTTAAACTGGACCAGAGGGCCGGAACAAAAGCATGGATGGAGTGTTTGTGTGAACTAATATAAATTCAAAGTAAACATCATTACATAAAAGGGTATGGTCTTTTATTTCAATAGTTTTATTCATTTCAAATGGGCCGGATCTGGCCCACGGGCCGTAGTTTGCCCACGGCTGGGCCAGGGTGAGGGACCCCACGAATCCATGCACTGAGCCTCTAGTCAATAATAATTATCAGTCTAGAATTCCCTCCTTGCCTTGTCCAGTGGTCTAATCCTATCTAACTGGCACTTTCTCAATGAAGCCTTTCTTGATCTTCCCTGTCTCAAGGTTCCTTTCCTTTCAGTGACCACTACAGCAATCCACCAGTTCTATATTCATAAAGTTATCCCATATAACCTTGAAATATTCAGATTGATTAAAAAATATTTGTATATAGTGAGCCATGCTAGGCACTGGATATTCAGAGGGGACGAAGACAGTGTCTGCCATTGAGTAACTTACAAGCAGGCAAAGGGGAAGACATGTCAAAAGATGTAATAATATGGTATAGTATATGCAATAACTTATACACATACACACACACACAATGTAGCTAAAATTCTTAGGGAAGGCAGTTAGGAGGATGTGACATCTGAGCTGAGTATGACAAGAAAAAATATTCAGCTTTTAGCTTTCAGGCTTGAGCAAATGGGTCAAAGATAGTATTTACAGAGTAGGATAGGAGAGGGCCAGCTCCTAATTTTATTATAGGACATGTTGAATATTTGTGAGATATTTAAATGTTTCTGTCTTTTTTATTTGAACATGCCCAGGTGAGAAGTCTGAGGAAGTTAGTTTAGGAATTAGCACTTAAAAGAAGAAAGTAGATGGCTTTACCTCATCACCAGCAAAAGGTTAAGGTAATATTATTCACTTTTGTTTAACACATTTCTCCTTTTGATGAAGGTATAAGCTCCATGACCTGCCTCCTTCCACCAGGAGTCTCTTCTCTGCCTCCTCCAAGGGACTTGTCTGAGCCTCTGCCTGACTTGGGCATTAGCACTACAGGCAAAGTCAATGAGGGGTGGCAGAGCAGAGCCCCGTAAAACATTAGCATTTAAGGGTCAGGCAGAGGCACGTGAGCCTACAAAGGACAAAGAAGGTGAAGCTAGTGTGGAATGAAGAAAACCAGAGAGAGTTGTCATGGGAACAAGGTAGAGAGCAACAGAAGAAGGACTACTGTGAAATGGCCAGGACAGGTAAGAATATACATATATATGAATTCAGATATATAGGTACACAGGGTTCCTCGGGGAGAAAGAATATGATACCAGATGTAAGCATGGAAATGCAATAAACAATGACAATCATAACAAACAATCCTATATAATAAAGATGTAATATGCAAATGATCATTACCTAATGACCAACCGCATAAGGACCGGATCACGATCAGCAGGAGGGTGGGGCAGCCAGCTACAAGCCTGTGGCAGAGGGCTATAGGAGGGGGCAGGGCAGCAAGCTATGATGGGGGGTGGGGGGAGGGTGGGTGGGGAGAGCTACAGGAGGGCCACAGCCAGCTACTGGTGCACGGATTTGTGCACAGGACTACTAGTATTAATATAATAAACAAAAATTTAAGAATAATGTTTTGTGGTGTTAAAAGGATATGTACAGTTAAAAAACTTAAAACTTTCTGGTTTTCTAGTAGTGGGTAAGTTGTGTGTATTGATTTCCAAATTTTTAACCAACTTTGCTGAGGAGGTTTTTTTGGTACATGTGTGAAGGAAGGAGGGAAGTGGAGGGGAGGAAGGTGGAAAGAGGGAGAGAATTTATAGGCTGATTCCACAATGTTGTAGATATTTAAAGGGACAAGAACAACCAAGATTTTATTTAAAGAGAATGAATTTGGAAGACTTATTCTCTAAATATCATAGTATATTATAAAGTAACAGTAATAATGACAAAACTATATTAGCACAAGTATAGAAATAAAGAGACCAATGAAATAAATAAAATGGAGTCCAAAATAAATAAAAAGAGTCCAAAAACAGACACTTATATGTATGGTCACATGACTGATGACAAAGGTAACTACAGTAAAGTAGGAAAGCCATGGTCTTTTCGATAAATTATGCTAGATAAACTGGATATCCACTTGAAAAAAATCTTAAGTTCTATTTTCTACTGCATACAAAAATTAATTCTAGATAGAGTGTTAACCTAAACAGAAAAAGTAAGACAATAAGCTTGTAGAAGATATCATAGGAGATTATCTTTATGACCATGAGGGAAAAAGACCTGGCCGGTGGGTAGAGGCTGGGAGGAGGGAGATAAAGGGGGGCAGGATGGGAGATATTTGTAATACTATCAACAATAAAACCTATATTTTAAAAAATAAAGATTTCTTATACAGGAATATTTCAAATATAAGTTCTTCTCTTATCAGAAAACAAAACAGCATAGAGAGTATGAAATTCAAGCAAAAACAGTGGGTAAATATGTTTGTAATACATTTATCTAACAAGGACTCATAATACATTAAAACTTCTAAAAATTAATTAAAAATAGAAAAAATGGACAAATAGACATTTCTCCAAAGAGATATCCAAATTACTAATAAACATATGAAAAAAGCTCAACTTCATTATTTACTAAGGAAATTCAAATTAAATCCACAGTGAGATACTATTTCATATCAGCCAAAAAGGCTAACATGAAAAAAACAAAACTAGTTGGCAGGGATGTGGTACAGCTGGAACCCCATACACTGCTTTTCCAGAACAACCATTTTGGGGAACACTTTGGTAATATATATTTCTGGTAATAATATATTTTATTTTTAAAAATATATCTTTATTGATTTCAGAGAGGAAGGAAGAGGGAGAGAGAGACAGAAACTTCAATGATGAGACAGAATCACTTATTGGCTGCCTCCTGCATGCCCCATACTGGGGATTGAGCCTGCAACCTGGGCATGTGCCCTCACCAGGAATTGAATTGAACCATGACCTCCTAGCTCATAGTCAATGCTCAACCACTAAGTCAAGCCAGCCGGGTGATAATACATATTGTATTTTATTTATTTTTTAAAAATATTTTTATTGGTTTTTAGAGAGGGAGATGAGAGAGAGAGAGAGAGAGAGAGAGAGAGAGAGAGAGAGAGAGAGAGATGAAAGAGGAACATCATCGATCGGCTGCCTTCTGCACACCCCATACTAGGGATGGAGCCCAAAACCCTGGCATGTGCCCTGACCAGGAATCGAATCAGCGACTTCTTGGTTCCTGGGTTGACAATCAACCGCTGAGCCACACGGGCCGGGCCCGTAATTCATATTTTAAAGTGAAAGTGCATACCCTATTATCCTCATAAATACATACTCAACAAAATGCTTAAATGTGTGCATCAAAGGATACAAAAGATTATTCACAGCAACATTAATCCTAGTAGCCAAAACTAAAAACAACACAAATGCCAAATGTCCATCAATAGAATAGATTTAAAAACTGTGGTATATTCATACAAGGGTCATATCCAGAAATGAAAATAAAGATTACTATACCCAACAGAGATCAATCTCAAATATAATATTAAGCAAAGGAAGCCAGATCTGAAGGAGTACATTCTGTGTGTTTCCCTTTTTTATAAAGTTCAAGACAGATAAAACTAATATTGCATGAAAACTAAATTGTGAACTATAGAGAATACTGACTGGGCTTAAGGGTTTTCTGGGATGCTGGTAATATTCTACATTCTAGTGTGGGTGCTGGTTTCATAAGTGTATTTATGATGCTGTCCACTATGATCTATGTATCTTTATGAATATACAGGGTGGGGCAAAAGTGAGTTTGATGAACTTGCCTAGGAAAAGGAGAGTGAAAACCTTGCCAACCAGCAATATTTACACCTGACCAGAGGAGGAGACCTTCAGTGGAGGCTTTAGTAATACCATTATGATTAGGTAGTTATTAATAATAGAAAAAAAACAAAGGGAAAGCTAAACTTTATAGGCATGTCCCCTGAAAAACATTGCGGGGAGGGGCTGAACAAAGGGAAGACAGCCACAAGCTCGGTGAAGTTGGGATAGCATAGGGAAGATACTTGCCTGTCAATCACACCTGGGGACAGAGATGGTTGGCCAGAATGGACATGGCCACTATAAGCTTATGAAGATTTGTGATACTTAATTCCCTGAACAGAAAAGCTCCCTCTCTTATGCTCTGGGTTCCTGTTGGCACTCTTGGCTCATGCTTGGCTTCCTGGCATTCTCCCATGGGGCCCACAGCCATCCGGACGCCCACACATAATGTACTAATGGATTGCAGCTAGCCTAATGCTGTACTGGACCCTGCTCCAACATGAAAAGGAAACCTTGGACACTCGCTCTGATTTTAGTTCTACTGAAACCCCAGCTATACTTCTTGTATGACTGGACTAAGAGAAACAGGACTTTAGAAACACGAGATTTAACTCCATGCAAATAAAAATCACTCCTTCTGCATGGGAGTTTCAGAAAATTCCTTTTTTCAGAAAATTGTAAAAAGTCCTCCCTCAGCAGCACCCAATGGGGAAGAGGATCCCCCTTTTTATTTGATAACATTAGGAAAATTACAGTGAAAACCTAGCTATCCATTTCTTACCAGTATATTCTCTCTGACTCATTTTGGCTTTCAGCTGGGGAACCCAGAGCAATGCTTTCATTCACTTATTCACACACCAATTCAACAAATACTTTGGAGCACTGACCCTGTGCTAATCGCTGTGCCAAACTCTGGCTATATAAAAAAAAACAACAACAAGTGAGTGTTGCTTTTGAGGAATTGCATGCTTTGTACCTCGTATATTAAACTATTGTGGGTAAGCAAATTAATGAATGAATAAACATAAAGGGATATTTGAGGATTGGATGACTGGTTAATAATAATTTTTATTGATGATCTGTGGACATAACCAGAGGCTCCCTGAAACCAAATATAAAAGTTTAGTTTTCTGTACTAGAATTGGATTTTGTAATCCCTGATTCCCTTATTGAGCTACAAGACGCATCTTGATGTAATTCTTCAAATTCTGACTAGTTTTGTTCCTTGTGGCATCTTCAAAATATGAAACATCAAAATGTCTAATTAGAAGAAAATGGATGAAACACACAGTACAAACCAAATCTCATACAGTAGCTCTCTGTATTCCTCTCTCTTCCCATAGAAATATCAGTTATGAAATGAAAGTGTGTGAAGTTGAGCTATGTGAATACAAATATGGAAAATTACAATGAAATCCTAGCTACTCATTTTTTACCAGGATATTTTGCTTTACTTATTTGGAGAGAAACACATATTCCTGTATTTCCCAAGCTCATGACTATTTAAAAACTCCTTTGAAATGTTCCCCCCCCCCCCCAGAATATTCAGAGAGTGATGTGTTATCATTTGTGTTTATGTCTTCAGACAGGAACAGTAATCTGCATGGGTCTTGCTCAGAGGTGAAAGAAATACACAAGGAAGATGCAATCATCATCATCATCATTATGCTATGGGGCTTACAAATTACCTTACCATCTTTATATCACTTTCATCACCATTATTTCTTTCATTGCTTATATGACACTATTAGGAGTGTATTTTTATCTTTACACACACACAAACACAGACAAAGGCCTACCATTGAGAGATGTGAGATGTTGGGCCCAAGGTCACATTAATAAGTGGCATAGACAGCACTAGAATCCATAATTTTTTGTCTTCAAATCCAGGTGTTTTTTTTCCTACTTACCCAATGTATTAGAAATTTGCCACAGACTGGGTTTTCTGGGAAGTATCCTTGGAATTAACACCTGTAAAAGGGAAGGGGTGGGATAGAAACAGGATTCAGCAGAGAGAAGTTGAGCTGTGAAGCAATCCCAATGACCTCCTTGGCCAATCCACAGGGAAGTCAGGAACTAAAACAGCCCACATTGTCCTAAAATGGACAGGTCTAAATCCCAACCTTGAACAGTCATCCCAGTCCTCTCCTTCTGGAACTCCACTTATACTTATATTAAGTCTTTTCACTGTGTCTCCATGTTCCTTCTGCTCTGTATTTTCATCCTCTTGTCTGTGTTTCAGGCTAGATTATTTTCTTTTGACCCTCCTTCCACTTCTCTACTCTACCGAATAAACTGCTAAATTTACCTATTGTGTTAAATTGAAATATAGTTTTTCTTCTCTTTTGTATATATCTAGCCTTTTTGCAGATATGAGTTTTCCATGGAAATTCTCTGTCTTGTCATTTAAAATCTTGGGGCATATTAGTTAGTTATTTTAAAATCATAATTATTAATATGTGAATCTCTGTGGTCTCATTATGATCTTGAAGTCATTGGTCAATTTTTGTCTTTTTGACACCCAGTGATTTTTTAAAAAATTTTTCAAATCCCAGAGGCCTCTGAAGCTGTGGATAATGTAGTCTGTCTCCAGAAATTTGCTTCTGCTCCTAGCAGGCAGTTTGAGTAGGGACAGATCATTTTAACATAATTATAGGTTTAGTTTCTTTAAAGGCAGACTTCCATCTTTTATAGGGGTTAATTTATTTCTGGTTCACCCGTACTATTAGAATAAGCTCACAATTTAAAACCTGGAGTATTTTCTAGGGAACTTCTGCTTGATGGGCTTTGAACTACAATTTGTCTCTCCTCCCACCCCCCCTCAGCTCCACAAAACTCCCAAAAGTTCTACTCAGCTTTTTAGTCTTTGATGGGCAGTTTTTAATTGGTTAATGCCTTGAAAAAAATGGTACTGAATGTCAGTTTTAGCTGAGTTCCTCTTCTCCCTGGGACTTATCCCTCAAATGCTCACTGCCTTAGTACTTCTTCAATATATTTAAACTGATTTTTTGGGTATACTTTTCTGGTATTCTCAGGGGAAGTCATTGTTTCAAACAAGAACATTGCTGGAAGTAGAAACCTCCACCTATAAATCTGAATCTATTTTATACTAGAAGGACAAATCAGTATAACACAGTGGGTAAAAGCTCACACTCCAGAGTCAGATCGCCCCAGGTTTGCATCTGAGTGCCACCATTTATTAACTGTGTCACTGCTCTAGTAACCTGGACTTTTTGAGCCTTTTCCTGTAACTATAAAATGGGGAAATTGATTAGTGTATAACATATATTTAGTGTGCAATAAGCATTGCTTGGCATCATAATCACTTGAACTCTAATACTTACTGCTCCTATTTTTACTTTACCACCATGAAACAGTAAAGATTAAGTCTCTTCACATGCAATACTTTGTACTCTATAAGAACTCTTTTAGATATTACTATACTAACCTACCCACTTTCAATTTCAGACAAACTGAGTTTTAGATCATCTGAGTGACTTAGTACAGAGATTACACTACTAATAAGTGGTAGATCTGACATTTACACACTAGTTCCTTTGATCCCAAATTGTGAGTTGTTTTTATAAAGTTTTTATAAAGAGCAGTAATGATATTTAGGATCTGTCTGGCTTAATGTTGATGTGGCCTAGACACATGCCATATTTAGATTCAATATTTAAAGATTACCTAATCTTACACCATAATTCCATAAATGGGGAAATCAAGGCTTAGAGGGGAACAGGTTTTTGTCTTGTTCACACAACTCAAAATGGGCAGAGTTAATGGAGCTAGAGCAAAGCCCGCAGGCTTTTCTCCACTTCCGATAGCTCCTTCCACAGCAAAAATATTTGCCTAGCAATAGCTGTGATTTTGACCCTGAAATATTAGTAGTAGCACTACATTCTCCCCCTTCATAAAGTGGAAAAGGAACAGAGAGGTGATCTTATCCCTCATGCTAATGCCTTATTATTATATTACACCAGCTTAAGGATTTTATCATGAAATTTTAAAATTTAAGGCAGCATTATCTGCTCAGCCAGGAGGCAAAGTCAAGATGAATGTTTATGATGTGTTCAATTCAATTACTGGTTTATTGTGTGTGATCTGGGCTATTATAAATCAATTCAAGTACAGGTTTCCCCTGCTATCGGAAACTAGAACCTTTCTATGAAACATGAACCTTTCTATGAAACCTATCCTAAGCTAAAATGACATAAAGCGAAAGGTGCCCCTCGCTTTCTGAAAGTTTGTATTTAGGCCACTTGGCTTTTATGAAAGACCTACATTAGGGCCTGTTTTCCCTAACTGGAAAAAATCCAGAGAGGTTTTACGCCTTTACAGAAACTGTTGTTACCCTATTAATGTAGATCTTTTGTAAAAGCCAAGTGGTGTAATGTGAACCTTCAGAAAGCAGGAGATACCTGGCTATAATATCAATTTCTCAAATAGCCTTAGAGTTTTATGTGTTGTGTTTTTGCTTTTCAATTTCATGGAGTATGCAGTAACTCTCCATGGAACAAATAATATCAACCTTTATTAGAAATACAAACTGCCTTTGGGTAGTTACATGTTAAAATAATATTGTGGCCTTATTAAACTTTGTTGAATCATTTATTAAGAAAACAATTACTGGGTGCCTGAAATCCTAAGGGAGAAACTTTAAAAAAAAATTTATCTTTATTGTTGAAAGTATTACAGATGTCCCCCAATTGATCCCTTCTAGCCCACACCTACCCACTCCCCACCTCAGGCCTTCATCACACTATTGTCTGTGTCCATGGGTTATGCGTATATGCATATAAATTCTTTGTTAATCTCTTCCCACCCACCCCGCCTTTCCTCTGAGATTTGACAGTCTGTTCCATAGGATCAGTCACATGTTCACTCCTAGACAACAGTTCTGGCTATCTGAGAGCATCATGTGAAAGGATGCCTACTTCTACAGCAAGCATGTCAAACTCATGGTCAGTGGGCTGCATGCCCTGAGGCCACAAGTTCTCATGCTTGTTCTCAACCTGTGGGTCGTGACCCCTTTGGGGGTCGAATGACCCTTTCACAGGGGTCGCCTAAGACCATTGGAAAACACATATATAATTACATATTGTTTTTGTGATTAATCACTATGCTTTAATTATGTTCAATTTGTAACAATGAAAATACATCCTGCATATCAGATATTTACATTACGATTCGTAACAGTAGCAAAATTACAGTTATGAAGCAGCAATGAAAATAATTTTATGGTTGGGGGTCACCACAACATGAGGAACTGTATTAAAGGGTCTCGGTATTAGGAAGGTTGAGAACCACTGCTCTACAGGAATCTTATGAGTGATGTTTGAAAAAAGACCTTTTTTCCAAAAGAATCTTTTGTTTTGGAGGGGCAGAATAGCTTGGCATAAAAGCAATAGGTCTCCCATAGAACTGAACTACACTCTGCATCTCATTTTGTGCTGAGTCATCCAAGTTGCTGATGGGGGAGAACAATATAGCTTGAAGTTAATGGAATCCTAGATGAAAGGAACATTTTTGGTCTTTATCCTAATGGGTATTGTCTTGCATCTGTTGCCATCTTCTTTTTTAAGCCATTTCCTTTTTTCCTTCTTTTTCTCTCTGAATTAAAAACATTTTTTTCCCTAAGTGCACACACCTGTAGAGTGAATTATTTTTTAAAAATCTGTTAACAGTCCCTTTTCTTCTGAGTAGTATTCTTTTCTCAATTTCAATTGGATCTAGTTTGTGAATGAAACTGGGCCATCCTGACCTTCGATTATTCACCTCTCCTCCCTTCAGCATTTGCTGCAGCTTTAACTCATAGACTCTAAATTTAGTAAACACTGTCTTTGATGACTTCCTACCTTCTCTCTGTTCCCTTCCGCTTCAAGTCTCTACTTCACTTTTCAACCCCTTCTTCAAAAACTTACCATTATTGTAATCATCACATCAATTGTCATATTGCAAAGGATTAAACAATTCACTCTAAGTTGAAAATTTAAAGTATTGATTCAACATAAGATTTGGATTTACAAAGACAGTCAGAAACTACAAATCTTATCTCCAAAGATTAAATAACTGATTTGGGGGGTAGAGGTAGGTATTTGGGATGAATGATCCTTCTCAGTTCCCCTAAAATATTATCGAATTTGCCCCCAGGAAAGTATGACTCATGTCATGTCAAAGAGGAAATAGTAACTTTCCAGACTATCAACTGGACAAACAATAAGTCCATATGTATGTACTTTTGCCCTAAATATTCTGTGGAAAGGATATATTGCCTTTTGTCTTTTAGGAGAAGCTTGTCTTGTCCCAAAGGACACAATTTCTCAAGGTAAAAACCAACAAGAGGTTAGGCTGACACACTGAAAAAAGTGAGTCATGATATCTGAGGCCTTTTTAAAAAAATAACAACTTTACTGAGATATAATTCACATATCATACAATTCATAAAATTGTATAATTCAACGACATTTAGTATATTCACAAGGTTGTACAATCATCACCACAACATTCATTAGAACATTTTCATCATCCCATAAAGATACTTTGTATCCATTAGCAGTCACTCTCCAATCCCCATTCTTTGAAAATTAGTCCCTGTAGGAAGTTCTAATGGTGAACACTGTATGTCTCACACTTGTTCACTTATTTTAGAGGACCAGGAGCCCGAGAAGGGACTCTCGTACACACTCCACCAATGGCATTCTTTGCAGGGCTGGATTGGACATTGGTAGTTTGAACCACAGGTACACTGAATTGCTGGGTGGAGTGTGATCACTCAATGTGCATCTGAGCTCAGCCCAGAACCCTGGTGCCCTGACTCCCAGCTTACGGCTTTTTCTACCATCACTCCGCTTTCTTTGGAATAAACTTTTAAAGCTGTGGGAAATGCTTCCTCCAAATCCAACACCAAATTCCTCCCCAACCTGTTGAACAATGCCTAATATTTCTTTCCTGGAAATCCTCACCCTTCTTTGTAGAAAATGGGGCACATAGAGAAAAGAGGCCAAAATGCACAACAGAATACAATGAGTTACATTCTGGGCCTCCATAGAAACATCGGAGGCTTAGGCCTGAGAAGGATAAAAGGACAACCAGCAATCCTTGGGAGGCATTGACGCTTTCCGACTTCCCACTGATCAAGGCCTGCTCTGAGGCAAGCGGCAGAAACTGGATTATTTCCAGGATGAATTGCTCTGAGGCTCAGTAACAGTCTTCAGTGCTTCAGTGAATTTGACCAGGTAGAAAAAAACAGTCCTTGTTTGTCTTTCTTGCTAAAAAATTACTGAATAGGCTGCCAAGTTCTTCAGGTGTGAAACCAACATAGCATCACTGAAAAAGGTATACATGAGTAAAAGTTGAGGTCCAAGGGTACTGCTTTGGGACAGAGAAGTCAGACTGACGCATCATTTCCATTGGAATAACATGAAGCTCTATGGTTACTTTTGCATTAAAAGAACAAGTCTGTTTTGTCTGATTCTTTGAAAATATCTTGCCTTAGGAAGAGAGTGTAATGGGAAAGGTATAATCTTGGGCATATCAAACAACAAACATACATCATGGCCTTGGAAAATGTATTTCTTCTAATAAGTTGATATTATCCTTCTGATTACATTATGCATCATGGAACTGGTTTGAAGAATAGATGATAAGATGTCCCTACAATTGTGTAATAGTGCCTCAAACACAGTAATATTATGACTATAATTGAGTCCTCCTGCCACAATATATCCTCATGTTCTCTCTCTTCAATTCTATTCCCAAAGAGAGTGAAAACTTAGTTTATGCCAAAGGGATAGTGATGAGAGGGGATTAATATTTACCCCCTCGCAATGACATTTGCAATCACTTAGGATAGTAAAAGACATAAATGAAATGTTTATCCAATGGTGGAATTCAGCTGTAAGTCAACCACTGGAGAAGCTATTTAGGGAAATGTGATGGGCTCTCAAATCAATATAGTAAAGAGAATGCCTCCTTTCTTGATGTATAAAAGTACCCCAAAGGCTTACAGTAAATGCATTTGCTCCAGACATCAGCTCCAGTGTGAGAGACTCCAAGATGAGTCTTCATAATGACAAAGTTCCAACATCTGTACCAGTCATGAGTTACAGGCAGGCTCTAGGTAAGAAATAGAAGTTTGTGGGACTCAGTTTTTCTGTCTGTCAAATGAGTTTAACTGGCTCACTCCCAAATAAGTGGGGATGTGTAACTCTCCACCAAGTTTAGAGTACTGGATGCCAGGGCTGGATATGAGGATAGAACTTTCCTATATGTAAGAAATGAACTGCTATGGACACTAAGCTATCACAAGAACTCTATCTTGCTGCTCATTTCAAAGAGTTGTTCTGCAATTCAAATGAGACAATCTGTGTGGTGATACTCTGAATGTCAGAAGTATTAATATTGCAAATTTATGAGAAACTTTTGTTTTTACACCAGAGGGAGAAAAATGCCTTCACCATTAAAGTATAAACCATATTTCACAGCTATTTGATGCATTCAGAATTTAAAGTTAACATAAGACAAATAAATTAGTTATACTATAGTTATGCGTCATCAAATCTGAGAACAGAGAGAGAACATTGTGTTTACAGATCAGAGTCCTGTGTTGGAGACCTAGTGATCCCACTTAGCAATTACGTGACCTCAGGCAAGTAGTATAACCTTAGTTGTACCATCTGGGGAAAGAACAAGGATAATTATGCCTGGCTTAGAAATATCAGCAGAATCTTGCTAGGATTAAACTAGAGATTGCAATGTAAAAGCACTTTGCCAATGAAAATGTACTGTGTAAATGTAATAATGGGTAAAACTTAAAGCTTGAAATAGCACCTTTTATAAATGTCACCAGGCTCAAACTCACCAGCAATTTTTGCCCTGGCACTGAAGATGACATCCTTCTGATAAATCTACTTCATGTCCATCCCCAAACATTTAAACACACACACATGCACGCACGCACGCACGCAGGCATCTCAATCTGTCAAAAAGTCAGATTGGTCCTCAGAGAACAAGTGGATGAAATCCATGAGTGGGCTAGACTTAACCCTTCTGATCCATTGCTATGGAGGATACACAAGGAGCTTTGTCCTTCTCCTGGAAATTACTAAGCTCCTGTGAGCATACCTGGGATAGACTACTCTGAATGGCTGACTTCATCCTGAGGCTACGATAACACGGAGGGCACCTGGAAAGGCAGCAGGACAATATCGAAAGATTGCTTCCTTCTCTATTATTAAGAACAAGCTCTCCTCAGCTGACATTCTGCAGTAGGAGAAAAACAAGTGGCATTCAAAGGTGCACAACAAAGTGTTTAATTGGAACACTGATACTGCATGTGCCTTCCCAGAGCTGCCATCCTGATGACCCATGCCCTCACCCTTTTGGGGTATGGGCATTTGCAGTGAAAACCAAGTTGCCAGCTTGGCTCATCCATCATGATCTATCATATGGCAACATTTAGGACTGTATTTAAATATCTCCGATAAATTAATAATTAAAAAAACACACACCCTGCAGCCTGGTTGGTGTGGCTTAGTGGTTGAGTGTTGACCTATAAACCAAGAGGTCATGGTTCCATTCCAGGTCAGGACACATGCCAGGGTTGTGGGCTTGATCCCCAGTGTGGGGCATTCAGGAGGCAGCCAAACAATGATTCATTCTCATCATTGATGTTTCTATCTCTGTCTCCTTCTCCCTTCCTCTCTGAAATCAACAAGAATGTATTTTAAGAAACCTGCAGAAAAATGTTCCCCAAGTTTAATTAGGCTTTATTTATTTTGTTTCAATTTTTTATTATCATGGACAAATTTAGAATGAGGCAGAGGGTGTAGGGATTTGGTTCTGTACTAGATTGGGTCTTAATTTTATTTTTATTTTCATTGTGTGATTTTTAGTTTGCACAATTAATGTGTGCAAGGCCATAATCTCAGATAATACAGTGGGGCCTTGACTTACGAGTTTAATTTGTTCCTAGACCGAGCTCGTTAAGGAGCTCATTAACTCAAATCACTCTATCAACTCAATGCAAAAAATCAGCCGAGAGACAGCTGGTATCTCAAAAAACTCATTAGTCAGGACACTCGTAAGTCAAGGCCCCACTGTACAAAGAATCAAAGGAAAAAGAGGAAGCTTTCTTTACTATACTACTGTTTAAGATATAAGAAGTTTTTTTAAAATAAGAACCAACAACAGACTCATATAAGAAATTACAGTTAAAGCTAGAAGCCAAAATAAAATATAATTTTAATTAGATCCAGACATGGAAAAACAGTCCTTAATAGATCAGTCCAATTTTAGTAAGAGTGTGCATTCTGACCAATTAGTATAAAAGGAGATTTCAAACAAATTACTAATTATATTTTTATGGATAACTAATAGTAGCTAAAGTAGAAAGGTGCAAAATTACAGCAGAATAGAGTTAAAGAGCGATCTATTATTTATCAGGCATCTAGAGAAAATGCCTAGATACTAGTAAAAGTAAATTATGGTATTTATTACTAGATCTATTTAATATTCATTGCATCACTAACAAAGTTCATTTTATTTAGGTGTTTATAGCTACATAATTTATCTTTGTTTGAAGTGATAGAAATACAGTCCTTTCAACAAGGGATCCAAGAACACCCAATAGGAAAAGGATAGTGTATTTAACAAATGGTTCTGGGAAAACTGGAAGAACACAAACAGAATAATGACACTGGTTCTTATCTCACATCACTCACAAAAATTAACTTGAAATGCATCAAAGACTAACACAGAAGGCCTAATACCATTAGGTCTTGTAGCCAAAACTCCTACAAGAAAACATAGAGAAGAAGCTCCTCAATATTGGTCTTGGCAATCATTTATTTGGACATAATGCAAAGAGCACAAACAACAAAAGCTAAACTTAACAAATGAGACTACTTCAAACTCAATGGCTTCTGCACAGCAAAAAAACAAACAAACAAAAAAAAAACACCTAACACAATGAAAAGACAATCTAAAAATGGGAAAAAATGTTGCAAACCATATATCAGATAAGGGTTTATATCCAAAAAGAAGGGGGGGGGGGTGTTCCTTGCTTGTAACTATAACCACTTAGCTTAGCCTTCAAGGCAGAAGTTCAGTACAATGCATAGTGCACCAAACAAAAAGTGCAGTTAACACTACAAAAAGAATGTAGCATGGTCCACATTTTCAAGGAACTTAAAATATTGTTTCAGAGACCAAAATGACCCATTAAAACTAAAGGGAGAATGAAAAGAAGGAGGGAAGGAAAGAAGGAAGGAAGGGAAAGAAAAGGAGGAAGAGAGAATCAACCCATAATTATCATTCCATAAAATAAAAGGAAACATGGGAGAATAGATAATAATCTAGTTACTGAGGATTTAGGCAAGCTATTTCCTCTCACTGGGCAGCAGTTCTCCAATTTTAACATAAGGAAATTAGATCATGTCAATGATTTCCAGGTTGTTATATTCTCACATCAGTGAAATTTCAAAAATTAAATTTAGATGACCAAGATAGAACCCTTAGCCTTCAGTTTTATCAGGTAAGAGCATTAAAAACAACTTCTACCTATCACTGTTATTTCCTTAAAATTTTCTTAACAGAAAAAAGGGACATAATCACAGAAAAAAGAATAGCTCTTCCCAAAATAGGACACTGCATTTGTTCATTTACTCAAAAGATAGATATTCAATGCCTGTTTGGCATTATGCTCTCCTGATGGCATAAATACTGTGGTGAGAAAGCACACATGTCCCAAGGAAGATGTGATGAAGATTAGGAAGTGACAACTGTTGAAATCCATACATTGTACAGATTTTTTTATTCACTCTGCCATGGACTAGTGAAAACATGCAAACATCTATTCTTATATCAGAATTTTGAAATTACTGGTCCCGAGTACCAATAGTTCCCAGATCCTATGGTTAATAGGGTGCAGAGTTCCTACCATCCTATATAATAAAAGGCTAATATGCAAATTGACCAAAAGATGGAACGACCGGTCGCTATGACACATACTGACCACCAGGGGGCAGATGCTCAATGCAGGAGCTGCCCCCTGGTGGTCAGTGTGCTCCCACAGGGGGAGCACCCCTCAGCCAGAAGCCGGGCTCATGGCTCCAAGCTCAGCGGCTGTGGCAGGAGCCTTTCCCACCTCCGCAGCAGTGCTAAGGATGTCCAACTGATGGCTTGGGCCTTGGGAAATGGCCTAAGCCATCTGTCAGACATCCCCCAAGGGCTCCCAGAATGAGAGAGGACACAGGCCAGGCTGAGGGACCTCCTGAGTGCACGAACTTTGTGCACCAGGCCGCTGATATGCAAACAGACTGAACGGCAAAATAACCAAACAACTGGTTGCTATGATGTGCACTGACCACCAGGGGGCATGCGCAGAACATGGCAAGTGTCGGCAGCAGCTGGCAGGGCACGGAACATGGCGGGCATCGGCTGCGGTGGGATGGTAGAGGAGGTGAGCAGGGTTGCCAGACCAAGGTGGGCGCTGGTTGCTGTCATCAGGGTGAGCCTCTGGTGGTTACTGAAAATTCTTTGCTCCCACATGCTGCAGCCCTGCCAGGTGCTTACACCTGGTGTTGACGCTGGCCCACTTGCACCCACTGCCAGCACCCAGCGCCAGCCCTGATTCTCCACCTCCCCCTACTCCTGAGGGGCAATTGGGGCTGGGAGCCTCTCACACCCACTGCCAGCAACAGCCCCGCTTGCACCTGCTGCTGGACCTGCCGCTCACACCCGCAGCTGGCGCCAGAGCCACCACTTGCACCCGCTGCCAGTGCCCAGTACTGGTCCTGATCGCTCGGCGCCGTCAGTGGGTGCAAGCAGCGGCTGCTGGCCCTGATCACCCCTGAGAGCTTCTCCACTTCCCCCAGCTCCTGAGGGGTGATCAGGGGAACCAGCCACCATGTGCACCTGCTGATGGTGCTGGCCCCACTCACACCTGCTGCTGGTTCTGGCCCCAATTGCTCCATGCCATCAGCAGGTACAAGCGGGGCCAGCACAGTCAGCACATAGGAGCGGGTGGTGGCGAGAGCGGGGCTGCCGGCAGACAGGGGACCAGGGACTATAGCGGGAGGGGCTGGGCGGGGGCGTGAAGGATGGGCCAAGACCCGCCCCTGTGCCCACCACAGCCTCACGGCCCACATTTCCTTTCAAGTTGCATGAATTTGTGCACTGGGCCCCTAGCCTATTTATATAAAAGGCTAATATGCTAAGTGTCTCTATGATCATCCACTATGATGCGCACTGACCACCAGGGGGCAGAGAGTCAATGCAGGAGCTGCCGTGATGTGCTTTGGCTGGCACCACAAACCTGGTGCCAACAAACCAACACTCGGCTTTCCCCAAGTGGGACACAGGCCCTGTCACCACCCCAGAGCGACACCCCAGCAAATCACAGCCAATGCTGCTGAGACCCCATGGTGCAAAATGCGGCTCACAGTCCAGTCCAGAAACAGTCACTGTGGGCGCCTGGGTAATAACATCATATACCAACACCCAGCTTCCTCTCCCTAGTGACTAGCACTAGCCTCCTTGGAGTTTCTTCAGCCCAGGAATATGACTTGCTTTATAGCCAGGTGCAAACATTTTACACTTTAACCAAATGTCTGTGAAACATTTTCCCGTGCCTCATCTCATTTGATTCTCACAGAAGCCCTGGAGTAGATAGATAGGAAAATTCAGTGGAATCCTATTTTTTTTTCATTAGCTGGAAAACAGAGATTTAGAAACCTGACCCAACTGAAAAGAAAGCATGTGGACCATGAAAATGATTTCAGGTTTTCTCACTGTGCAGAATATAGTCAAACACTGCTACAGTTAAATATTTTACCATTTATTCTCCCTGCATGATCTATAATAATAATCTGCTTTGTGTTGATATTTACTGCTGTGTTGCTGACAATTACCTGAAAGAGAAGATGGGGAGCATCACTGGGCTGGAGAAAGTTTAGCTAAATCAGAAAGCAACTCGTGTTGTCATTTATCTATGTGATGAAGGCTCTGACAAGTTTATTTTGGGTTCCTTGATAATTACAGTGGGGCCTTGACTTACGAGTTTAATTCGTTCTGTGACGGAGCTCATAACTCAAATTACTTGTATGTCAAATCAATTTTCACCATTACAATGAATTGAATGCTGGGCTGATGTTGTGGCATTCACTGTGACATTCACTGCACCAACTAGCAGTGGGGTATCTGAAGCTGGCTCATAACCTGAATTTTAGCTCGCAACTCAAAGCAAAAAATCAGCCGAGAGACGGCTCATATCTCGAAAAACTCGTTAGTTGGGACACTTGTAAGTCAAGGCCCCACTGTATTTATAATAAAAGACAGTGAGCAGATGATCTTCCATGGCTTTCAAAGAATCATTCCTGTAGCAATGAGATTGGCAGGATAAAGTTGTTGACCCTCACCCTAAAGTTCCTGTTCAATCAGGCCTACCATGCAAGATAAATGACTTTAGGAGAAATTCAAATGAATGTAACTGGAGAATATACTCAGGCCTACTACTAGGCTGACAGGATTGACTGGGGGGAGGGTGAGAGGGAAGTGAAGTGGACTTGTAACATAACTAAGTATAAACAACACAACTCTTGTCAGCATTGAGTCATGAGAGGGATGACTAAATGATGCCCAGTTGTCATGGAGAAGCACAAAGTGAAAGAGAGTAATAATGATGATTAAGTGCAAAGACATGGTAATGAGGAAGGCATTGACACTGACTCAGGGGACATGGAGACCTTTGTTCTAGTTTTGATTCTGTTGCTAAGTCACTGCAGAACATTGGGAACATCACCTGCCTTCTTTCTATTTCAGTTATCTCTTTGCTTTATGTACTGGATGGGTTTCATGATTCTGTTTCATGGAATGATGGGTAAATGGATGAATATACATACACACTCAGGAATCAATATAGTTGGTGATTGAGAGTGAAGATACTGTAGTCAAACAGATCAGGGTTCAAATACGGACCTACCACTCACCAGGCACATAGCTAAGCCATGTTATTAATCTCTGCCTAATTCTCTTAATTGATGATATAGGAATAAAAATAATACCAACATTATATGTTTTTTTGTGATGATTGCATAAAATATGCATGTGAATCACTTAGCTCAATGCCAGGTACCCAATGTGGGCACTGCAGACCTGCAGACTGGCCTTTCAGATCCGTCATATCCCCAGCAGGCAGCAGCTGCAGCAAAGATAAAGTCTCTCTACCTTTTCGTCACCATCTGACTACACAAAATAACAAATCCAAAAGCCCGATTGAAGGAAGTGAACTCAGAATTATCATCAGATGTGAAAACTAGCAGCCAGCACATTTCCCTTGTGCATCAAAAATTACACGTATATGCAATAGGAGCGTCCACAAACTAGAAATCACAGTTTGCCACCTCGTTCCTGCCCCCTTGAGTTCCCTGGCTTCAGCAATGTGATTAGAGCAGAAGAGTTGTCAAATGCCACAGGGCTAGGGAAAATGAACAAAGGCAGCCTCTGTTTCTCTTAAGGGTAAATCCTTTCTGGCAGAAATCTGAATCAGTTCCAATGTTTCTCCTCTGGAAAGACAGGGCTGTTTTCACTATATTGAGTATTTCATCAAATGTTCCCAAAGTAAAAGAAATTCTATTGAACAAATATTGATTGCGTACCTATCATAAGTCAGGCACAGCACATGGACTGTGCAAGGAGGAGGTGTTTGTAAGATGACTATGACAATTCCCCCTGCTCTCCTTTCCCCTCACCACCTCTAATTACAAACACATAATGCTTAGAGAATTGAGAAGCATAGAATACCCTGCACAGTGGTCCTCCAAGTTTGTTCCCCCAACCAGCAGCATCAGCATCTCAGAGGATGGGGGGACCTGTTGGAAATGCACATTCTCAGGCAGCCCTACTTTCTATACAGAATCAATATTTGACCTCGAGGAAATGACTCAATGTTCTTGTGTCTCAGTTTCTCAAGTATAAAATGGGAACATAATATATTTCCTACTTTTTAAAACAAATGTTTTCATTGATTTGAGAGAGAGAGAGGAAGGCAGAGGGATAGAGAGAAACATCGACTGCCTCCTGCAAACATCAATTGGCTGCCACCTGCATGATCCCCACTAGGGATCAAGCCTAAAATCAGTGCATGTGCCCTGACCAGGAGTTGAACCAGACCTCTAGGTTCGTGGGTCAATGCTCAATCACTGAGCAATGCCTGCTGGACTATCTTTCCGACTTTTGAAGCATATTTGTTATATACTCATGGCAGTCTTCAGACTGTTCGCTGACCTCCTGCTGCAGGAAGTGTGACATAGGGTCCAGCCGATCCCCACATTTGCATTGACACCAGGACTCCGTCTGGCTGCCAGCTGATGACTGGGTCCATAGGTGATGCTAAGACATGCATCCTAGGAGACATGGACTCTTCAGATGGCTGGCATCATCTTAAGACTATCTGATGGCTTTCCTGCACCTTCTCTAGACCATATGGCAGTTTAGAATGATTCATCTAGCCTTCTATCTCTCCTTAGTGCTCATTGCATCTTGACTCTCCCCATCTTTGTACTTTCCTCCCCATTTCCTTTTACACAGGCATTTTTCCCTATTAAACGCCTGTCACATTTAGCCCATCTTTGAGCCTATGTCACAGAGTCCATAGATTAATGCCCTTGTCTCAGAAAATTTTATTTAAAAAACATACCCCCCCTTCCATAGATGCTAATCATAAAGCATCAATCCAACTGTATTAGATTTATTATAAGATAATATAGATATGAATGGAATCAAGATATACTACCTCAAAATAGGCCACTTTGGCATGGAATACCTTTACGATAATTGCAATTGAGAATTAACAGCTGCAGGAAGAGTTCTCTGCGCTCCCATTTTTTTGCCTAAAAACAGAGCACAAATCTCTTTTTATAAAGGTGGCATACATTTCCCTGTGACGGTATCTCCCTCTCCCATACCAAGAATAGAGTGACTTTTCACCGGAGATGGACAGTAAGCACCAGGATGACTCTGCATAAACAAGCCTTACTAAAATAACATTTATCTTCCATTAGTCCCCCTTCCCCCCTCCCATATATTTCCTAGTCACTTGCCCACAACTTATCAATTCTTGAAGATCTTTCCTTTGTTAAAATGGTATACAAGCCCCCAAGTCTAGCTATTCTAAATTTCACTTCTTTTATAAGAACTCCACTGCATATAAAAATCTACTAAACTTATATGCCCTTTGTTCTATTAATCTGTCTTTTGTTGGTTTAATTCACAGACCCCATGCTCACTGAAGCTAAGAGGATAGAGGAAATGTTTCTCCCTGACAAATACAAAGGTGGCATTGTACAGTCTCAAACCTAGATTCCAGTTTTAAGAACCAACTTCTGCTTCATTTAGAGTCTGCACCCCAGTCACTATTCCTGAAATCTCTTCTGCTGGTACCCACAGAACTCTGTTAGGGTTGTGACCTGATCTTTCCTATAATTTTCCCTTTTATCTTGGACCTGAACCATGGAACCTGCTGAGAGATTTCCTAGAAGTTCATTGTTCATCTTCCTGAACATGTGCACTATACTTTCTCCCAAGATTTCCTAACAGCTCTACTTAACTGTGGGATCACTTGCCCCTTTGCTCTAGCTTAAATATAATAGTTAAAAGTTCAAGCCCTGGAGTTATGCACACTTAAATTTCAGTTTCAATGTGTTGCCCAAGTAGATGAATACCATTGGACATACTGCTAACAACCTCTCTGAGTCTCAGTTAAGCACCTGACTCCTGGAGTTATGGAGAGTATTCAAGGAGAAATTCTCACAAAGGGCTCAGCACAGAGGCTGACACTTAGTAAGTGTTCAATATATAATAACTGCCACTATTACCACCATTACTACTTGGATGGACCATACATTGAGCACCATACTTTGTCTTGAAGTACAATTAATTTCTTAAGTTCTCATTCTACTTTGAGGGGATGGAGGATCAATACAGTTCTAGACACTGTTTTTTTCTGCTGCCCCTTTTTGTTGCCTGTAGAATGTACCCAAGTCCTAAGATAGAATGTTCTCATATCTCACAAGGAGTTGTGTTAAATCAACCCCATCAAATTAGGGATGTGAAAGGCCCTTGAGAAATACCAACTAAAGTTACCTGGAAACAGAGATTGTACCTTAATTAATCTAGCTTCCTTTAGTACATAGCACAGTACCTGGCACTTAGTACAGCCAAGAGACGTTGAATAGAGAAGCAATTAACTATTCAGGGAAAGGAGATGCTTCTTCTACTCTTGATGTGTCCTTCCATGGGGTGGGGATGTCAATATATATGACACTTCTAGATGTTTCTGCTCATGTATTGGTTTCACCAAGAGTCAAAGGAGTGACTTACATGATTGTTAATTTGGGGGAAAAGAAAGGATGCATGCTCCCCTCAACTGCTCTCTTATTTTTCCTCTTGTGAGTGCACTGCCCACAGGAAGCAGGTACTCATTCTCCTTTGTTCCTACATGCCATAAGCCTAACCATGGGGTTTGATGAGGAAGCCCATTGGCTTTTAAGTAACATATATCCTCCAATCTAGTCTTAGCAATTGTGAGACATTATAACCTCCATCTGCCTTAGTCTTTGTCTTAGTTCTCAGTTTGAAGACTTAGAAGGCAAGATATTTCAATAGCCTAAAAATGGGTTCACTCTTTGACATGCATATTCCAAGTCCAGGAGTTTAAACTAAGATAACAATTAGTAATTCAATCAAAGACTTTAAAAATTAAATATCTATGTGATAAAATGATATATAATCCTCCGAAATCATTTTTAAAAGAATATTAATGACATTAGATAATTCTTGTGGAACAATGTTAAGAAGGCATGGCTCAAATAGTGTAAACACACACACATATTAAATATACATCTTAAACCTATATATTAATCATACGGGAACAAACTAGCTTTGTTTCTCTTTCCTAACAGAGAAATCCTGAGGGGGTGACTACTACGGCCATTTAAATGGTAGCTCACCCCTAAGGTGATGGGGAAATGGCACAAGATTGAGAGAGCAGAGTCTGGAAGGGTGGAATTCATCTGATTCTGCTCCTGCCCACTGCGATTACTGTGTCCTTTCTGCTGCCTATAAAACGATCTGTAACAATGATCTCTAAGACCCTTCCCCTATGCCCACATGTTAGGATCCCATGATCTCCTCACTACAAAAATTATGCTGATTAGCCAATTAAGCAATTGACAATTCTTTAGTGAGGCAGAGTTCTGTTACCTAGTTAAGTCACTGTAACACCCAACACTGCACCAAATAGATGTAATGGTGCATAATACAAGAACCATACCTCCATATTTACAATTTTCTTGTTTTGTTGCTCTCTCTCTCTCTTTTACAAGTCTCCTGAAGAGGAAGAAAATATGTTGGCCTTTTAAAAAATACATTATCATTTAAAACCCTCAATGACTTTATTAAAAAAATAAATAGACCTTCTCTAATGAATATTTTTTCCCTGCAGATGCAAAGGTCCTTACAAAGCTATGAGAAAAAAACCCACAACACATAAAGAAAAATAAAAGATATCATACTTTTTTCTGCAGTTGCTAGGCACTTACAAAGCTATGAAAAAAAAACACATAAAGAAAAATAATAGATATCATTTTAATTTGTTTTTAAAACAAAAATAATTATTTCTATTCAGTTGCTGATTAAAATGCTATTATTCTTAATTTCTCATTGTTTCTTCGTCTGACATAACTCAGCGAAATGAGTTAGTTGTCCTCTGCCCCATTTCTGCTTGATACTTTCATAAGCTCTAGTTGTTTCAGAAGGATAATGACACAGTCAGCAGGTATGATTCCTGCTGGATCCTTTCTCCCTGAGATGGGACATTTTTCTACGTTCACCTCAGCCCATACCTTTCAGGTATAAGAGGAACTTTAATAAAATAGAAATAACCATGACTCTCTATTTTTCCAGAAATGAGGTCTCATATTTCACTATGTTTTAATTAAGTAATAAGTTATATGTCAAGAAAAATTAAAGCCTTGAAGGTCAAACATTGCTTAATTAAAAAATTGGAAGAGCTTCTTTTTGTTTAACTATTTTGAAAGCACCAGAGACTTTTAACAGTTACCTAGGGAGTCAAGGGAAATAAAGTCATGGTCAAACAAGCTAATACTCTGCCTTGGAATTCAGATTCATGCTCCCTCCTGCTGGGCTGCACTGGCCTCCACAAAAGCCTATAAATGTGATACATAAATTGAATTTATGGCATTATGACCTAAGGCAGCAAACAGGTAATGCTCTGAAATACTATTAAATGGCAGAGAATCTCAGCATTTGTTAGGTTTTTAACTAATGTTACAAAAAATGTTACAAAAAATAAATCTTTGATGGACCCTTTTTCCCAGTATATTTTCATTTTTTCAGGTATGATCCTAGAAGCACTTTCATTAGAATCCTTTTAGGAGTCTGATAAAATGCAGACTTTACAGCCCCACCCCAAATTAATGAATCCAAATCTCTGGGAATAGGCCCCTGGAATCTGCATCTTATTAAGTCCTCTTGGTGATATTTATGCACATTAAAATTTGAGAAACTGCAGATCTAGTCCATTTTTCTCATTTTATCAATGAGAAACTAAGACTCAGAGGGATGAAGCATCTCTGTTAACCACTTTGGGGGTTCAGAATTACAACCTATCTCTTCTAACTTCATGTTCAGATCCACTTCCACCAAACAATCAGACTACCTATGTGAAGCCATACAACAGAGTTTTCCCACTTTTAGGTTAATAAGTATGCTTTAAGAAGCACCCTTGCCCCAGTGGTTTATTTGTCACAGAGGCAATATTCCTATATTCAAGATTTAAAAGGCATTAACCACTTTATATCATAATCCTGAGTACCACCACTCAACACTTTTCTTTGCTGTCATCTTAAAATTATATTTCTATCATTAACATTTGCTGCTTTGTCGAACTTTAGCAATCTGAGATATTCCTGTACTGAGAGGCTCTGCACATTTCCTACAATCATACTCTCTTTATAATTGTAACTGCTATTGTCTGAATAACACAAGCACCCAGATATCATTGATCTTATAAATTCACCCAACAGAAAGAGCACAGACCAAATAACCAGATTTGATTTCTAATCACTTCTCACTCAGTAACTCACTATAAGCAGGACATTTTCCTTCTGAGTCTCTATTTCCTCATTTATAGAAAGAGGGAAATGTTCTTTAAAAAGGTATAATTTTAGTTATTTTATTCTGTGAAGGAAATCCGGAAAACCAGGACCCTTAACTCACAATTGTTCTTGAAAAGTGTGAACAATCAGGAGATGCAAGTATTTCTAATCATATCAAGCTGCCAAAGAAATAACTGTCAAAATATTCTATTATTTGGCTGGTGAGGATCTCCAGGAATTGTTGAGTTCCCTGTGGTTAGAGGGGAAGAGTAAATGAACTCCTGCAGGAGGTGTTAATGAGGCCCCAGCATTTGTGTGGGAGGGCTGAAGAGGCTAGGATTGGGAGAAGGGGAGAAAATATCTCCAGAGGACTTAGTCTACCTCTTTCTGCAAAAGCTAAGGAGGCTGGGGAGAAACAGGCTCCTCAAAAAAAGCAGAGCAGAAATTTGATTTGCAGTGGAGGCAGTTCAGCTTAGAACAAGCTGTGGCTAAACTGTTCAAGCTAATTGAAGCATTCTCAAGTGACTCAGGAAGAAATGCATGTGTGAGTTTGGTTTGTCTTCAATAATTTCACAGTTGAAAAAAAAATAGAAATGTGCCCAGGGCACCCAATTACCAATGATTATGATGATTATCCTGAGATGTTAAGGAAATCTGTAGATTTGCAGATAAGAAAGCTGATTTGAATTTCACCTGTCAAGTCACTGTATAAGTTGCTGGATGCTTCTAAGACTCCCTTTCTCATAGACTGAGATTAATAATGTCTTCCCTAGAGTTCAGTCACTGCTCTTTCATTTCCTAAATTGGTGAGCATGTGCAACTAAACTGAGATATCTAATCCTCTGTTTCTTAAGCCGAAAGTCAGGAATAAAATTACTACTTTATGAGATTGTTTAGAAAACTAAGATGAAGTAAAGTACTGTGCATGCTTAGTTTAGAGTATGTAAGAACAAAAGCTAGCCATCATCATCATCACTATTATGGTCAGTAGATCATACTTACACTTTGCTGGATCATAACAAAGTTCAAAGTACATGAAAGAAAACAAATGTATAGTCAATGCTTTGCCTCAGGTAACAATTTTCTTTTATGCTCAGGGGCTAGAAAATTCTATCCCAATCCAACCAAGAGCCAAAGGGAACTGTCACAGAAGAACTGATGTTGACAGAGAGAACTAAACCCTTTACTCCTAGTAGTGCAAGTGTGTTCCCATTTCTGACTGATAGGTTTACCATATTCCTAACCTTATCATTTTCCCATTTCACTCCTTTATGTGAATTTTTAATATTTTATTCCATTTTTACTGTGGAGTAGAACACAAATATGAAGACATTAAAGCATAAATGGACAGTTTAATATGTTATTGTAAATTAAAGATATGCATCTATCACCTAAGTAAAGAAATAGACATAAATGGCACTCCAGAATCACCTACCTCCTCACCTTGCACTTCCCTAACTTAATCCCTTCTTTCTCCCATAGAAAACCACTGTCCTAAATTCTATACTATTCACTTCCTTTGTTTTATTTATAATTTTACTGCCTAGGCATGCATTCCTAAACACTACCGTTATGGTTTTAAATATAACCATATTATGGAAATACAATTCACACATTATGCAATTTGCTCATTTAAAATGTACTATTCAATGGTATCATTTAAGAGATAGATGTTCCTAATTTCAGTGTAGTCAAATTTCTATCTTTCATTAAAATAGTTTATATAGAATTAAAATTATGGTTTTCCTGAAATGCTGTTAGGAATTCTCCAGTTAAGTCAGTTGGGCTTCGAGTTCATTTTATAGAAAGGTTTTTAATTACAAATTTAATTACTTTAGAAAGTATTCAGCTGTCTTTTTGTTTGTGTGTGTGGTTCAATTTTGAAAGATTTGGTCTTTTAAAACACTTTGTGGCATAAAATGGCTCATGGTGACTCGTTATTCTTTTATATTTATTAGATTAAAAGTGATGTTATATTTTCCCAATTACTAGTTGTGTCTCATTCTTTTTTTTCTTTTGATCTCTCTTACAGGTGGTTTATCAACTTAAGTATTTCAAAGAAACGTTTGGGTCCGTTGATTCTATGACATTTGAAATCACTTTATCACTTTAATTAATTTTTGCTGTTATCCTCTCTGCTTTCTTTGAATCTATTTTGTTTTTCTAACTTCATTATGTAGAATCTCAGCTTATTAATTTTCAGTCTTTTTTAAATTCTACTATGTATACTTATAACTATGAATTTCCTTCTAGTCACTATTTTAGCTGCATAAAAATTTGTGATGTGTAGTATTTTCCTTTTTATTCGATTAAAATATGTTCCAATACTCTTTATGGTCTTTTCTTTAACCAAAAGGCTATTTAGAAACATATTTCTTAATATCCAAATATATGATTTATTGATTAATAGAATAATTGCTTTGGGGTGACAGAAAAAACTCTATATAAATATTTCAAACACTTGGAGTTTATTCAAACTTGCTTTATAACCCAATGTATTTTTGAATTTTATAAATGTTCTACTTGTGCTTGAGAAGAACACATGTTCTGCAGTTATAGCACTTATTGTTTTATGTATTTTCACTGGTAAACTTATTTAATGATAATATTGAAATTTTCTAGATCCCTACTGAAGTTTTATTCATTATATTCATTATTCTATCAGTTTCTAAGAGCTGTGTAATCTATTAGTTTCTTAAATTATTCTATCAGTTACTGAAAGATATGTGTTCTATTGGTTTCATAAATTTGTCTACCTTTCCTCATACTTTCTGTCCATTTTCACTTTACATATTTTGAGAATTTATTATATGCATAGAAATTTAGAATTATTATATTTTATGGTGAATTAAACCTTTTAGCATTATCTCTAGTGAATTTTTTTGCCTTAAGGTTTATTGTTCCTGTCATTAATATACTGCACTAGCATTCCTTTGGTATTTACATGCAATCTATTTTGTAATCCTTTTATTTTCAACCATTTTGTACTTTTCGTATAGTTTGCATCTCTTGGGTTTGGGAGGAAATCCCAAATGTGTTTTTATTTTGTTCCTTTTAAAAAAATTTATTATAATATTTTTTACTTCTACATGGAACATTTAGGTCCATTAAATTTAATCCATTTCTCTTTGTGTTTTACACTTTTCTTGCCTGTTCTATGATTATTTTACTCTTTTTGCCTTGCTTGAATTTAAAAAATAATTTTATATTTTTTTCTGTTAGTTCAAAATTTATATATTATTGCTTGGTTACCCCGGAAATTACCCTTGCTTTTTATTCCTCTGGCCAATGAAAAAAACTTTTGCAGACATTTACATCCTTCACTATTGGTATGATGCTGCTGTTGAATAGTTTGTCTCTATGTTTTATATCTATGCTACATTTAATTGTTCACGCAGTCCCTATAACATACAGATTTACCTGTAAGTCCAAAAGCTTTTATCCCAAAACCCTAGATTTTAAAATACCAATTATTTTAGGTTTTGCAACGTAATATGAATTACTTGTCACCTCCAGTCGGATCTGATCAGTACCTCATAATTGTACCCATTAATATCTCTACACAGAAATGTGTAACTATCCATTTGATTGGTATAAAGACTATAAGTAGTCTCAAGTCATTTCAGGCCAGTTTTACCATCCAACGAGTTCTGATCAGGTCTCACTATTTTAAAAAAATTTTGGATTTCAAATTGTAGATGAGGGACTGATTGGGAACAGACCTTACACAGAGTCTGTTTTCAGGAGCTCAACAAATGCTTTTTGCAAACCTGGTTTGTCAGCAAGGAGACTTTTATGTAACACTTGCTTTTTCTGGCCAGATGGTGGGATTTGGGGAGCACTGTGACTATAACAGTGGAAGCCCATCTGACAGGTATTCCTGTACCCAGTTGTATGCAGGGAAGAAATGAAACAATGAGATTGTAAAGCTTGCTTAGCATCATACACAGCAGGTTCAGAGCAGGAGAGGCATCTGAACTCAGAGCCTCAGACTACATGGACTCTCCCTTTAAACACAACCTGACTCCTTGAGTGAAAGAACACACCACAGCTGGATGAAAACAAGAGATTCATACCCAATGACAGGCAAATGGCATCAAGGGACAAAGAAAAGCCTCCTCAAAGATGAATGATGTGAGTAAAGATCTTGAAAAGACCATCTGAAGGGGAGAAAATTGTCTACTTCTCCTGAATGAAGATGTAAATAATCTGTTTCAGCTGGAAGGTTTCAAGGCTCCATAGACTTTATGCAGAAATAAATTGTTTTCAACTGGGACCCAACATTTATTACACTAATTATACCATTATTCACAATCTTCTCCTAGAATGACTCAACATGCATGCATTTTAAAATATAGATTTACAGAACAACTTCTCATAAATCTCTCTGAAGAAAACCCATCAGGTGTTGTAATGGTGGGGGGGGAACACCTTATTCTCTTAGTGGCTTCAGGTTTCCAAGCACTAAAGAGAAAGGGGCTAAAGAGTTAAATCTCTTAGTGATAAATCACCTGTACACACAACATCAAACAATCCACGAAGTTAAAAGTGAATGCAGTCTTTAAGACAATCTCAAAGAGACCTAAACAAATTGTTTCCTGCCTTAAGTGGGAGTTCATTAACTGTATGTGAATTACTTAAGCTACTTGAAGCCATTAGAAGCAGAGGGATTGACAAATAAAAAAGCAATGCCGAAGTAAAACATCAAAGAATAAAATCACCCAGTGCTTTAATTGGTATAGGGAAACGACTGCTTTCATACATTGTTGGTGGGAAAATGGATTGTGATAACCTGTTAGGAAATTAATCTGGCAATATCAGTACAATTAAAAATACAATTGTACACAGCAATACCACTCTTGGGAAATCTATCCTATAAAAACAAAGTATTTGTACGCGATGATCTGCATACGTACGTAGTGTTCATGCTTTCAAAAGGTATTTACTGAGTAACTACTCTGTGCCAGGCATGAAAGGCAGGCGAAGGCTCTGGTTTTACAAAGCTTACATTCTGAGGGGCAGAGGTGGATTATAAATATCTAAGGGAAAGTATCAGGCAGAGATAAACGTTAAGGAGAGACTCTACACGGAGCAATGTGATAACGTGTAATTTTAAGTGGCTGCTAAAGAAAAGCCCGCCTGAGCAGGTGACATTTATGCTGGTAAGTGACCAAGAGTCTAGTCTTGGAAACACTGCAATGAACTTTATACTTACAAATGTCTGATAACCTCAATCACAGCCACAAAGGAATGGCTCAATTAATGACCTTATAGAACGTCACACACCTATTAAAATAATGTCCAACTGGCATCTCAAACTTAACTGCCTTAAAAATGTAACTTTTGGTCTCTCTCTGGAAAATACCTGCTCATTTTGCAGTCTGTCTCACCAGAGTTGATGGCAACTCTTCTTCCAGTTTTAGGATAAAGGCCTTAGCACCATCCTTGGCTCTACATTTTGCCTTGTCTGGTCACCTTGGCAAATCTGGGTACTTTGCCTTGAGAATGTAACTAGAATTCTATCACTTCATGTCCCACCCACTTCCACCATCCTGCTCCATCATCTTTCCTCTAGATCAGCGGTTCTCAACCTGTGGGTCATTTGACCCCCAAGCTCCATCATCTTTCCCCTAGATCAGCGGTTCTCAACCTGTGGGTCTCGACCCCTTTGGGGATCAAATGACCCTTTCACAGGGGTCGCCTAAGACCATTCGAAAACACATATATAATTACATATTGTTTTTGTGATTAATCACTATGCTTTAATTATGTTCAATTTGTAACAATGAAAATACATCCTGTATATCAGATATTTACATTATGATTCATAACAGTAGCAAAATTACAGTTATGAAGTAGCAACAAAAATAATTTTATGGTTGGGGGTCACCACAACATGAGGAACTGTATTAAAGGGTCGTGGCATTAGGAAGGTAGAGAACCACTGCATAGTCTTCTAACTGGGCTCCCTGCTTTCAGCACAGCAGCCAGAGTGATCCCATTAAATGTAAATCGGGGTATGTTATTCCTTCGATCAAAACCATCAGTCTCTTTCAGAGTAAAATCTAAAGTTTTTGCTGAGACATTTAAGGGCCTACAGGATGACCCACCATGGTTCTAACCTCACCGCTTCTACTCTGCTCCTCAGTCACTTTCCTCCAGCAGAGTTGGGCCCTTGTTGTTCCTTGAACACACAAGGACACTCCTGACCCAGAAAATATGGCACTTATCTGCCCCTTTCCCCAAATGCAACTAACCCTTTACACTAAAGCCATGAGTGGCTGCATTAACTAAAATGCAACCCCCAATACTTCTAATCTCACTTTCCTACTTTACTTTTCTCCAAAGGGTGTCACTGTCTAATGGATTTTACCCAATTATGCTGAGCATTTTCTCTCTCCTCCTTATTAGAATATAAGCTCCATGAAGGCCAGGTTGTTTGATCTGTTGGCTCTGTGTCCCCAATGCTTAGAACATTGTATGATGCATGATAAACAATCTATAAGTATTTGTTATATTCATGAATATAATATTAATAGACAAACAAAAGGAAATTGATATATGTGTGCCTGTGTTTGAGTATATAGATTAGTGTGGGAGAACACAAATCACACTGTTCTCACTGATACCCTAAGGGAGAAGAAGGAGAGGCAATGAGGCAGTTTATTAAGGTTTTTCCTGAAGCGTCTCTGAATTAATCGACTTCTTATTATAGGGGTTACATTTGTGACTTCTTTTGAAAAGAAGCATTATAATTTCATTTTACATAAAGCATATTGATGTTAGCAAGAAAGTACTTAAAATCCTTAAATCCAATGATTAATCCATGTCTCCCTTTCATCATTAGTATCAGTATTTTAATTGGAAACACATAAATATTCAGCTTTGTAACTGTTCACACCATAAAAGATTTGGGAACTGCAGTGGATTCTGAGCTTCCCAGAGCTAGAAGGCATTCCAGGCAGCCTCAGTAAAGGCATAGACCCCAAGGATAATTTAAATGAACTTTGAGCAAATCAACACTCATCCAGAGAGATTTGTTTCATACTCTGATTAAGTCTGGCATTAGGGAATACTTCAGAAGGCTGAAAACCCACCAGTGCAGTGACTACCCAATCTTTTTTTTTTTTTTCAAGTGTAGCAGTATGCAGAAACATAAACAAAAACCAGCTAAAGGGAAAGTGGGGATGAACAACAGCCTCTTTGACCTTCTCCAGGTAGCTTCTGAGACAGCTGAATTGAAGTAGAGTATTTATGAACCATGATGTGGGCAGGGTGAGGAGCACAACAGTTTGTTAACTTCTGAATAAAGTTGAATGAATGCTTGAAAGAAATGAGACAAGATAATTGTCTTCAATTATTTTAAGAAGCAAGTTAACTTTTCTGTGAAGCTCCAGAGAATGTCAGTGAGATTAGTGAAGGGAAGGTTTCACAAGGCAACTTGTTTGATATGAGGAAACATTAACTGTCTGGAGACCAGAGTTGGCCAGTGGTAGGATGAAGTGCAAGGGTAATAAAAACCTCCTGTCACTACAGGAATTCAAGCAGAGACAGAACCTAGTAACCAATGACAAAAGTGCAATTCAGGGCTTTACTACCAGGTAAGAAATTACATCAGCAAGTTTCCTTTTCATTTTCTGGTTCTGGGAGTGCATGTATTATGACCCTTGGTTGCAACTGACAGAAACTCCCTTTTTGCTTCAGCTGCACAACTGAAAACCCCAAATTAGACCCTAGCTTCAGATGTGGTTCCACTGAAGTGTTGAAAGTTTTGTGTCCCTTCACATTTCTTGCATCTTTTTCTTTTACATTTATCTTTATTGTTGAAAGTATTACAGATGTCCCCTTTGCTTTTTTGTTGTTGTTACTATTATTGTTTTCCCATTGACCCCCTCCTCCACACACCCGCCCCTCCCAAGCCTTCACTACACTATTGTTTCTGTCTATGGGCTATGTATATAGGCATGTAAATTCTGGTTAATCTCTACCCTCCACCCCCACTTTCCCTCTGAAATGCATCAGTCTGTTCATAGCATCTTTGTTTTTTTCTTGGCTTAATTCTCAGGCAGACTCATTCCATATGCCAGCAACAACTCTCACCAATCCAGGCTTCTACTATCCTCAAGAGAGGAAAGACCCTCTCCCCCAGTGGCTCATTCAGAGTCTAAGGAAAAACCCTCACTGTCCCACTTTGGGTCATTTGCCCAACCCTGAAACAATCTCAGCGTCCAGTCAGGTAAAACAGGACTTAGCCTGGGCCATGAGCCCATGACTGGCACAGGCAAGGCAGGACCATGAGAATGACAGTTTTACCAGGCAGGGGTGGACTGTTTCCCCAAAGGAAAAACATGTTAAGCAGAAAAGTAACAGATACACATTATATTTCAAGAAAAGCACATAAAACCAAAAGGTTTGATTGTTACAAACATCTGAACATTTAGTGCATTCGAAAGGAGAGGCAAAGGTCATTGTCACTCTTCTGTATAGTACAACCAAGAAGGCACAAAGTCCCCTCACATATTTTGGCTTAGAGAGTGTTCCAGAATTAACCAAGAAAACCATGCTGTTTTCACCAATGCACTGCAGTGGGATGGTACTAAGATAAGGAGATGTATGCTGTCACTGAATATGTTTCTATAACAGATGGGAATTGCTTCTTCTTGAAATAGCTGCTGATGTAAGAATGTTAAGATTAGCTAGGGCAATAGTTTCCATTTGTAGGAATTTGTATTATGATAATCAACCAACCATAAGGAACTGTTAGTCACCCTTTCCCTGTTTAGAGGCAGAGCTTTGCAAATGAAAGAGAACAATGTACATGTAAGATATACTTGTGTGTGTGTGTGTGTGTGTGTCTCCTCTCCTGTATACATATACACAGACATTTATAGACTATACCCAAAAAATGCATTCACATGTTTCTGATAAAAGGCAGAGAAGCATAATAAGAGCAGGGTTTGGGAACCATTCTACCTAGGTTTAGATCCTGACTCCATCACTTATGAGTTTTATAACATTAGGCAATGTATTTGACTTTTCTGCATCTCATCTTTCTTATTTATTACTAATAAAAGCAGCACCCCCATAGAATGATCAAATGGGTTAAATAAGAGGGTGATTGAAAAGCACTTAGAGGCAGGCCTGGGGCATCATGAATGTGCAATAAAGTTGTGATCATGATTATTATCACCAGTGAGTCCACAAGTGAGAGTCCCACAGAGTTCTAGCATGCTCTGTTATACTCTGCTCAGGGCATTTTTCACAATATATTTTTATTGATTTTTAGAGAGAGAGGAAGGAAGAGAGAGAGAGAAAACATCAATGTGAGAGGGAAACATCCATCAGCTGCCTCCTGCACATCCCCCACTGGGGATGGGATTTTCCTCACATTCATGTCAAACAACAGCCAAAACAACATTCCAGGTTTTTGGAAGCAAGGAAACAAGTAAATAAATAAAAGGTATGCCAACAGACAAGGACAATGCCTAATAATTGATTGTTTATGTTAAAATTTCCATATATACAATAGTTTGGAACCAAAGTAATTCTATAAATATGAGTTTTTCAAAAGAGAAAAGGGGGAAATATCAGAAATTGCACACTGAATTTCTTGAAATGAATTATGTCTTTATCAAGTATGGCTTGTGACATGAATGGCATAAACATTCAAAGAGAAAGAAAAATGAAAAGCAATTTTGTAATATTTCTTAGTAAGGTAAATCATCATCATTCATTAATTGTTCATTTGAATGTCTGAAAACAGTGAGGCACAAACTTATTCTAGGCCCAGCAACTTTACTGAGAAATAATTTAAAAAATAGAAGATGGTTTCTAGAAGCTAAATTTCTGTGTATGTCACCAAGTTTGCTTCTCATTTTCCTTCTGTAAAGATGATTTGTTGGATATGAATGGAAACTTTCCCTTTTGGAATCCCCCATCTGTCACTGTATAAATTCGATTCAGAGAAAGTAATTTGGTTGCTGTAAATAGGATTATGGTGCCACAGGTAGGCTAGGCAGTAGAACAAGGAAATGCTCAGACACCAAGGCCCAACTTCAAGACACTAGCCTTTTAAGCAAAGAATGGGGAGAGAAAATGAACAAATATGTTAACTCAAAGCAAAATTATCTTCAAATAAAATACATGCATTTTGTGGATTCCCAAGAAGTGTCAGCAACTCTTCAGTGGGTTGCTAATGCTTTTTGGCTGCTATAATGTCACTCAATATAATTTAGCAGCTATAGTGGAGAAAGGAGGGGTAGGTAGGGGAAAGAAAAATAGCTAATGATTTATGTGCACAATGCAGAGACAGTTTATCTCATTGGCAGCCTGAGCAAATGATAAAAAACTGATTCCAGTAAGATTTCTTGCTTGCATTTGAATTTAGAATTAACAGAAAGATAAAGACAGAAAAAATTTTTAGAGGCTGTCTACTTTGATCCTTCATCTCTTGCATGAATTATATTTCTCAAAAGCAGACTTTTATCTTGACTAGAATCCACCCAGTGGTATTTTCCAGAACAATCTGTTGCAGCATTACACAGTGTGGGCTCTGAGAAAGTTCTTTTTAAAACTGAGTATAAATTGATCCAGGAACTTCCACACATTGATCCTAGATGGATCTCTTAGGCTTTCTCTATCGTTATAGAAATACATGCATTCAATTAATCAACAAATATTTATTGAGCCTGTGACACATGTGGGACATTGTTTTAAAACCTGTGTATGGGATACAACAATAAAAAAATGGTTTTTGCCCTCAAGCTGCTTACAGAAAAAAAAAGAAAGGGATGCGATTAGTTTCAGCTCAGATCAGTTTTACAGCATAAACTACAGAGAGTTGCGGCCAAGGTTTCATTATTTCAGTGGAGAGAGGAATCACTTTTTCTCAGGGTCTACAGAGTAGCTTCTTGGAGGCAAGAGAATGGAGAGAGATTTCATGAGGGGACTCAATAGCCTGCACAAATACAAAAGTGAGACTGGAGTTCTTCCTTGTGCATTAAAATGGAGAACCCTGAAAACGTTCTGTCACTGCATGTTTTTGACTCATGGGCATGCCATGAACTGTCCTATTATGAATCTATAATAGATGGACTTGGACTTTCTTCTGCATGTAAGGAACAAGAGATGCTCACCTGAATAATGAGTTACTATGTTCTCTACAGGTGTCATGTGTGTGCACACATGTATGCACATGTGTGTATATATGTACATATATATTTATGCACAAATTCAAATGCATGCACAAATATAATGTGTATGCAGATGTGAGTATGCAGATGTGTAATGTGTGCAGTGCAGATGTATGTGCATATATGTGTAAAATGTGTACATGGATGCATGTGTATATGTGTAATGTGTGAACACACATATCTATACATGTGTGGTATGTGTACAATGTGTATGTGTATTGTGTACATATATGGACATATAGTATGATCTGTGTATAAACATGTATATGTGTAGTATATGTGCACACATGTGTATTTGTGTGCAGTGTGCATAGTGTGTGTGTGTGTGTGTGTGTGTGTGTAGTGAGGGGATCCTAAATTGATGAAGGGTGAGGTCTCTCACCTTGTCAATTATCTCTGGGTGAACATGTTTCCTGGAGAGTACCAACTGGGAAAATACCAGATGGGTGGCGCTTTAGCAAGTGCCATTTTATCCTTGACTCATAATGTGATGATTTGCCCCAAGACTGGTTCCAGGTGGGAGAATGCAGTGTGCCCACTTCAGAGGAGCTAGGCAAGGCTTCAGCAAGGGGCCCAGTTTGCTTCTGATTCCACCCTTTAGAGAAAGCAGCCTGTTAGAGAACTCGAAGCTGATATTTTAAACATGATAACTGTTATGCCTTTTGTAGTCTATGTAATTATTGCCTTTTGTTCTCTGAGTATTAATGTTCTTTTTGAAAATGCCAGCCTCAGTTGAGCAAAGAGAAATAAGAAGATTTGTTTCAATTCACACATTTGCAGTTTTTAAAGAGAAACAGAGCTCCCTGGGACCTGATGTCGTAGAGGCCATAATCATTTAATAGAGAAGAAACCCCAAGGAAAAGAAAAATTTAGGAGAAAGAAGCTGAGTGGGTGGGCCCTTCATTAGCCACTCCTCATCACATAGAAATTTTTTGGACTTTTTTATATTCTCACATTATGAGAGATTCTATATATTTTTTAATGTTTTCAAAATTAAACATGTTATTGAGAAAAAATGTCTAAGCATCATAGTAAAAAAAATTTGAAAATGCAGATAAGCATAACACAGAAATCAAAATGAACCATAATTCTATCACCTGAACATTGGTAATGTTCCAGTGTTTCTTTATATATTTGTTTATTTTATAAATGTATATACATTTTTGTCCCAAAAGTGGAAGAAGACCAAATATATATGAGAACTATATTTTTGTTACATAAATGATCAAATAAGTTTTCTTTTATTAATCCTCACCTAAGAATGTTTTTCCATTGATTTTTTTTTTTTTTTTTTTTTTGGAGAGAGTGAAAGGGATGGGGAAAAACAGAGAAATATTGATGTGAGAGAAACACATCAATTGGTTGCTTTCCACAGGTGCCCCAACCTGGACCTGGATGGGGATCAAGCCTGCCTGGATGGGGATTGAGCCAGCTACTGAGGTACATGCTCTTGAATGGAATCGAACCAGGGACCCTTCAGTCCACAGGTTGACACTCTATCCACTGAGCCAAATTGACTAAGGCTGACCAAATGTCCTATCTAATAAAAGAGTAATATGCAAATTGACCATCACTCCAACACACAAGATGGCCACCACAGGATGGCTGGCAGGGGAGGGCAGTTGGGGTCGACCAGTCCTGCAGGGGAGGGCAGTTGGGGGCTACTAGGCCTGCAGGGAGGACAGTTAGGGGCAACCAGGCCTGCAGGGCAGGGCAGTTGGGAGGGACCAGGCCTGCAGGGGAGGGCAGTTGTGAGGGAACCAGCCCTGCAGGGGAAGGCAGTTGGGGGCAACCAGGCCAGCAGAGGAGGGCAGTTGGGGGCAACCAGGCCTGCAGGGGAGGGCAGTTGGGAGGGATCAGGCCTGCAGGAGAGGGCAGTTGGGGGGAACCAGGCCTGCAGGGGAGCAGTTAGGTGTTGATCAGGCTGGCAGGGGAGTGGTTAGGGGGTGATCAGGCAGGCAGGCGAGCAGTTGGGAGCCAGCAGTCCTGAATTGTGAGAGGGATCCCAGATTGGAGAGGGTGCAGGCTGGGCTGAGGGACACCGTCCCCCCCCCCCCCCCGCACGAATTTCACGCACCGGGCCCCTAGTATATTATAAATCATGATATCACACTGGGGCCCTCACTCGGAGGTCACTGAGAAGAAAGTCTAAAGATGTCAGGGGCTCATTCCCTCTCTTTAGTTCACTTCTCTGCTGCTGGTTTTGGAGTAGCTGAACAGGACTCAAGATCCTTGTGACCTTGCCTGCTGTATATGCTACCTCCCATCTCCCCCACAACCCCAACCTCTAAGAAATGTTTTGAATATTCATCATTGTCTGTCACTTTTATGCTTTGAATTGCTTTGCTATCAGCACTTACTTTTTAATGTAATAACATCAATTAGCAGTTATAGCAAAAAGCAGCTACAGTGGTGCCAATCAATGCTTTATAGACTCTCCATGATGTTTTTAAAAATCTGTAATGGATTCCTGAGTTTCTCCCCCATCTTTCCCCAAGATGTGTAACCAAGTGGGTAACTTCTTACATGCCAGGGACAAAAGGAACTTCAACCAAGATTTTTGGAAAAAATGTGAAGTTTCATAAGGCACTATTTCATTAGACGTGGCTTTCCAGTGAGGTGTGAAAATGGCCACAATAGAGCTGGAGTAAGTTCCACAGTTTGCCAAAGAACAAGACTACCTTGCAGAGTTTATACCTGCCACCCCCCAGTTTCCAGCAGTACTTCCAGAACAAGAACAAACAAGCAAATGAACCCCCTTCCCAGAAAGTTGTGGTGCTTACAAGGTTGTTGTGTCAGAAAGTATCACCTTTGCATGTGGCCCTCTCAGGTTACAGATGGGTCACCTGAGACACAGAGAGACTGCATTGCTGCATTGCTCAAAACCACTCAGCACAGCATCAGCAGAGATCAGACCAGCTAGACCTTCTGAGTCTTCCTGATGCTTCTCCACCACATGCTGCCTCCTTAACTCTTATCAATGGAGCAAAAATAATTATGTGGTTAAGTATATATATAAGTATACATTTAAGTGGATTTTCATAGTTTATTTTTCAGAGTTTAGGACAATTTATGCCAGGTTTCCAAGGATCTTATTTAAAAAAGATCAGCTGTACATTTTTACTAAACTAAAAACCTTCTTAATCATGTCTGTCTTATCCTGTTTTCCTTGTTCTGTATTTTAGGGACTATGAATCTACTAAATAAAGATATTCAATAAGTTATGTCTTTTTTCTAGGTCTGTTTTTCCTATCAATAAGATAAGGAAGTTGAACAAATATAACCACTCAGTGTCTTTTAAATGAAACATTCTATGATCCCAGTAGTTTGGGCAGCCATTATCATTTAGTGACATTGATTTTCTTGTCCATTGTTGCTTCCCAGTGTCTAAAATAAATAGCCATACCATATTTCCTTTATCTAAGATATGCATGACTGTCAGTAAATGCTCGCTGGGTAAATGAATGGACAGTTGGGAGGATAGAAAATTGAAAGAACCTACTTCAGAAGAAGTGAACTTCTAACACTGAAATTGTGATTATAAATAAATTTGCATGGTCCAGCAGAGAGTCTTAATAATTTAAATATACAAAACCTAGAATCTCAGACCCTCATTTTAAGTTACTCATTATATTTTTCTACACATTAATTAATTCATAAATTTATATTCCACATATTTCAGTTTTGCTACCTTTTATGTACTCATTCACTCATTATTCATCTAATTAACCCAGTCAGTTCACATTTATTGAGCTGTAACTATATGACATTTTCTTCACCAAATTAGCTTTCTTCTTAAGTTGTTCACATTCTAAATTAGACCAATAATAATAATAACAAGCTCATTTGAAAAGAAAAAATCAATCTGATTTCATGGTCTTCACATTGGACTTTCTTATATTATTAAACTATCATATATCAATCCAGCTGCTAATCAATGTGTATCATTTTATTTATAATAAACATTATTGGTTATGTATAAAACATCCAACAAATAAAGCTATTCTGGACCAAGATAAAGGCTATAACAGAAAATTTATTGTTAAGTTTAACAGGAGAGTTGAATGACTCAATTAATTCTCTTTGGAGATACTATTTAAACTCAGACTGGATGATCACCTACAAAGAGTACCTACATTAATTGTTAAGAATATTGAAGCCAGTACTGGCTCTAAGAGGCCAATAAAACAAGTCAGTCCTTTCCTAAGAAAAATCTGTACACATACACACAAACACACATTTGCCTGTAATTTCAGAGAGCAGATTCATTCCTTGAATTCCACTCATGCACCCTAAATTCAGCACGCCTGCTCAGAAAAGGGCCAGCATTTTCTGAGAGGATGGAATATTTGACCTCTGAGGTCCTCAGAGCTGTGCGAGTCCATATTCCTTCATGCCATATTTTCTCTATCTAAGATGAGTTTCTTTATTCCCTCTACCCCCCCCCCCATTAATGCTTCTAAAATTGGATGAGTTTACCAATCAATATGTACATTTAATGCAGTGGGGTTTGGTTTGTTTTCTGAAGAGCTTTTATTAAATCAATGGTGCAATCTCGCAATCAATAGCATCTTTGAAGAAAATACAGTACAGTGTTGATTGGATGGTGTGTTTGCCATTGCTAACAATAAAAGTAAAAACAAAGTCTCTGCCTTCAAAGAGTTTGCCATCAAAAATCTAGACAATGTTAGGGAAATAGACTAACCTCCCAGCAAGTAATCATGTGTGAGGTGGGCACTTTTCAGGAGTGGATATCAGTACAAGTCAGAGAAAAAATTAAAAGGGCTTGAGATAGAGCAAGTGGGTAGGAATTGAATCTGTGAAAGGGCTTGGTGGGTGAATGCGTCTAAAACATTTCAAATTATTCAGCCCAATGGTATGGTTGTGTGATTGAGACTAATTGGCGTTTAAATCTGCCAGCAATTTATGTTAGCTGTTGGAGATGAGTTATTGTTATTACAATTATCGCTGAACTTATAAAAATGATGGCATGGGGTAGGATGTCAAAAATCTGTCCTGCATTCTAGAGTGAAGCTGGAATGTTTTTCATGCGTCTGTCCTTTGTTTTGAGAGCCCATTTTGATGAGCCATTTCATCATAGATATTTCAGGCAAGTATCTATTATTGTTTACAGAAAACCCTGAAACAGTGACATATTTCAAGTGCTTCAGGCCACGCATTTTGTTTCTGAATATAAAAATGTTTTCATTCATGGGGACCCTGTTGCTTCTCCATAAAGTTTATTATATTTTTACATAGTGCCACATTCTTTGCTTCTCATCACAGGAAGGGTCTTTGAGTCTAAAATCAGAGTGGACAAGACTGGGTTGGTGTCTCTAATCTCTGAGGACCACGTATCCTCTGCAACTTGGCAGCAGAACAGGCCCATAGGAGAGTGGTGACCATTGAGGGACCTTCTGTGGGGGTCACAGTATTCAGATTTTACAGCAATTATTCCTGTTATTCAATTTCACGTCTCCCTCATCTCCACACTGTAATTCTCCCCAGCCCCTCACTTTTCATAGAGTTCTGTCAACTCTGAAACCTGACATTAGCTTTTGCTAATGAAGAGAGAGGCCTACATCCTTGCTTGAGACAGAGTAGACCATAGAGTATGGCTTGGTATGAAGAACGTTCTTAATTTGCAAGAGGGGACTGATATCTCTGTCAGTCCATAGCAGAAGTACAGCAATCAGAGCAAGTGTACAAATTCCCCCGAAGAGACCCAGAAATGCACAGGAAGAGATCTGGGCCTCCTGTATTCAAGAAGTTAGGGTTCACCAGGTGTTAGTGAAGTACTGAAGAGCAACATGACTTTTTGAGGATGTCTAGGCTTGGAGACAACAAATATATTTGTGCTCTTCTGAAGCCGGGATCCTTAGATTCCCCTCTAAGTGCTCCATGGTCCCCCAAATCTTATGAATCATTGAACTAGATGTTGAAGGATGGCAAGAATTATTCCAGCAAGAAAAAAATAGAAGAAGAGATTTTATAGGAAAATAAGACAGTCTCTAAATACACATTTTGAATATACGAAGGAAAACATTTTGGAATGCCAGCTACATGTTGGTTATAGATGAGATGTAATTAGACTTTAAGACATATTATGGTCCTTGAATATCACTGGCTTTTAGTTCAATGCTCTCCCAGCAAGTCAACAGATGATGCAGTGCCCCAGGGAGCCTATTCTCTGAGGAAGGTTGAAAAGCCCTGGGCACCAGGCTAATTAAATGCCATTTATCATTGCAGACGTCCACAGCATTAAAACATGCCGAGCATTAAAAGTGGAATTCATCCTAAGAAGATAACCAGCGATTTACTTACAAAAGCGGATGAACAAGGTTTATTTTATAACAGTGAAAAACTGAAAACAACCTAATCTCTAATGTATGGGATTCTTTTACTAAATTACACTGTATTCATATGGTGAAATATGACATAGCCACTAAAATTCATATTGCATCAAAATATTATTAGAAACCATCATTAATAATAATGATGCTGACAGTTCTGGATGGTGTGTATGTCTTGTGTGTGGGGGGGAGAAGGGCTGCTTATCTATTTGTGCATTTTCTAGAATAGTCATGTTTAATTTCTGTAGCAAACAATAGAAGTTGTTAAAAATCAACATAGAAAAGAATATTTGTGATCATGGTAAATCCATTTTAATTTGCTAAATAAAAAAAGAAGCTATAAAGACTGTTTGCAAGAAAATGCCATCTCAAATGTACTAGTAGATATGAATAGAAAATAGTTTAAAAGTAGGTAGTAAGATGTTGATAGGCAATTATTTTTATTGATCATTTGTTGTACTATTTCCAAATGTTTTCCATTGAAAACAAGTTAACTCTTTAAAAGTTATTTTTTTTAAATCAACAACAACAGAAAGGCCATGGCCAAGGTAGTTAGGTGTCATGCACTGAAAGGTTGCTGGTTTAACTCCTGGTCAGGGCCCATACTTGGATTGTTGGCTCCATCCCCGATATAGGGGACATGCAGGAGGCGGCCAATAGATGCTTCTCTCTTACAATTATGTTTCTCTCTCACAATTATGTTTCTCTCTTTCTCTCCCTCTCCCTTCCTCTTTCTCTAAAAATCAATAGAAAATCTTTAAAACAAACAAACAAAAACAGAAGGCATGGTGAATTCCATCATCAGAACATCTGAATGTTAACAATCAGTCCTTTCTAAGAATTAGGTCTCCATATTAACTGTCTCAGTTAGCCCTTTGCAATGTTTCAGAAATTGTCAGCATCATTTGGGAAAACAGCACTCCCTAAGGCCCACTGAGAGGCCTATTTCAGGTTCTATGAGATGGCCTCTGTGCTGACCTTTCCACCTGGTAATATATGTGTGTGTGCACATACATCTATGTTACATGTACATCCAACTCAAGTACTGTAAGGCAGGGTACAAATAAGTGCCAACACCATAGCATCCATCAATGAGCACTAAAGTACTAGAGAGAGATCCATCTATGTAATATAGACGTATATACATAACACACAATGACAAATGTTACTTTGATTCTCCTAATTAGCTTCTAGGTTTTCAGCAATTTAGCAGAAAAAGCTTTCAATCTGTTAAAGGTTACTGTCTCCAAGAGCAACACAAGATGAGGATAAGAGGTAAGGCTACATGCACTCTAGGCAAAAATAATATTTGGCCAAATTTTGCAAGTGCTGGCTTGTGAGTATGGAATTTTAAAATTTTCATTTGTAATATGCATGTGGCTAATCTCCACTGTGAACCACACTAGCTCAGTCCAGCTCAGGGTTCCTCACATTTTCTCTCTTGAGCTCTTGCAACTCAGTTGGCTAGAAACATCCACTATGAGAGCTTAACCATTTTTTAAGATCACTCAAGACAATGCTGAAGGTATCGGGAAGGTAGGTAGTATGCAGGAAGAGATGGCACACTCCACTGAGCAATCTGACGGGAATTTAACAAAGCAGTTTTAATCATGTGATAGGCAAGGTTTAGGGAAACTAAGATGACACAGTGCAGATGACACAGTACTCCAAGACTAATAGCACCAGGGTGGCTTTCAGGGAGATCCAGGGTTTGTGGGACCTGAAATTTATTCACTCATTTTATTAATTTTGATAAAATTTGCAAATATAAAATTAATAATGTAAATTAATGTTTTTAAATGAGAAAATAAAGTACAAGAATGTACAAATTTAAACAAAGCTGCCAACTGCCACAAAAACTACGAAAGCCAGAAAAACAGTGTAGTTATATTAATTAATTGCCTGATGAAATGCTATAAAACATTTTCCCTAAATTTTTGGCTGCATATTTTTTAATTACCTTCTCAGATGACAATGATTTGCTTCATAAAGTGTTAACTAGTAATGACATGTAAATTGTGATGATGTGAATCAAAGTTGAGAAAATTTATACTTTTTTTTCTTCTTTATTTCAGTTTCAGAAGTTGTTTTGGTAATGTCATGCAAATTTTCAGAATTATTTTCAAATTAATATGGAAAAATGTTTATTAAATTTCTCTTACATGTGCCCTCTAAGATTTGGAAGCATTTTCCAAATTAGCTTTTAGCTCTCTATATTTCAACCTTACTTCTCCCCCAGGGCCCAGTTACCTCTGTGTCAGGCACTGTAGAACATGTCACAATTCACCTCTGCCCTTTCCTTATTTATGGTCGTGCCAGGTGAACCAGTATCATTTGCAGGAGTATTTCTATAAGCCATTTCTTTACCATGAAAACTACCCATAACTATTCATGGAAGTGACTGTGAAACATGTAAAAATAATATCCCACCAAACCCAAACTAAGTGTATACCCAACTCAAGTTCCCCTGGTCAGATTCCCCTAATCCCCAGGGCCACTCCACATTACCCAACACAAGGGGAAGTATGACAAAGGAGAGTTAGAGTAGAAAGAGATGGAAGTCTTATTCAATATGGATTGAAATATCTGTATTAGTTATCTACTGTTGCATAACAAATTATTACAAACTTGGCACCTAAAACAACATTCAAATTATTAGCCTACAGTTCTGTAACTCAGAAGTTCTCCACTTCTCTGCTCTGACTATCAGAAGGCTAACATCAAGGCATCAAGCTGAGCCCTCACCTGGAGGCTCAGGGGGAAAACCCACTTCCAAGTTTACTGGGGTTGTTGGCAGAATTTAGTACCTTGCAGCTATAGGGCTGAGGTCCTTGTTTCCTTGATGGCTGTCAGTCGGGGGGCTCTATCACTTCCTTAAAGTTGCCTGCACTTCTCTTGTGACCTCTCCAATTTCATATCAACAGTAGTACTTCAAAGCCTGCTCCTGCTTTAAATCTCTCTGCCTTCCTTCTCTAGCACAGTTGGAGGAAGTGGTCTACTTCTGAGGGCTCACTGTGCTATATGACATAATCACAAGAGTGACATCTCATTATATTCACAGATCCAGGGATTAGGACATGCAATCTTGGGGATCAGTTTTAGAATTGACTACTCTAAGATCTTATTTTAGCAAGGTATCTAAAAACACATGGCCATATCCCTGGTGGGGTTCATCCCACGGTATGGAAGGAGCCTGTGCAAGTGAAGGTCACTGAAGCTCAATGCTAAGACTACCTCTGAACTTTGAAACCTCTTCCCATTCAAGGATAAGGAAGGGAGTGATTACTGGAAGCCAGAGAGAGGAATGCAACCAACCTACAGTGACTTAGCATAAAGTTAGCCTAAGGAATAAATGCCCCAATCTCACTCTTCTAGCATCCACAGTTGGTTCCTTCCATTTGCCAAACTCACTGGAAATTAGAAAACAAAAAAGCCCATAGATATAGTCCATACATATCAGGCTCCCTGGGCACAGAGGGTGGTGGAGAAGTTAGAAAACAGATCCAGAGGGCAAAATAAAGACATCCATTCCACAGATGGATCTTTCGCTGGTACTTTGGTGCTTATTGACTGATGCTATGGTGTTGGCACTCATCTGTACCCTGCCTTATAGTACTTGAATTATTGTGTAGGTGGATATTGACATCTCACCTCCGGATTGTAAATTATTCAAGAGAAAGCATAACTTTTACTTTACTTCCACAACCCATAACACAAAGAACAATATTTAGTTGAGCTCCTTAAGAGAGATCTACATGAACTAATCATTAAATTCTTGACAGGCAGCACTATTTGTGACACATAATTAAGAATATGATTTATCATCCAAATTGGGGCACCTTTGAGAGTAGAAAGGGATGCTATTTACAACCATAATGGGTTAAAAAATATTAGCTGAGAGTGTTCCATACAGGTACACATAATAGATATTTGTTAAACATGTGGATTAATAAATGAATGAAAAAGTGATAGAACGTTTATTGGAATGTTCTTTATATCTGTGCTCTGTGTTCTCTTGCTGTGTTCTATTCTCTTCCCCCTTGACCTTTATCATCATCTGACCTCTCTTTGGAGATCTAAGTTAAAGTTTTTAAGGTCCAAAATATTTTCTTTACTTCAACATGTCTACAACTGAGGGTGTTACTTTCCACTCAGTTATACTGTATCCCCTGTCTTTCCTATCTTTGTAAATAAAACCATCAACTCTCAGTTCCCAAGTGAGTGACTTTAGTAATATTGAAACTCCCCTACACCATGCCGATAACTCCTATTCAGTCACTTTTCTAATTCTCTCCCCTCCAGGTCATTTCTGTCTATTCCATTCCTACCACTTCACTTCTACTACACTATCCAGGTCTCTACCAGATTTCCATTGTGTGATTTACTACTACATCCTCCTAACTGGTCTCCCACTTCTAATATCTCACTTATTCAGTCTAATTGTGATTCTGACACTATAATTATCAGCTCACAATACAAATGAGATTATATCATAAAGTTTTGTTGTTGTTTTATGGATGGGAGTGCCTATAAAATAACATCCAGCCTCCTTGTATTGATATTCAAGAACTTCCATAATCTGGCTCAAGCCTACCTTGGCAGCTGCATCCACTACGACTCTTCTCCAGATAGCCTATGTCACCAGACTTCACCAAATGTGCGTTCACACTTCTGGGCATCTGCAACTGCAAATGATTCCAAACTTTATTTTCAGTGGTGTGCTGGTACTGAGTTTTAGTGTTTGCCAGTTTCTATGGTGTAAATACTTTCCCTATGGCCAATTTCAAGCAACCAATTGGATGTCACTAAATGCAAAGCTGGGAAGTGATGTGCACGCTCAGCTCTCATGAGCCAACTCCAACACATCAGTCTTTAGTCTGTTTCTAGAAATCCTACACATCCTTCAAGGGTCAGGTCAAGCGATTGCATCTTCTAGAAAATTCCTGATTCTACCTTCTATCCCAACTTTGCACCATTTAGAATTACCTTGGCCTGCTTGACATGACGTGGACCAATCTATAGCACAGTTTTCATTCTACCTTAAATCCTAGAAAGCAGTTAGCTAACAATAAATCTCATCTGAAAAGCATGACACTTCCCTCCAGGATACATTGCATTTTGCGTTTCCCACATCAATATTCTTCATGAGCAGCATCTCTGCTTTAGATTCAGAACAATTTAGCTGTTTGCTGTGGTTTACTTATATGACTTTGTGAGAAATCTTTAAGACATAACATAAACAGCAGTTGTTTCTTTCATTCTTTCATTCTGTGTACAAGCATCAAGGAACCATGAGATACCTTGAGGCCAAAAGAACTTGGCTCTATAAATCTTGGGATCCTATTGACCCAGTAATTCAGAATCACAGGAATAGGGAAAAATAATCTCAAACCCAGTTCACAGGAGTAATTTTTCCCTAAAATCATATAGCCCAGCTCACTCCCCTCATATAACATTGTGTATACTCCAAAGAGTGTATGTTTGACGATCAAAAAATTTGAATTAAAGTACCAGCTCTATCACATTGTAGCTGTGTGACTTTGGAGAAGTTAATTACTCTTTCTGTGCTTCAATTTCCTCATGAGTAAAATGGGAGCACTAATTCCTAACTCATAGGACTGCAGTAGGTATTATATAAGATAATGTTTTTGTTTTTGTTTTTTAAAGAATTCACCACTATACTTTTATTTATTTTATTTTTTTAAATATATTTTATTGATTTTTTACACAGAGGAAGGGAGAGGGATAGAGAGTCAGAAACATCGATGAGAGAGAAACATCGATTAGCTGCCTCCTGCACGGCCCCCAGTGAGGATGTGCCCGCAACCAAGGCACATGCCCTTGACTGGAATCGAACCTGGGACCCTTGAGTCCGCAGGCCGACGCTCTATCCACTGAGCCAAACCGGTTCGGCTAAGATAATGTTTATAGAGTGTGTAATACAGTAACAGGACCCCTCGTAAGTAGTGGTGTTGTTAATAATCACAATACTGGTTTTTATAATCAATATCCCATAATTAATAATCCCAATGTGAAAAGCATCATTCACTTTTCTTTTTTTACGTATGTTGGATCGGGACATTAACAGAGCAGGACAACAAGCACTTAGGAATGTTAAATTCAGTTTCAGACATATCTGGCTTGAGGCCCATCACCATCCATATATTCATTCAATAAGTAGTTATTGAGCAACTCCTAAGTGCTGGTCCTGAATTCAGTGTTAATGATCATGAACAACTGAAAGGCCCTGCTTGAATGGAGGTTACACTCTATTTTGGGGGAGATAAATGACTAACAGATAGATAAGATTAAACCATTTCAAATAGTGAGAGAAATAAAAATAATAATAAAGCAATGTCATATGACAGAGTGCAGGAAGAGGTGATCAAAGAGGGCCTCAATGAGTAAGTGACAGCTGAGCTAAATCCTGCAAGACAAAAGCAGCCAGTCATATGAAGACCTGAAGAGAAGATCAAGCAGAGGGAACAGCATGTGCAAAGTCTCAGAAGAAAATATGGCTTTGAATGGTTGATTTTCCTTAGGCAAGTTATTATATTTCTCTGGTCCCCATTTTCCTCATTCCTGAAAATAACAATAACACTTTCTTCACAGGACCTGGCAGATGGCACACGTAAATGGTTGTTGAATAAATGACACTGATTCCATTCTTTGTTCATTTCACCCATTGCTCAGGATCAGGTCTAAATGGGCCACTTGGTAATTTTTCATTCCCAGGGTTCTCTCTCCCTTCTACACATTAAAAAAATAAAATAAAATCTGAGTTTCATTGACTAGAGGGCCTTACCCAAAGCAGTTGCTCAAGAGCATAGTCAAGCTCAGCCAGGGCATCCGGGTTTGCCTCTATGTCCTTGATCTGACAGTCTGGATTTGCTCCCTGAATATTTGCTGTCTTAACATGCCTCTTTCCAGATGCAGGGCATTAATTCTGAATCAGCTTCCCCCCACTTTTCTGTCAGAGGTTGTCATTTGCAGAGCCGGTGATGGAAGGACTGAGTGATGGATGGCAGTCCCTTCAGAGCCCATCAGTTTCATTCTCAAAGCAGACATTAAAAAATGTGAGGCTGGTGCCAAGCCACAGGGCTCAGGGAGGGAGAATCAGCCATCTCTTCCCACAGGCTGAGATGATGAGAATCCTTTGGTCAGTATCACATTGCAGTCTAACTAGGACACCATAACCCTGATTACAATGTTAATTACAGTAGGCTGTGTCCATTGAGTACTCATTCAACAACCCTAGCATGACAGGAAAACCTTTTCTTCTCCATCCATTCAACAGATGCTTATTAAGCATCTGCTAATGCCAAAACACTACATGGTTCTGAGGTTAGGGAAATGAACAAAACAAAGTCCTTGCCTTGATGAGACTAACAGTTGAAAGAGGGACACCAACAATAAACAATCAAGTGATATACGATGATGTCATGTAATAGGGCTTAAAAGAAAAAGAAAGCAGGGAAAGTGATGAGGACGCACAGAAAGAGGAAGATTGGGTGGGTGGTCAGGGAAGGCATCTGAGGGGGCACCCCTAAGCAGGGACCTGGTCACAGTGAGAGAGCCAGCCATGAAAGTGTCTGCAGGAGAGTGTTCCTTCCAGACAGAGCTGGGAGGAACCAGGGGCTCGATACCAGGAGAAGTGAGGGATGTGATTGATTCTCAAAATATAGCCTCCACCATTTCCTACCTGGGTTTCCTACCTAGAAAGCTTTACTGCCCTATGTCAGGGTTTCTAAACCGCAGCATGAGTGACATTTTGGATAAGACTTTGTTTTGGGAGTTGTCCTGTGCATTGTAAGACATTCAGCAGCACCTCTGGTCTCTACCCATTAGATTGCAGTAGTACCCGCCCAGTTGTGACAACGAAGCTACCTTTCTTCAGCACCTCTCTTGCCCTATGTTTTATTGCTCTAATTCTTTGCAGATTCTTTTAGCTTTAGGTCAGGACATCAAATCGATCTTGGGAGCTATGTCTAGACTCCTTGATATCAGGAACCCCAATTGTACCCAGATTTTAGGGTACGTATGGAGGAGGAGGTACAAGAAGGTAATGAAGCTAATTAGGTTTCAGGGCCTTTCTCTTACACAGCTCCTTCCACAGTTCTATTCCTATTTTTTACTCATAATTTTGTACCCATTTTCTTAAAGTGAGTCCCCCAAATATATAAGCTATAGACCCCACAAAACATGACTTCATCTCTGGGTATTTATCTGAACATAACGATGCAATTCACAACATATATTATAAATGTGGTGGGTGTCAGCATTTCACTTGCCTTCATCTTCAATCAAGCTCATATCCCTTGACCCCTACTGCCTTTCTCTTAATTGCTTGAATATACCAACTTTTACAAAAGTGATGGCGGGGGGAGAGATTTGCCTTCCCCATTAGTGTATGCTCTATAGGAAAAGAGACATATACCTTGCTCTTCTTTTATCAAGTACATTTCCTGGAACATGGACAGTATTAATACTTTTTATTGAATATATAAAACAAGGAAACGTGGTTTTCAAAGTGTGGTCCCTGGACCAGCAGCAGCAGCATCTTAGAACTAGTTAGAAAAGCTAATTTTCAAGCCCCACCGTAGACCTACCAAATCAAAAATTCTTGAAATGGGGCCAGCATTTCATGTTTTCATAAGCCCTCCAGGTGAGTCTGATGCCACTAAAGTTGAAGAAGCTATGTGAGGGATAATGGTAGGGCTCTACATAATGCTATCTGATGTAATCCTCCAGGAGAAATCCTCTGAGATTGAACATTATAATCCCATTTTATAGATGTGGAGACAGAGACTCAGAAACATTATTTCACCCAAGGTCAACACACTAACCAAGTAGAAATGCTGGAATTTAAATGCTAGAATGTCTGACTTCAAAATCTAACTTTGCCCCACTATAACATATTTATTCTGGCAGGAGTTTCCAAAATAATTGGTGTCAAATCCCTTTGAAGAAAAAGTAAAAGTTCTATGTGACTGTGAAACGGTATTATTACTAGCAAGACTAACAACCATCATCATAAAGAATACTTTTTGACCTATTTCTGTTGTGCCTAGTCCCGAGGACAATGAAATCCTGACATGGCTTTTCAGAGACCTAGAGGGTTAACCCACCTCCCAGAAGCCTGACTTCCTCCCGTGAGTCACTCAGGCAGAGCGGAGACCAGGTTTGTGGGTGTAATAACACACAGCACAGCAGGCATGCACGCACGTGCACCTCCCGGCTGGGAGCGAAATGAAAATAGAAATGGAAAGCAAAACCCCTTCCCTCGGTGCCTGTCTCTCCCTGTCACCTGTCATAAATCTTAGAGAGCAGAGTTCTTTGGGCAAATGAGATTCTCCCGATCCACTGCGTGTGGCTTTTTGGAATCCAGGTCTAATGGCTAGCAGCACGCTCTCTGCGAATGCTTTGTGTCGTGTCCAAGCATTAGCATCAGCCACTGAAGTCTGTGGTTGAAGGGAAAGAAAACAAAGAAAAGCAGAAAAAGTAAGATAACTGGCTATTTATATCTGCTCTGTCGGAAGTGGTGAGGTATAATTACTGAGGTATAATTACTGAGTAGAAATTACAGGGCTGATTCCAGTGGCGTTCCTCCTGCTGTTTTGGGGAAGATAAAAGATTGAAAGCATTTCTGACATCTCTTCAAAGAGAAGATGCTCTGGCATTCACTCTCATTTATTTTCAGATTGATTAAAAGCAATTTCCTGTTGTTCACGGCTGACAAAGGGCATTCCCTGTCCCCTAGATTCAGTGAAACCTCTTTGAGGGGACAGCCCCCTTTGGAGCTCTACTGCTCCCATCAGCCTCCTCCTCCATGTCTTGTTCCCTAGGGTCCTTAAGTCAAGAAAGAAAAAAAATCCAAGCTATTAAATGACTTCACATAGAGATGCTATTGACTTAATGGACCATAATCCCAGGGGTATTTGCATTCAAAACAAAATATTATCATAAGGTAAAGTCTTGAGATATTAAAGCTGGAAGGGGCCTAAAAATCATCTAACTCAGTGGTTTCCAAACAGAATTAATTATCAGGGGTCTCTTTAGACGCCTATCTTTCCCCAGAATCTACTCAGGCCTAATGAGTCAGAAGTGCCAGGGCTCAGATGCAAGAATGTTACAAAGTCCCTGACTAAGTCACTTTGGTCTAGACAGCTTTAGGGACCCCTGATCTGGCCAAGCCTCTTAATTTATAGGTGTAGAAAATTAAAATAGAAGGTGAGATTAAAGTGAGGTTGAGTGACTGGCACTTGGCACACGGCTAGAAATTTAAAAAGCTCAATAATCAAGTTAACATGTTAAGCATGATGTCAGTCACCGGTGACTGAAACGGAAAGGAAGACAAAACAGGCTTGGCGCTTAATGTGTTAAATAATCTTATATAATAAAAGGCTAATATGCAAATCGACCAAACTGCAGACCTACCGGTCACTATGATGCTCACTGACCACCAGGGGACAGATGCTCAACTCAGGAGCTGCCCCCTGGTGGTCAGTATGCTCCCATCGGGGGAGCGCCGCTCAGCCAGAAGCCAGGCTCATAGCTGGCGAGTGGTGGTGGGAGCCTCTCCTGACTCCACAGGAGCACTAAGGACCCCTCGGGGGATGTCCACCTGTCAGCAGTTGGACATCCCCCAAGGGGTTGCAGACTGTGAGAGGATGCAGTCTGGGCTGAGGGACACTCCCCCCACCCCCACCACAGTGTACGAATGTCATGCACCGGGTGTCTAGTATTTTAATAAAGAGACTTGACTTTGGAGGGGGAACATTCAATACAATATACAGATTATGTATTATAAAATTGTGCACCTGAAACCTACATAATTTTATTAACCAATGTCACCCCAATAAATTCAATAACTTTTAAAAAATTATTGCCAAAAATCCATGGTGAACAAAACATCATTTTGTTTTTTAATATACATGTTTTTATTGATTTTAGAGAGAGAGGAAAGGAGAAGGAAGGAGAAATGGAAACATCAGTTATCAGCTGCAACCCAGGGCATGTGCCCCAACCAGGAATCAAACCAGCAATGTCTTGGTTCATGGGTTGATATCCAACCACTGAGTTATACCGGCTGGGCCAAAACACTGACTTTTAAATAAAGACAGGATCAGTATTACTAATCTATACTTGTCCTCCGCCTTTACTATGGCTCAGCATGGCACTGTTTTTCTGGTTATTTTTGAAAATACTACTTTAAAACAATTGATCGTTATTTCTGATTTTTTTGGTGCCACCTTAAATTTTATACTTAAGGGGACTGCTTCACTCCCTCACCTATATTTGGACAAATATTGAAACTTGATGGCTGTGAGTACATATACAATCTGTAGAAGTCAATGTTTTGGCCAGTGGTGGTTTCTGTGTACATATACATTTTGTTTTATTTTTTAAATCAAATTAGATACAGGCATTTTAAAGTAGGAGGACTTAATATTTTAAAAAATTACATTGGATTATAAAAAATCAGAAGGTTTTTTCTTCTTTTCCTTTCCCCCAATAGGCCCATAAATCCTTATGGCACCAATTGGTTAGAGCTGTATGGCTACTGTCCCCTTGCAAATGGGGCAAGAACCATTTGCCACAATGAGCACCACTTGAAGACACCACTTCACTCTCGTATGTGTCCTGACTGGTCTCTTTATACCTTTCATTTTTGTGATCCCTGACTTAGCAGACCACACAAAGCAGCAATGGGCAGGACAAGATATAACCAGGTGATTCATTATTCAGATGGTTACACCATGCGTTCCAAGTGGCAGACGCTAGCCAGGCAAGGGCTCTCTACTATGAGCCATGACTCCTGCCTGGCTCCTTTACCTCTGCTCTTGTCCCCACTTCCAAGTTCAGTCTTGCCCCAGAATCTGAAACCAATATTTCTGAGTGGCGGAATTAAAGACATATAGGCAAGGCAAATATTTGGCCAATTCTGCTTGGTTTCTCTCCTTAGTTGACCTTCTCCCTGAGACTTTCCCACTCAGCTTCTTCATATTCTGGCAGAGATCTTCTTGGTGGCTGAGTCCCTGCCCTCCCTCCTGTGTCTGAGACTTCAGTCCTCTGGTCCCTGGGTGTCCTTGGCATTGTGGAGACTGCAGATTTGGCCCTGGGACTAAAAGCTGTTGACAAACATTTACGGAATGAATGCTTTTGGTGTGGATGACAGATGCTTGTACCACGGTAATTTGTAACACAGTAAATTAGTCAGAAATGCTGGCCTCATGGAGCTTTCAGTGTAGTAAGAGCCAAAGACACGTATGCAGGCCCCTCGCAAGAGTGAAACGCACTGCATTTTCCAACAAACTCTCTTACCAATTTATCCAAAGTTGTACACTCAAATGCTTATAGGAGCATGGCATAGCATAAATGAATGAAGGACACTTAGTATAACATGAAAGAAGAGGTATCAGGCACTGTGAAGAAATACAATACTTTCCCTATTAGATGGTGTTCAAATTCATATTTTCACAAGTGTGTGGAGGCCAAGCAAAACACATTTGTTGACAGAAGTTTGCTCTGGATCACCAGTTTATAAGCCCTGCCTAAGGCTTACCAAAAATCCTTTCTGTAGCTTTGCTGTGTTTCCCTGACCCTCGTGTGCTGGTTCTGCTCAATCTCCCATCACATGCTCTCCACAGGCAGCAGCTGGCCTTTTCTGAAGTGACTCACCTATCTCACTTCTATCCCAAGCTAACCACACCAGCCCCATTTACCTGTTGGTGCCCCTCCTATTTTGTGCTATACATCCCTTTGGCAACAGGATGAAGCCTATGCACTCATTCTCTGAATAATGTCTTTAACATCTAAATTAAGATACACATGAATACAGCAGAAACCAAATATACTGAGATAATAGATTTAAAATATTAAAATAGTGCATTTGAAAATAGTACTATATATGCCTTATACTAATGCATTAAATGAAAAGATCTAACAGCGAGTCTATAACTTCCATAATTTCAAAGCAGACAGGAGAAAAAAGATATTCATATATATGCAACAACTAAAATATGATATGAGAATATCTGTAATTTCTATTGATGACAAAGTCATAGGTACTGCCAATGCCATTGTGGCCTATTGTTTATATTCACAACAGAAGGAAATCTCAATTACAGTTATGGGTTAGTGACAATAAAGCTGTCACAGTTTTGCCATTCACATTCGTGGGCTCCTATAATTCTATCTGAGGATCCCTTTGGGAGGTCCATGGACCAGAAACTTTGACTGGAGCAACACTTCTCTCAATGCAGCTCAAGGCTCTGAAGACCTTCAGGGCACATCAAATGTCAGGGACACCGAAATGCTAACCTCATTTTTTATTAAATTAGAGTTGAAGTAACCATAGATAATAAACAGTCTAGCCATAGCATCCTGCTATAGTGCTGGTAGGAGTCCAAATTGATACAACTCAGTCATCAGGCGATGCGTTTCAAAAACCTTGAAAAAGTGTAAATGTCCTTTGACCCAGCAAGCCTACCTCTATAATTTATCATAAAGAACTAATGAGACATGTAGGCAAAGCTTCAAACACAGGGATATTTATGCCCAGCTGTGCGAGAAATAATATGTAGCCAATAAAAGATGATGTAAATCCTTGATTGTTGACATGAAAAGATGACAAATACAAGGTAAAAGCAGTATGGGGGCCTATAAAAATAATTGCAATTGCATATAATTTGTACAGGAAAAAAGCTTGGAAGGATATACACTAACTCTGTCTTAGTGGTGATTTCTGATGATTTAATGTTGATTTGCATACTTATATTTTCTCATTCATTTTCTGACAATGAAAGTGCACTATTTGTTTAAATAAACAGAAAGAAAAGGAGGGAGACAGAATATGTCACCATATTGAGCACTTATTTATTCTGTTAGGGAGATATTTCCCAAGGAGAATTTCTGTGTTTATGTTTTCTTAGCCATTCAAAAACTAGATGCCAATCACAGTGCTAGAAGCAGAAGATGCAAATCTGAACACGGATAACAAGGCACCTTATCTTATGAAACTTATTTTCTGGTGCAGAAAACAGATAAGTATTCAACCAACAAAGGCATACACAGCAATGTATTGGGGAGAGAGTAACGCTTTATGAAAAGTAAAACAAGCAGCAGCAATAAGGAACAGACAGAGCAAGAGAGACTTCCTAAATTGAAGGACAGACCTTTCTGTGGAAGCAGTGTTTAAGTAGAAAGACAGCGGGAACCAGCCTTAGGAGACCTAGACTAGGGAAGAGCATTCTATGCACAGGGTAAAGTTTATTCAAGGTCCTAAGACAGGAGTGAGTTTGCATATTTGATGAAAAGAACGATCTATATGTCTGCAATGCAGTGGAAGAGGCAGAGAGTAGCACTGGATGACTTTGGATAAACAGTCAAGAGCCAAATCACCTAGAATCTTAAGACCACAGTAAGGAGTTTGAATGTTATTCAAAGTGCATTATGGATGGAATTATTGCTCATAATCCTTTGCTCCATATAGAAGTATCGTAAATCAACACTCCTGAGATAGCCTTATGGTGGATGACAGCCTTATCTTCCTCACTCCTTCAATTTGGTTTTGACCATGTGGCTTGCTTTGGTCAATGGACTGTTGACAGACATGACATAAGCAGGAGATTTAAATGTGCTTGTGCATTTAGGATTGCTCTTGAGCTTCTGCCATTGCCGCTAGAAGGATATACTTAGTCTAGCCTTCTGGCCCCCAAAAGAATGAGAGACATGTGAAGCATATCTGGACCAAACCAGCAGCCTGGAGCCAGGCTCAGCTCAGTTCAACTGAGTTAACCATCCAACTCACAGATAATGTAAATGAGAAGAGATGGCTGTTGTTCTAAGTCACTAAACAGTGAGGTGATTTGTTATGAAACATAACAGTGGCAATATTGACTAATACAAGGAGCAATGGGAAAGCACTGAAGTCTATTAACCACCGGATTGGCAAGGTTAATTTATATTGTAAAAAAATTATTTTGGCTGCTGTGTGGAGAATGGATTGAAGAAGTAAGGGTGGAAATAAGGATGCCAACTGGGAGCCTACAATATCTGTTCTGGTGAGAGATGATGATGTTACCATTTTTGAATGGCGATGACCAGGGGAGGAGAAAGCTTAGGATAGTAAAAGTAATGTACATCACACATGTTAAGTTTCAGATGGAGTTGCCCAGTAGTCAGTTGAATAGCTAGGTAAGAAATCGGGATGCATATAGAAATCTGGGAGTCACTCAGTCAAATTGAGGCTCCTGGAGGATGCTTAGGCCACCTGGGAAGTGTTGTGCCATTGGTAGGAGGACACCAATCTAAATCTTCATTTGTTTTAGCCTTGTTGCTTGCTTTTTCTTAAAATATGATGTCTTGCAGAGTTCAGGTCCTTTCTTTCATAGCTCCCTAGTCCCACATCCTTAATATCCGCCTCCTGAATAAAGATGCTTAACAACCTTGTTAGAAGGAAGCGGAGCCAAGGAAAGAGAATGTCATTACTGTTGTCTGAGAAGAAAGAAGGCATACTCACCTTGGAGCTCTCAGTTATTACTCTACCCTCCCATATAAGAAAGCAGTTTTTCCCAAAATACCTTCCACAGAGCCCTATCTCTGCAAGACATGAAGAACTTTTTTTTTTAAATAACAAGGCTCTCTTCCTTTTGTCACAGGGCATCTTGCAATGCTAGCATTCTGCAAGATACACTGTGGAAATGGAAACTACAAGACATTTCCTCATGACTCACCACACAATGAAATTGACTCATTCAGTGAAGTTGGTCCTTGTTGACAGGTAGTAACTACTGAGTCGGACACCTAAATTCACAAGAGAGCTTACTCTACTTTCAGACATCCCTGGTTGCAAGTCCTTCCCCTTGAACTGAGATACCCTGCCCCCGAGCTTTCACTCATTGATAGTGGTGCTTCCCATACAGCCACACAGAACAAAGTTCCTTCATCATTTACAAAAGATTCCTGAATATTTGAGAGCAGTCTGGGATCTACACTCCTTGTAAAGCCTTTTCTTCTGAGACTTGAACATCTGTATTCCCTTTAATCATTTCTCTGATATCCAGCCTCTGATGGGTCTATATTAGATGGCCCATATCTCTGCACTGTCTTGTCTTTGGATATTTACATGCCCCAGATCCCATATATCACAAGAACAGGTACTGTTAGGCAAATTTTCTTTTGCACTCTGGAACTATTTCTTCCACTTAGGAAAATGTAAGTGAACATTTGATTAATTGAATTAACATATTTGTAGACAGTTATTATGTTTTTTCTAAGTCTGCTCATCTCCAGTTCACTGGATCTAAGCTTTTGGGAGAAAGTTTGCATCATAGAACTGAAACTAAGCTGATACTTTGCTTTACTAGTAAATAAGATGTTAAGAACCTAAGTGGAAATCAAAAAAGCTTAGCAATGGTATAGTCCCTTATATAAAAAAAAAGAATAGTCAGATCTGGGAAATATTCCATTCCCCTAATACCTCCCTTTTCTTTAGTTCTACTGGGAATCATGTTAGTTTGTTACCTAGCAACAAAGAGCTCATCACTGGGCAATTTACACCCATTTTTCATTTGTCATCATTTGTCTAATCAGATTTGATCATAAATAAAATCTGCACACAATCAACTGACTTCTGTTTGTAATTAGAATCCATCTCCATCAGGGGAAGGACGTTAATAGTCTTGCACCTTGCATGTGTTGATATATTTGTGCTTTTTGTCATTTCCTAACATGCTACTACCCTCACCATCTTACAAGATTCAATCTGTCTTGATTCCCTTCAACAAAATTTCATATTTTGTTGTGAATTGCTATCAATTCAGGTGTCTTTGGATGAAATTTTTAGGTCATCTCTGCTCATTTATTCTCAGCATATCATATGTGCAAGGTGTCTTAATTTTTGCAATATACTGCTATGTTTAACACAGCTTCTTGCTTCCTTCCTATCATACCAACTCTCTTTTCCTATTCAAGTCAATGCCACAGCATTTCTCATTTTCAACTGTAGTGGCATAAGTTGTTTTGTATGTCTGGCATTACTCTCAATCTTTTTCTGTCAAAAAGAAACCCATTTTGGGGGATTCCAACCATAAAGTTATTGGTTTGGACTGCTGAAGGGACTATTCCAGTTATAAGACCCTCATTCTCTGGTCACAGTGCTTGATCTAAGATGGGTTCATGACACAAGCCAGACCAATATTTTGGGAATTATCCAAGTGAAACTGACAGAAATGATCCTTTTTCCTCTCCTCTCACCTTTCTGAAAGGAAATATTAGCCCAGTGTTTCCTGGGCTATGCCTTGCCAGGTGGAGAAGGTCCATCTGTAGGTACAGAAGAAAGAGGAGAGGCTAAGGGTTATATACATAGAGCTAGGTTGGAGGGTGGGAGGGAGGGAGGGAGGGAGGGAGGGAGGGAGGGAGGGAGGGAGAGAGAGAGAGAGAGAGAGAGAGAGAGAGAGAGAGAGAGAGAGAGGTATATGAGAGGGGATGTTGATGGCATTGGAGTCTTTGGTTCTAGTTCCTGAGGCTACAGAGTTGTCCTGATTCCTTTTATCTCATTAGCTACCTGCATTGTCTTTAAGCACATTCAAATTGGGTTTCTCTACGGCAATCCATGTGATTGACTTATATAATTACAAGATTCATAAGTTCGTAAAGTTATAAAGCACTCTTAAGTGAAAAAGTGTTTTCACAGTCATTATCTGATTATATCCTAAAAAAAACCTTGAATCCTTGGAAGTTGTTAATGTAGAGAACATTGTACCCATTTTTCAGATAAGAAAACAAAAATGACTTGTTATTTGGGTTTTCAGCTAGTGCAGAGAGCACTTCTGACGCTTAGTCCCATGGTCTGTGCCATATAGGAATTTCCTGCCCACACCACCTCATATCTGGTAACCATAGAGCGAGAGCAGATGAGCTGCCCAATAACATAGGGTGTGGTAGCTGGCTTGGCACTTTAGAAACCCATCTAAATAGGGAGACAAGATAAGTTCAGGTACTGGAAACACAAAGATCAGCTTCAGGTAGACAGGACTGAAGCAAGTACTATAACAGCCCTAGGCTGGGGTCAGCACAAAAGAAGGGGTTCAGATTAAAGTAGGAGGAATTTTCAAGTGCCAGAAACAATGTGAGCAAAGGTACAGAAGCAGGAGTAGACATGAACACATCTGACTGGAGGGGAGGCTTGTGTTGATTTTACCTTCTAAATATAGCTTGAACCTTTCCATTTCTCTCCTCCTCCACTGTCACCACTGTGATCTTTCATCTGTCACCTGAATTATTGAAGCAGCTTCCTAACTGTTCTTCCCACGTCCTTTTTGCATTGCAATTTATTCTCCAAACTGCAGACCAAGTGAATTTTGAAAGCAGGATATATCTCATCAGGTCCCTCTTCTATCTAAAATTGAGCAATATGCAGAACTTGTCCTTCACATGGGTCACTGGGTGGTGCAGCCTTTCCAGCCTCAGAGGTCACCTTGTTGTGCCTCCTCTCCACACTGTAGTCACATTGAACATATGACATAACACACCCTCTTCTCTGTGGCCACAGGACATTTGCACTTGCTGATTTCTCTGCTTAGAAACTTCTCTCTCTCTCTCTCTCTCTCTCTCTCTCTCTCTCTCTCTCTCTCTTTTTCTTCTTCTTCTCTTCTTCTTCTTCTCTTCTTCTTCTTCTTCTTCTTCTTCTTCTTCTTCTTCTTCTTCTTCTTCTTCTTCTTCTTCTTCTTCTTCTTCCTCTTCCTCCCTCCCTCCCTCCCTCCCTCCCTCCCTCCCTCCCTCCCTCCCTCCCTCCCTCCCTCCCTTCCTTCCTCCCTTCCTTCCTTCCTTCCTTCCTTCCTTCCTTCCTTCCTTCCTTCCTTCCTTCCTTCCTTCAATGAATAACAATTGGGTGCATCTTATACACCAGAAAGTAACGTTTAAGACAGTCACTAAGAGTAAGGATTAAGAACCTAACTGCTGTGTTGAAACCTGGTTCTGATATCACCTTTAGCGAGTTATCTGAACCCATTTTATCATAATTGTACTTAACTCCTGTGGTTGAGGATTAAATTAGCATATAGCAAGGCCAGTATCAATGTCCAACATAGAAATGGCTATATAAGTATTTACAATATAATTACTGCAGCTGAATTCTACTCACAGGATATCAGAGTAATGTTATAGCCACAGAGAAGGCTTCTCTAAGCCCTAGGACTTAGCTGGGTTTCTGCTCTCTGAAATTGCTCTACTGTTTTTCATTTTATTGTATTCATCTTACTTTAATCCATTTTCCTTGTTGGATTATAAATCCTGAGAGGGCAAGGTTCATGCCTATTTTGTTTACCATTTTATTGAAAGATTCTAGTATACTGGCTGGCCCAGAGTAGGAGTTAAATATTTATTTATAAGAAAATCAAGGTTAAAATGCTGACTGCTATGAAAGCCAAGAAAAAATGAATCAGGACTTCACTTATATTCAATGGGAGGAACCATCTGTGCTTTTCTGAGGTTGGAAAGACTATCTCACTTTTGGGAGTATTATACCCACAGCACCTGCATCTTCAGTGATCTTCTCAGCCCTTGTTATCACTTGAAATAGCAATGACCTGAACAGCTTCTAAGATGTTTGCTTCCCGATCTGGGACATCCTGGGTCAACCTGTGACTCATGATAATGAAAGGGATATGACAGTGCCTCCACTGACACCAAGACCTTGAAAGATATTACAAAAGATGTCATGAAAACCCGGCCAAAGCAGGAGGGCCTATGCTCACAGGAAGGGCAGGCAGATTTTAAATATCAGAACAAAGGAACATCACTGTTTCCAGGCAAAAGGCTCAGAAGCCTAAAAAAATGAAGCAAGAAGGCTTTCAAATGGGACTCGGGGTGCATAGATCACCTAGGAGACAGCACACAGGAAGACTCACATGGCTCCTGCCCCCGTGCCCTGTAATCAGGACAGGACCCATTAAACCACCAACTCATTTACAGCCTTCATGCATGAAATGTGGCCCAGACCAAAGATCTTCCTGGTGGTAGGAAAGCGTGTCTCTCATATGGACTAATGGAAATTCCTTGATTGAAAACTATTGCATCTGGTGTGTTCCCTTTACTGGTGCATGGCATCATTATTAGACAATAATTTATTCAGTGCCTACTGTGCCATGTGGAGGTGCTGGAGTTGGAAAGGTGAGGTCACTTCCCCTGGAAAAATGATAGTATCATTGGGACATGACTGGGTTCAAAGAAGGTTTGGACAACTAGTAATTTAAAATCACCAGGATAGCTTTATATGAAGTACTGAGAAGTCTCCTGAGAGAAAATTTCAGATAGACAACATATAGCAAAGACTGACCAGTAAAGAGGATGAGCAAATCTGAACACAACGAGCATTTTCTTCCAACTTCCTTTTCTCTCCCAGACCACATGGACACACAGTGAGAGAAAGGGGGGTTCTGTGAGTCAAACCTGAAAGAAGCGTGTTCACTAAAACTCTAAGCAATTGAAGCACAAGGGAATATTGCCTTTGTACCCATGTCATTAAAGAGAATAGAGACCACCTCTGTCTGAGGCTTGGCTTGGTTTAGCACACTGGCACCTGCAGGGAGCTACAGCACATAGGGTAAGGTATTCAGTGGAGATTGCGACACTGACTTGAGGAAGTGGTACCAGGCAAAGGGCTGGTAAGCAGTGGTGTGCTGGTAAACGTTTAACCAGAAGAAAATGCGTATATATATATATATATATATATATATATATATATATATATATATATATATAATTTAAAACTAGTGGTCCAGTACACAAAAGTTGTGCATGGGGGAGGGGAGTATCCCTCAGCCCGACTTGCGCCCTCTCTAATCTGGGACCCCTTGGGGGATGTCCAATGCCGGTTTAGGCCCAATCCCAGGATCAGGCCTAAACCGGCAGTCGGACATCCTTCTCACAATCTGGGACCACTGGCTCCTAACTGCTCACCTGCCTGCCTGCCTGATCGCCCCTAACCACTCTGCCTGCCAGTCTGTTCATCCTGAACTGTCCCCCCACCAGCCTTCTCACCCCCAACTTCCCGCCCCCCCCCCCCCCCCGCTGGCCTGATCGCCCCCAACTGCCCCCCTTGCCAGCTTGCATGCTGCCTACTGCCTTCCCATGCTGGCTTGCTCCCCCCTACTCTTCCCCCCCCAGCCAGCCTGCTTGGTCCCAACTTCCCACCCCCCCACTGGCCTGCTCACTCCCAACTGCCCCCCCACCAGCATGCTTGCCCCAAACTGCCCCTCCCTCTGGCCTGCTCACCCCCAACTGCCCCCCGCCAGCCTGCTTGCCCCCATCTGCCCACCCCCCACTGGCCTGCTCACCCCCAACTTCCCCCACCACCAGCCTGATCACCCCCAACTGCCCTCCCCTCCAAGCCTAATCGCCCCTAACTACCTCTGCCTTGGCCCTGCCACTATGGCTTTGTCTGGGCAGCGGCCATGGAGCTGGTTGGGGCGAACAAGGAAGCCAAGCCTCCTGCCTGCTCTGGCTGACTCCATGGCTCTAGACAGCGCCACCATCTTTGTTGCATCAATTTGCATATTCCCTCCTTATTGACTGTGGGCGCTGCCATCTTTATCGCGAAGTGTTGGTTAATTTGCATATTACTCTTTTATTAGATAGGATATATAGCCCTAGCTAGTTTGACTCACTGGATAGAGTGTAGGCCTATGGACTGAAGGGACCCGGGTTCAATTCAGATCAAGAGCACATGATTAGGTTGTGGGCTTGATGTCAAGTAAGGGGCATGCAGCAGGCAGCTGATCAATGATTCTCTCTCATCATTGATGTTTCTACCTCTCTCTCCCTCTCCCTTCCTCTCAGAAATCAATAAAAATATATATTTTTTAAAAGAATGTGCAGCACACAATTTGAAACTAATAAAATATACAATATCCTTTATTGGAAATTCCATATAACCAATGAATTCTCACAGAATTCTCACAGATACTCTTGTACCTGTAACCAAACGGTGGTTGTAACTGACAAACAAGTATAGTTCTGAACTGAATGTTAGTTGATATTTTCCTTATGCTAATTTTTATTTAAGATGAAAGTGAAATAAGCAAGACATATGTCAGAACTTCACTCTTTTGTCAATAATGACTTCTTGGCTGAATAGAAAAACAGTTTTTGAAGATGAAACAACATTTCTTCAAATTTGTTGTTCTACGCACAATATAATGGCTACAGACATAATGCACTTTTTAAAAAAATCTTATATTTTTAAAGCTGGAAGTGGTTTATAAGATCCTAATCCAAACCCCTGGGGAGATACCATGAGCAGCACATTCATTTTGTCCCCAGTGCCTACCAAAGTGCCTGGAGCATGGTAAGTGCTCAATAAGTATGTGTTGCATAAATTGATTATCTATTGTGACCTTCAATTATGTTTTGCCTCACCTTTTTTGCCATTGAGAAGCTGATCCTGACTGTGAACTATTTGGAAATAGGCACCATGTGTTTCAATATCAGCATTCTCAATTTCGAGCCCAACGACTTGTATACATTAGGGACTAATAAGTATTTAATTGATAGCTTACACATAACTTCCTAGTACAGCCTTTTGAATACAGCAGGAACTCAATAATTCATTACACATTAAATGGATATAAAAATACCTGTCTTGGCTTATACATCTGCTATAAATATTTATCTCTCTGTCTTAATTAGTAAACACTTTTAAAAAACTATTCTATCTCTAATACATTAAAGTAGTAGCACTTGAAGAGTCTTAATAGACTTTCTCATATTTGAATCTAGATATTAGCATTGTGGCCAGAGAAGAGTTACTTAACTCTCTGAGCCTCAGTTTTCTCATCTGTAGAATTGAAATAATATTTTGTAAAGATTAAAAGCAATGAAGTATATGAAAGGCATTGTACAGCCTTTGCTGATGGTAGGTTGTCAACAAACAGCTTTTTCTTTTTCCTGGAATCTCTATTCTCTCTTCACTGATACATAAAGTTTCCAAAGTTCTCTCCAAAGTCTAGAAGAAGAATTAAGTGGCAATTCTTCTCTATGGTTCAGTCTCTGGCTTTATCTCGGATGGTGCTGTGCCAGGTCACCTCTCTCACCCCAATCCTTGAATGGCAGAGTGGAAAGAACACTAGATTGGGGATTTACCTAGGTCAGTGATGGTGAGCCTATGACACGTGTGTCAGAGGTGACACGCGAACTCATTTTTTTGGTTGATTTTTCTTTGTTAAATGGCATTTAAATATATAAAATAAATATCAAAAATATAAGTCTTTGTTTTACTATGGTTGCAAATATCAAAAAATTTCTATATGTGACATGGCACCAGAGTTAAGTTGGGGTTTTTCAAAATGCTGACACGCCGAGCTCAAAAGGTTCGCCATCACTGACCTAGGTTCTAGTAACATAACAAAGTAGATTACATAGCATGTTAAGGAATAATGAGTTCTATGAAACAAAAAGTTGAGCAGGGTAAGGGGTAAATACAGTTCTGAGGCAGGGGTGGGGCAGGTTACATCATTAAATAAGCTCATGGAGGAAGTGAGCTTTGAGCAAAAGACTTGAAAGATATGTGAGGCCCTTCCAGTGGGTATTTGGGTGAAGAGCATCAAGGTCAAGAGAACACCTAGACTGAGACCCTGAGATGTATCTGAGAAACACAGGAGGCCAGTGAAGCCAGCATGGAGCGAGCAGAGAAGAGAGGAGGAGGGGCGGTGAGGGTTGCAGACCCTTAAGAGTCTGGGCTTCAATCTGAGGGAAATGGCTTCGCTGGCCTTACATCTCTATGAGGAAAGGAATTCAGATTCAATCCTTCCTGAGATACCTTCCAGCTTTTAAATTCAAACATGTTCTTACCATTTAGGTACTGAGCTATGATGACTGCCATAGGCAAGTAATGGGAAAGTGGACAAGTGTATATAAATTACATTCTGTGAGACTGGCACAGACAGAATTTATACCTATAAGTTATCTCTTGCCTAAAACTTAGAAAGGTATCATAGGACAATGGTACGGGACTCTGGCATTGTCTCTATATTTGGACAGGTGAGTTGCCGAGTACCACATCTGCAACTTGAGCTGACAGGTGCTTAACCTGCCTTACTTCAATTTCCTCATCTGTAAAGTGAAGAAGAAAACAGTGGTTCCTAGCTCACTGATTTACTGTGAAGATTAAATAAGATGATATGCCAAGTTATTAACACAGTATTGGACCATGGTAAGCTCCCAATGAATTGCACTCTTTTTCATTTTAAATAGTAGATGCTAACATGATAACTGAATTGAATTCTTAAAGCATCTATATTTTGGATTTGTGCACTATATTTTGGATAATTTTATCTCTTGCATATCTATATTTTGGATAATTTTACCTCTTGTATATCATCAAATATGCATTTTAGAACTTTATTTCAATAAATGTCTGTTAATATTTATTATGTGCAGGGCACAGATGTGTGGATGCCTAAGATAGAGTCCCTGTTTTATAGACACATGAGTAAAAGAGACAGATATTCATAAAAGTAAGTGTAATTAAAAGCAGAATACTAAAATTATTATAATCAAAGAGCCACATATAATGGCAGAATGGATAAAAAGAGATTAATTCTAACTGGGGTTATATAGGATGGGGAAGATGAGCATGTTGAAAAGTACGCCTCATATCTCTCTATGGACCAATGCCCCTGTAAGTAGTCTTCCTTCCTTTCCAGTTGGCATTAGTAAATTATGAACTCTGTGCCTTATAAAATTGTCACAAGTTTGTAGGCAACTTGACTCATATCGCTCCTGGCAAAAGTGACTTCAGTTAAGTGATGCTGGGTCCTAATGGCCATGGTAGAAAAGTTGGATTGAGGAGCTAAATTCAGTTCACATGGTTGCCTGCCAGGGGAACACTAGAGGAACATCCTATGAGAAATTAAAAATAAATAAATAAAAGAGGTGGGGAAGGAAGGAAGGAAGGAAGGAAGGAAGGAAGGAAGGAAGGAAGGAAGGAAGGAAGGGAGGGAGGGAGGAAGGAAGAAAGGAAGGAAGGAAGGATGGGTCTGTGATTGCACTCAACTCAATGGTCACAAAGGATAAAATTACCTAAACCCAAATGGATCTTTGCCACTCACTTTTTTCTTCCTGGATCCTCTAATTCAGCTGTTGGACAGCCTGAGGAAAACTGCTCTTCTTGTTAAGTAACTACACATTTCTGTTCCTGCTGGGAAAAATAAAAATTTCACAAAAACCTATCAGTTCACACGTACATTTTCTAGGAGTTGGTCCAAGGAGAGCTTGAGTATTTCCAGGGCTATAACACACTTCACTAATAGAACATACTGGGTGTTCCCAAAGGAACAAATGAAACTGTTAAATATCCTTCCCCTGCCACTCCCCCTTGCCTTCTGCTTTCAAGCTGCATGGAGAAATGGCCAAAACAATACAGTTTAAAACAGCTATAGAGGCTTTTTGAATTATGTTGTTCTAACTAACTAGTGGAAAGCCTCTTATTTTCGTCTATGATCAAAGGGATACCTTCCATAGCATATCATATTCTCAGAAGTTTGACTGGACATTAGAAAAGTGGTTCAGGATGTATGATGATATGTGAAATTATCATGGAACTTTTAGATGTGGTGTTGTAGTTGTGTTTCTAAAAAATCCTTATCCTATATAATAAAAGCCTAATATACTAAGTGCCCAGTCATCCATTCAACCAATCAAAGCTAATGATATGCTAAGGTCACTATGATATGATAATGATATGTCAACCGCTCACTATGACATGCACTGACCACCAGGGGGCAGACAGTCAACCGGTTGACCAGTCGCTATAACATGTACTGACCACCAGGGGGCAGAAACTCCGACCAATAGGCTAGCTTGCTGCTGGGGTCCGGCTGATTGGGACTGAGCGAGATGGCTGGACATGCCCTGAAGCCGTCCTGTGGTCCTTCTCTGGCTGGCCAACCCCCCGCATCCCTCCCCGGCCCCAATCATGCACCAGTGTGGTCCCTTGGCCTGGCCTGCACCCTCTTGCAATCTGGAACCCCTTGTGGGATGTCGGAGAGCCAGTTTTGGCCCAATTCCACAGGCCAGGCCGAGGGACCCCACTGGTGTATGAATTTGTGCACCGGGCCTCTAGTTACTTATAAATACATTCAAAAATACTTAAGTATAGAATGATATGGTACCTATACTTTGCTTCAAAATAATAGAGGAGAGAATGAGTAGAGGTAAGATGAAGCAAGACTGGGTCTGAGCACATGTGACACATACACAGGATTATTTTGCTATTTTCTACTTTTATAATGTCTTAAAACTTAAACAATTTTTTATAAAGAGAGAGGCTCACACACAATGATCTCAGTAAATTTGAAGAGGGAGTCAGTGATCTAGAAGAATGGAAGATTTATGTTGGAAAACTGGTCTTTGATACTTAAAGTATCTGAAATGGAAGAAGAAGAGATGGAAGAAGAGCAGATAATGCAATGTGATGCTGAGCTGGAGGGAAGGTAAAACCTAAGGGATGGAAGAAGACACAGAAGCTATGAGGTCAGGATTTTCAATGGTTAAGGACTGACCAATAGGATTATTCAAGTGGCTTCTGATGCAGAGTTCTAACTCAACTCTTCTGGTCTTTAACTCTGTTGCTCATTAAGGAGTAGACAGGGAACCAAGAAAAGAAAAGGGTGAGTTGAAAAGATATGAAAATATGAATCACAAGAGAAACTTCTTGGACCAGCTCCTGCCCCAAACTGCATATTAATTATTTCGTTCATGGTGGTATTGAAGTTATGCTTATCATGCTTAGAATGCCAAGTAGAAAAAAACAGAGAATTCATAAGATGATAGAAGCAACATCCTCATATCTTAATAGGTCAGAATTGCAAGCTGGATTTAGCTACAAAAAATGAAACAAGTAAAAGTAAAGTCCTACCCTGGAGTCCAAACACCACTGGCATAAATACAAGGTAGAAGATACAGAGCTTAGATATTACCCATATGAATATGCTTAGAGACACTTAAGAGGCACTACATGCCATCTAAACAACATGATGAGGTTGACAAACAGAAAAGTTAATTCTTTGAAAATGTGTGTTAGAAGTAATGGAATGTTTAAATTGCAGAAGACGGTAGACCTGTCTGTATTGGCCAGGCCTCCACTGGAACACTAGGCTCATTTGTGCCCAGGAGACAAAAAAACAAACAAAGCACATTCAGAACAGAGTATAGAATGAGGAAGGGGTTTAAAACCCTGTCCTTAAGAAGTGATTGAAGGAACCATGGGTGTTGAAATATGACATTTCACTCACGACATGAGCACCCTCTGAAGTGCTGGACTATGGAAGAGAAACAAACATTGTGCATATGGCTGCCAGAGGTAGAACTGGCAAAATGTGAATATGTTATAGGGATCAGATTATAAGTCAATAAGAAGAAACTCTTTTTAAAGATCAGAAGTGTTCATTGATTGCAAGCCTTATAATGAGGGTCACTGAGTGTCTAAGGATGAGGTGGAGTGTTCTGTGCAGTTCAGTAGCCACATGTGGCTATTGAGCATTTGAAATGTGGCTAGTGCAAGTTGAGATGCAGTGTAATTATAAAATACATACTAGATTTTGAAGATCAGCATCAAAAAGAAATATAAAATATCTAATTCATCTCAATAATTTATATTGATATATTGGTAATATTTTAGATATATTGGATTACATAAAATACATTGCTAAAATAAAATTTACCTATTACTTTTTATTTTTAAAAAATACGGCTACTGAACAATTTTAAATAACCTGTGTGGCTCACAGTTGTAGATTGTACTCTTTCAGTTGGACAATACTGTGTTAGCAAAATAATTAGTGGGGAGAGGAGATGGAAGGTTGAGCTAAACTTAAGAAAAACCTTGATAATCTATAATTTAGGAGAGGTTTACCTGTAGGTTTAGAACTCAAGGCTATCATCTGAACCAAGATCTCTTCTACCTAGCTGTGTCACCTTAGGTAAGTGACTTAGCCACTCTGAACCTCAAATTTCTATCTGAAATGATAAAATTGCATGATCTCTGAGACATTTCCTATTGCTGACATTTTTGTCTAGGCATCCCCTATAATAAGAAGTATTCCCTCCACCAATTTATGCAAGCATCTCTTCAACCAATTGCTTCAGAGTTTTCTCCACTTTCAAAGCCCATTGAAAGAATAAAGTGTTCAAAGTCAGACAAAACTGAAATGGATTTGTAACTTCACCACGTCATCATTAGCTTCAAAATCATCATTATCCTCTTTATTCTCAAAGCAATATTCTAGTTATTATTTGGGTGCTTATATTGTGCTAGAAGTTCTGATGTGTTACTTTATTTAATCATCACAGATATCTTTCCAGGTGGATGCTCTTACATCCTTGTATCACCTAGGAAGGTAACTCCATTTTAAACTTGTTTGTGTAAACTTAGGTATGTCATTCTATCTCTCTAAGCCACACCACGATGGTGTAAATTTATCAATCACTATAGGACACTCAATCATGACATAAACTGCAGTGAGGATTAAATCAAATAATGTACATGAAGTCCCACTAGAGTAGCAGATCTATAGTAGGTAGATAATACATGCTAGAATCCTTCCCCTGATAATCTCTTCCATTATAAACCCTACATATCCACTAAATCCAGCTCTAGTAGCATCCTTTCCCCAGAGCCTCCTCCTTTCCCCACAGCTGGAAGTAGATTGACCTACAGTGGGGCCTTGACTTACGAGTGTCCCGACTAACAAGTTTTTCGAGATACGAGCCCTCTCTCGGCTGATTTTTTGCTTTGAGTTGCGAGCTAAAATTTGGGTTACGAGCCAGCTTCAGATACCCCACCGCTAGTTGGCACAGCGAACATCACAGTGAACGCCACAACATCAGCCCAGCATCACGTGTCTCACTCGTTCACTTTTGATTTGACATACGAATAATTTGAGTTACGAGCTCCATCACGGAACAAATTAAACTCGTAAGGCAAGGCCCCACTGTATTCTGAACTAACATAGCTCTACATCTGATCATTTCTTATTAATCTCATCATTACCAACCTTACTCTAAAGTCACATGCATACACATCTTATCTCCCATATAAAATTATAAAGCTCTTGAGTAATAGCTTTGTATCAGATTCATATCACATTCAGTCCAGTGTGTGGCACAGGGCTTATTAAATATGGATCGAGTCAGAGCTACCATTTATTGAAAGTTTATTGATGCTAAACACCACACAAAGTTTAGGTTCTGTACGTACTATCAAATTCATTGCTTTCAACCTGAGAGGTAGATATTAATTTTACAGATGAGGACACTGAGTCTTCAAAGGACCTAGCTGCTTAATATTACACTGATTTTCAATGGCAGAGGTGGTTTTGAATTTTGGCTGGCTGGCTGGCTGGCTGCAGAGCCTATGATCTTAACCATTACAAAAACAAACAAACAAACATGGATGGGTGGATGGATGGAATTAATGGTGGATAGAAGCACAACATCTATATCCTTTGAATCCAAGCTCAAGATTCCTTTCAAACCTAAGTTTCCCTTCTGGATATTAAACCCCCAGCTCCAACCCCATCATCTTAGCATATGCCTGGGGAGTTCAGCAGAGAAGAAAAAGGAGCACATTTCACCATTTTAAAGATTCATAATGAGCTAAAAGGCCAAGTCAAAATCAATTTACTATTCACCAAAGTCTCAGGTCCTTGCCTGTTTTGTTCTCCTGAATAAAACATACCTTCTCAAGTGTGTGAGCTGCCAGCAGCCAGGAAGTAAAAAGGGAATGAGTAATACATATTTACATAATTAGGAAGGAAAAAAACCATTCAAGGAGGTTTCCTTTTAACGTTTATGTTTATCTGAGTCTTCAGCTCAGAAAAAAATGTTTACCCAGTGTAGAGAGTATGTGTATTTTTCACCTGATAGCAGGATTTTTTATGATTGAGACTTTTTTTTCATTCAGTGCTACAACCCCAGAAATTAGCAGCTGCCCACAGCACCCTGAGCCCACCTACAGGGAACTCAGTCCCTGTAACACCTGGGTTCTTTAACCCACCAAGACAGTTCAGCTGCATCTGTGGCATTGGCTGGGACTGAGCCTTGTGGCTTTGAAAGTGACAGTGATTGTAATTTATTATCTTCATTGATTCACAGAGCACGGCTCCTTGTACAGATAAGCAGACATTTTTCAATTGTGCCTTGCAATGGCTAAACTGTTTTGCATAGAAACTGTACTTCTACAACTAGTTGAGATGGGCATTGCGGATATATGAGTTATACATGTACAAATAATACATCCTTGCAAGGGAGGTGGGGGGGGGGGGGAGAAGTCCCAGATGGCTTCTGTTCAACTTTAAAACGGCTTCATTAATGCATTTTCAGGAAAAGAGCAGAAATCAATGACCCCACTCCCACTAAACCCAGATCATTCAGACAAAGCAGAATCCAGGCTGCTTACTTTATTTCCTATCCCCTCCCTGAAAGTAATGGCATTTCATTTTCCAACAGAGGCCTTTTTTTCCGAATTCATAATGTCATATTTTAATCCAATCAATGCACATTAGCTACAACTAATGTAAATGTCATTGCTACTCTCTTCTCAAACCATTTTTTAAAATTTGCTAAAACTCGGCACAGCACAATCTCTCCACCTCAGATTAACAACTATTGGACATCTTTTCTATATTTCTTTTTCCTTCTCAGTGGAGTATTATTGACCAAAGTTTTAGGATATTTTACAGCAATGGATGAACCAGAGTCTCCTTGAATTCTAGGGAGCAGTGGGAAGAGCCAACCTTTTTCACCCAAGGCTCTACTCCCTTCAATAGTCTAATTAGAGCCAAGCACAATTGGTTCTACAGGGCCCCCACTTCCCAGGTTCTCTGCCTTTGTTTTATCCACCTTAAATGTCTCTTTCCCCATATTCAGGTTCTGCCTATATTTAAGGGTTCTATCAAGTACCCCTCCTCTTCCAGGAAGCCTTCCCTGACTCTGTACTTACCTTGTCCCAGGCAGATGAGATTCTTTTATTCTTTCAAGGTGCTTCATATGCATTTCCCTTGAGGCTCTGGTAATAGTTCACCTTGAATTTTATTTGCTGTCCTGGTATTATTTCCCCATGTAGATTCTAAATTCCTATAAGGTAGAAAGCAATAAATGCCATATTTGTCTCTCTCCTTTCAGTTAGTACAAGGCCTGCATAGAATGAATGCTAATAAATGTCTAGAGAAACGAAGAGAAGGAAAGAAAGAAAACAGTAGGGAAATGGTGAGGAAAAGTAAGAGAGAGGGAGGAAGGAGAGAAGGAGGGAGAAAGAAAGGCAGGCTGGGAGGGAGCTGAAAATAGGGTAGGGAGGGCAACCTGAAAACCAAAGGCAATAGAGCTTCCCTGGTTACTGACCACACAGTCCATGATACTGAGACATCGAAATCCATTCTTGTTTTGTAGACAAGTAGCTGGAGCTCTAGCAGAACCTGCTCACCTCCCAGATATGCCTGGTGCATATTCTCCACCCCCAGGACAGGCTTTCCCTCACCAATGGGGGTAAGAGATGGGAAGGAAAACAAGCACGATCACTCATCTCATCATTCACAGTCTAAGGGAGATGTTGCATGAATAGACATTCGCAACCATTGGGATGAGTGGTCAATAGAGAGCTACAAGATGCTATGTGAGCAGAAAGAGGGAAGCATGAGACTCTGGGTGCAGGGCAGGAGATTTCACAGATCAACTAGTATTTGGTTCAACTCATAAGCTTCACATGAAACCTCATAAACAGATGATGAAGGTCCTGCCCCCAGCTCTCACCCAGGATCTCCCTGGGGAGAAGGGATCTGCTGGCCCTATATTTAAAGCCAGCATCCTCTGTGCTTGAGGCAGGCCTCTGTGGAACAAAGCTGCCAGGCATTGTTCCTGGTCTGTCTTTATTTTTCCAAGGGTTCCTTTAAAGCTGCTCGAGTTATACACTGTGAGGCTGAGTACTTAGCTATAACAGAGTCGGTGCCAACACCTGTTCTGCTTGTTCCTGTTCTACAAACAACATTTCAGCCTCTGTCGAGAGTAGCTGAGCCCCAAACCACCCAAAAACTCTGCCGAAGTAGAAATAAGCACTATGCTACATCTCTTTCTTGGGAACGCTATTTACTATATTTTAAAAAGTATATGGTAACATTAAAATCACTGCATATTTTAAATAAAGATAACAACACTATTCGAATGCTTGTTGTGCCCCAGGTGAGAATGCTAGATACATTGCCTTGTTTAATCCTCCTTAAACCTTCAAGGTGAAAAGCGCTCCCAAGTGAGAAAAAATACGCATAGATGTCAGACAGCCTGTCCAAGGTAACTGAACTTGAACATATGAATCAAGGATTTGATTTCAGGTTTATGTGGCCCTAAATTCATGCTCAGAACTTCTATCCTCTTCTGATCTCTTGTTCAGTGTCCCCAGTTGAAACAGGTTGGCAATTGGTTATCTTGAAAGTTTAAGCCAACGCTGCATGTTGAAATCCCCAGCCCTTAACAGAAATAAGTCACTTCTTTAAAAACAACTGGTTGGTAACAATGACTACCACATCTTCGTTTCCATAAATGCAAGCTTGTTTTGCTTTCATTCAAATCAGATGCAATATTTAGATACTGCTCAGGATGAGCCGCAAACATGCAAGCCTTCTGACTAGAGGAAACACAAGGGTCCATGTCTGGATTCCTGCTGCGAACAACCTTACTGAAACCAGAAACTAGATCTTCATCCTCTGAAGCTCTGACAGTCAACCATAGGAATTTGGATTAATGTTTCTTCTGAGGCCCCACAGAGAAGAGGCAGCCTAAGTGATATTGTAAGAAGAAAAAGAAAATGGCTTGTATGCCCTTTGTCGAGATTTTGAGTGGTCCAGAGGATTTGGTTATAACCTCTCCCAGAGACCCAGGTACAACAAATCCTACACCTCAGATGTGCTCATCTGCAAGAGGCAACAAGAAGATGTGGAAGAACTGACAGTGGAGAGAGCTGGATGATGCTAGAAGTGCATGTGGTATCTTATAAGGCCTGAAACATCATGTCTGCCTGTACTATTCCAGGTCCTGATTTAGCATCATTTTCTTCTGTGAGAGCAGAGAGGAGACTTCTGTAAGGCTCTGTCAAAGTGGTAGAGATATTTCTACTCCTGAGAAGTGGGATTGCATTCCCTCTCAGCAGTGTGGTCCGGTGAAGAAGTTTATTCTAGAGAATCGTATGTTTTCTGAAAGTAATCTATCATCTTAAGAACAATATCAACTGTTGATATGGATTTGGCCTGCGAGATAGCCTGGCTTATGTCTCTCTACAGTGAGTGACTCCCTACTTTTTCTAGAGAAGCTATACTGTCTGGGAGGATGAACGTGAATTTCAAGTAGACTGGATATTGAATGTAATGTCAGGTTTAATAAAGCAGCTGAATTTTAGCAAGGAGGTTGCTTTATTGAGAAATCTCATTCTGGAAGAAAACATGGGTGCCTTTAATCAATTACTCATTGATTCAAAGTGTTGAAATTTATAGGGAAGTTAAAGAGCACCTAGACCCAAACATTATAATCTGGGGTCCGTGGAGCTCTGCCTGAAGGCCGTGGACAGGCCTCAGTGGCCTTATGAACAACCAGAGATTATGCACAGATTCCATATGTTCACATGTAAACATTGGTTGCATTTGTTTTTCTTCAGGGAAGAGAGTATAAAACTTGTACTGGTGTTTTTAAAGGACCGCTGACTTAGATAAATATTTAATTAAGCAGGAGCAAACTGACGCCCAGGGAGGTCAAGTGACTAGCAGGAGACCACATGGCTAGAGAGAAACAAAACTGTTAGGCAGCGGGTCTTCTGATGTCTAGCCCCCAGCCAGCAGCATGCTGCTTCTGAGTTATAACAACAATGGGATTTCTCCTCTGGTCTCTGTTTGAGTTGAAGCCTACTACTCGGAAACGAGAAAACAAAAATCATAAAATATGTTGCAGAAGAGTAGGAGGTTTAGATATTGAGTGCATTTATACACAAATAACCAGAACTATGCAATAGAGTGTTCAGTTGTCAGATTTGGAATAGAGGGGTGTCTTAAATTAAGTTCCTGCAAAAAGAAACCTGAGAGAAGCATTTGAACATGAGTGGCTTAAATTGTCAGTGATTTCAGGAAGCACTCTGAGTAGGGGAGTGAAATAGGGAAGGGATATATGGCTGGTAACAGATGTATGTGTTACCAGAGGATGTCACTGTGGAACCTGGGGGACTTTATGACTTAGAGCAGTGGTTCTCAACCTTCTGGCCTTTTTAAATACAGCTCCTCATGTTGTGAGCCAACCATAAAATTATTTTCGTTGCTACTTCATAACTGTAATGTTGCGAGTTATGAATCGTAATGTAAATATCTGATATGCAGGATGGTCTTAGGTGACCCCTGTGAAAGGGTCGTTCAACCGCCAAAGGGGTCGTGACCCACAGGTTGAGAACCACTGACTTAGAGTTATCCCACCAGAGGGCCATGGAAGCTATGGTTTCTATCTTATAACTCCTGTCCTCCATTAATTGAGGGTTGTTTTGTTTTGTCTATAAAACCACCTCAGATAGAGAGAAACAGGAATCATTCATGGAAATTATCTACCAGGAGCCATCAGGTAAGCCAAGGGAATAGAGGCAGTGCTTCACAACATCTGTAAAAGGTGTTTTAAGAATTAGATGAATAAAGATATATCTGGGGATTATATATCACACATTTTAGGAATAAAAAGATTCTAGAAGTTGCCTACTGCTTCAACCCCTTCTTTGACAACCTATGGAAAGTGAAGACTCTTTCTTTAATTTCACCTAAAATAGTGATTTCTGTTATTCCTTTCAATGTCAGGAAACACATTTTGTTACATGTTTTGCTTTGGGGTCATCCCTGTATGTTAATGACTTCATTTATATGAAGGCAGAATCTGTTGGGATCTTCTGGTGGCCAACTTCTCCTTTGAACCTGTATGAAACATATTCAAGGTCTCGTCCCAGTGATAGCCCCTGGGAGCCAGCCTCCAAGATGACCCCAGCAACCCCTGCCTCCTGGTAGCCATGCCCTGTGTAGTCTTCTTCCACAGTGAATCGGGGTGACTGATGCATCTAACAGAATATTATGGAAATGGCAGAATGTGACTTCCAAGACTAGGTCATCAAAGTCATTGCCACCCCCATCTTTTCCTGTTGGATTACTCACTCTGGGGAAAACCAGCTGCCATGTCATGAGGACATCCCGAGAGATCTATGGGGCAAAGAACTGAGTCCTCCTGCCAAAAGCCAGGTGAGCAAGATCTTTTGGAAGTGGATTCTCCATTGCCAGCCAAACCTTCAGATGACTAGAGTCACAGCCAGAATTTTAACTGTAACTTCATGAAAGACCCTGAGCCAGAAAAACCTAGCTATGCTGCTCCCAGGTTCCTGACCCTCAGAAACTGCGTAAGATGATACATTGTGGTTGTTTTAGGCCATTGGATTTGGGTGTGATTTGTTACACAGCATTGATATCTAGTACTTAACCTTTTGGTATTTAAACATAGCTACTCCCAATCTTCTATTCTGATTAAATATCCCCTTTCCCTTTCAATCTTCCTTTGTGCGGCCTGGTTTTCTGCTTTTTTGCTCCATTAGGGGACTATCCTTGTATATCAATATCCTTTTTAGTGTCATTCTGTATTCGTTCAATCACATTGTTGAAAGTGACAGAAACCCAAATTCAACCAGTTTTTACATAAGAAACAGGATATGTTGTCTCATGTAATCAAATTTCCAGAAGGGTAGAGACCTTAGAGAAGCTGGACTAAAATGACACATGGGTTCTTGCTCTGTCCTTTCTGATTTCTATCGTAGGTTTTGGCTTCATTCTAAAATCTGATATCCCCAGAAAGTTAAAATAATTTATTAAAATATATATATATATTTTTTATATATTTTATTGATTTTTTACAGAGAGAAAGGGAGAGAGATAGAGAGTTAGAAACATCGATGAGAGAGAAACATCGATCAGCTGCCTCCTGCACATCTCCTACCGGGGATGTGCCCGCAACCCAGGCACATGCCCTTGACCGGAATCGAACCTGGGACCCTTCAGTCCGCAGGCCGACGCTCTATCCATTGAGCAAAACCGGTTTCGGCAATATATTTTTTATTGACTTCAGAGCGGAAGGAAGAGGGAGAGAGAGAGAGAGAGAGATAGAAACATCAATGATGAGAGAGAATAACTGATCAGCTGCCTCCTGCACGCCCTCCCACTGGGGTCATGCCCACAGCCCTGGCATGTGCTCCTGACCAGAATCAAACCGGGGACCCTTCAGTCCACAGGCCAACTCTCTATTCACTGAGGTAAACTGGCTAATGCTTAAAATCGTTTTTATGTAGCTTTCATACTCAGAGCTGTGTGGCCAGAGACCAAAGAAAGTTCTTTCCTACCAATTTCGGTTAAAAAAATATCTCAGGAAGAACTGCAATTGTTCTGACTTAGATCATGCTCCTATCCTTGAAACACTGTGACTGAGAAGAATTTATCACGCCCAAGTGACTCACGTGTGCACCCCTGTGGCTAGGGGCACTCTGGGAGGAGGCTCAGGAGAGGGAGAGAGGAGAAGGTAAGTCTAAAATGAAGGTAATTTATAGACAGGAAATAATAAATAACCTCTGCCTCTTAGCTGGATCTGATATCCCAGTTGTGTTTGGGCTAGTGCAGTATGGAGATCATATTCTAGTATCAGGTAAGTACATTTTATATAATAAATATGATAAGCTGATCAGGAATAAAATTTCTGGAACAAAAGAAAATAGTCAAGAGCATGGTGGGTGACAGTAAGAAAATCCATTCTTATTGAGACTGGAGGGCTCACTGACACAGCGATGGGAGTGGAGGAGAACACCATGCAAAGGAAAGACGGACAGGTGTGTGCTGGAGTACCAGAACAGAGATGTGGGTGTGGATACTCAAGGCCATGGCTTCTGAACTGCAATATTGTGACACACTGAGGTTGCAGCCCTCTCTGAGGTAGTTTGGGAGGTCCATCATTGCTCTCAGTAGACAAACTACCATAGTTTATAAATGATTTCCTTTTTATACACCAAACTGGATATACAGTCACCTTATGCTAACAGCCCTCTCATTAGCATGCATCTAAGAGGCAGGCTGTCTAATGGTTAGAAAAAATGGTCACCTGAGCACACAGTCTACATTTGAATCTTAGGCCTATTTATTAGATGTATAATCTTGGGCAAGTTCTTTAACCTCTCTCTTCCTCACCATAGGATTTGAATAATACTACTACTATTAATATCTCATCGAATGTTATGAATTAAATAAGTTAATATATACAAAGCTTTTACAACAGTATCTGACACATAGCAACTGCTACATAGATATTAGTAATTGCCACTACTGTCAATCTTAAATTAGGGGAGAGTTTTGTATTTAAATGTACCCCTACAGAAATTTGTGCATACCCTAATGGGGCTGTATTAGCATTTGAATATCATCTGCTCTATATATTGAAGAAGAAGGAATCTTAAAAGTTGTCATTCTTAGCAGTCAGTGGATTGAAGTGTCATGTCTAGTAAGACAGTGACAAGGCAAGAGAGTCAGGATGATTTGTGGGACATTTTGGCTGGAAATAGAGACCTCTTAGAAGACAGTGTATCTATCTTGTCATGTGTTAAAGTTTGTACTGATTGCATATGGATCTGCCTTCAAATAATACAAGAGCAAAAATATCCCAATGCACTTCCCTAAGAAGTGAGCATTCATCTGTGGGCTGTTGGTTTTCCAATTGCAGTAGCAGAGATTCAAGCCATATTTTTGGACACAACACATCCATCATAAAAGCTCATTTACCTAATGCCCATTTTTATCCAAGTACAGTGCATAATTAAATACTAACACTGAAAATCACTGTATTTAGAAAAGAACAAGGCTAGATCATCGACCACAGCTATTTATATACTCCTCCAGCTCAAATATTTCAGACTGTTCATGCTTGCTACTGGCATTGCTTATTTTTAAATCCTTTATTTTAAAACAGTATAAATCATATTTTTGAAAGATGTAACAATTGGATCATTTTTATAATCATGAAGCTGGAAAAACTAAGTAATGCTTAAAGATGACTCAGCACACCTACCTGAGAACTTGTCTACCATATATTTTGAAGTATCTGTTTCAAGTCACAGAAACACTTATGGAAGCAGCAACATTATAATATGTGCACCACCTTTATCACATGATAATTATCATCAATTCCCTGTGAAGTTTGAACTGAGCCTCAGAATCCTTTTCAACACAATGATTCAGGTAGCCACTTCAAATCAATTAGAATTAGCATGAAATCTTAAATGTTTATCATGCCCTAATGATGACAGAGCTAAATAGAACCCAGGATACTCAATTTTCATAGTAATATGATTATATCATTAAAATTCCTCAGTTGCAAACTATTTAAACCAGATTTGTCCATCTCCACACTATTTTATTGACTGTTCCATGAAGAATCAGCTCATCTCAGTGAATATGCTAGTGAAAATCCTTTCCCCAAACCTGGTCAAGTGATAAGCTCCCATAGTGCAATTTACATTTTTTAAATGAGGCATAATTCACATACTATACAATTCACTCTTTTAAAATGCACAACTCAGCAGGTTTCAGTATATTCACAAAGTTTTACATTAACACTACCTAATTCAGAACATTTTAATCTCCCAAACAGAAACACCACACCCATTAGCAGTCACTCCCATTCATCTCTCCCTTCTCCCAGCCCCTAAGAACCAGTAACCTATTTTCTAACTGTGCATTTGCCTATTCTAGACATTTTATATAAATGGACTCATACAACATATGGCCTGTTTGTGTCTAGCTTCTTTCAGTTACCATGTTTTCAAGATTTATCCATATTGTTGCATGTATCAGTACTTCCTTTTTTATAGATAAACTAGAGGCCTGGTCCACAGATTCATGCACATTGTAAGGAAATTAATTAGAAGGTGGCCGGCAGGGCAGGACTGGGTGAAATGAGCTGGACATGCCCTGGAGCCAACCTCCCACGGTTCCTCCCTAGCCAGCCACACCTGGGGTGGAGCTGGGGCTCAAAGGCCATCTGTGGAGGGGCATGTGGGGTCTCTCGGCCTGGCTTGTGGAGATTAGAGATCGGGCTGAAATGGGCAGTCTGACATCTCCCGAGGGGTCCCGGAGTGCTCTGCAAAGTTGCTGTCACTCAGCAGCTCCTGCATTGAGTGTCTGCCCCTGGTGATCAGTGTGCATCATAGCTACTGGTTGGCCGGATGCTTAGCCTTTCATATATATATAGATAATAAATATTCCATTATATGACATACCATATTTCATCTCTGCAACTACTGGTAGATGTTTGAGTTGTTCCTATGTTTGTCAATTATGAATAGCATTGCTATCAACATTCATGTATAAATTTCATGTACAAATTTTAATATGGCATATGTTTTCAATTCTTTTAGGTATATACCTAGGAATGCTATTGCTGGTTATATGGTAATTATATGTTTAACTTTTTTTATTTATTCATTTATATCTTTACTAGAGGCCCGTTGCAGGAAGATTCCTGCAAGAATGGGGCTTCCTCGGGCCTATTCCTGCAAGAATAGGGCTTCCTGAGACCGTAGCAAAGCAGAGAAGGGAGCGAAGCCCACTGAGGCGGGCTTCGCTCCCTTCTCCACTGCCTCGCTCCCTCCCTCGCCCTCAGCTCCCTCCCTTCTCTGCCACCTTGGCTCTCTCCCTTCTCCGCAGCTTTGCTCTCTTGCCTGGTCACGGATCTGAGGCCCGGATCCCACGGGCAGCATTGGGCACTGCCGGCCTCACCTGCAGTACGCAAATATAAAGGGCATCTTTGTTGGGTTAATTTGCATACTCTTCTGATTGACTGGTGGGTTAGCGAGGGTATGATCAATTAGCATCTTTGTCTTTTATTAGTGTAGATTGTTGATAGTATTATACATGTCCCCCTTCCCCCTCATTGACCCCATTTAGCTTTTCTCTGCTTTTTTAAAAAAAATTTTATTGATTAAGGTATTACAAATGTGTCTTTTCCCCCTCATTGTCTCCTCATCCCCCCAGTAACTTTTGAGGAACTGCCAAACTTTTTCCACAGTAACTGTACAATTTACATTCATACCAATAATGTATAAAGGTTTTAATTTTTCCAAATCCTTATCAGCACTTTGTTTTTTTATCATATCCATCCTAGTGTGTATAAATGATATCTCATTGTGGTCTTGATTTATATTTTCCTAATAAGTAATGATTTTTAGCATCTTTTCACATGCTTGTTGGCCACTTATATATCTTCTTTGGTAAACTATGAATTCAAATCTTTTACCCATTTTTTAAAGAATATATTTTTACTGATTTCAGAGAGAAAGGGAAAGGGAGAGAGAGATGGAAACATCAATGATGAGAGAGAATCAGTAATCAGCTTCCTCCTGCATGCCATACAATGGGGGTTGAGCCAGCAACTGGAGGCATGTGCTCTGACCAGGAATCAAACTGTGACCTCCTGCTTCATAGGTTGACACTCAACCAGTGAGGGACACCGGCCAGGCTACCCCTATGTTTTTTAATTGGGCAGTTGTCTTTTTATTGTTGATTTGTAAGAGTTATTATATTTGCGATTACTCAATTTTTATCAGATATCTAATTTGCAAATTTAGTGGGTTACATTTTTACTTCCTTGATATATAAAAGTTTTAATATTTATGATGTCTAATATATTTACTTTTTCTTTGGTTACTTCTAATATTGGTGTCCTATCTGAGAAACCATCATTTAATTCAAGGTCACCAAAATTTAGCCCTCTGTTTTTTTCTAATAGTTTTACAGTTTTAGTTTTTACATTTGTGTCATCAATATATTAATACCAACTTAATTTCAACAGTATATGAAGTCTTTGTTCCTATATAGATCCATTTTCGTTCTCTCTTTTGTATTGTAAATGTCATACAAATTATGTCTTTATACACTGGGTTCCCATCAACACAGATTTATAGCTTTTGTTTTATGCAAACGTGTTTGTTTTTAAATTATATAGGAGGAAAAAAATAGTTATAAATAAGGCTTTTTTCTTGCGGTCTTATACTTATCTGTGTATTTATATGTGGATCAAGATTTCTCAGCCTTGATGCCACCAACATTTGGGACCAGATAATTCCTTGCTGTGGGGGAATGTCTTGCACATGGAAAAATGTTTAGCAGCATCCCATGCTTCTATCTACTAGTTTTCAGTAGCAAATCCCTCCCCACACAAGTTGTGACAACCAAAAATGTCTGTAGGTACTGCCAGTTGTTTGATGGAGGGCAAAATCAGCTTTGGTTTAGAGCTATTGATCTAGGAGTATGTTCCTTTAATATAAGAGAAATAGAACAAAGAACAGTACTTCAGAGTGTGCCAATAGCCAGCTTATGAAGGAAATATCAGCTTTGGGTCATGCTTTGAGGACGAATAATATGGTATTTTATATATTCAGCAATTATATACACATTATAAGAACACTTTTAGCAAAATAATGGCTACTTTTTGAGCAAGTTCCCTGTGCTGAGTGTTTTTACATGTTGGCTTATTTAAAATTCACAGAACCCTACAAGATACACAGGTAAGTAGGCAATCTGAATTTGGACTCGGGTTTTTTTCTTTACTCTCCAAACTCTTCAATCCTTCACTTATTGCTGGCAGATCTCATGACTTCATACATTATTTAGACAACAGAGCATAGTGGTTAAGAGGGGACAAACTGCCTAGATCTGAATCTTATTTCAAGTAAATCCTAGCTGCATATGTTTAAACAAGTTAATTAAAATCCCTGAGCTCAGTTTTTTCATTTATAAAATGCACTCCTCTCAGGGGACTGCTGTGAAGATTAAGTGAGATAATGTATACAAGTGCCTAACAAAAAGTGCTCAATGACTATGAGTTTGGTTTCAAAGCTATATGCCTGGCACTACTAGAAGGTAATGTGAAGGAGTAAAGTGGGCCAGGCAGGGCATTAGGGAGTGGTGGGGACTGTAGTGTACTGCATAGGTGACATCCTCTCTACAGATTTTCCAGCCATTTTTTTAAGGAACTGGATATGACCTAAAAATACTAATATTGGCAGAATGAATTGGGATCCCAAGGCCCTAGTTCATCGGTGAGGGAACTGAATCCTAGAGATGCAGAGGGGCCTGCCATGGCTGTACTGTTTCTCACTGGAGGAATCTGACATGGAATTTAGACCCCATTTTATGCTTGGCCAGGTCTCTTTTTACTAACCTGGATGTATCTCTTCTCCCTGCAAAACATCTCTTGTTTTTTTCTTGATTTTATTTCTAGAAATGAGTTCTGAATTCCTTAGGGAAGATATAAATATATACACACATACACACACACACACACACACACACACACACACACACACATATATATATATATATATTCCTATGGGATCTCTGAGCTGTGTTTGTGGGCATGGGCACTCAAGCATTTAAATTGCTCCCCACTGGGTGTCAGAACCCCCCAGTGACAGATTGCAGAGTGCTCCATTATGAGGATTACAGGTTTTTTGCAGGGATGAAAAGGACCAAGACCTGCGAATAAATGCAACCTCCAATTAAACTCCCTACACTATGTTTAATTTAGAGTCCTTAAAACAAACAAGGATTGCTGTTCTTTAAGTATCTGATTTTTTAAGGCAGCCATCCTTTAAACTATTTCTTACTTTTGATCCTTAGGCAACTAGTTGGTAGGACTTGAGAATGAAAAAAATATATATTTGAGAGAATCATACCTCTTTGATATATAAAGACTTCTTAAGAGTACCAAAAAAATCCTCAATACTGGGCTTAAATATTTCTACCAGTTTATCCAATTACACACACACACAGACACCTCTGTTCCACTGCTTATTATTATCTAGTGGGTCACAGGTCATAACTCTTTTATTCATCTTTATATCCTTAGCGTACACACACACAAAAATAATGCCTGGTATAAAGTAGATACTCAAATTTTTTTTTTAATTTACAGAATAATGATTGAAAACTTAAATGATGAGAGAATGCTCTATTTTATAAATAGCCACTTCTACTTTGTTTGAACTCATAGAGATATCTTATCTCTCTGTTTTCCTAATTTACCCCTTGTAACTTCTAGCCATTGATCCTAGGACTGACCTAGTAGGTTTATAAAGATCTTTCATTTCTTTTCCAAGCACATGAAGGCTGGTTTCATCATTTCCCAATTTCTTTTATAACGCAAATATCTTTTCCTTTCTTCTTTAGAAGAAAATTACTATAACATATCGAGCTGTTCAGAAACTTGTTTGATTTCATATAAATTCTGTGGTACTGACTTCTGGTTGGCCCTCAATATTTCTATACCATGTTTAATATAACGTGAGTACATAATTCACAGCTAAAAACTGCATTTCCCATACTCCTTTGTATCAAAAATTTCTATGTGACTCCTAAGGTCAATGAAATGTGAATGGAAGTAAAAGGAATCACTTCTGAGTCAAGATCTTTAAAAGGGAGCTCTTCTACTTCCCTCTTCTCGTCCTGATGCCTGGTGAAAAGTCATCTTCAATTGCACAGAAAAAGGGCCACATCTTAGGGATGGCAGGACAACAAATTAACATGAACAGATATACATGATAAATGCAATGTTAAAATTTCACAGATAAGGTGAAATAAGGCTCATGGATAAAAAGCCAGAGTCCCTGGATGATCTTAAAGAGCCAAGATGGTCTGCCATACCCTTGACTGCCCATCTTTAGACAATTACATGATAGAGAAATACACTTATTTAAGCCACCTTTGAGTTGAGACTATTACCTGCATTTAAATCTACAGTCTACTACTAGCACTTGTTTCCTGTATTCTGGTAACAGAGGTCAAGTTCAGCAGATAAAATACACCAGAATAGATGACAATGATTTAGCATTTGGGGAGGAGAAATAAATATTATAAGCTAAAGCTGAATACTCTTGGAAGGCAGACCTGGTGCTTTGAGACTGCAGTTTGATACTGAAACTCATGATATTTTTACAAATCAGTCCCCCATTCCTTCTGTTGTCATCCCTAATTTGCCATTTAATGTGGTTTTCCTCCTTGTTCATACCCAGCTTTTTGCTACATGACAAGCATGCCTCATGAATTTACTTTGTTTCACATTTTTAGCTTAAAGGCCAGCTATATGATCTTGTTGGATGATTTCCCTCAAGTTTGACTATCCAACCATTCATCAATTTTTTGAGGGCAATTATTTACTTGTATCTAAAGGGAAAAATCTCTTTAATTGCTCACTCATATAACAGAATCGTCCTTAATGTTCACATATACCAGGCCTTGATAATTATCATTAATGTATCTCCAAATTAACAAGGCACGTACGTTATAACATTTTTGTGTGTGTGTGTTTTTTTCTGATGCTGTAAACCAGGATTCAGTGAACCATGCGCCAATTGTGGTCCTTCTATTGTTTTTTAAATAAAGTTTTATTAGAACATAACCATCCCCCTTTGTGTGTATATATATATATATATATATATATATATATATATATATATATATATATATATAATCTATGGCTGCTTTTGTGCTACAATGACAGAGTTGAGTAGTTGCCACAAAGACTGTATGGCCACAAATGTAAATATACTTACTGCCCTAGCCAGTTTGGTTCAGTGGATAGAGTGTCGGCCTGCAGACTGAAGGGACCCAAGATTCAATTCTGGTCAAGGGCATGTACCTTGGTTGTGGGCACATCCCCAGTAGGGAGTGTGCAGGAGGCAGCTGATCGATGTTTCCCTCTCACAGATGTTTCTAACTCCCTCTCCCTCTCCCTCTCTGTCTCCCTTCCTCTCTGTAAAAAAAAAAATCAATAAAATATATTTAAAATAAATAAAAATAAAAATACTTACTATCCAGCCATATGCAGAACAACTTCACTAATCCCTGCCCTAGACCGGTATTTCCCAATCTTGTTTCATTATTATTCTCCCAAGGAGCCTTTTGAGACTATTTTCCCCCTTATCATCTAGCCCCATGAAATTGCAATAGCACAAATATACTTATATCTGTCCATGCACTGTATGTATATCTGTGCTTTATACATAAATATAGGAAGTTTTGTGTTTTTTTTCACTGCCTTAAAACAATTTCTCGCTGTTGAGAATGCATGCTCTAGACCAGAGCTTCTCAATCTCGGCACTATTTGTGTTTTGGGCCAAATAATTATTTGTTGTGGAAGGCTGTCCTGTGTTTTATAGGATGTTCAGCAGCATCCCTGGCTTCTACCCACAGATGCCCATAGCTTCTCTACACAACTGTGGCAACCAAAGATGTCTCCACACATTGCCAAATTTCCCATGGTGGGGTGTAAAATTGTCCCCAATAGAAAATCCTTTGCTGCTATGTCCAAAACTTCCTTGCCGTATTTGTGATTAAAAGAAAGAATCTTATCTTTTTACTTATCTTACCCTACTAGACCCTACTAGATATAAACACCACAAAAGCAGGAACTTGAGTTACACAACAATGCAGCCAAATGAGCATCCAAAAAATGTATGGTTCTCCATTTAGGTTTTAAGGCTAAATAAATAATTCTGAGTAAAGCCTGAGCAAATGCTGGCTCTCATAAATTATAACTTCTTCTGAAAAGGGGTTATAAAACACAACTTCAAATACTTTACTCAAAATTTTCCTCCAAACTGAACATTATACTGATTGGTCAGGAGTTGTTTGAAACTCCTTTCCTATCTCTAGTAATCTATGACAGTTTCTACTTGGTTCCTCAAAAACTGCTCAATTGCTTGGTAATCTTATTTAACAATCTTCTCAAAGTGTTTTCTTCCAAGCCAGGAAAATTGAATTTTTTGAAAGTAATTCTTACCGTAACTTCTCATATATTGAATTTTCATTCTCCAGTAACAATGACCATTCTATCATTTGATGTGTAAGGGTTATTCTCATTCTCAGGAACCCAAAGAAAAAATATGGATAAAATGGGCTTTCTCTGTCACCAAACACATGCAATCACTTTCTACATTTTCTGCTTTGAAGAAAAATATAAATGTTTTATTCCCACTCCACTCAATATCATGCAGCATTGTGTTGAAATCAAAATGGCAGACAAGACACAGGTGTGTTTCTAAGAGTGATAAAAACAATCAAAGCATTGTAGTCTTCTTTTTCTGAGTTGCTAGAAAAAATACTGAGGACAGGCAAGCCAAAAATAAGACATGCTTAATTCTGACTTTCTCTGTAGAATCATGTGTTTATACATCCCAAATTCAATCAAATTTTTGTATAATTTGCTGAAACTTGGCTTTTACAAGATAATGGAAAGGAAAAATAAAATGACCTTTTAGAATTTATTGAAGGCTTGGGAACAAGTACAAATATAAATGATTTGGGGACCAATCAAAAGTCATAATAAAGTCTAAAGGGTAGTGCTATGGGCTATTTAAATCAGAGTCATAGTCCTCCCAGACAATTTTTCAATCCATCAGGTAAAACCCATCTTTAATATCATAACATTGTTCATCAAAATTCAGTGAATTCAGATGTTCTTCCTCTTAGGTTACCATCAGAGTTGACAATGTAGAAATATAAATGCTTACATTTTAAAATCCTCAGTATCTCACTTTGTGATTTTGGAATAAATCATAAAACATTTGTTCTTGGCTCTTAAAGACAGAAATATTCATCACTTTTATTACTCATATTTGAATGACCAAAATTACAGTATAAGATTTCTGACTTGTGCTATGATCATATGGTCAGATGGTTTGAGGTGCTGGCCTCTGTGTGTCCCCTGTTATTGCATTTATCTCCTACCCTGAATTATGCCTCTGCTAACTTTATTTCTCACATTTTTTTTGCTTCCCTCATCACTGTATCATAAAGTTAAACAAGCCCTGAACTTCGACTCCAAAGACCTGGGTTGCCATTCTGACTCTGCCACTCACTAAACATGTGACTTTGAGTAAGGCCCTTTCCTTTACTATACTTAAATATCTTCTCCCCTCTCCCCACACTAGAACTATTATTGGATCATGTAACTGAAAAGTTCAGGTACTATTATTCGGCATGGCTAGATCCAGGGGCTCAACAATATTGTCAGAACTCTGTCATTCCCCAACACTTGCTCTGCTTCCAGTCCTTGGCTGTCTTTCCCCTGGGAGTCTCTCTTTGCATGATAGAACCTACCAGCTAAAGACTCACATCTTTCCAGGTCCAATCCTGGTATAGAGAGATAACATTCTAAGGCACCATTTCCAGAATAAGTTATGTTCCTCCCTGAACTGTCACTGTGGCCAGAAAGATGAGGTGTATTGGCTATTGTTGGATTAACTGTCATCCTTGGATCCCCAGAGGTTATTAATATTAGGAGAAATAAGAGTCATAGGTGGAAGGATTTTCCAAAATGGAAATTATGATGCTATTATAGAAGGGAAATGTACACTGTGATGGATATAGGAAGAGAGGTCTACTTCAGAGAGAAAAGCAGGTCTCCCTTTGGTATAAATGTCCGTTTACTAATGCAATATTTTAATCTCATTGTCACCTCTACAGGTGTTACTTGGGACACCACCTGCCTTTACCATGCCTACTTTCGATCCTGCAACAGACACCTCAACCTCAGAACTTTGAGACCTATTACTGCAGGCTTTTCTCCAGAGTGATGCCTACTCTTAGGAACTCATAAAGGAGGGAATAAAAATTCTTCTGTGCATGAAAATTCATCCATGAGTAAATAAAATATTAGCTCTCTAGTGTGTGGGGTTACATTCTTGTTATTCTACAGCTTCATTTTTATCTATGTAGTTCCATCACTGAATGTCTTTCATAAGCCTATGAGGAGCATCACCTCCAGGCCAGGAGAAGTCTTGCCGTTTAGCTTATTTCTAGGTCATCTACAACTATATCTGTCATGGTTCTGCAGTGAGACTTCAGTGGGGCCCTGGGCATGCTGCATACCACCCAGACCTCAGCTCCTCCTTCTGCAAGGAAAATCATATAAAACATATGTACATTTCCTTTCTGCTGTGTTATTAAAAAACGGAATGAGTTATATATGTGATCTGTAGAGCATTGGTGTCACATTGGTAAAGACTGCAAGGTCAGGAGATGTATGGGCACCATCTGTAGATTTCTTGAGACTGAAACAATTCCTGATAATGTTATTCCATAGAGTCAGTTAAATGGTACAAAATGCCAAAGGCCTTCTAGATCATGTTTCAAATCATAATGTGTGAGCTACCATAAAGTTGGCTTGACCTTCTTCTCAGCCTGTTCCCAAGCCCAGAGTTAGTCCCCACCATAGGGACCGTCTCACTCTCGTGCACCACTTAATAAGATATGTCTTAGGATGTGGGCCCAGGTGGGAAGTGTAGGCAAGTTCCTTGTGTTCTGGGTCACCAGAAGGTGGGGCAGAGCCATCTGCTGGTGCTTAAGGACAGCTGTGCTCCCCATTGTGAGGGACAAGATGAATCACTATCCAAAAAGTAAATTTTATTTGACTGAATGAAAAATGCACGGAAATTTCATGGTACCATGAAGTTGTTTGGGGTGTAAATGTAGAAAGTAATGATGCTTAAAAACTTTTGTTGAAGTTTTGAGTTGCGATATATTTATGTGGTTGAGAAACAAAGTTTATATTATGGACAGGCAGCCTTCACCTTGCATAATAGGTTCAATATGCTCCATTTTAGTTAGAAGTTGCCACTGTTTAGTTAGATAACACCTTTCCTCCAACAATGCAGTTCATAGTTTAGTCACAGCAGTACATTAACTGTGAATAATTGAGTAGCGTGCCAACTTTGCTGCTGGCTCTTCAGCCCACAAACCACTCCATAAATAACACATCACGATCAGTGGTCATGTCACTCTTTCAAACTCCGTTAGTAACCGGTCACCATGCACCTAGAATTCAGTTCCTACACAGAAGCAAAGTGTGTGGCTGTGCTGCCTTTTTGTCTTCCAGTGAGAAGCCCATGTGACATTTTATAAAAATGGATAATCAGAAAAGGGAATTGGCTCACAAAGATGAAAATGCAACAACAATCACAAACTCGTGATAGTGCTGGAAGTGAAATTTGAATCCAATGTAATGGAGGTAATAGCAGACACAACTGACCTGACCATGGAAATGTTGGCATTGCCACCATTCAGGAGACTCTACACATGCAGCTAAAGGAACTTAGCAAAGGTGAAATGTATGGACATTAATGAGGAAAGTGTTCCTGACAAAAAGGATGAAGATATTCCCGAGAAAGTAATGCCAGCAAAACACTTCCTATTAAAGGAACTGTTAGAGATATTTCATGACATTGAAAGAGAAAAGAATGCTGAAAGCTAATGCAAACTTAGGAAGGAGGATGACAGTTCTCTGGAGCATAGAGAACACATTCGCTCTACACAGTAAATTACAGCACAAAAAAGCAAGAGCACCACTCAAACTACTCTTGATAAGTCTTTTTGTGAAGAAATACAAAACTTTAATACTCACTGTTTCTAGTAGCTTAATGATAGCATACAAATAAATGTTAGTTTTCTGTTTTTTCATATCTTTATATTTATAACCAATAGTAAGAGAGTTTTAATGTTTTACTAAAAATTTTAAAGCCCATAGAATAATCACAATTATTACATTGATAATTAAGATTGCTTTGCATGGTTACTGTTTGCACAGTCATTTTTATGGTCCTATACTATCATCTAAAGTGAGAGCTGCATATATTATATTTTTTAAAGGGAGAAATTAGGTGACATGAGTTACAAAAGCACATTTCCATTTCCTGTCTACTGGCTATAAAATACAAGAATGAGTTAGATGTGGTTATCACCCTCAAGAATGTCTCCTTTAAGAAGATAAGGATTTCACATAATGGAAGTGTTTATTATATAAGGATAATTCACATGAAAATGACCCCTTTAAAGTAAACACTCTTAAAATAGGGACCTTATAGTAAATACACGCGAGAAAGAATATGGCCAGAAACCTATCTTGAAAAATAGTATATTAAAATATAAAAGCAGGTTTATTTTAGCAGCATCTAATTTAAAAATGCAATGATGTTCTAATTTATAGGATTCATAAAATATAAATCACATATTTATATGTTGGCATATTTTTCATTATTTTGAGGTAGCAAGCTATACCACCATTTGCTTTGTGTTGAATTCTTATACTATGAGCATAAAATGAGCAATTTTTACACAAATATTTGATGTTTCATTAATTTTCTCAAGGGCTTTTCTATATCTTTAGATATCTCAGTCCTTCTTGCCCCCATACAGTTACAACACTTATCCCACATCACTTCTATAGATATAAAGTCTTTCATTTTGCAAAATGACTTTGCAGCTGTTTTGCATGTGTTATAACTCTAAACACTGACAATCAATATAAAATTGTCAAATAAAAGTGACATGATGGTCTACATTGGGATTAACAAACTACAGTCCAAGAACTAAATCTGACTCATGGTCTATTTTTGTAAGTAAAGTTTTATTGCCACAGATTCATACCCATTCATGCATATATTGTCTATGGCTGCTTTTATCCTACAATAGCAGAACTGAGTGGTTGTGACAAAGACCATGTGATCCATGAATCTCAAAATATTTACTATCTGGCTCTTTACAGGAAAAAACATTGCCACTCTTTGGTGCAGATTAATGATAGTGTTGAGCAAATAGAGTTGGCTGATTTGATTAGGGTTCAACTAATTAATAAAAGTTTGGTCTTAATGATTTTTGCTTTCATACAACACCTAAGAGTGAAAAAAAAATGCAGTGAACATCCAGCTAAGGAGAACTCACTCTTTAAAATACAACTTTTATTAGATTTCTAGGAGTTATACAAAGTGCTATAGTATTTTTTATTGTAATTGGAGGAGAGAGAGCTTCCTTTGGTTGTAGAAGGGAAGAAAAAGTTCCCTTAAAAATATGACATGACTGCAGGACTTCAAAGGATGTGCAGGAATAAGGGTCAGAACATGCTCTGAAAAGAACAATTTGATGGCCATTCTCTGTAGTTATGAGCAAACCATAATAAACCACCTTGCTGAGATGACAGACTGCAGCCAGCAGAAGAGATGGATAGAGACTGGGTCTGATTAAAGTCTCCCTGATTCCTCTTGAGTTGGAGAAGTTGGCAACAGTTCCAGTAACAGGGAGGCAAAATGTAACCAAGGGAACTGCCACCTGCCCACTCGATGTTCCTAAGGTGACCTTAAGACCTAGAGGTGTTCAACGTGGCTAGTTCCTTCTCAACCAGTGGTCAGATTTTAGAAGGAAGCCCAAGTAAAACTCCTCTTTACAGTATTAGCTGATAATTCAAACTTGTCTCAAGGGCCATCCTTCCCAGAAAACCATCAGGACACAAAGAAGCAAGGCCTCTGCCCTTACTGGAGGGATTTCAGAAACTGCAGCAAACCAGAGGGGAAGAGGGATTTCCCTCTCACCAACAAAAGTCCGAATGCCCATGCGGTTACTTGGCCTGTCCTCCTGGAGTTATGCATTTAACCTATGCCAATCTCTTTCAAATTGAAGGCCTCTTAAAATGTGCAATTTTTAAGGCTTGCCAGCTTCCGGGACCAGAGCAAATGTGTTCACCTCCAGAAATCTCATCTCAGCAAGCTCTAATGACCAGTCCTCCTCGCCTACCCTGCTCTCCCAGGAGGCCACAGTAGTGATTAGCGATTCGGGTGGCCCCACAAGGCTCTGGAGAGGGATTCCAACCTTTAGATCTGCCTTAGAGCCTGTCAGCTGGGAGAAGGGCTCACACCGAAGCCCAGGAGTTGCCTGTCAGGGGAATGAGCGAACTGCTGAGGCCTGTGTTTCAAAGGCAGCTGCCAGCACACTGAGAGGCCATCCTGGTGGGGGCAGAGGCAGCTTCCTTAGCTCTACTCGCTGCATCAGGGCCATTTCAGGACTGTAATCTGCTTGGGGAGTGACAGCTGTCACCCTGAAGAATTGTGTGTGTGTACTAGGGGAGGTGGGGACTAACAGGGTCAGTTCCCTGCTGCTCTTTTTTTTAAAAAGCAAACATAATTATAGATAGCAGTTTTAGTAGCTATGGTTGCTCCAATGTTGTTTTCTTACAAAAACTGGACTGTATGTTGCTGAGGGGTCACTGGAAGTGACTTCCATTATCATCTGACTTGACCTCTAGCCCTCCTTCATCATCATACTGATCAGTGGGCCCACATTTCGAGAAGATGTAATTAGCTCTGCCTGCCCATCTCAGACTCCATGACTTCTTCCTGTTTAGACTTGCTTGCCATACTTGTACTTCCCTGCTGGCCTGAAAGCTCTTTATGGGCAGAGACTGTCATGCTCACTGTTACATCTCCTTTATTAGCATTGGGATGTGCTCACAGTGCTTGCTGTGGACATTGGCCAAGTTGCATTCCTACTCTGATCCTCAATTTTCTTTACTATAAAATGAGGAAGTTGCAATGAATAGTCCCGTAAGTCCCATCCAGGCTTTATGTAGGGCAAAACACTGCCCAATTCTGCTCTTATTATCTGTATTACTATAGTCTTCTGAGACTATTTTCATTTTTGGAAAGAGGGATAATACCCACTTCCTGTAAGCAATATGAGTATTAAATACTTATTATTACGTTATTACTAAGGGCTGCTTTACTTGCCATATGTATATGCAAGAAAGCTATAAAATGAGATCCATTATTTTTGCTATAATCCAGGTGAGAAAATAGACTAATAAAGCAAAATAACTGGTCCAGGGTCACAGTTATGAAATAGAAACGTTGACATTTAAACCTAAGCAGTCTCCGGGGCAGCCTCTGTTGGCTCTCCTGAGTTTGTATGACTATGCTATTGGCTAGCATCAGAATAGCCCCGAAATCACCAATCCTCTTTGTCAGGAACAAAGTCCCTGGTGTTTTGAAAGGCATTTAAGGTCTTCTCTGAGACCTGACCTTGTCCTAAACTTTAACTTCCATGTTTACCAAGCATGATTTAGATACAGAGCACTTATATTTAAAATGTGCACAGAACCCACCTTTGCTGATGCTGAATTTTCCACTTAAAATACATCTTCTCATTCATGTCTGAACTCTCCTGGTAGAAACCTTTTTCCTTATTCTACTTCTAGGAAACCTTGTCTCATTGCCATTCCCTTCACTTTCCCAAAAATTTGATTCAGTAACTCTCATGCAATGAAAGTTCAGTAGAGGGAGACATTGCTATGGGCTGGTAAGGACTGGGAATAGATCTTGATCAGTAGGGACCAAAGCCAGGCTGGAAGAATACTTTTGGACATTGACCTAATTCCTAAAGAAGAGAGTGCCCTATTCCTTATTCCTGTTAGTTGCCAAGCTAATTGGGATATGGAATAAATAACATGAGGAAATGGTCGTTGGGAACAGATTTAGAAAATCCCTGAATGCCAGGATAAGGAATCTGGACTTCTCCTGTGGTCCAGCTTTGTTCTGAGTGGCTCTCAAGCCACTTGCCACACATGGCGTGCTTGTTAAGAGTGGCTCCATTTCAGTCCTACCAAACTCTAGGAATTCACATTTTAATAAGCTGCCTAGGTGACTCCAAAGCATCCAGAAGTATGAGAAGCTGTGCTATGGGATTTGGTAGTATACGTGGAGGAGACTTTAAGGTGGAATGGCATTGGTGGAATGGCATTGAGGAAGATCAGCCTGGTGATAATGTGGACAAGGAACCAGAAGAAACAGGGGACCAACTGAGGGCTCCAGCAATTGTCCTCAAAGATCATGATTGACTCCAGAGTGCTCTTGATAGTTGACTATGACCAGACTTTGATTGCTAGAATCCTGTTATCTCCAATAAAAGCACTTTCTTAACTTTCTTATTCTTCCCACAAGCTATAAATTTGTCAAGACATTAACAAAAGTTATAGAATCTAAGGGCTGACTTTTGACTAGAAATGAAGACTCTTGATGCCAGAGCAGGACTTCTCCTTCTCCTTCTCATTCTCCTTCTCCTTCTTCTTCTTCTTCTTTTTTTTTTAAGTGGCAATCAGGGAATTAAGGCTGTGTTCTTTTGATGAAAAATAAAGATGAGGTGCCCAGGTCTTCCAGGCAATGCTGCAGCTACAGTGACTAAAGCCTATGGTTGTAATGAAATGCCCAAGGTAGGCCCTGTGTTTGACTAAATGTTCAGAAATGGGCAGGGGGTGGCTTGAAATGTACATTCTCTGAATTTTTCTGTGGGAGCTTGTAAAAGACTAAAGGAACTCCTGGTTTTCCTGGCATCATAAAATATAGGTGGATAAAGCTAGCACTGAATATTTCTGCAGATGCCACTTGGTGGGTAGAGAGAATAGGATCCTGAGGGAAAGCGTGTATGACTCAGCATCATTAACGTTTCCATGGATTTAGTTCAGCCTAAATCCTTAGGGTCTCAGAGGGGTGGGAGATGGTAATGAGAGATTGAAGGGAACAAAGGGTTTGAATATAGTGTGTCTGTTAAGTTTCCCCTTTCCTTTCACCAGACCACTTTGTCTCATCCCTGAGAAGATCTATGATTAATCAAACAGCAAATCATCTACTCCCTACTTCTTTTTTGGTTACATATTGAATTTGAATCCATCTAAAATCATATTTAATTTACATTTAGTGGCCCATACTCATATTTAAAACTGGCTAGTGATAGCCATAGAATAAAGATTTACACAAGCTTCATGGACTAGAGTTAGAAACAGAGCTCTGGCTTAATCCATCATAATTTAATCTTCTTTTTCTTTATCGAGGTTATTCTTAAGTATTTTGGGTCCAATCATTTTATTGATAATCTAGAAAGATGGACAATGAGAGATTAAGGGAAGACAATTATCTCTGTGTGCTCAGCACCTAAACCCAAAGCTAGGAGAATAGAGAAAATAATGAAGACCAGAGCAAAGATAAATGAAACAGAGAATCTATAATAATAAAAGTGTAATATGCTAATTAGACTGAACAGCCAAACGACCTTCCAGACGTCCTTCCGGGCAACCGTCCAGACCAAGCCGGGGCTGCGAGGGCCAACGCAAGTTGCTGAGGCTGCGAGGGCCAAGCCCCTTACATGAATTTCGTGCATCGAGCCTCTAGTAGAAAAAATAATAGTGGAAATCAATGAAACCAAAAGTTGGTTCTTTGAAAAAAACAACAAAATTGACAAAAATTTAACTAGTTGGACTAAGGAAAAAGAGAGGGAAGACTCAAATCTCTAAAAATAGATGTAAAAGTGGGACATTGTTACTTATTGTGCAGAAATTCCTCAGAATGCTTCATGACATTGGATTTGACAATGATTTCTTGGATATGACATCAAAGTTTCAGGCAACAAATAAAAAAATAGACAAATGGGACATCATAAAAATCCTTTTTAAATGTGCATCAAAAGACAACAAAGTAATAGAAAAACTAACAGAATAGAAGAAAGTATTTGTAAATTATATATCTGATAAGGGATTAATATCCAGAATATATAGAGAGCTCCTAGAACCCACCAACAAAATAACAACCCAATTCTAAAATGGGCAAAGAACTAGAATATACCTTTCTCCAAAAAGGTATATAAATGACCTATAAATACATAAAAATATGCTCAAGAACACTAATTATTAGGGAAATGCAAATAAAAATCTCAGTGAGATACTACCTTACACCCATTAGGATGGCCACTATTAAAAAGAAAAAATAGGAAACAAGTGCTGGTGAGGATGTGAAGAAATGGGAACCCTTGTGGTAGGAATGTAAAATGGTATAGCCACTGTTGAAAACAATCTGCATGTTCTTCAAAGAATTAAAAATAGAATTATCATATGATTCAACAATGCAATTTATGAAGATATACATAAAATAATTGAAAGCAGGGTCTCAAATAGATATTTATACACCCATGTTCATCATATTATTCACAATACCTAAAACATGAAAACAATCCAGGTATCCATCAATGGATAAATGGGAACGCAAAATGTGAACTATACATAAATGGAATTTTATTCAGCCTTAGAAAGGAAAAAAATTCTGACATTTGATGCAACATCTATGAACTTTGAGAACATCATCCTAAGTGGACTAAGCCAGTTACAGAAAAACAAATACTATTGTGATTCCACTTAGATGAGGAATTAGAGTAGTCCAAATCATAGGGGCAAAGAGTAGAATTGTGATTGTCAGTGATGGAGAGAAGGTGGAAATGGGAAATTATTGGTTAATGGATATAGAGTTTCAGTTTTACAAGATGAGAGTCCTGGAGATGGAGAGTATTGAAGGTAATACATTATTCATGTACTTGATACCATTGAATTGTCACTTAAAAATGGTTAAGTTGGTAAATTTCATGTTTCTGTATTTTATCACATTACTTTTTTTAAAAAAAAGGACATAGGAGCCAACAAAACAGAGCTCCTAAAGCTTTGAATAATCAAATCTCAACAATTTGAGCAAAAAAATAAAATAATTTAAAGTACTATAATATTGCATTACACCAAAGTATAAAATAAAACAAATATAAAGTCCATACTGATATCAACAACTTAGTTAATAAATAAATGAGGAAGAGGAGATATGTCTTTCCTACAAAATAATTACAAATTTAGTAGATACCTCGTTCTACAGAAGATGAGCATAGTTTCTGCTCCCTCCCCTGCCCTGTCCCCAGAATGTGGACTAACTAGTGGACTCACTTCCAAAGAACAGAGTAGGGAAAGGAAAAACTGGTAAGTTTCTTTGTAGTGGAGAACTCTGTCAAAAAACTACCTTAACCAAGTGATGGAGATTAACATTGTCAATTATGTTATGTCCTGATCTTGAACCCTATGATAATGTGATAACAGGGACACTTCATTTCTTTAGTATTCTTTCCATAAACCCATATCCCCAGTCTAATCATGAGACAAACTCAGATTGAGGAATATTTTACAGGATATCCGGCCAGTATTCCTCAAGACCACCAAAGTCATAAAAAAACAGGAAAGATTTAACAACTGTCATAGACCAGAGAAGCTGGAAGAGACAAAACCTCAATACAGGGTGGAACTTACCCTAAACTGGATCCTATCAGAGAAAAAACATCAAATAAATGGTGAAATCTAAAGAAAGCCTGGAGTTTAGGTAATCTATATCATAAAAGGCCTGTGGTCGTGGCATCACGACCACAGTCGGTCACTAGAAGGTACATGGAGTGAGCAGGTGGGTGGGGCTGCGTGTATGGCGAGGTGCACGCGGGTGGTGGGGACTTGACTCTGGGTCTCGTGGTGTGGCGGGACCTCCTGCCTCCCTCCTGCTGGCAGCAGCGGCTCCTGTGGAAGCGGCGCGGTTCCTGCGGGCTCCTGCTGCGGGCAGCCTATTGCACACAATTTCGCGCTGGGCCACTAGTAGTTAATGTAAGTGTCATAGTTTTGACTAATGTATGATGCTAATGTAAGATACTAACAACATGGGAATTCTCTGCCCTATCTTTTGCAATATGCTGTAAATGAAAAATCATTTCAAAATAAAAAAGTTTAGTTTAAATAGACTAATTAAAGAGTTTAGTTATTTCCCGATTAGTATACATTGGGTTACATAGAGTTTAAGCTCTCTGACAAATGAAAAAGTTAATTATTTTTTGGCCATGAACCATATCACTTCCTGTAGTCTACTCTTGAATAAAATAAACTGTGTCACAAAAATCTGGAAACAGTGGAACAGTGATGGGCAAATATCTTTATTTCTAACCTCAAGTTAGAAAAACTGGGCTCCAGAAACATTTTTAAAATATGGAGCTGCTATATTAGTTTTCTAATTCTAATATCCTAAATCATCTCATTTTGGGGGTCTATTTTTAGTGGCTTTGCCCTGTCTTAGTGACTTAGACATGTCACACAGCACAGTAAACCTATTAGTTATCCTATATAATAAAAGCATAATATGCAAATCAACCAAACAGCAGAACAACTGGTTGGCCGAGGGTGGGGCTGGCAAGCATGCCAGTCAGCAGAGGGACGGGACGGCAACAGGGTTGGGGGGTTGGGGGGCAACCAGCGGTGGGGCGATGGGGGCCGGCATCATCCTCTGATCACCCACCCGGTCGCCTCCCACGGAGGGAGGCCACAGGCAGCAGCAGTGGTGGGGCGATTTGAGATGGGGCTGGCCATTCACCGTCCCCAGATAGGCCTGCCAGGGTCGCCTCCCGCAGAGAGAGGCCACCCGCAGTGGCCCAATGGGGGGCAGGGCCGACTGCTCGCCATCTGCACAGGGAGTGGGCCTAAGCCATCAGTTGGACATCCCCTGAGGGATCCTGGACTGTGAGAGGGTGCAGGCTAGGCTGAGGGACTCCCCGAGTGCACGAATTTTCATGCACCAGGCCTCTAGTCATTATATAGTCCCAGTCACTGCTTAAATTTTTTTTAAAGGAGGGAGATTTTATGTTCAAGTGTAGACTCTTATTTATGAGAACAAATGTAACTCAAAAGAGAGGAAACCATGGTGGGGGTTGAGGAAGAGAGTAAGGAAAGGAGGAAGCTAGAAGGAGGGAGGAAGAGACCCTTTTCTTATTTCTTACTCATTGTTGCCTCTGGTTGTTCTAAGCTATATTTAAACACATTAATACACAGAATAGACCAGCCTCATTCAGCTACTTAGGGTCAAAAAAAAACACACAAAACAAACAAACAGAGAAAAGCAAATTGAGAATTTGAAATAATGCAAGCTGCTGCCTCCTCAAAGAGTAATGAGTATATATGTTAAAAATAAGATAAATAACTAATTCCTAAAACCCAAAGATTTACTGATGGGCCCACTAAGATCAGCAAGGTTGAATTATGAGGTTCTGACCACATAGCTGATAAGTGATAGGCCCAAGATTAGAACTAATCTCTTATTTTTCAGAACCCACATTCTCAACTTCTAAACTATGCTGACGCTTAATATAATAACATTATTGATCATATACGTGGTTTCTATTGAAATTAGGATCAATGCCATTCTGAGTCATAAAACTTGGGCTAAAACATCTGGTTTTCTTTTTTAAACCAGCAACTGCTGGGTTAAAGGATGTGAATATTTAAATTAATACTTTGCTAAATTGCTTTCGGAAACAATTGCATCAACTGATAATCAGTTTAGTGCTACATGCTTATCACAGCCTCTCTAGCATGGAGCCTTTTTGTTTGTTTTAGCTTTTAATTTTTAGCCACACAAAATATCTTGTCTTCATTTGCATTTCTTGATTAAATAGACTGGACTTTTTAACTTATTAATATTGGCTTTTTTAACTTGTTAATATTGGCTTTTGTAATTAAGCTTTTGTTTTATTTTTATTTGGTTTTTGGTAAGCAATATTTTTTCATGGCCATCATTCAAAGGCTCATTCATTTTCAAATAGCTATTGAATGTCTATCCTATGTCAGGTATTTTGCCCTATGCCAGGATTATACTGGTGAACAAAATAATTTCGATTCATGCCAGATAGAATTTACAATCTAGTGGAGATCACAGACATTATACAAATAATGATGAGTGAAATCAGAGGAGCAGGTTGCTTAGACAACACATATCAAGAGGAACTATTGTGATGTCCATATTCAGAAAAGACGTCCCTGAAGAAGAGATTGAGGTTAAAAAAAAAAAAATGAATGAAAAATAGCTAGATAAAGGGAGAAGGCTGGGCACAGCATGTACAACAGCCTTAAGGTAAGGGAACTATTTTCTACTGGTTTCCAGGGGTATTTTTTGGATTCATTTTTCTTGATAGATATCTTAGAACTCTATATATTAAGGGTATTAATCTTTAATGTCATTTGTTATAAACATTATTTGTCCCTTTCCTTACCCTCTAATTCATGATGTTTTCACTCAGAAACTTTGTGCTTTCATACAAATGATAATAAATGGCCCTTTCTTTTTGGGTACACTTTAATATACTCTATAACTTATCTTTATTTCTGCCACAAAACCTAATATTTTCAAGCTCATAGATGTGTGACATCCATTTTATTCAGCTTCCTCTCCTCCTATGGTTGAAACCATTTTTCCATTCCTTTTTCTATCCTTCCACCACCATCAACACAGTCTCTTTTAGCTATTTCTGTGTAACAAACTAACCTAGAACCTTATGGCTTAAAACAACAATCACTTATTATTACTCAGACATCTACAGGTTTCCTGGGTGTTTCTGCTGATCAGAGATGAGCTGGCAGGACTCACTTATGTATCCTAGGTCAACTAAAGCCATGAGATGGTTCTAGCTGGGACTCTCAGGAGTCTGGGACCTCAGCTTGGACAACTTGGCTGATTTGGGTCTATGGCACATGACCTCTATCCTGCAGCTGGTCAACCTGGACTTGTTCTTATAGTGGAGGCTGAGTTCCAAAACAATGACCAAAACTGTGAGGCCCAGTCATGAAGTGGGCATATCATTGTTTCTGCCCCAAATTATTTGTTAAAGTAAATCACAAAGCTAGCCATATACTCAAGAGGTGAGGACATAGACTCCATCTCTTCATCAGAGGGGCTGTAAAGTCATATTACACAGAGTATGAATATAAGAAGTGAGGAAGAACTGGGGCTTTAATTTTTTTTTTTTTTTGCAATGCAGCATAACTGCAAAATGGAATTTTTATATACATATTTTTATTTGTTTAAATTCTCCCCGTTCAGGGCCCAGGTCAAACTCATTATTTCTCTTATGCTTACTTTCTACTACATAATCCTCACATAGTACTTATTTTACCAAAAACTATGCTAAATGCTTTATGGCCTTTTTAAAAATTTAATCTCCATAATAAAAATTTGAGGTAGGTACTATTATTGCTCCATCTTGTAGTTGAGGAAATGGGTTCTGAAATAACTTTTCTCAAGGACTCACAGCTAGAATGTCAGCGCCTACACTCAAATTCAAGTATAACATAGAAATTTATGGTTTCACCCCTAAGCTTTTGCCTACTTAAAAGTCTAAGCTATTTGTGGAAAATCATAAAAAGTGTTATATTAAATCAAAGTAACCATATATCATTTTATAGTAAATCAAATAATGTTTAAAATTAGCAAATATAGTATAAATAGGGGTACAGAAGTAATTAATCCTATGAGTCCTCAACACTGAAAATGCTATCTGTTAATTCAATTTCTTTTTACAAATTAGATGTAAAAATCACATTATTCCGTCTTTTTAAAAGGTATTGGTCTGTTTCACAGCACCATAGCTAGAGAACTCCCTGCTCCAAAGGAGGTAAGATAAGGTGAGTCTGGTTTCTACAATGTGCCTGGTCCTCCATGCCTAGCACAGTGTGAAGGATGACTAACATAATTGTAGAATCACCTCTGGATCATTTAGTACAGGCTGTGTGTTTTACAAGTGAGAAAGTCGCAGAGAAGAGGTTTGGTAGATTCTAAGACTCTTGGACAACTGAAGACAAATTCTGGACCAAACCCTGCTCTGCCTGTCTTTGCGTGATGTATTCTAATGCAGAGGGATAGATTTGCCTTTCAGTTACATACAGCCATGCAGGGTTTGTTTGTTTTTTTCTCTAACTCATAAACTTGCCGGACTCAGTGCTCCTGGGAGCATTAAAGCAGAATCTGCTTATTTACTTTTATTTTTTGTACCGTTTTCCTTCTTTTTTATGATTGTGGCTTTCGACTGTGTGGCAGAAACACATAAAAATTGGCATAAACATAGGAAAATGTGCCCCAGGTGCTGTATTAACCGTGAAATGAGTTTAAATGCCACCAAAAGGCTCTGATTCTCTGTCAGCTTCCAATGCAACTCATCCAGAAGTTTTCCACTTGTCTACAATGTAGGGGATGTGGTCTGGGGTGAAGACACCACCAACTTGTTAAGGGCTTCAAAATAAATCATTGCACTGTCTTGGGCAACCCTTGCATTTGTGGGCAGATAGTAGCAAGAGGAAAGAATAAAACCTCCAGTCTGTCTAAAAACCACTGGTAAAAACTAGTTGGGTCTAGATTTACCATCACGGGGGCCTCCTGGAGCCAGAACAACTGATTTTCAGGCAGAAGTTAGGAAATAATAAGGTCATGCCTGGTACTCATGTTTCCAAAGCCCCCCCTGTTTTGTCCAGGAAATTTGAAGAAGGGCACACCATCACTGTAATGCTCCTTAACCTCTCTCCCACCTCCAGTCTTGTATGCCTCTCTTCATTGAAATCACAGTGATGGGTCTCAGTGTGTCACTACCATACCTAATCTCCTCTCATACATACCTTCTTACTGCCCTCAGGAGGATACGCAAATTCTGAACGGGGGCTCAAAGAACCATTCTCTTACACCACTGCTATGCTCCAGGCCCTACTCTCTTCTTATCCTGACCATACATGTTATAGTTTTTAAAATGAGCTGTGCTCCTTCTCTTCCTCAGATCTTCACACCTGCTGTTCCTTCTGTCCGGGACATCCTTTTCTCCATTTCCCATTCCTTCCCCCATTTCTAAGGTGCAACCTAGACAGAACCTCTTGGAAGGCTGTGTGACCCAGGCATTCACTCCCTTCATCATAGCACTCCTTCTGTTGTATTGTAACTGAGGCTGACATAAGGTAAGTGTGTGTGGAATGTGCCACATTATATTTTAATATGCATCTGTACCACCTATGTGGTGACAGAGATCAGTATAGATTAATGGTTAAGACAGTAAACCCTCTGGGTCTAATTCTTGACTCCATCTCTTATTAGCTGTGTAAATTTTGGAAAGCCACTGGCATCCTCAAATTTCAGTTTCCTCGTTTGTGAAACAAAAACAATGATAAGGACTACCTCCTTGGGTTATATTGAGGCTTATACATTAATTCATGTAAAGTTTCTGGTGTACTTTAAGTCTTCAATTGTTATCTGTTATTACTAAGATGCTCAATGAGCAAATATATTGAATGAATTAAAACCTAAACTATCTGCCCCAAGTCTTTGTGAACTTGCTATTTAACAATGGATAAATCAATTTCTTTCTTTAAGTTTTAGTTTCTTCATGGGGTATCTTAGAAGACTCAACAAAACTATCTCTAAAGGCCATACAAAGGTGGGCAGGAAACTGTTTCATGCAGAAGACATTGGAAGTCCTATAATTTATTTTTTTGCCCCCAAGAGATGGGTGGGTGACTTGACAAATGAAAATAATAAAGCCCAGAGAGGTAAGGTGATTTGCCTAAAATCTTGTTGACAAATGGAAGAACCAAGATGAAATTTGAGCTTAAAAAGGCTAATATTTTTTCACCATTATTATGTTAAACTTTATCTTGAGCAGAAGAAATCTCACTTAATCCTTGTCATATCATGCTGTATGTAGGCAAAATACAAATTAAGGTCATTGACCTTTAGGGCTGTAGCAAACTTTAAATTTATTCTAATTCTACAGACATTTACCTGAGGACTCAAAAGGTGAAGTTCATTCAATGTCAGACAGTATCAAACAGGCAGTGAACACTTGCTGGGCCCTTCTTGGCTCACGGCCTCGGTTGTCTAGAATACAAAGTCTTTCTTATGTGATATCTAAGGATCAATTACATATAACCAACTAAGCAGATAAAATTATTTGATGTGGACTTTGTAAATGACATTTGCTGCTATTATGCATGGATTTAAAGAGTCTCATTACTTGGATAATGGGTAGGACTCAATTATGTTTCCATTAAATATTAATCATTCATTCTGTTCAATGACAAGTGTTTGAGTGCTTACTATGTGCTAGGCCCTGTGCTAAGTGCTTGGGATATTGAAATGAATAAACAAAACAAAAAGTCCCTTATTTATAATAATTGATTCAAAAGTATTTTATCATTCATTATCTAGCCTTCAGGTTAGGATGACTCTGGTTAATTTTAAATGTGTTACTCTGCCTTAGCCAGTGTTGCTCAGTTGGTTGGAGAATCATCCCATTTGCCAAAATGTAGCAGGTTCAATTCCCAGTCAGGGCATATACCCAGGCTGCAGGTTCAGTCCCAAGTCAGGGCACATGCAGGAGACAATCGATGTTTCTCACATCAATGTTTCTCAAATCAATGTTTCTCTTCTTTCTCTCTCTCTCTCTTTCTCTCCTTCCCTCCCTCTCTCTTCCCTTCTTTGGAACCAATTTTTTAATTAAAAAATGTGTTACTCAAATAGTTAGCCAATTATTTTAAAAGCTTACTATTTGTGATGTCAAGTCATATATAGCGATGCTCAGTGGAGTAATTGGGTAATGGGTTAGCTGATCATTCCATGGTCTCAGGCTAAGGTCATCAGTACAGTCCCATTTGGTTTGAGCACTGGGTTTTGGTCTGATGCAGACCTATAGATACTAGTCCTATCCCTGGCCAGTCATAGGTTGCTCGTCCCAAGGGAAGGTGGATATGCCTCTCAAAGTCACACTCAGCACATTTGCCCCATGGAATCTAAATCATGACAACTCTCTCTTTCAGTTTAACAGACTGTGTGTGCTTGTGGTGTTTTTCTCAATGTCCTCCTTGAAATCTTAGTTGAAAGAATGTTCAAAGACTATTTTATGAAGTATGTTTTCCAGAAATGGAGAAAGATTTGTTCGACAGTGCACAGAGAGTGAGATGAGTAGGGACTAAAAACAGCATCTCTTACTCCTTATGATCTCTGCTACAAATATAGTCCTCTGAATGAACCTGAAAAATGGACAGGGAAAGAAGTTTCCTTTATTTGACAGATGAAGACGAGAAGAGAAGAGAAGAGAAGAGAAGAGAAGAGAAGAGAAGAGAAGAGAAGAGAAGAGAAGAGAAGAGAAAAACATCCCTCCGGTACTTGCCTAACCGGTATCAAACCTGCAACCTAGGTATGTGCCCTGACCAGAATCAAACCAAACCCATGACCCTTTTGGTGGTTTATGGACAATGCTCCAACCAAATGAGTCACATATGCCAGGGCCAGACTTAATTTTAAATAGAATGCTACATTTCAGGTAGAGTGCAGTGATTTCTGGATTTGTCCCACTCAGGTTCAAGTCCTGGCTCCATCACTTACTGGGCTTGTAATCTCTTACCACAGAGAAAGTGTGGGAAGCCCCGGGACTCCAGAGAGGGAAAGAAGCCTCACTGCACAGCCTTCCACCTGCCCCCATCAATGTTCCAGGCCTCTGAGTGAAACCATCTTGAACCCTCCAGAATAACCAGCTGCCAGCTGAATACTAGAAAAGATCACCCAGCTAAGCCCTGCCCACAAAATCACGAGATGTAATAAACTGCTGTCATTGAAGCCATTAAGCTTAGGGTTAGTTTGTTACACAGTGATAGGGCACCAGAACACCCTTTATTCTCAACACTGAGCACGGTTTGACATATAGTATAACATTAGAAATATCTTTGACCAATGACTGAATAAAGACCAATGGGGCAGCCTGGAGAGGTAAGAATAATATATACTAAATGCCTACTGTGTGCCAAGTGCTTAACTCTTCACAATAACTTTCTGAGAAATGTGTTGCTATTACACACAATTTGCAAATGTTGAAACTGAAGCACAAAAATGTGAACTTGCCTAAGGAGGTCACAGAGGTAGGAATAGTAATACTTTTATGCTGTCTTTAGATAGTAAACTTCATCAACAGAGAAGGAAATATTTGGGGAGCTCTTGCAGTTGGGTGGGGAACATGTATGTCATGTCATGGTCATATAAGAGACAAAAAGAGCTACCATGGCTGGGGTGGCTCAGGTGGTAGGACTGTTGCCCCATACATTGATAGGTGGTGGGTTCTATTCCAGTCAGGGCATATACCCAGGTGGTAGGTTTGATCCCAGTCATGCCCGATTCTGGTCAGGGCACGACAGAGGCAACCAGTTGATGTTTTTCTCTACATCAATGTTTCTCCTTCTCTTCATCCTTCTCTCCCCCTCTCTCTCCTTCTTTCCCTTTCTCTCTCTCTCTCTCTCTCTCTCTCTCTCTCTCTCTCTCTCTCTCTATTTTTTTTAAAAAAGGAAGTCTTAAAAAAAAAGACAAACACACTATAGGTACTCAGATAATGAGCCTAGCTCCAGTCAAGGTAATTACATTCTTCCTAGATTCCCTTGACCTTGACCCTCAAATCAGATCATGTAGCCATTTGGGGAGAGGGCAACACAGTTAGACCTGGATTCAAATTGCCACATATTTCTTATTCCATTTTGATTGTTAACCTCTCTGAGTCTCAGTTTGCTAAGTTAAAATGGGGATATCAGCTGTCCAATTAGGTCATGGCAGTTAAATGAGATATATGTAAAAGGAGAGTGATCTGAGGGGCATGCAGTAAGTGTTTAATAAATGGTGATTTAAAATCAGAAACCTGAAAATGAACAGAAAGAGCATCCAAGGGGCCATGTATCCTCCTTCTGGAGCATGTTTTCTTCCCAGAGATCATTTTAACTTCATCTCTCATGGGCAGACTAATCTTTCCCTGATCTTCTGTTGTGTGAGTTCAAGAATATGTCAAGAGTAGGAAGGCCTCACTGATCCACAGATGAGCGTTATAATTCTCAATGTACCAGTTATTAAATAACACTGGTGAATTTGTTCAATGAACCTCATATTTTGAATATACAAAATGAATGCCTTTCAGAGCTGGATTGGGTGAGATGATAACAGTGATCTTATTGCCCCTTGGAGACCAGCATCAGGCTCATCTCTCCCATGAAACTTCACCAATGAGTGTGATATATTGCTGTTTTGAATCCTTGTTTTAGCCATATCTTTCCCTTATTGAATAAATATTTGCTGTGCACCTACTACGGGCCAGTTGCTAAAAATGTAATAGTCCTTGCCCTAAGGGTAATTAGAGTTGAGAGAAAAAGAGTCATCATATGTATGCTTAAGAAAGAGTACTAGACAGTCTAGGCTCTCTTTTCATGTGTCTGCCTCCCCAGTTATGTTAATAAACTCAATAAGGACAGATTTCTCTTACATCTTTCTACTTCTCTCCATTTTCAACACCACCTCCCTGGTCCACACAACTACCCTCTCTTGTCAACAAGAGCCTCCCAACTGGTCTCATTGGATCCTCTTGAGTCACCCGCCAATTCATTGTCAGTGCTGCAGCCATAGTGATAGTTTGGTAAGGCAAATTAGATGACCATCCCCTTTGTGTAACACCCCTCCCCCACCACCTACCCAGGGACTCTCCTTTGCTTTTTGGAAATAGAACAAAATCTGTTACATGGTCCAAAATGCCTCTATGGTTTGGTCCTTCCAGTCCCTTCCAGTCTCATTCCATATTACTTTATCCTTTGTCCTAGTTCTGTTTCATACATGATCTATAGTCCCTCCCTCTATGGGATGCTGCTCTGCCTAGCGTAATAGTTGACTCTCTCTGAGTCTTTGTCAGTGACTGTGAAAACCCAGGACTGACTTGTTAATTTTGCTGAAGGCTGGTTCTTGGTGAAGATTAGTGCACATTTAACCAATGATTTTTAGAACCTAAAAAAATTAAGAACAAAAAATACCAGACCTGTCACCTTCCCCAGGTTTTTCACTGTATTAAGGAGGAACAAAATTAAAAAATTAGCAGGTACATGCCAAAGGTTACGAAGTGGTAGAGTGGAGAGAGTGGCAGAAAAAACAAGCGTGCCAATGAACTTGATACCCGTCCTCTCTCCCTGGAGGGTTTAAAATAGACACAGCATTTTCCCAGGTATGCAAGCAGCTCTTGACTACAGTATAAATATCACAGGAGGTGTTGGAATCTGAGCCTTGGGCTGCTGGGCCTTGATTTGCAGCTCAGACCCAGCTTGACAATTCCCTGTCACTACCTTTTCATTGTTCAACCCACTGAAAGTAGATCCCACTTAAACAGGAAGAAAAAAATAAATGACCAATGATGTATACAAAGATGCTCAAGTTCATTACAAACAAGGGAAATGCAAATAAAAACAACTGCCAGAGTGCATTTTTCACATAACAGATTGGCAACTATTAAAAAGATGAATTACACCCAGGGTATCATCTTAAGGGTGTAGAGAAACAGTGCTTTCATATACTGTTAATGGGACTGTAAACCAGGAAAACCTGTTGGAGAGCAATTTGGCAAATTCTATCATCTAACACATGCAACCCTTTGGTGGAGCAACCCCACTTGTGGTGCTCTGTTCTGTTGCCGCACCTCGTTAGCACACAGAGATGTGATAAGGCTACATTGCAGATGGCGTGTCATCGTGAAAAATCAGAAGCAACTTGCAGGTCCATCAATAAAGAACTCATTAAATTAGATTACGTTCACTTTATGGGTAGGATGTAATCCATTTTTACAAGAAGATCTATATTGCCAACAAGTTAAAGAAAAATTAGTAGGATATGTGCTAAAAAGAGTTAGATGACCTATATGAGAAGGAGAATAGGTGAGGGGGCATAAAAGTGAGCCTTTCCAGTTTTTCTGTATGTATTTGTTGCTTAAAACTTTCATAAAAATAAAAATGACTTGTGTGAATAAAAAACTTGAAGCTTTAAGAGAGGGAAAATAAAGAAGAGTATCCCAATCATCTTCCTAATTTTGATTTAGTCAGATTCCTGCTTACATGGAACTATTGGAAACCCAAGAGAAAGTCTTGATGAAAAATCTAGGGCTTACAACATGCTGCCATGTGTAGGTGGAAACCTGTTGATCTTAGCAGTCAGAACTCCAGGAGAATAGCTAGCTGATTGGCAGACCGGAGCTCCCTTGTGCTGTGCACGTTGGCAGAGATGCAGGCACAGGAGGCACACAGACATCCTGTTGGATCTTTTGTAACGGGGGATGACAGCATTGCAGTCTGTAAATACCTTCAAACTAAGCCAGGCTTTTCTGCTTCTCTGAACGATGGCTTTGCTTCCCTGGACCTCACTTGCCTGTTCTGTCAAATTCAGAGTGTGCAAGGGCAGACTACCTGCATTAATGTTTTATTCCTGCTGTCATGAATTACTGCAAATTCAGTGGCTTAAAACAACAATGTAAATTTCTTATGTTACAGTTCTGGAGGTCAGAGGTCTGAAATGGGTCTCATGGGGCTAAGATCAAGATGCTGGCAAAGCTATGTCCCTCTGGAGGTTGTAAGGGAGTATCTGTCCGTTGCCTCTTCCAGCTGCTAGAGGCTGCCTGTGTTACTTGGTTCAACGCTCCAAACTTTGTTTATGCTGTCACATCTCCTTCTGTCACTCAGACCCTCCAGCCTCCCTCTTAAAAGGACCCTTGTGATTACCTTGGGCTCATTTAAATAGCCCAGATAATATCTCCATCTCAAGAGCCTTAATTTACACCTGGAAAGTCCCTTTTGCCATCCAAGGTTACACAGTCTCAGGTTCCAGGGATTAGGACATGGACATTATTCTGTACACCACACTCCTAATCCATTAGGAGAGCCACAGGGACTGGCAGTGTGACCTGGGAGAAGCCAGCTTTCTGTTCTCTCTCAGCACATTTGAAATTGGAGCCTGTAACTAATGCTGCTCTCCCTGCACTACTCCATGGAGCAGGCCAGGATAATTTGGGGGAGGTTAGACTTGCAGTTCTTTGTGTTGTGGTAGAGAAGGAGTGTTGGGGAAATGAGTGGTGATGGCATGAATTATATTACCAGTGATGCTATCAGTTTTGATTCTGCTCCATTTCTAAGGAGGTATGGACATACAGTTTCACTGTCATCAGCTCTTCAGGGTCGGGACTAGTGCTTTAGCCTCCAGCCCAGGATTTGTCTATACAGCTGACACTCTTGGACCCACATTACCTTGATTTTTGTTCCCTTATGTCACATAGGGCAAAGGTATACAGGGGGTTTTAAATATATTTGTATTGATTTCAGAGAGGAAGGGAAAGAGGAAGAGGAAAGAGAGAGAGAGAGAGAGAGAGAGAGAGAGAGAGAGAGAGAGAGAATATCAATCATCAAAGATGAGAGAGAATCATTGATCAGCTGCCTCCTGCATGCCCCACACAACCTGGGCATGTGTCCTAACCAGGAACCGAACCATGACCTCCTGGTTCCTAGGTCAACGCTCAACCATTGAGCCACACCAGGCAGGCAAGGGTGTTTTAAAGGAGTTGAATCATCAGATGTACAGTAACACAAGACAGCCACCCAAAAAAGGTCCCTCCACACAAAATCAATGATGCCGAGTGCCCTCTCCAACAACCAATGTAATTCCAAATGTGCCAGAGAAAAGTATGAAGATCCAGGAATATCATGACATAAATATACTAGTATAGCCATAGAGAAAAAAATAAAAAGGACCCTGGCGAATGACAAGGCAGGAGTAAAATACATTAAAGCAAGTATTAACAGAGTGATACTGACCTCCAATGTTTTTGCTGCATCCAACATGAACCTGTGAGGCAATACTCTGAAGAACCCTCATGATAACCCCCTTATGTACACAGTAATTTTTTGCAGTATACAGAAGGACATTTATTATCCTACATGATCTTTGTGCCAACCCTAAATGCTGGTTGGGACTCTAATCTTCTCCATACAGAGCAGAGCAATGAGGCTCTGAGTCACTGCTCATGGTTTCATTCTCCCTAAGAAGTGAATTATGACTTGTACTTGTGACTCCTGTGCCTCTATTTCTTTATCTGAGAAACAACGAATTAAAAGATAGGTTTTGTTGGAGAAGTAAACATTGATACTTTTAAAGTACATAGAATATTTCTTGGCATATATTAAAGGCTCAGTGAATAATATACTATCTACATACAAAAATTAGAGCTTTTTCCATATATCATCTGGTAACTGAAAATTTCTTGAATAATAGACTCAGGATCAGGAAGAAGGTAGTAGTTTTATGGGTAAGGGGTTAATAACCATGTACATGCAATTTTACCCTATTTTAACACAGTGCCCCTCTATACACGCAGAACTCTCTCACTTAAAAATAGGTCTTCCTTTTGTCTCTCTTTTTCTTTTGTTGTAGCCCTTATTTCAGTTTCTAATTATTATTTGTGGTAATTTAATTGATAGTTGTGCCCTCTATTTGATTCTAGACTTCATGAAAGAAAGCCTTTCACTATGGTATTTCCTAGAACTTAGATGGTACTGAGAGATGCTCAAATATGGGAATGAATGGATCAGAGAGTAAATCTAAGTTGTCATGTGCCTACTCTCAGCAGCGACACTTTCAACCCTGATGAAATTGTGAAATGGCAACCAACCTCAAACCATGGGAGTATATTCCAATTCACAACTTTCCTTAATGTGTAACCTGAGTCATTGGGTTAATTACCAGCTCATAATAGCGGTCATTTTTGTAGTCATTTACCACTTTCTTGGAGTCTCACTGTAGCTTTTGGAGTAGCTATAGCATGTTTGGTTCCCCTTTTTAGAGATGATACAACAGAGGCCCCCTAACCCCCCCCCCCCAAAAAAAAAAATGGATGTCTTTCCTCAGATCATAAACCTGGTCAATGTTACAAATAAAACTAGACAATAGGTCATTTGCATCTCCCATAATAATGAAATATGTATTTAGATGATTTCAATAGTCCACTGGGTTGGGTGATGTTATCACCATTTTATAGACAAGGAAAATAGGACAGCTGGTTTGAAAGCCAGCGTTTTAAAGCATCATACTCTCTATTGCTTTCCTTTTCAATGTGACTTTATTTCTACGACAGCATGCTGACTCCCCTGTGCCCTTGCTTGATGGCTCATGAGTTTATTACCTTTACCCCATTGTATAAAGTCTTACTTGGTTTTACTGCTCCCATTTTTACTTATTTTTGACCTCAGGGAATAAGGTGTAGCAAAGCTGGGATATCCTACTTTCCCCAGCTGACAGAAAAGAAGGGAAGATTCCTTCCAATTACCATCATCTTAAAGGGTGGAAGTCACACTCTTTGAACAGGGTCAGTACTGTCATGACTTTTCACAGGACAGAGGAAATTATCCAAAGCATGACATGTTTCGACAGTGAAAGCTGATTATGAATATTTTGCCCTTAGCCATTGTCAGTACATAGCATTTAAGAATCCCCACAGTACATATATGTTCAGTGGGGGACACTTAGCACTGCCTCCTGGGAGAGTGTGGCACTATTTCCATTTTCAAATTTGCATAGGCTTGGAGTTGAGAGCCTGGCAGGATATCATTGCATTGAAGGAGGTGAGACTGAAAGGGAACTTAGGAAGGACCCACAGAAGATAACTGTATCCCTCATCTTTCACACAATGGCCAATACTCAGAAGGTATTCAGGAAAAAGGTGAAATGTGTGGAATAAATGAATAGGCTTATTTTGCAGATGGAGAGGACAGGCTTATACAAAGAGAATAACTTGCCTAAAAGTCACTCAGAAAGTCAGACATAAAAATCAGGTTGGATGAGTTTTATTTATCTGACCTTTTGTAGTCAATGAATTTAGTCATTCATTCAAGGGTTGTATAGTTGCTGACACAGTGAGGGGAGTACACAGGATGAAGACGTGTTTCCTGATCTTTCCATCCACTGAAGGAAATGAGACAAGGTGGCAAGTATCAGGAAAACCAGTGATCATCCCCAGATGTCCTCACACATGCTTACTTCATGTGTAAGAGATTTGTTGAAGCCCCTATGATATTGTAAAAGTTTCAACATCTACATGCTTATCAATAGGACAAATAGAAGGTGAACCCTAATGTCAGAGAATACTATATAACTATTAAAATCCATGACATGACCTATAGGAGCTGACAGAACCATCACTACCAATGACATGGAGTCAGGGAAAACAAGACAATAGAACAATGTATACAGTAGACCCTGTTTATGGACATCCTATATAATAAAAGCTTAACATGCTAAGTGTCCGGTCATCCAGCGACCAGTTGACTGTTCAAGCAATCAAAGCATAATATGCTAATGATATGCTAAGGCTGCTCAACCACTTGCTATGATGTGCACTGACCACCAGGGGGAAGATGCTCTGATGGTAGGTTAGCTTGCTGCTGAGGTCCGGCTGAGATTTGGGACTGAGCAAGATGGGCCAGACACACCCTGGAGCCCTCCCACAGTCCCTCCCTGGCTGGCCAACCTCCTGCATCCCTCCCTGGCCAGCCGGCCCCAACGGGCCCTGATCCAGACTAGGCGAGACAGGGCTGGACACGCCCTGGAGCCCTCCCGTGGTCCCCCCCTGACCCCGATTGTGCACCATTGGGGTCCCTCGGCCTAGTCTGCTCCCTCTCCAATCCGGGACCCCTCAAGGGATGTCGGAGAGCTGGTTTCAGCCCAATCCCTCAGGCTACTCCCCTGGGGAGGGTGCCAGATGCAGTGCTCATGGCTGGCGAGCACTGCTGCAGCAGTGCGAGCTTCTCCCAATCAGCACTGATTGGGTGGGAGCCCAAGACAGGTGCAGTGGGTCCAGGATGAGCAGGAGCAGCAGGTAGGAGCTGCAGGCAGCATTGGACTGACTGCAGGTTTCGGCCTGATCCCCGCAGGCCAACCAGAGGGATCCTACCCATGCATGAATTTGTGCACGGGCCTCTAGTCTCTTAATAAACAAGAGGTTGTCCACCTATGGACTGCATCTAGCTTGCAGGTATCTTATTTGGCCTATGCAGCATTTCTAAAAATTTACAATTCATTGCCATCACCTTAAAGTCAGGAGTTTTGACACCCAAAGTCTGGATTGGGGACTACTCTTAAACTGAAGCAACTGACAATGCTGAGGGTCTACAATGCCATGCAGCAATGACAGCAGGACAGGGTCATGGCTGCCCCTACAGAATGGGCATTCACTCTCACATTTAGCCTGCTTAGAGTGTTTATGGTTCTGCCTGCCCTTCTAGGTGTTTGGGTTGCACACCCTCTCTTGGTAATGAAGAGGCCCCAAGAGCACATTGTCAGGGTTGTTAAGGAAGGAGTAGGGTGCTGATGAGCAGGCTGTTAAGGCCCATTCCAAAATTTCACACACTGCTTTTCTTTCATGGCAGGCAGCATTGCTTATATAAGTTAAAAAGACACAATTATAAACACTGGAGAGGAAAATTAGGATCTTCCAACAACATTTGGTCCAACCCTAAAAGGATGGCTGTGGCATGAGCATTGGGCACAAAGGTGGAGCACCTAGTGTAGAGGCGGTGATGTAGTAATGGCTCTGACTCGTGTGATTTCCTTTTCATGCTCAGACTTCACTTTATATCCCAGCCATCGGACTCACAAGCCCTGGGGATCACACACAAAATGCTTTGCCCAAAGTATGTGCAGAGAGCATGGCTGTGTCTGCCAGTCCCACCTGGAGCTCTCCTTCTCCCCAAGGCAAATGCCATAGGCCATGCATGCTCCTCTTGGGCTGCCAGAGGCCTCTTGCCAGTCAAAGGAGAACTTGAGCCTTGGCTTTGGGAATTTAGAGATTTTACAGAGTGGAGAAAAACCTCTGAAAAGCAGCCTAATGTGGAATTGTGGGGAAGAGGAGAGAAATAGAATTGTGACTTGTCTTCTGGTTTTGACCTTGACTAAGGTTGCTATCGGCCTCAGTTTCCACTTCTGTAATATGAGGGAGATGCCCTGGGTGCTATTTAACAGCTCTATAGTTCAAAAATTGGGCTTTGGCTCTGCATCAACCCATCTGAGAAATCAGAAATGCAGTTCCAATAGCTTAATGTGGCCTGCCTTTCATGAATCTTGTGAGAGTTCTTATTTGAGGAAATGGACAGCGCTCTCAGCACCTTCTTTCCCAAGATTGTCTGGAGCTGTTATCACAGAGATTATGCCAATTGAGATGCACTCTCCTGGCCTGTTTGAATTCTGCAGCCTAGTTGAGTAATAAGAGCTTGCCTTTGTCAAGCCATTTTTACATTCCTAAAGTGCTATGCAACTCTCCCCTGAATTTTATACTTATATCAATACTGTAATGTAGGCAAGGCAGGATTGACTTGAAAATCACATTTGAACAATGGGGAAATTTGGACTTGAATTGCTCTCAGAGAGGCTGCAAGGATGTACTCAAAAGGGAGCTTTAGAGCTGGGTCTATCTCCCAGCTCAGCTGTGATAGGCTGGGGATGTGAGTTCAGGCAAGTTCCTTAAGCTCCCGGTGCCTCAATACCCTTCTCTGTTCACTGGGGATAAATACCCACCCCAGGGATTAAAGAAGATCATGTGTGCTAGATCATAAAGACCAGACATGCCAGCCAGCACTTACCTTCTATGGAGACAGTGATTGACTTGAGAGTTATAGGAAGTAAACAGGAATAATAGTGAGGATTGGGGGATGGCAGGACCGAGAGAAGAAGCTGCCATAGATGGCCGTGACAGTGTCACTCACTGGGACAGGGAACACCAGATGGAGTCTGGGACTGGCGTGGCACAGATGTGGAGGATTTTGAGTTTGGCTCTGGACAGGCTGATTTTAAAGCCCGTGGAGGCATTCAGAAGGAGATGTCAAAGGAGCATAATTCTGGATGCTTGTGCTTGATTTTCCTATTTCCTGACTTGCATGTTTGTTTGTTATCATTTGATCTAATAAGTGCAAGAATGCTGCCTCATTGAAATTATAGTAGGGTCTTGGGAGGTTTCCCTGAGTGACTTATAGATGGAGAGTCACCTAAGACTTTATTTTTGGGTGCAATATTTCTCAAAGTTGTCAAAGAATACTACTTGAGATGTTAACAGAAAAAAGATTATGATAAAATAATTTAAAGAAATACAACATAGCCCTAGCTGGTTTGGCTCAGTGGAAAGAGCATCGGCCTGGGTTCTATTCCGGTCAAGGGCACATGCCCAGGTTGTGGGCTCAATCCCTGGTAGGGGGTGTGCAAGAGGCAGTTGATCAATGATTCTCTATCATCATTGATGTTTCTATCTCCCTCTTCCTTCCTCTCTGAAATCAATAAAAATATATTTTAAAAAAGAAGGAAAGAAAAGAAATGCAACACAACTCTCTTTCATCTCTTCTTCCTCATAAGATTGACAGGAACTCATTAAAAGCTTCCAGAAGTGTGGTCCTAAGGCAAACCTGTTTAATCTTAAACTCAGTCAATTTATCTAATAAACCAAAGACTCCCCTTCATTTTCTCATGTCATTCTAACTGCCCGCTTGTACATGTGGGCTTGTGGAATAGACTGGAAAGTGCTTTTCTTACTTGAAATAGGGACCTAGAGAAGGTCCATGCTTTGCCTAACGGTCCTCAGTAGCTTGTCAGGTGGGAACCCTATTTTCCTCACTGTAATACTGTTTCCTCCCTGCCCCTCTCCACACAGCCTGCACTGTAGCCTTCTGGGAAAAGCAGCAAATGAACAACAGCCAAATTCAACGTTCATTCTTCACCAGGCACCGCAAAGCACCTTCTGAAATTGCCTTCACCCTGTTGCCTGCTTAAGTCATCCAGAAAACAATTCAATTCATGTTTTAATAATATAAGTTTACACTCCCGTCACACCTATTATCTGAGGTTATCAAATCATTCTACCGACCTTAATGAATTCTCATGATGCTGCTGCAGAAGACCTTAAAGGAACATCTTGCTCGTGGGACTCTCGGGGGCCGTTTAAATGAGGATACTGACAAACTCGTGCTGCACACACCTTCTTCAATCCGCTCTTGTGTGAGCGAGGATCTTCCCTGGCTGGGCAATTACTCTACATACCACACATCCAAACGTGCCATCCATCCCAACAAGAAAGCCCTTTAATTTATTTGAAGCCCTTTAATTTGTGCCGTTTAAAAAGCTCCTGCATGTCCATTACTAATTCTTTCCTGCCAGAAGCCTAGAGGCAGGTAGGGGAGGCTGGTCACTCTCCCTTTACAAAGGAGGCAATTGGTGTCTAGCAAAACTAAAGCAGCCTTCCCCAAGACAGGGCAGGAGTCGGGATTCATATTCACATGCTGTCATCCATTTCCTGAACAAGTACTTAATGAATGCCTCCTGCTACTGAGCCCTAGGCTGGGTGTGGGGAGTACAGTAGTAAATTACTTAATAAACATCTTCTCTGCTACCATGGACTTAAGAGCTCAGTGAAGGGGACAAAAACAAAACAAATAAAACAAAAACCCCAACAACAATAAAAACAACAGAAAATTAAAAAAAAAAATTAGGACACTTTCTAAAAACTACCCTGAAGAAAACAAATGGGAAACATTTTTTCCTCCGATGTCCACATGTTCTGCTCCGACTTCATTCATGGACGTCTTTGCTCAAATTCCTACTGAGCCAGGAGGACCATGCCAGCGAAGAGCACTGCCAAGAACTAAAGGATCTTTTTTTTGGTAAAAGCAAGAGATCATCCACAATGAGAGTTTGGGAGGATGTGGGCCTCAGGCCAATACAGATAAATTATAAGGCCTTGATATTTTCCTTTCCTACATTATTCTCTCCACATACCAATTAATGTCACAGGATAGCAAATGATTTGAGACAGAGAGAGAGAAAGAGAGAAAGAGCAAAAGGCCTGCCTGTGGCTAATCCTCCCAGACATTATCTTCATGTATCAGGATGGAGAGTCCACGCGTCGCGGATACAGTGGAAACACAGCATTTCAAGGCGGCTCTAAAGAAAAATGAATAGTGCCATCCTCCCAACCTGTCACCCTTCCAGTTTCAGTCCTTGGAAATTCACTGGGCTCCAGCCCCAGCCCCAACACCATCCTCATCCGTCACATCACCATAGCAACTTTTAGGGGCCTTATTCCTCAGCCACATGGCAAACTAATTGAACTGTACAACTTATTTTGCAGCTGGGGAATGTAAAAGTGGCTCTTACATTTAATCATGCTCACAGCGTTGACATTCAAATCAAAAGGCTTTGTTAGGGCCCCTGGAAAATGGAGTGTCATTTTGCCAGCACAATGTTTCACTCAGAGGCACATCCTTCCCGCTTTGAAGGGCTGAGTGAATGGCAAAAAGAAAAAGGCAAAAGGCTTTTTGGCTCAGGGATGGGATAGGGTGGGCAAGCGGGGAGGAAGGAACAGAATCTGGATGAATAACGAAAATGAATAAATCCTTCTAAATCAGTTCGCATTCAATGCAAATGATGTTCAAAGTTTTTGTCTTGTGATTTTTCTTTCTTTCTTTTAAAGAGGCAGCCACGTTGTGGAAAGAGCCCTGGAATCACAGACGTACTCTGTACTCCCTCGATCTCAGATCTTCAGGCAAGTCACTTCGCTCCTGGTAATCCGTGTTTCCTTGCACATAAGCTGGAACTAAACACTGCCCGCCTGACAGACCCGTTCTGCAGGTAAATGGGGTATATGTAAGCATATGGAAAGCATGGAGCACAGTGTCTGACACCTCGTAGGCACATACTTGTCATTTTCATTCCAAAGCTTGAACCTTAACATCTGGTTAGCCCTGTGCCAACACTTAGCACCTAAGACAGTACACTGGATACCTCGTCTCATTTCATCACAAATCTAACAACAGACATTGTCACCCCATTTTACAGATACAGAAGTGAGGCTTAGAAAAGTAATCATTAAAAATTACCCAAAACTTGGAAATGAGGAAAAAGGAAGACATAATGTCCTTTCAGTACTGGATCACTATCTCACAGACTCTCCTGAGTTTTATCTGATTTTTTTTTTTTTTTTGATAGGAGAGAGCACAATGCAGTCCCACCATCACAAATTATGCAGTCAAGTTTCCCACATTTGGGGAAATGTCAGGGGTCAGCACATCCGGATAAGCCTCACCCTGGGAAAAGCACCTTTGTGATCATGATATCGCCCCTGCCAGGTAAGTATTTTATCTGATTCTTAAAGGGAATGAACCTTTATTTAATTTACCATTAATTACACATAGACTCCTTCATATTAGATGTTGGTTTATAGAACATGTGTAAGTTACAAATGACTTTTGGCTGGTAAAGAACAAAGGATGTTTGTTCAGTAGAAAAGATAATGCCCAAAGTTACTACCGAGTGTTCTAGCCCTGCAGAGCATTAATTACCTAGCTACCTTTGTGTATAACTTAGCCATCTTACTTCAGTGTTTTTATTTTTCAGGGACTCTATACCAGTTCTCAAGTCCTTCTTTGACTGAGCTTTCTCATCCTGCTGAGTCCTTCTTTAACATGATAATAAACCTCCAATGTGCTTTCAGTATATATTTGTACAAAGGTCATGTTTTTTGCTTTTTTGAAAATTAGACTGCAACAGTAATTTACACAAGAATCATCCAGCTGGGAAAGGGCACAGCCTGGTTGGTCTGACCCCAGTGTCTGCAGACTTAGCTCCCTCCGGCTCAGAGTAGCTGGGACTAGGATTTAAAGGGTGGGTTCTGCCCACATGGATCACTCAGAAAGACAACCACCCGTGACATGATTTCATACAACACGTGCCAGGAAGGTGGGATGAGGAAAGTATCGTGCATGTTCAGAGGGGTACTTCTGTTTCTCATCTGCAGGGGTGAGAGCGATGGAGGAAGCCCTCACAAGAGAAGCACTGAAGAGTGCGCAGATTTTCTCATGATTATCATCATAAGGGGGAAAATGGTCCCCAAGAGTTCTTAGGTATTAAGAAAAAATAACAATATCGAGAGTTGTGGCAATTGTGCCTAATAGTTGTATAGTTATCACCTGAGGCTCATGGAAACCCTATGAGGTAAATATTATGGTATCACCATTTTCAGTTGAGGAAACTGAGGCACAAAGCTTGGGTGGCTTGCCAAGGAAACTGGACTGGAGCCCAGAGCTGGGTGTTGAGCCTCTGGTTCTGGCTCCAGGGCCCATGCTCCTCCTGCTCCTCCACTGCCTGTTTCCCTGTGGTCACTAAGTCCCTGCCTCTTGCCCTGGGGCATGAGTCTTTCTGGCTTAGCCCCTGGCTTCAGGCAGGCTGGGAATTTTTATTCCTGTTAGACATGTGAGGAGCCTTTCCAAGCCCAAAATGTGTAAATAACTTAGCAGCTGGGAGGAGGTGGAAGGGGAGACTGAGATGCGAAGTCCTGCCCTTCAATTTACTGCACTGCCCCTTTTCTGGCTAGGCTATTGTCTCTGATCCTTGTGAGTGATCCATGTGCACCTGGTCCTGGTGCCGAAGGAGAGAAGGATAAATGACCTTCTACATGCTATCCCTCATGGGAGACATGATGCGACACAGGGCTGTGTCATCAGTGTAAACTGACAGAGAGTAACTGGACAGTGAGGGTGAGAGACACTGTAGACTTATCCTCACTGCAGACAGGCGGCCGTTCATTCTTTGGGCTTTATAAAGAAATGTCTCCCCTGCTTTATCCATTTGCTGCTCTCACCCCATCACTCCTTGAAATCTCCTGTATCTCTACTGTTGCATCTTTGCAGAAGCTGGAAGGAGAGCTGAGTCATCAATCTTGCAACAGAATGGGGTGATGCAATGAGCACTGGGTTAGGAACCAAAAGACTTCAAGCCTAGTTCTACCTCCAATTTTCTGTGTGACCTTGGCTGAGTGAGTCCTTGACCTCAGTCCCCTCATTTGTTCAGTGAGCTGATTGGACTCACATGGTGTAATTTGAGGAAGTGGACTTGGGCAGTGAGTGAGTGGCAGAAGAAAGTGTTACAGGTGAGGAGACTCAGTGTTGAGGAACCTCCCTCCCCCCGCCCGCCCCCCACCCCCGTCCCCTTGCACACACAGCCTAGGAGGAGGCAACCATGTGTCACGGAAGGAACCATCAAACCTCTCTTTCTAATAAACAGAAAGAACACACAGAAAGCAGATGGATGGGAGGCCCAAGTGAGAAGCTCCTGAGCAATCAGGGTCCAGGCTGGTGTGTTATCTTCAGGTGGTACCTGAAGTGAAAAGGCACAGAGAACGAGCACTTGCTTCATGATGTACACATTCCTGCCTGATTTCCCACACTCCACCCTCAAAGAGGGGGGCTGGGAGGACAGAGGCCAGTTCAAATACTAATGGCCTCTCTCAGCCTTCCCAGTCCTCACCAGGTCCTGCCAGCAATAGTGGGATGGTTGAGTGAAGCCTGCTCGCTCGCTCTCTCTCTCTCCCCGCCCCCTCAGTTTCCCTATCTGTAAACTGAGAGGCAAGATAAACAGCTGTGGAACATTTATGTACCAGACAATATGTTGTCTCTTGTGACACTTAAAAGTCCCTAAGAAATGCTTTTATCCACTTGATAGATGAAAAAGTTGACACCCAAGGTAAGTGATTTGTACATCTCAAACATCCAGGAAGTGGTAGTCTGGCTGCCCAACCTGAACTTTCTTCCATGGTGGAGACATTCTAATGGGTGCTACCTACCTACCTGTGTACACCTACCTCCATACCCACCCATGGCAGACATCACCTATGGGTCTTAGCACTCTTATTCTCACTTTAAAAGACTGTCATTTACCAACCTCTCACTTGATTCCTGCTATAGTCTATTCCCACCAGAGAAGGTAAAGTAATCCTTTACAAGTAAATCAGATCATGCTTTTATATATATAAAACCCTAATATGCAAATAGACCAAACAGTGGAACAACCGAACAACTGGTTACTATGACATGCACTGACCACCAGGGGCGCGCGCACAACATGGCGGATGTCAGCAGCAGGCGGCAGAGCGTGGAACATGGTGGGTGTTGGCCACAGCAGGATGGTGGAGCAGGAGAGTGGGGGTGCCAGACCAAGGTGGGGTACCAGTTGCTGTCATCGGGGTGAGCCTCTGGTGGCTACTGAAAATTCTTTGCTCCTGTGCACTGCAGTCCCGCCTGGTGCTTGCACCTGCTGCCAGCGCTGGTCCTATTCACACCCGCTACAGGCACCCAGCGCCAGCCCCGATCGCTTAGGGCCGTCAGTGGGTGAGAGTGTCAGCTGCCCGCCCAATTGCCCCTGAGGACTTCTCCACCTCTCCCTGCTCCTGAGCAGCAATTGGGGCAGCAGCCGCTGCTCACACCCGCTGCTGGCACTGGCCCCAATCACTCCACGCCATAAGTGGGTGTGAGCCGGGCCAGTGCCATCAGCGTGTGGGAGCTGCATCAGCAGGAGCAGGGCTGCCGGCAGACGGGACCAGGGGCTGCAGCAGGAGGAGATGGGGAGGGGCACAGAGGATGAGCTGAGACCTACCCCTGTGCCCACCGCAGCCTCAAGGCCCACAGTTCCTTTCAAGGTGCACAAATTCATGCACAGGGCCCCTAGTTCCTTATATCAAGCCCTCTAATATCTTCCAAATTGCTTATATGTAAATATTAGTTCTTACTATGGTCTTCAAAGCCCTACAAGCTCTAGCTTCTGGTCATCCTTCCAACTTTATATTTTACCTCTCTTCCCTTTGCTCATTCTATCCCAGCCACTATGCCCTTTTTGCTTTGCCAGAACACTAAACACAGCTTGCACCAGCCTCAGGCTTTTACACTTGCTGTTTCCTCTACCTGGAAAGCTTTCCTCCCAGGTGTTTACCTGATGCCTAGTGTTATTCAGATCCTGTTCAAATAATCTTTCCTCAAAGAAGGTGTTGCTGATCACCTATCTAAAGTGACACCTTTCTTTCTTCTTATATGTCTCTCTATTTTAGCTCCATTTTTCACTATTAACATTTATCCCTGGCTAAACCAAAGTATATGTTTGTTTACTTATTAATTTGCCTCCATTCTCTATAATATAGGCTGCATTAGGTCAAGGAAATTTTGTTCATTACTGTATCCTCAGTCCCTCCAACAGTGTCTTTCACCCAAGAGGAACCCAATAAATGTATTGTGCTAATGAGTATTAATCACTACACCTTCTCCTTGTTGAATATACTAAAATATACTGGACTTTCACCATTATACCTTGATTAACTTAGCAATAAAGACAACAGTAACAGGGAATTGACCTTGGGCAGCCACTCTGCGAAGGAAGGCATATTTGGACGTCACGCTCTGGGCCAATGATGGCGGTGCAGCAGGTGTTGAGTCTGTATCACTGGTTCAGGAGAAAGTATTAAGGTCTAACATTTTGATGCCTTCAGGCTGACCCATATGACCTTTCAGAGTGTGGCTTTGTTTCTCCACACCTGCTTTCAACCAAGGTCATTATATCGTTTATAGACATCATTAGTACTCAACCACCACATCACTGAAGTAATAAGGCTTGATTAAACTGACTATTTTAGTGAATAAAACATAAACCCTTCAAACCCTTTGCTTGTTCAAAATTCCATTTAAAATACAAGGAGGAACATCCTGTGAAATGAATATAATGCATCTGTCTCACCTGACCCTGGGCATGTCCTTGTGGGTCCCAGGTCCTTCAGCTTAACATTAGAAATGCTGATCTTTGGGATCCTCCATAATTGGTCTTAGAAACTGGAGAAAATGAGAGAGGGTAGGCTGCTCTCCAGTGATTTTGTAAAAGGTGTTAAAACTAAACTAAATAAAATTCACAGTGTCATATTGATTTTTTTATTTTATTCCCTCTTCCTCCAAAAACTCGGGAAGGGGTTCTAATTAAGAATTCTAGCTCCTTCCCTGTGCATCACAGACAATAAATACATGATTTCATGAGAATTAGCTTTAACAGTAGCTACCCATCTGTCAGAATTATGTTCTTGTCTCATAGCATTTTATAATATGAGTGTAGAGGGTGTGTATCATACTGTGTGCATATCTACCTCTGGAATAAACCTCCTGAAGACAGGGGCTTTATGTTGGTCACATCACCTGTTCTTAACATTAGTCCTGTCATAGAGTGGGTCTGGGCCAATACAGTGGGGTCTTGACTTACGAGTGTCCTGACTAACCAGTTTTTTGAGATACTAGCTGTCTCTCTGCCGATTTTTTGCATTGAGTTGATAGAGTAATTTGAGTTAACGAGCTCCTTACTGAGCTCCTTAAGGAGCTAGGTCTTGGAACGAATTAAACTCGTAAGTCAAGGCCCCACTGTATTTGTTTAATGATTGAATAAATGGCTAAAGGAGATGAGTAACCAAACTCCACTGTCCTTCTACTCAGATGAATGTTGTGTTTTCCTAACACTGCTTCTCTACCTCCATATTGACACTAGACATTCAAAACCTAACTGGACATCAGCAAGACATAGCTAGTTTCTGACCTTGCTGGTCCTCACAAGAACAACCAACCACTGTTCATAGAAAGACAGCACTGAGAAAATCCTAGAACATCGTGGTGAGGCTGAAGCTCCGGCTGCACCAGAGACCTAGTCAGACCACATTAGAAAGGTAAGAGGAGCGGCTACATGCCAACTGCTCCCCCTGGCCAACAGGTCTCTCCTGAGCCTCTGGTTCCTACCATGGGAAAACGGAGCCCAGAGTGGACATCAGCTTCCCAGCATTACAGGTTGCTTCTTGGAAGCCCCAAGTTCAATTCCCACGGGGCCTGCAGGAAAATCTGTACTAGTAGGTCTAGGCCACTGGGAATCTAATTGTGACTGGAATGGGGCAGGGGTTTGCAACAACCAGCATCCAGATCTTGGCAGACCAACTTCCTACCTTCAGCGCCCAAGTAGTTGTTCTGACCAACGGCTTTGCTGATCTGTAGAAGCAAGACATTGGTGCAGTCTGACCAGAGACCTCTGCAAGGGGCAGGCCTACCCAATTCCAGTCCTCAAACAAGGAGAGTTGCTGGCGCTGGCGTCTGGTCTGCCCACATGCACACAGGGAGCTGAGTCATAACCCAGCTCACTGCTGAGTACAGCTGACCTACAACACTTGGGAGGGAGGCTGACAAAGGAATCGGACTGTGCTTATCAGAGGAAGGGGCTGGGGGAGGGTAAAGCGGAGGAAAGTAGTCAAAAGGTACAAACCTTCAGTTATAAAATAAATGAGTACTAGGGTTGTAACGTACTACAGGTAACACTGCTGTGTGGGAAACTTGAAAGTAAAGAGAGTAAATCCCAAGAGTTCTCATCGCAAGGGAAAAAGAAACATTTTTTCTTGTATTTAAATATGATGGATAGTAACTAAACTTATTGTGGTAATCATTTTACAATACCTGTAAGTCAAATCATTTTGCTGTACACTTTAAACGTATTCAGTGCCATATGTCAATCATATCTTAATAAAACTGAAATGAATATACAAAACCTTAGCCCTGGCCAGCAATGCTCAGTGATTAGAGCACCAGAGAGTCCAGGGTCACAGGTTTGATTCTCAGTCAGGGGCAGGTACCTGGGTTCAGGATTGATCCCCAGCCCTGATAGGAGCTTGTGTGGGAGGGCAAACAAACAACATGTCTCTCTCACATGGATGTTTCTCTCTCTCTCTCTCTCTCTCTCTCTCTCTCTCTCTCTCTCTCCATCCCCTCCTTCCACTCTCTCTAAAAATCAATGGAAAAAATATATCTCAGCTGAAGATTAACAACAACAACACAACAAACAACCTTATTATGAGGGATCGCACAGAGGACTATCCCCATTCACAGACAAGCAATGGAAACCTTCTAGGTTTGTATGACTTTCCTAAATTTTCCAAGACAAAGCTCATCAGAGTAGGGCTTGGCATATAAGTCTGCTGGCTGCCCAGCTCAACCCAACCGAGCCTTCTGTGTCTTGAGCCCAACTCCATGATTGGAGTATGATTCTTGGCTGGACAAGCAGGCAGGAGTGCTGTGAGCACTAACCCAGGAGCACTCACTACCCCCTAGGACTGGACACAACCCAATTCCAGAGAAGCAACAGGTCCTTCCTGAACCTGCCCATTGCCCCTCTTTTCTCCCTGTCTCTTCCTTAGGCCCCCAGGGTTTTGTCAGTCTGGGAGCCTATGGGCACTAAGAAAAGGGATTTTATAAAACTGTACACACCAACAATACCAAACCCTTATTTGATGACCCCTTATAGTGTACCCAGGTGCACAGCATGGGACTCAGGCTCTGGAGTCCGGCAACCTTGGTTCAAATCTCAGCTGGGTACCTTCGTTTCCTCACTTATAAAACTAGAATGCTGGCAGTCCCTGCCTTGTAGGGTAGTATGAGGATTCGATAAGGCAATGCATGTACAGGCACATAGATTAAGCTTGGCATATGCCCACACCTTTTGCTTTATCCATACAACCCTAGAAGGTAGATTATAATTGTCCAAACATTAAGCAGCTATCTCAACAGGGCTTGCTGTAATAAACACACTCACCGACATATGCCATCTTAAAGAATATGCTGGAGTAGAACTTTCAGAAACCAAACTGGTTAAACACTCAAGGCGAATTCACAGGTCAGTGGCATTGGGGTAGAGCAGAAATTTTCAGGAGCAGGAAGACTCCTACCCAGTCTACTGGAGGCACAGGGAAGCCTTCTAACATCCCTCCAGGCTCATCTGGCGCAAACAGCAATTGGTAACACCTGTTTTCCCCAGGCCTGCCTCACTCCATCCACAGCTCTTTCCAATTATGTGACAAAAGGGCTCCAAAGGGCTCACTCCATTACTGAGAATGGAAGCCTCAATGCAAAAAATCTCCAAGGCAAAGGCAATTTCCTGAGGTTGTTAGCACGCTCTCCTCAGTATCCAGATTCTCATTACTCTGAAAAACGGCCCCATGATTATCCATGAGGGAGCTCTCTACACCCAGTCCTCTGCTGGTCACCACTTAACCTAAAATTCCTGGAGGGGATGGGTCACACCCTTTGGAAAGCTGAGCAGCCTTTGGCTTGTTCGCCTTCTGGCTTGGTTGAGATGGCTAAGGAAGGGCATTTCCAGGGGAAAGTGATGAGAAAGCATATGTGTGCACCAGGAGTCTTATAAAGTCAATCAACTCAATTTTGTTCACTTTAAAGTGAAATAAGCTACCTTAACACACGGAGGTAGGCAATGCTGTCCTTAGTGGCGAAGGGAACATGAGTGAAATTGCAACCAAGAGACTGGGTGGTGGATTTGTGGCAAGGAATTCCTTCCCCATTTTCATTCAACAAAGAGATTTGGGGTCACAGCGGGGCCAGCAGGCAAAGTGCCAGATGAACATCCTTACTCCTCCTAGCTCCTCCATGCCTCCTGGGCTGAATCACCCACTCCCTCCCTCTGATCCACCTGTAACTCCACCTCCCAGCTGTATGTCCACACCCCTCCCCTTCAAGCATTCCAGCACTCTCTGAACCCTAAATGATTGTCATTCTCTTGCCACTTCAGGTCCCTTCTCCAATCTCTCAATTACCACCACTCCCTGAAGCCTTATTTCACATGCTCTTGCTCTAAGGACTCTCTTCTCTCCTCCAGGCTAGAGGGGATCATCTTCTCACCCTCCAGACCCAGCAAAGCAATTTATCTTTTCTCTTCTTGGTGTGCTTGTTACTGTCTGTCTTGTGGGTAAGGGGACTACCTCAAGGTCATGAAGCAATTTGAAGTCAGGTCTCTTGACTCTCTGCATGTGATCTTGGTAAAGCATCAAATTTCCTCTCAAACTCTGGAGTGCAAATCCTGAAGCCAGAAGAGAAGCAGAAGGAATAAAGGAAATGCCCTTTGTTTCTTACCTTTCTTACTCTAATTGCTGCAGAGGCAGTCGAAAGGCAGTGACCTAAGCCCAGAAGCTTTTTTTTTTTTTTTTTTTTTTTTTTCCAGAAGCAAGGCACACAAGGAGTAAGTCAAAATGGCTTATTTCTCCACCTGTCTACCTCTGCCAGGAATGGTACCCTTGACCCCTGGGCCCCTGGGAGCATCAGTGACAATGCTCACATATCATTAAAAATGTAAGGAGATGGAGAAGATTTTTATTTATCAGAATTACTCCTAGGGACTATAGGAGGGATTGGAAAGAAGATTTTGATAAAATGTTTGGAGCTAAAGGTTTCATTCCCGAAGATCATGCTTGGCCAATGAGAGATGTTTGCTGAACTGCCTTAAGGGGCTCAACGGTTTGCCTTCTAACCGTTCATTTCCCTTTCTTCTTCCCTTAGGAACTCCTAACTTTTTTAAGTGTAAACTTTCCCCCATTTGACTCAGGAGAGGAACACTCCTTCCTTACTTCTGGAAGGGCATCCTGATTCATCTAAGCAGGGGTCTGCAAACTGAGGCCCAAGGGCCAAATATGGCTGACCACTGCTGCCTGCACACTAAGAATGGTTTCTACATATATATATTTAATATATCTTTATTGTTGAATGTATTATGGATGTCCCCTTTGCTTTTTTTCTTTCCCATTGACTCCCTCCCTCTACCTTGCTCCTGCCCCTCCTGGGCCTTCACCACACTATTCTTTGTCCTTGGGCTATGCATATATGCAGATAAGTTCCTGGGTTAATCGCTCTCCACCCACCTCCTACTTCCCTCTGGAATTCTTCAGTCTGTTCCATGCTTCTGCATCTCTGGATCTATGCTGTTCATCAATTTATAACATGAAAAGAGAAGTTTCTGCATTTTTAAATTATTGGTGGGGGAGGGTTAGAAAAAGAATAGTGTTTCTTAACTTGTGAAACTTATATAAAATTTAAATTTCAGTGTCTCCAAAACCTTTTTAAACAACTTTGTTACTTTATATACTGTACAATTTACCCATTCTTAGTATACTGCAATGGCTTTTAGTATATTTATAGGGTTGTGCAACCATCACCACAATCAATTTTAGGACATTTTCTTTACCCACAAAAGAAACCCCATGCATTCCCCCATCCCTTCAAGCCCTAGGCAGCCACTAATCTACTTTATGTGTGCATAGATTTGCCTATTCTGGACATTTCATATACATAAATAAAGTTTTATTGGAACATATCCATGCTCATCTACATACTGTCTGTGGCTGCTTTTGATGCAGAGTTCAATTGTAACAGAAACCCTATATTCCGCAAAGCCTAAATGCTTCACTGTCTTGTTTTTACAGAAATAATTTGCAAATCCCTGGTTTAATCAGAGTTTGGCATATCTTTGGAGTCTGTTATTGGAACAGGGGTGAACACATGACCTATGCTGACCCAATCAGACAAAAGAAAATGACTTATTTCATCTTTGCATAGAATAGGTATCTCTTTCAGGACTCTGCTGGGGATGACTCAGTTGCTATTGGAAGCCAGAGCAAGACCATGAGAAAACAGCCTGAGACAGCAGTAGGGATAGCAAAGCAGATAAAGAAGAACTTGGGCATAGGTTCCCTTGACTCAACCAATCCTGGATACCACCTACCTCTGTATTTCTTGTCATATGAAGTAATAAATGTCCTCATTATTAAGCTAATATGAAGTAGAGTTTTTGTTACTTGTAGCTAAAACCATCCAAGTAGATACAACTTCCTAAAGAGGGCAGTTGAATAAGGTAAACTGGTTTGAACCAGAGTTGTATATCCCCAGACAGTGGAGGGGAGGTTAAGCATTGCTACCCTCAGACTTCTGCCTCCGTGAGCAGCTACTCAATGCTTGGAGGGTGTCATTTTCAGGGGATACCACTCCTTGGCTCACCTACTTGTCTACTGGTTCTTGGCTTTTCATATGGCCTGCGCAATTGTGATATATGGCCCTTGATCTCATTTATAAACAAATAAGATAGGTACTAGTAAAAGCAGAATTGCTTTGTTTGGAGTAGGATTGTTATACTGGAGGGGAGGTTTGATCTATTTGCTTGACCTTTCTCCAGATGCTTGAGGGTACCCCATGGGCACCCATTAAAGTAGTAAATTAAGAGGTTTTTTTAAAAACCAGGCCTGCTGTATTGATAGGATTTCAGGTATTTATTTATTTCTCATACTCTTCTGAATTACTGCCCTGTTAGAATGAACATGAATACTTTTTAAAATAGAAATTTAGCTACCGTGATATTTCTAAAAAGTTACCTCATTAATAATTTCCTCAAGTCGTCCCAAAACCTCAGTTGTTCCCTAGTGTAGCCATCCACTGTCCAAATGAGAAGTCATCTCATGTTCAGTGAAATGAACAAAGTCCAATATCTCTTATATAAAAGGCCTGTGGCTGTCACGCTGTAACGCTGTCACGACCAAATGAGCAGTGGCTCTTGTGGTGGGCAGGGTGGGGCACAAGCTTCCAGCAGTGGAGAGCTATGAGTGGTGGAGGGTGGGGTAGCGAGCTATGAGCAGGGATGGGCAGGGCGGCCACCTGAGGCAAACAGAAGTGAGCTACTCATGCATGATTTCATGCGTGCTGGGCCTCTAGTTGCTATATAAAAACATGTTCCATCATTTATACAGTAGCAGGAATAAAGCGTGGGATTTAACTCCCTGGGGTGGAAGCTCTGACCTTGTCATGAGCTGATGTGGCACCGGCCAGTCGGTTTCCTTCTATTTAACTTTTTGCTCCTCTTTGTAGCCTTGGTCCCTGGTCTCATTTCTTTTAAAAGCATTTCCTGAGGTCACCTAGCCATTCTAAAGTTGAATTAGATAATTTACTTCTATATTCCTAAATTGCCCCAGTATATTTCTCCATTATAGCTCTTACCTGGATGGATTTTTAAATTACTTTCACTGAACTCCTCAGCCATACGGTGAGTTCTTTGTAGGAAAGAACTCTCTATTTCAGTTTCCCTAAACTTAATATATCCTACCCACCTGATATATTTTTAAAAGTGAATGGATAACTGGCTTTCATTATTCTAGCCTAAAGGATAAGGCACTTAGACCAAACTAGAGTCTCTCCCATCTCTAAAATGGAATTCTTTTTTCTCTGATTGGTCAGTGATCTATAATAGAAGGTTTATAAAAACTAGTATATCATTTAAAAATTATTTTCCACTGATAGCAACAGAAACTCAAAATAACAGCATCTTAAATAAGATGAGTTGCGTTTTCTTTAATGAAAAAGACATAGAAAGATGGACACCTAGTCATCAGGGGTTCAGGATCTCTCTTCTCCCTGTTCTACCACCGGTATTGTCTGGTTGCTCTCCTCTAGATTGCCTCATGGTCCCTAATGGCTGCCGAAGCTCCAGTCATTAAATAAATGTTCCAGGCAGCTGAAAGGAGGGAGCAAAAAAGAACAAAAAGACATAGCTCCCAGGAATGTCAGCTTCCTCTCAAGTCCCAACCAATGACGTGCACATATAACTCATCTGTGAGGGAGGCTGGGAAATAGAGACTTATAGCTGGGTAAATTATACACACACCCAAGGATATAGAGGTATGTGTCTAAGGATGTAAGAAAAGTGGGTATTAGGTGCAAAGAAGGGCATCTCTAGCATCCTTGGTGAGTGCCTTGTTGATGTCAATGTGTTATAGAAGATCAAGATTGGTTTTAAAAGGCAGGCCAATTTGGTTCTTCAGTCATCGGCTGTGTGACACTGTACAAGTAACCACTCAAGATGTCAGCATACACACACAAATGAGAGCTAGTTCAGTAGAGTCAGATCTTTTATGGGGCTAAGCATTTAGTCAATGTGTTAAATGAATATCCTGAACTGTTAAAACTACCCTTAAAATATTTTAATTTAGTTAACAAGAATAGGCACTTTCTCACCTGCTGTGCCTGTGCTGAACAAAAATATATGTTTTCGGACAACCCTTTTTGGGGCCCTCTCATGTGCCAAGAGCTTTACTACTTTCACTGTAATAAAGTTCACTTCCATTTTGCTTAAAATACACACACACACACACACACACACACACACACACACACACACACACACACACATATATATATATTCATCCTGAGGTCAAGATGTTCCCACCATGAAAGCACTGGGAGGCTAAGACCCACTCCGGAAGTTCCATGCTTCTTCCAGCTCACAGTGACTCCTGGCCATGCAGAGGGTGAACTGAAGTGTAATGATGAGAAGATAATCATGTAGATCCTCTATTGAGTATGTCAATCCCACAGGCAACATGCCTCATTTATTTGGCCCATGTTAGCCTTTGAGTTTGACATGCTTGCTAGTTGCTCTCCATCTTTTTAGTTCACCACATAAACATAGTTTAATTCAGTAAGTTAAATTCTGTATGTAATCCCATAAAGTTTATCATTCTGATTATCTAAGTCTGATAAAATACTCTGTATAGAATGCAGACCAGCATATGGTAGGTATACAGATAATGTTGAGCAAATTCATTTTTATGATCCTTTGGCTGTCAAATTAGTCTACATTAATTTGTTTTCTGGTATTTGTCCTTCTAATAGGGGCCTCACGCTTCCCCAATGGTGGGACTTTGGACAGATCGTCAGGCAGTGGAAGAGAGATTTTTTTTTTAGGAGACAAGCATGCTCATCGCCTGACACAAAATCAATCTGCTTGCTTCTATAGAAGCCTTGGACTTTAAGAGAGCTTGAGATTCTGGGTAGCGGTTTCATTTCAGTTGCTTTGTTGCTTTTATATTTTTAAGAGAGTATTGAACTGTTTCCACGGTGACATTTCATAACCATAGCGTCTGGAGCAAAAATTGCCGTAGTAGCGAAGCTGGAGGAACAACGGGTTTCTACATAAATCACTGAGGATTTTGATGGTGCCGTTCGGCATCCATGTGCTGCCCACTCTTGAGGCCCATGGACGGTAACCAGGACCTAACACACAGGAGACAAAGCCCCAGGGAGCTTTTCTGTCCTGGAAAACTCAGGCAATAGCAGCAAATTATTTATGTCTTTGAATAATTTTAAAATCATACTTCTTTCTTCCCTTTATTTCTTTTCAACCCAGAGAGCTATTATTTATGGAGTTTATTTTCATTTCTGACAGTATCCAGAGAAAAAAAAGAAGTGAAGATAAAAAGAAAAACCTGAATTTAAACATGACACGTTTTCATTCCCCAAATAAAAACAAAAAATAAGGTTTATCAATTCAAGTAAGAAGGTGGGCAAGGGTCAGAAAAATTCCTTAAATCCCTCCTGAGTTCTAGGACTCTGGTCCTAGCTGTGCCACAAATTGGCAATAATCTTGGGTAAAAGAAGAGATAGTCTCCTTGCCTATATACCTGTGTGCAAAACGAGTAGCTTGGAATGACCTCTGCTGTACAGAATGTGTTCCAGGAAAGGGCATTATGCTCCATTCCGTAACTAAACATTGTTAGGAAAACCTGTCTATTCATTGCCCCTATAGGGTCTTACTCTCTGTATTACATTAGAGATCTGAGCAGGTCCATGATGGCTTAAAAAAAAAAGAATGTTTCTCAAATTTATTTGATCAAATTTCCCCCCGCCTCCTGGTTCACATCCTAACCTCTTGTAGAATGAAGTCTTTTGTGGAGCACAATTTAACAAACCCTTCAATTGATTAAAATGATAATTAAAGACGTTGGTAGGTTTAAAATATTGACATTTTGTGACTTGGTAGCACTCCATTAAGTACCACATCCAGTTTCCATACTATAATGACGTGCACATTGTTAAGATCCTTAAGGGCAGCCTACCTGGTGTGGCTCAGTGGTTGAGCACGGTTCGATTCCCAGTCAGGGCACATGCCCAGGATGCAAGATCAATCCCAGGTGGGAGATGTTCAGGCAGCAGCCAATCAATGATTCTCTCTCACTATTGATGTTTCTGTCTCTCTCCCTCTTCCTTCTTCTCTCTGAAATCAATGAAAACAAAACAAAACAAAACATTTTTTAAAAAGATACTGAAGGGCAGAATCATGGAGTTTGTAGCTCAGTAATCCATATTCATTCATTCTCTCCCTCTCCCACCCCCTCGCCCCTGTCTCTCAATCTTTCATTAATATTTAGTTTCCCCAACAAGTCTGTAAGCTATGTAAGGGCAGAGACCATGGTTACTTTTGTCTGTCAGTTTTATCTACAGCACTTAGCACAGTGTTTGGCACATAGAAGGTGCTGAATCAATATTGGAAAGAATGAACAAATGTTCCCTTTCCACTTCTTACGAAGAGCTCACTCCTTGCAGATCTATCATTGAGGCTTAATGTCATAAATATGCCAGAGCCACATGCCAGAAGCCAATTCCAGCATGTCATAATTGCAAGAGTTTCATCAAAAGGTTGATGGAACTTGGGGACTCAACAAGGGCTAAGTCACAAATGTTGTCACATGTTGGGAATGGCTGATGGCATTTCCCCAAACCTGAAAAGGAATGATTATTTGCTGCCAGACACCTCAGGGCATCTTAATCTACATGTTATTGCCTCCTACTGGCCAAACACCTGAACAGCCATAGGCTAATTCCCCCAATCTGACAATGGACTCTGTATATGAAACCCTGACCCTTTGAAGTGTATATCTCCACCTCACCTCAGGACAATTTGTGTTAATAAAAAGCATGGGGTCCTGAGAAGGGATCTGAGCTCCTTTTAGCTAAGCTCCTCTGACCCCCAAATGCCTTTCAAAATTATGCTTCGTCTCTGGACTCTTTAAATTACGCACAGCCCTTTCTCCACATTGCTGAACCCTTCTAAATGCTGGAACAAGAACCCCGGCAGCCACACTTCTGTGTGTGCCCTACCCCTGCTTGGGCACCTGTGGCAGCCAAAAGGTAACATCCAGGCGCTTTGAGCCAGGCTTGCTTACAAGAGGCTCTCACTGAAGTGAAAAGAGATGCAGACACATGTACGTGGGTCAGAAACCATCTCCATGCTATAGCCCTTTACTTGATCCTGGTAACGTGTACCTTTTGCCTGCTGTGACTCAGTTTCCAGCTCCTTTACTTGACTGTTGAACCATGGAATGTTGAGCCACCGAACCTCATTTCCGGTGCCTTCTTATTTACACAAGCCCTGGTCTTCCTACATTGCTCCATCTGTAACATTGGTGACTAGATTGCCTGGCTTGACCCCATCAATCCCTCCTCCCCCCCATCCCCCGCTTCTCCTCTGTGCTCTATTCCCCAGCCCTGGCTCTGTTCCCAGTCTCCTCAACCCACTGCCACCCACGGCCCAGCATGACGGAATGACTCGCTCAACAATATTTGCCTTTGGAAACAGAGCTTACAGGATTGTGAAAGATATGCCTGGATTTAAATAGCCAAACTAGTTCTCTGCAGTGGGGATTGAGGAATTTTGTGTCCTCCAGGGTTTTGCCAAACCCAGGCCGTGGTGCACCTGGCAGACTCTGGTTTTTGTCGGGGACTGTGGATAGCCTTGGCTTTATTCCTTAGCTATTCCCCCACGTGACTTTGGCTGACTGCCCTGGGCCCTGTATCCTTCTCCTCTACACCCGAGCGTGGCGCTCTTAGGAAGAGAGATTGCTAAATAAAGACCAGCGGTGGTATTTACTTAGGACAGATGGCGACAGAACCCCAAGCTTTCTCTCACTGAGCGTTACTCCAAAAGAATTTTCTAGGTCTGATACAGCTGAGAACGGAGGGATTCAGCCACATTTGCTCTCTGGGCCTGTCTATAAAGAGCGTGTTAAAATCTCATTATTCGTTTTTAAAAATAGAGACCTAGGCAGTGGATTCCACTGCTATACTCGTAGTGTGTACGTCGGCATCGTACTGGAGAGAAACCAGACTAGGTGTCTGGAGATTTGCCTTCTACTTCCAGCTTGGAAAAGTCACTTAATTTCTCTGATCTCATTTTCCTCTTAGATTTAACTGCCTCTAGGACCAGTATTCCTTCTTTTACTATATGCCTAACACTATGCCTAGCCCAAGTCCACGAAAGTTAAGCTCCCTGAGGGCAGTAGGGCAGCAACTTTGTCTCTAATGGTCTTCTATACTCCCCTGTGCTTAGAATTGTGCCAGGCCAAGGTAAATGCTCAGCAGCTGTATGAATGAATGAATGAATGAATGAATGAATGAACTAATGAATGAATAGTAAGGGATCTACTGACAAAGCCAAGTGTACTTTGTCTAAGGGTACAAAACTACTTGAGAATCTATGGAGCCAGAGCAAAACCTGAACCGAAGTAAGTTGTGTATTTCAACAGCTGGTAGGCACCAGGAGCAGGAGGGGAGGGGGGGCTTGCCCATTGTGCAATGTGGCAGTTTGTGTTTAATTAGCTGGCTTGTTCATCTTCTTTCAGTGGAGTGACAAAAAAGGAGAATTGGATCTCAAGCTGCTGCAAGGAATAAAAATTGATATTTCTTCTTCTTGAATAAGCAAGTCTCAGTCAAAGCTTTGGTTCTTTTGACTCTTAGGAAGTTCATGATCAGTCACTTCAGGCGAAGCCCAAGTACATGTTTATCTGTGGGTTTGCAAAGGAATCTGGGAAACGCTGCCGCCACCGCGCAGATGGTATCTCCACCAGCCCTTTTGAATTTCAGTGGCAATTGCTACCACTCCCAGCTCCTCCTGTCCTGGTTCCTTCTTTTTAATCTACATCCTTTTATCTTTCTCATTTCACGTTTGTTTTTGGCTGTGCTTAGCTTTGATACTAGGAATTAAAAACAAGCATCGAATTGTTTTTAAATCTGCACAGTCTAATCGTCTCAACCTGTCATTGACTTTTCCTATAGAATTTCGGTGGAGAAAATTCAGGTGAGGGGACAATTGATGGAACCACAGATATCAGGAGTAGCTGATAATAGTGGAGGCCAATAGAGCTTTTGATTATGTGAAAGAAAGGAAGAAAGGAAGGAAGGAAGGAAGGAAGGAAGGAAGGAAGGAAGGGAAGAAGAAAGTCCTAAAGCTGTGTTGTATATCCAGAGTCCAGATTGTTGCATCTTAGTCAACCTTTGGAAATTTGTTTTCGATTGTGATGTCACCTTGAAATTAAGAAACAGAAACTGCCTTTGATAGGGAGTCCGTGGACAGGTTTTGCTCTCAGCCACAACCTCCCTAGTGACCTTGAACTCACCCCCCTTGGTTATTTAAAATGGACAAGAACATATCATGCTTTGTATATTGAGGTTGCGCCCTGAAAGGCCTGACTAACTACAGCAGAAGAGGGAATGGGAGGCAAGTTCGAACTGAGAAATTCCTGACTACTGTCTCTACCTCCTTCAGTACAAACACTGTTCCACAGAATGGCAGTGTGACTCACCTATGAGCATGTTAATTGTCTCAGAGACCAAAAGTTTAAAACAAAAGGAATAATTGTGAGCATCCAGTGAAATATTAAGAATAAATATATTTTAAGCAGAAGCTGGGGGGTATGATGGAAACTTCTAATCCCTTTAAAATTACATGATTTTGGTAGTTAACTGCTTAACTGGTATGCAAGGCCAGCCTTGTCCCTGAATAACCTTGAGTTTACCACTTAATTCTGAGTCCTTGACATTGTGGTTGCAGCCTCATGATTTACTCAGCTTAAGGACTGAATCTGAATTTTTTTCCTAAGATTAAAACAACAGCTTGGCCGGTATTGCTCAGTGGTTGAGCATCCACCTATAAACCAGGAGGCCATGGTTTGATTCCCAGTCAGGGCACATGCCCAGGTTGCACTTGATCCCCAGTAGGGAACATACAGGAGACAGCCAATCAATGATTCTCTCTCATCATTGATGTCTCTCTCTCTCTTTCCCTCTCCCTTCCTCTCTTAAATCAATAAAAACATATTTTTTAAACATTTTTTCATCCATTTGGATGAAAGGAGATCTGACTTTTATAACATTCAGCTTAACACCCAGTAACCATGAATTTGAAAAGCATGATCTGAGAAATGTTAACATCAAGCAACTGTATTTCCATCTCATTCTGTCCCTTTGAACAGGGGGACTAGCTCCTCCCTGCCCATGATGGCCTCAAGGCTTTTCCAAGGTAACATGCACAGTTTAATGAAGAGAATGAAATGTCCAGTCTCATGTAATAGTCATATTTTTTTCAAATTTAAAAGAAAAGCTCTCCATACCCAATTTCTATCCTCTGTAGGGAGAAAGTTGCAAATGGTAGATAGGGACACAGATCATGGGTGGGTAGCTTCTAATCTTTCTCCCCACTTAGTGCATTACCCTTCTTCCATATTGCTGGCCAAGATTCCTGACTCTTCAGGACTGAGGGTGGATAGTGGAGTGGAGCAGGAAGTTCCAGCCTGACTGATGCTGCAGTGAGCTGACATTGCACTCCTGGGGCATGGGAGATGTTCACAGTTGACTGTCTTCTTTGAAGAGGGGCTGTTCAGAAGGTTTTTATTAATGGGTATCTGGAGTCTACAGTCCCCTTGCAGAGGGCTAATGCATATCTATTGTGCCTCTTTACTTGCAGCTCCTTGATTGATCCCTGAGAATTGGGCCGCATATCTTCCGCCTCTTTCGGTTGATACCTTCTCACTTCTTCAGGACGCAACCTTGGAAGGGCCTAAGGTGACCCGGTTTCAGTGTCAATCACACATGGCCCACATTAAGTCCACTGCAATTGTTCAGGGATCTTTTGCCATGAGATACTCCCTTTGGGACCATTGTCTGATCATCTGTCTTCTCTCCTTTGCTCTGCCATTTAAGGAGCTGGCCAATCAGCTCTCAGGAATGATAGCCAGTTTCCTGAAATAACCTCTACCCCCACTTCTCCATCTACCAGACCCTAAGGAAGACAAAGATCCTTTCTAAGTAATCTCCTTAAAGGAGGTCTAGCTAGGCTTCAGGTGAGGGCAGATTCCTGCGCACCCTCCCCTTGGCAGGCAGGCTCTTGGAACACTAACTTTCTCTATAGAATCCCTCTCCCAGTCCATTCTCTGTAGCTCAGCCTCCTCAACTTTAGCAGCTGAGGTGGGTGTTTGACTAGGAGTGGTGAACGATTTATCTGTCATCTTCTTTTTCCTAATGCTGTACAAGCTTACTTTAAAATGTAGCATATTTTATTCAGGATTTAACCAAAATGGTGACAAGAAACTTGAATGTCCTATTAAACCTGTTCCCTTTTCCTTTTACCCCTCAGGATCATTTTGTAATACTGCTAGTTAGTTTAGCTTTGTCTTTGGAAGGCATATCTAAATTCAATATTGATAAAGATGTGCTAATTTCTCAAATCATTTTAATATCAATGTTCTAGTTGATCTCTTCTCTGATGTGATCTATGGAATTCTCTGAGGTGGCCTCTGCACTAGATTAGGACTCGCATTTAGGGAGTAGCAGGTTCAAGGTTAGGATCTAGGCTTCTGCATGCTTTCCACTAATGTTCATGATAATTTAAAAAATAACAGTAATAATGACTGTTTATTGAATGGAGACACTGCTTTTCAATGTAATAGATATATTAACCCAGCATCATATACATAGTTATATTAGGATGCCCACTTTTATAGATGAGGAAACTGCCACACAGAAAGATTCAGTAACTGACGCAAGGTCATAGAGATAGTAGGGGCAGAGCAATTGGGTTCATAGCCTACATCCTTAAACCTTAAGAAAGGAGTGGTTTTGTCTTTTAGTTGTACACTTGACATTTAGAGCACTTTGATAAACAATATCTAATTCTCTATATAATAAGAGGGGACAAGGATAACTTTCTTTCTTGACAAGTAAAAAATGCAGGACATGAAAGTTGACTAGGAGACTAGTGTGAGGTCACCATGCTAATAGGAACAGAGCTCAAGTGGGAACTCAGCTCTCTCAACCCCACATTCAGTTTCCCCAGTATATTAGGTGGCCTGATGTGACCCTCTGTAGCTGATATTCTTGAAAGGGCGCATAGTAAGCTGCGAGGGACTTTTCCAATTATCTAGCCCAGAACTTTTCAAATTAATGTGTAGGTCCTGAGGGACAGAGGGGAGGCACGGAGTAAGAAAGCACTGAACTAGAGGAAAGCCCGTCCCAAACTCCAGTAGAGATTCTACTTCTATGTTTTATACACCAGTTTCCACCAGGATATGTTTTTTGTTTGTTTGTTTGTTTTAAATATATTTTATTGATTTTTTTTACAGAGAGGAAGGGAGAGGGATAGAGAGTTAGAAACATCGATGAAAGAGAAACATCGATCAGCGGCCTCCTGCACACCTCCTACTGGGGATGTGCCCGCAATCAAGGTACATGCCCTTGACCGGAATTGAACCTGGGACCCTTCAGTTCACAGCCGATGCTCTATCCACTGAGCCAAAACGGTTGGGGCCAGGATATGTTTTTTATAGAGATAGATAGTTAGAGAGAGAGAGAGAGAGAGAGAGAGAGAGAGAGAGAGAGAGAGAGAGAGAAAGGGGAAAGAGAGAGAGAGAAACATCAATGGGAGAGAGAAATATCAATTGGTTGTCTCCTGTACATGCCCATCCGGGGATCAAACGCACAACCTACGTATATGCCCCGACCTAGAATCGAACCCACAACCTTTTGGTGTACAGGATGACTCTCCAACCAACTGAGCCACCCATCCAGAGTACCCCTTAAGATTTTGCTTGAATAAAAAGATGTGCTGCCTTTATGTAAACTACCAACATAGTCCAACCCCCAATGTGACAGGTGGACAAACTAAGGCCAAGAGGTAAATAATGAACATCACAACATGAGTTAGTACAGATCTAATTCTAGAAGCCAGTCAATACTCCAGTTCTCTGTCCCCAACACTTTGCCTGCTGTATCCTGCTGGTCCTCTGTGTGTTGAATGTAATAAACCCCAGAGTCAGGCCAGGAGCTGACATATAGGCTGTGTGACATACCAATACCCTGTCGGTACAACAAAGTGCTTATGTTTCAATTAGTGACATATGCATATGTATGCCAGAAACACCCTATCATGCATATGCATATATTATTAATTATGCAACATGCTTTCTTACATTTATATTTTCATATCTTTTTATAGCATTAATTACTTCATTAAATGGAAAGAAAATGTAAGGGATGACATAAACAGGCCTTACTGCCAGTAGGTAATCAAGTGCTAAGTGGCATGGGGCTGTCTATGTGTCAATTAAACAACTTTTTTCAACCCTGTGTCTTTGATAGTTGACACATCCACTCACTGTGATTTCTGTTATGATGCTGGAGTCTCTATGGCAGCGGTTCTCAACCTGTGGGTCACGACCCCTTTGGCGGTCGAACGACCCTTTCACAGGGGTCGCCTAAGACCATCCTGCATATCAGATATTTACATTACGATTCATAACAGTAGCAACATTACAGTTATGAAGTAGCAACAAAAATAATTTTATGGTTGGGTCACAACATGAGGAACTGTATTTAAAGGGCCAGAATGTTGAGAACCACTGCTCTATGGTGTCAGGTGCCCAAAAGCCCTGAGAAAGTGAGATTCGGTCCTATCTTCTGAGTGTGGGGAAGTGTTGGACATGGAGTGCTGAGTTATAACTACACTTGAGTTCCAGCTAGCTGTGTGATGCTGAGCAACTCAGTTCCTTTTCTGTTCTTACTTTTTCTTTGCCTCAAACAAAATGGATTAAGTGTCTTGACCAAGAAATGAAAGATGACAAGAAACCATTTGAAAGGTTGAATAAGAGTCAGAAGCCAGGAGGACAGAGAATCTAAGTCATATGGACCACAGTGACTCACTTCTCAATACTCCTCTTTCTGTTCCAACCCTGGAGGTCTGCAGCCATACTGAGCTTCCTTCTGTTCCTTCAACATGCCATGTTTTCTTCATCCTTGGAACCACCCCATGTTCTCTTTCCTCTGCTTGGGCCACCCCTGCGCCTTTTACTGGTCTTCAGATCTCTCATAACCCTAAGTTAAATCCTCCTGGTATAAACCACCTTTGCCGCTTCTCCTCTGATGAAAACACACAACAGACTTCATTGTAATTATTATTCAGTATCTGCCTTTCTTGATAGACTGAACCTCTGTGATGGCAAGAACTGTGTCCATTCAGTTCTTGGCCATAACCTCAGGGCCTAACTGCTCAAACATTTATTGAAGGACTGGTTTCTAGAAAGAACATACACTATGCCTCTGTTTCTATGAAATTCTAAAAAACAAAAACTAACCTATCATGACAGAAAGCAGATCTGTGATTGTCAGGGAACCTGGGATGAGGAGAAGAGAGAGATGACAAAGAGGCACCAGGAAACTTTTAGGGGTAATGGATATATTCACTATCTTAATTGTGTGATGGCTTCACAGGTATATACAAGTATCAAAAATATCAAATTGTACACTTATTGTCTACCAATTATAACTCAATAAGGCTGTAAAAAATTAAAGCATAAAAGAAGAAAATGGTATTATAGGGAAAAAGGATGGATTGATTGGTTAAGAAACTGAATGTTTCAGAGGGCTAAAAAAGGTCAGAGTGAGAAATATTTATTAGAATGGAGTGTTTTGAGGTACCTGGGGTCCTCAGTTAAATCAGTGGGTGGAAACCCAATAACAGTGAACAGGGTTTCCAGGTAGCTATTTGTCTGCCTGGTCATTCCACAGAGCAGGGCATCCCAGCCCACCCCACCCCCCACCCCCACCCCCCACCCCCCCCCCCCCCCGCACACACACACCCCCCGCCCCTGTGGCTCCCCACATCGGTGCATTAATATAAGGACATTTTTCTTGCAAGGAATAGAAATAACCCTGTACTAGCTTGGCAAAAAGAGGGACATTATTACAAAGATAAAGGAATGCCTGAGAACACCCAAGGCCGAATGCCATTCCTGGACATTAGAAAAAGCCTGGAATAAAATGTGTGCAGGAATCCAGGCATGACTCAGTCTCGAGTTCTTGCTCTTTCTTCTTGGTACCTCTGCTTCTCTCTCTCTCTCTCTCTTTCTCTCTCTCTCTCTCTCTCTCTCTCCAAATTAGATTTGGGGACTCCTCAGTTAACTCAAAAAGCCTAAAGCACCCCATGGCTCCCAGGTGGCTACAGCCCACCAGCACAGGTGAGCAGTTACATTTAAATCACAAAGCAATCAACCAAAGACCTTGTATGCATATATGCATAACCCATGGACACAGACAATAGGATGGTAAAGTTCTGGGTGGGGGCTGGGGCAGGCTGGAGGGGGTCAATGGGGGAAAAAGAGGGACATATGGAATACTTTCAACAATAAAGATTTTTTTAAAAAAATCACAATGCTAACATTCCGGAAGAGCAAATGTGATTGGCCCAGCTGAAACATGGGGTCCCCCTACCTGCTCAACTTTGGCTGGTGAGGCAAGTCACTTAAATGACACATAGCTGCTTGGGACTCGTTTCTCAGGTGGGGGAAGTTGGGGGGGAAGATTCTTAGAGAAAGGGAGAAATGGTGATTTGGACACTCTAAATTTCTCTATTAAAGGTTATTATTGGGATCAACCAGATATGCAGAGTGGAAATTAGACTCTCCCATTTGCAGATAACAAACTTGAACCCAGAATAGTTCATTCATCTTCCCCAAGCCACATAGTGCAAAACAGAGTGCAAGGCTCCAGATTTTGAACTCTGAGCCCCACTATACTTACTGGAACACCAGAAAGTATCCTCAAGCAATCCTGCTCTCAAGAAAGATTCTAAATCTCATTTGAACTCAAGTGTAAATGAATGCAAATAGCTTGAGGCACTATCCAAACATTGAGAAAAGAAAGTGGAGAGGAAGGGAGATGAATTTATCAGTTATCAGAAACCAAAGCTTTAAGCTGAAAAATACTATACTGTACTAATAGTGATATTTAAGGCATCCTTTGGTGCATATGTATTTTTAAAGGGACATCAGTCCATTCTGAAGCCCATGAACTACATTAAACAGAAAGTAGTAAGTGTACTATTTTTTTAACTAGCTGTTTCTTTCTTTACTCACAAGGTCTTAAAGGAGGCAGAGTGTACTTGGTAAAGCTACTATTAAAAAGAGCTCTGACTCCAGATACTTTCAGCATGTTGTATCTGAAATCTACCAAGAAGACAGCCTGTTTTTTAGTGCCTGCTTCAGTCCAACCCATCAAATCAAAGAAGCACAAATAGTTCAGATGGTTGAGAAATAAACAACGGCTCCTTGTGTGTTCACTTCAGGTGACCGAATCTGGATACACCCTGCAAGGAAGCCACAGTGATGGAGGGGCCAGGAAACCAACAGTGGTTCCTGGAGTGGAGGCAAGATGAACTGCTTCCAACCTGCAGACAAAACAGGCTAGAAACTACCTTTTTCATCCCAAATATCCAGTTCATTGCTGGCCCAAACAAGATGCCAATGAATCATAGCTAACCATGAACTGCAGGTCAACTGTTTACAAGGCATTGTGCCAAGCGCTATACAAGCAACTTATCATTTAATCCTCACAGTGATAGGGGGGAAGGACACATAATAAGAATAGAGCCACAATAATTATTGCCTAATAATTATTCACCTTACTAACTATATATGAGAAGTTTTCTTACAGATCCTGGGAAACTGGAAGATGAAACAAAGCTGTGAAACAATAAGATGCCTCCATGGGCCCATTACTCAGAAAAGAAATTCATTTGAGAACAGACCAAGGACAGGACATGCTTTGATTTGGTTGCTGTGCCCGAACCCTGACCCCCTCCAGGAGTTTTTCTCAGGAACTCGGACCATTCTCCGGTCCCAGGAACAGACTGAGCTGTTTATAACATCATAGAAGATTAGCTACCTTGTTATTGGACTTTGAGCTCCTGAAGGCCAGACTACAGACCCTACTCTCCCCTTTCCATGCTATACTTGTAGCGCGAAGCTGCACGTAGCTATCTTCTCCCTCATGAGTATATAATCAGCCAACTGGTGAGCGGGGGTCAGAGCAGAATTTTCAGGGTAACCACCTGTTCTCCTCATACTGCCGGCATTATTGGAATAAACACTTATATATGATTCAACCCTGTCTCTGCTTAATTTGGCTCAAGTATTACAGGTGGCCTCAGACCCATTGTGCCTGGTTTCGACAGCATTATCCCCATTTAATGGATAGGGAAAGGGAAGCTTAGGGGGCTAATGCAGGTTGCCCAGGGTCAACTGCTAATAAGCCTTAAAGGTAGTCTGCAAACTCAGACATTCTGCTTCCAGAGCCCATGCTCTAAATGTGAGTTAGGTGAACAGTTAATAATCATACTGGTTACCTTTTGGCAAGCTTGGCTTTGACACTTAATGCTTTAAGCTAAGATCTGGGCTATCTCCATAGTGACCAAGGGCTCCTTGAAAAATAATGCCCATCCTTTCTCACTCCAGATGCCCCAGCAGAGGTCAGCCAGTGGCTGAGCATTTCTGGTGGCATTTTGAAGAGAAAATAGCTCAGGTCTCTGCTATCCTGGGTCTACCCAATAGCCCAGGTGTGGAGATCCCTCCTGAACAACATAACTGCCTTATTTTTCTTGTTGTCATTGTTTGAAGTTGGAATAAGAGAAAATCCTCTCTCTTGCTCTGGCTGCTCAGTGCAGGGGATCCTATATCACCGCAGAGCCTGTGACTGCACATCCCCAGCCTGTCCCTTGAGGCCCTCATTTTCAGGGTTCTAATCCTGGGCCAACTCATTCAGCTTCCTCTGGAGAGGTCACAGCCCCTTGCTGCCACTTGAACTTCCACTGGGGGAGATGGCTTCAGAGCTCTGAGAGGCTGAAGCTCAGTCAGAGAGGGAGCCTTTGGAGGCCAGAGCAGGGGTGACAAAGCAGGAAGGAAGGGTCAGCTTTAGAGAGTGCAAAGGAAGCTATTCTCCTGGGGCATCAGGAGCTGGGGGCCCAAAAGGAGGAGGAAGTCCGCCATGGCAAAAGGACCTCCTGACACTTTAAAGCCGCATAGGGGTGAGTTAATTAAATGTTTGACTAAATAAAGCAGGCTAATTTTTTAAAAATAAACTTTTATTGATTTCAGAGAGAAAGGGAAAGGGAGAGAGAGAAAAACATCAATGATGAGAGAGAATCATTGATTGGTTGCCTCCTGCATGCCCCACACTGGGGATCAAGCCTGAAACCTGGGCATGTGTCCTGACCAGGAATTGACGCATGACCTCCTGGTTCATAGGTCAACAGACAACCACTGAGCCACGCCAGTCAGGCTTGCAGGCTAGTTTTTAAGTTGATAATTTTGCATGGCCCTCAAATGATGTTATAAATATCCAAATGGCTCTTGGCAGAAAAAAACGTTCCCCACCCCTGCTTTAAAGTGGAAGGGTTTGTGGAGAAAGTCAACTGGTGTTCCATCTCCTTTTCTTCCCATAGTTTTCTAGTTTTGGGTTGCTGTGCCCTCCGTGCTCAATCCAGATCAGCTTGGTTCAGGTAGAAAGTGTTATACACAAATAGTGGTTAGTTTTCTGTAGAAAATGTTATAAATGAATAATGGTTAGTTTCCCAGATGAGCTCACCAAAGCCAGCTTGACATTTACTATAGTTGAAATACTATACTTTTGCCATAAAAGTAATAGAAGACAATACTGTAGAATCAGGATTTATCTCCTTTAAAAAACTATATAATTTTAAATATGGTTTAGAGTCCATGAACTTCATGGAATCATTGGCCCTATCTGGGAGCCTCATCTCAAGAGTTAAAGGCAGGAATCATTCATTGCCTTTTGCCTGATTTCAGGGGTAGGGTGAAGGTGGGGTGGGGAGATTTTTGACCTCCAAAGAGTGATGAACATCATGGGAAGCAGATACTGGCAGTGTTGAGTAGGGGGAAGTGATCTTGGCTTGAGACCTTGTTCTACCACTGACTAGTTGTGTGTCCTGAGATTAGTGCTTTATCTTCCTCTGTTAAACTCATCACTTGCTGAATAAAGAGAGCTGACAACACTGTTTCCACAGATTTCCTGGGGAAACACATGGAACTCCATGTGGTGCATGGCAAAGGCTTTAAAGGCTAATAGACCAAGGTGTGCCTCCCCCGTAAAACAGGGTTTACCACAGTGCTACAGGGCTGGGTATTAGAATGTGGAAAGTACTTAGAACAGTGTGATTTATATGATGGCAGCTGGTAGCTGATATTACTGACATTATTATGTTACTGTCCTCACTTTCCCCAAGGAGGCTTATTCCCTTCTGTCATGCCTGCCCTCTTTTCAATTCTTCAAGAGCCAAGAAGCTATTTCTGCTTGGCTTTGGATATGGGAATGATGGGGGAGGGGATGGTAACCAGCTCAGAGCAGGCAGGGACTGACTTGGGTTACTGGGGATGTGGATCTACCCTAGCAATAACATAGGATGGAAGGAGGGTGGGAGCAGGGGATGGGGTTCAGAGACTGCTTCATCTGAAAGGTTCATACAAGAGACAAACAGGAAAGAGAAGGGAGAAATACAAAGTGAGGAGCAGAGGAGGGGAGAGTTAAATTTTATTTAGGGGATCTCTGTTAAGGACACTGAGGAAGTTCATACATACTCTGGTTTGTGTTTATTCTTATATAAGATTCTCTCCACCATCCCACTGTCAGGCAGCATGCAGGCTAACTATTTGACCTTTGTGTCGGTTATGCTTAAATATAATCTCAGAAGTCTTTAGTGGAAAAATTACCACACGAGCTATGGACTGGTGGGCAGATCTCATTCTCCAGGGACTCCTTCTGCCTCTGCTAAAAGGTGAGTCTAACTTAGGCCCCTTCCCTTGTGTTTCTATGGATGGTAGTTTTCATAGCTGCTACTTGAACCCCTTTACTTGAGCCCTGTGCCAGGTCTCATTGTGACAGGATATGTACAAAATCCATCATGCAGTCAAACTTTGGTTTCAAGTCTCTGATCTTCCACTATCAGATCAAATGAATTCACCTTTCTGAGATCCCATTTTATTTGTAAAATGAAGGTGTTCGTCTCTACAATCTCAGAATGTCCTTCCAACTCTACATTCTACCTGTTTCTCTTCCACATAAGAGGTATCCCACTCCTAGCCCTTATTTTAATTCTGTCTGATTTTTGTCTTAGAGTCATAAAGGAGAAGCTAGAGGTTAGGCAAGCAGCAAAATTTAATATGAGGAGTATGCTAGTCAATTATGTTTTAAGACTTCTGACAACTTAAAATCTCCCTTTGGTCATGGGGGTACATGGGGACTATAATAAGCACCATAATTACTGATTGGCCTCAAAAAAAGCTACCAGATGTGGGGAGAGAGATATTGATTCATCTTCTTTTTTGAGACACATTTCTTTTAAAGCAAACTCCAGTCTTGTACATGTTTCCTGAATGGCTTCTTAGAGGCCTTTCCTATAATCCTGTCACTGAGCTACTGTGGGACAGAGTTTTTAATATGAGGATTCATGGGCTAGGTCACCTCTTAGCCATGGGTCCTGAGGCTAAGTCCTTTATCTTTTCAAAATTATGGTGCACATTGTCAAGGGCCTGTCCAACAAATTGGTGGGCATAGCCTTGAGATAGTATAGGTTAATGGTAAGGAGAACCAGCCTTGAGAACCAAGCAGATCTAGTTTGAAATCGAAGTCCTGCCTCTACATAGTTATATAAGCTTGGGCAAGTAACTTAACCTTTCCAACCCCCTCTTCCCCACCTATAAATAGAATAATCAGGGCTTCTACTTCATGGGGTTGCTGTAAACATCATGCAACATGAGGCAGGTATGTAGTCTGGCACATAGCAAGTATTCAAAAAAATTAGCTTTTACATATTATAGCCATGATTCTTGCCCTCTAAGGGGCTGAAAAATCAAATGGGAGGGGCTAAGTGAAATATCAATTAAAAGCAGTAAGTGATAAGTAACACCCAGGGAGTCCAAAATAGGTGTGGGAAGGCAGTGTGGAGAAGATAGGAAATGAATGGCATCTTAAAAAAATCAGAAGGTGACAAAGGAAAGAAAGGCTATTTTGCAGGGAAAGTGAGATAAAGGCCATCTCTTCACTTTTTAACAAGTATTTATTGAGAACTTACTTTGTGTTAGACCCTCTCCTTAGCACTGGAGTGAACAAGATACATTCTAGTAATGGGTCAAATGATAAACCAATAAATACATAATGTATTGAGATCGCAATAAACACTGCAAAGAAAAATGAAGCAGGGTAAGGGGAAGAAAAACCATGGCAGTGGGTGGGGTGCTATTTCAGAGACCTTTGAAGAGAAGCCTGAATGAAGAGAGAGAGAGGAGCAATGTGGATTTCTGTGGGTGGAGCTTCCTAGGCAGAAGAAGTACAAAGGTCCTGAGACAGGGTTTCCCTTACTGTGTGCAAAGAATAGCAAGAAGGCCACTGCGACTGGAGTAGCGTGACAAGGGAAGAGGGTGCAGGAAATGCGGTTCAAGAGGCAGCCAGGCTTTGGAATTTATTCTAAGCATGTGTGAAGCTCCTGGATATTTAAGACCTGGGGAGAAACAGAATCTGACTTCTGTTCAGATTTTAAAAGTTTCACCCTGGCTACTATACAGGGAACAAATTATGTTGCCATGGTGGTGGGCGTGGGGGCAGAAACAGAGTAAAAATAAAGTTGTTAAAGTTTGCTATGGGTCAGAGAGAGATGAGGGTGGCATGAATGACTTGTAGAGATGGTGGAAAGTGGTTGGATTATGGCTGTAATTTGCATCCTGACAACTAGGTGAACATAGGTCATTTAGGGAGGTGGGAGAAATGAGGAGATGAGCAGGTTGGAGGACAGTAGAATCAGAAGTTCATATATCTCTGATGGAATAGGGTGTGGGGAGCTGACATAGATTCCACAGATTGGTAAACTGAGCTATGGGACAAGATTTCAGAAGTAGATAGCAACCACACAGAAGGCCCCTGATGCTAGGCTGAACCTGGACTCCAACCACTAGGGAAGAACAATGCTAAGCGAAACAAGTCAGACAAGAGAAAGACAAATACCATCTGGTTTCACTTATATGAGGAATCTAAACAACAACAACAATAATAACAAAAACGGGCTCAGAAACAGAAACCAAAGAGATGGTTTCCAGATGGGAGGGGTGGGGAGGATGGGTGGAAAAGATAAAAGGGAATATAGTCAATAATATCATAATAAGTTTGTACAGTGACAGATGATTTCCAAAATTGGTGAGATGATCACATTGCAAGGTACAAAAATGTTGGACCACTATATTGTACACCTGAAACTACTATCCTATCTAATAATAGACAAACATGGTAATTAACCATACCTCCGACACACTTCCCATTGGCTAATCAGAGCGATATGCAAATTAACTGTCAACCAAGATGGCGGCCGGCAGCCAGGCAGCTGAAGCGAACAGGAGGCTTGCTTGCTCCAGTGACAGAGGAAGCCAAGGTTCCCCGCCTGCCGCTGCCCAGCTCTGAGCTGCACTCTTAGCAACGATGTTGCAATTATAGAAACTAAACAATCCCCAGAAACCAGCTTTCAGCCAGCTGGGCCTCAGAGCTGGAGTTGCAACAGTGTTTCAATTATAGAAGCTAAACAAAGCCCAGATACCTGCTTTCAGCAGCGGAGGCCTCAGAGCTGGAGCCGAGCCTCAGAGCTAAAGCCAGCTCTCAGCTCCAGTGACAGCCATAGAAGGTAAATAAATCCCAGAATAAAAGAAAAAAGAAAAAAAGGAGAGGTTGGGAGCTTCAGTCACCCGCCAGCCTGAAAACGGCCCTCAGCCCCTCACGCAGACTGGCCAGGCACCCCAGTGGGGACCCCCACCCTGAAGGGGGTGTGACCAGCTGCAAACAGCCATCATCCCCTCATTCAGGCTGGCCAGGCACCCAAGCGGGACCCCCACCCTGATCAGGGACACCCTTCAGGGCAAACCAGCCGGCCCACACCCATGCACCAGGCCTCTATCCTATATAGTAACAGGGTAATATGCAAACTGACCCTAACAGCAGAAGGACTTGGAATGACTGGTCACTATGACACACACTGACCACCAGGGGGCAGATGCTCAATACAGGAGCTGCCCCCTGGTGGTCAGGGCGCTCCCACATGGGAGGAGCTCTGCTCAGCCACAAGCCAGGCTGATGGCTGCCAGTACAGCGGTGGTGGGAGCCTCTCCTGCCTCCTCAGCAGCGCTAAGGATATCCAACTGCAGTTTAGGCCTGCTCCCCGCTGGCAAGTGGACATCCCCCAAGGGCTGCCGGGCTGCCAGAGGGATGCCTGATTGCCATCTTAGGCCCAATCCCCCGGGGAGCGGGCCTAAGCCAGCAGGTGGTCATCTCCTGAGGTGTCCCAGACTGCAAAACGGCACAGGCCAGGCTGAGGGACCCCCTTCCCCTGAGTGCACAAATTTTTGTGCACCGGGCCTCTAGTAACTAATATAATGGTGTATACCAACTATACTTAAATTCTAAAAAAACAAAATAGGCATTAAAAGGCAAAAACAATGAACGGTCTATTGGAGATTATTTTAAATAATAATAATAATGAGATTTCACATCTCTGTACTGTAAGAGCCGGTGGAGTCCTGACTGTGTGCCTGGAGCTTTGCCAGCCCTCAGGGAGCACATCTCATGAATCCTCGTTCCCATCATTCTATAGACAAGACACTGAGACGAAGGGGTTAAGAGGCTCATTCATAATCATGAGTCCAGTGAGGATGGCCCTCAGAGTCTGGCCAGCATCCACCTGAGCATGGCCTGGGCAACCTTGCTGAGGGCTCCACTGGTTTGGAGGAACAGTCAGAGCCTCCAATTTCTACCAGAAACGATGGTGCTGCGAAGGAGTTTCCCTGGAATAGACCTTTTTTTTCAGGCATTGATCCTGCCCCAGGGTGTTTTCCAGAACTTGCACTGCTCCCTAATTATCTAGTAATGCTGAGGGCTTATGAAAATGCTGTCATTTGTGTGAGAAGGGAGCAGGGGGAGAGGGAGGCTGAAAGAATGAGAAAAAAAAAAAAAAAAAAAAGGAGAGAAAATGCTGCTAAACCTGGCAGACGTCCAGGGTGGGCAGTTACAGGGGTGGTGTTCTCACCACACACAGTCTGCAGAGTATTTGGGGAGCCTTCTGTAGGTATTGGGCTAAAACCATGAAAAATATTATCCTTATTATTTTTTCTACATCTTTTAAAATGGGGACTTTCTAAAACCACAGAGGCACCCGCTCTGATTGCGTTTTTTGCCAATTTGTTAGCTGTCAGAGATCTGTACTCAGATCATAAATTTGACAGCTTCCCCTCCCCCTTGAATTGTTTCGCATGAAAAGCCTACAATGTTCAAGCCAAAACAGACCTTGGTACACTCCCAACGATTTACAGCTGGAGGTGTGAGCCCAGGGAGGGGAGGGAACCTGGGAAAGCCACTGCCGCAGGTAACAGGAGGCGAGAGCATGGGGCTCCCAGACTTGATCCCTGTCCTTTTCCTTCCTTGCCTGGTCAGTGCCATCCAGGGACCCACCAAGTGTTAGAGCCAGAACAGTGTGCCGCAATCACCTAGTCTATTCTCGTCATTTTATAGATGAGAAACAGAGGCCCAGAAACAAAATGGACCTATCCCCCAAGTTGATATGGGGAGGGGAGGTGGTGGTTGGACCCTGTCTCTGGCCTTTTTCACGGAACCAGAACTGGCACTACATGGCCTGTGGGCCAGATCCAGCCCAGAGACACTCCCTTCTTTTTTTACTTTTTGTTGGGTTCTTGCAATGAAGGTACACATAATGGAAATAAATTTTAAACATCCATATTTCTACTTTCTTTTGAAAAATAAATCAGAAGATATGGCCATACAGGGGCTGCTATCAGCTGCTATTGAGCTCCTACAACCACCTTCAGACAGGGTGTCTGCCCTCTAGCTCTATCTTCCCTCCCTGCCCTCTCCCCTGTGTGACTCACTTCATTCATTTCCTGCTTGGCCCAAGAAGGCATTTGAATTCGTAATCCCTGCCCGGCACCATTCTTCTTGATTTGTGGTGTAAATCCAAAGCCAAATAAATAAGTCTTAGGCTATTTTGGCTACATGATAATGGAACTTAAAGTATGCAAAAAAAGAAAAAAGGGCTGGGACAGGTCATAATTCATCTTAGGAGTGGGTGCCACACCGTCTCTGAGCACAGGAGGACTTTTCCTCAGGCCTGCCCACTGCCTGGAGTACCTCACAGTACTCATTTTTTTTGACTTTAAGGAACACATGTGGCTTCTACCCACTAAATGCCAGTAGCACCTTCCCAAGTGCGACAACCAAAAATGCCTGTAGACATGGCGTAATATCCCCTGGGAGAGAAGTTCACTGCCAGTCGAGAACCATTCATCTACCATTTGAGTTCTTACTTAACCATTTGTACACCATAACCGTCTATAGATGCAAGCGGCAGAACTTTTTTAATTAAATTCAAAATATTGTGGCAGTTAACTGGTTAATGTGTAAGTTAGGTTCCAATTCCTGCCCTTGTGGGGTTGTTGGGAGGATGAAGTGAATAATGGATGTACAAATGCTGTGTAAATCACAACATGCCATGTGTGTGTACAGTTTGGTTGCCATCAGTCACAACAGACTATGAACAGTCAAACCTTCCAAGATGGATACTGGGGATGGCAAACACGGTTGGAAGCTATAAGGAGTTTGACATGGTGAACTAAAGAAGGATGACATCAGAATAGATTGTCCAGGGTGTGGATGGTATGTAGTCTTAACCTCTGAAGCTGAGGTCAGTGTCTTCTTCCTCACACACATCCCTGGTATAGAACTATCATACTAAAAAACTACCCCATGGCTCTCCATTGTCTGCCAGGAATTCAGTGGCTTCCATTCAAATCCTGACCCTGACCTCGTCTGGGTTTTATGTTTCCCACCCTGTCCTGCATGAGCGTCTGCACCACATGAGGCATCTTCTCTGGCCTCCAGCACTTGCAGGTGCTCTTCCCTTGGTTTGCATCTCTGTTCTCAGCCCTTTCTTTCTTTTTTTAATATATGTTTTTATTAATTTTACAGTGAGGAAGGGAAAGTGAGAGAGAGATAGAAACATCAATGACGAGAGAGAATCATTGATCTGCTGCCTCCTATAAGCTCCCCACTGGGGATCAATCCTGTAACAGGGGGGAGGTGGGGGTGTGTGCCCTGACCAGGAATTGAACTGTGACCTCCTGGTTCATGGGTCAATGCTCAATCGCTTGGCAACACTGCTGGGCTCGGCCCTCACTTTCTGCCTGTAGTTTCCTCCTTCACAGCTCAGCTCTTTGAAAGCCCTGCTGGCTCCCCACAGACAGATGTTCGGTCACTTCCTTCTTTGCTCCCCTGTGTTGTGTTTACATCTCTATTAGAGCACGTGCCATGGTCTGCTTTGGATGACTGGGTTCATCTGTCTTTCTCTTCTACCACATTCACTTGCCTTGAGGTGGACTGTGCATCTGATTCCTTTCCATATCCCCCAGCACCTGGCACCCTGTTGGATACAGAATATGTTCTCCACCAATATTTGAAGAGAATTCTGAAGGCAAACAGTTGAACCTAAATGTACTTAGACCTAGATGCCCAGACTTGAAATGTATAACCTCCATGTTTATTTAATCACTAGAGGCCAGGTGCATGACATTCGTGCACTAGGGGTGGGGGGGAGAGGAGGGGTCCCTCATCCCGGCCTGCACCCTTTCGCAGTCCGGGAGCCCTTGGAAGATATCTGACAGATGGCTTAAGCCTGCTCCCCTTAGCGCTGCTGCAGAGGCAGGAGAGGCTCCCACCACCATTGATGTGCTTGCCAGCCATCAGCCTGATTTCTGGCTGAGCAGTGCTCCCCCTGTGGGAGTGTGGGGGTGCACTGACCACCAGGGGGCAGCTCCTGTGTTGAGTGTCTGCCCCCTGGTGGTCAGTACACATCATAGCGACTGGCCGTTCCACTGTTTGGTCAATTTGCATATTACCCTTTTATTATATAGGATTGAACAACTCTATATATTTAATAGGCCAAGGGGAGTCATTGTCCATATTTGAACAAAGCAATAACGAAGAGCTATATTTTAGGAAAACCTATCTGACTGCATGATTTATAATGATTGAAGAAAATGCATGGTTTTGACTCCTTTAAGCCCCTCTCCTCCAAAGTAAGCAAAACAAGTCTTGCCTCTTCCAGGTGGGTGTTGAGGTTTTGCTAATTAATTCTTATAAAGGGCTTCGAGATCTTCCTCTGAAAGGTGACAGAGAAGTGTGAAGCTTCCAGTGACAGCCTAATTATTATTATTACCAGGCATAAAGCTCAGAGATCTTAAAAGATTCCCCAGGTACCATTCAAAATAGTAAGAGACAAAAAAAAAAAAAAATGCAAACGGAGAAATTATATTTTAAGCCAGAATCACTGCATCACAGACGTTTAATGTCAGCAGGGACTTTAGAGGGAATCTTTCCTGATCTTTTCCCTCACCTTCCCAAGCTGAGGTTCACATACCTTTAGAATCTTTCTGCCGAGTGCTGTCTGCATTAGAACCTAAGGGTTAAGAGCTTGGGCCTGATTGCAGAGTTTCCTGTGTTCAAATCCCCAATCTCTTCCTTGTTTGTAATGGAATATCGGGTGAATTTTAGGCTTCATTTTCTTGAACTATAAAATGGGGATTAGATGACCTACCACAAGTGTCATTGCACAAGTACATGATGCAAACACATTGCTTGGCATGGAACCTGGCACATGGTAAATAAATAAACATTAGCTCTAAAAATCACTTGAGCTAATTAATAAATGTGAGAGTGCATGGGAAATTACAAAGCATCTGATGTCTAAGTTGCTCCTACTTTAGGGGCTCCATCGAACACGGTGAGATACTTCTTGCAAATCCCAGCCCTCCTAGCTGTCCTGCAAGTGTGGGAGAGTGTGCACGGTTGGTGAGGGAAGTGGGGAGTTTTGGATGGTCAAGTGACAAAGCAAAATTGGGTCTGTTCTCCCTCTTTCTAACAGAGAAAAGGTGATCTTTCCTTTTCAAGACTATCATTTGTCAGGTGGGATTCTGACCAGGCAGTGAATGGGCCCATTGGGAATGCCCAGAATATTCAAGTTCATAGGTTAGACCATATATGTGTTGGTCCTGAGCATCCAGACTCCATCTTAGTAGGTCCATGTCTTTATGATTGAATCCCTGAAGCCTCACTTTTTTTCATCTGTAAAACCGGGGCTGTGGCCATGTCACAGGTGTGAGGAGAGAGCAGGATAACACTGTGAAGTTGCTTCGGAAACTGTAAAGTGCTGTGACTGGTAGTGACAGCCACTCTGGAACCCACACTTTGTCCCTGACCACAGTTGTTCCCCCCACAGGTTAGTTATTTCAGCGAAAGCCCCTGTCCAGGAGGTTCTATGGAGCTCCAGTTTACAGGAGAATGGCCAGCATCCAGAGGTAACTAACTGTAAGAAGTCTGACTCCTCTCACTCCAATCCCTGCAAAATGACTCATGTAATTGCTCTGGGCAAGTATCCTTTGCCGTCATGTACACCCACACATTCTGATGCCATAGTCTCCTGTGGAATGCAGGGGAAGCGGGGAAGGGGGCCCATTTTCAATGCCTATGGTTTAGAGACCACCAATTCCACCGTAAAGGCACACAGGGACTGCACAATGTCCAAGCAAAGGCACCTGCCAATCATCCCAGACCCTCAGGTTTGTCTTACTGTCACTCCTCCCATTAGGGAGGGAAAGCGTTTTTTCTCCTCTAAAGCTCCTAGGGGGGATTTCTAGGGTCTTCCCCTCAGGAATTAGTTGTAGGAATAATTGGGCCAGTGGAGTGCAGGAGATATATCCAGCACAGCCCGAGCGCTCCTAGAAAAAGTGACCTAGATCAAGCAGCCTGTGGATGGAGGACTATTGCGGGGACCCCCTGCCACCTACTGACTTACAGCTGAACCCACATTCCCAGGAGCATCTGCCAGGCTGGGGGTTGGGGGAGGGGGCAGAAAGCTGAGGAAGGCAAGGGGGTGGGTGAAGGGGCCAGTGGCTTTGTCCCTTTCAGGACCCAGCTCCTTGTATCACACTCCCTCACCCACCCTCCCACCCATCCGCCTGGCACCCTGGAAGGAGGATGAGGTGAGGAAGGGAGGCAGGGAGTGACAGGGAGAGAGGGCAGCTGTGGAACTCTGAGCTGGCTGGTGGGTATGAGCACACAGCTTGCTGCCTGTGTGAGTGTGAGGGGGAGAGCGAGGGAGCGAGAGCAAGGGAGGGAGAGAGAGGCAGGCTGCGCGAGGAGAGGAGAGGAGAGGAGGAGAGGAGAGGGGAGGAGAGGGGAGCAAGCGCTCCAGCTAGCATGAGGACGGTTTCTCTTTTCCGTGCTCAGTTAATCTGGCTGTCAGTTGGTGTTAACGCTGCAGTTTAAGTGCTCGGATTCCAAGGGAAACACACACCTCGCGGAAGGAAGGAAGGAAGGAAGGAAGCGAGGAAGGAAGGAACTGCAGGAGGAAAAGAACAGGCAGAACAGAGAGAGGAATACAGGGAAGGGGGGAAACACCAAATCTATGATTGGACCTGGGCTTCTTTTTCGCCAATGCAAAAAGGAATATGCAGCACATTTTTGCCTTCTTCTGCACCGGTTTCCTAGGCGCGGTAGTAGGTGCCAATTTCCCCAACAATATCCAGATCGGTGAGTGAGAGGGGCAGCCTGGGGAGGGACTTTCTGGGGTCTGGCCAGGTTTTTTCTGAGGTGGGGGGTGTCTATGTCTCCCCACCCCCACTAAGGACTGTGCTTGGCTAGTGAACGCTGTGCTGCGGTGATAGGAGAAGGACTTGGGCCACAGCATGGGGAGGGGGCTCCTCTTGATCAGATGAGGAGCAGAGGGGAAGCGCGCGCCGCGCGCGCGCACACACACTCACACACACACACACACACACACACACACACACACACACACAGTCCCCACACACTCTTACACTCCAGGCATGAGCATATGAAATGGAGGAATAAAAATAATCAGGCTTTAGCAAGGAAAGAAATGGTGGGTGTTTAAAGAGTTAAGTCCATTGCTTGGTAGATGGTGCCTGATTTCATTTACTTATATAAATACCTGTGGTGTCTGATGTGTGTGATTATGTATTAAGTAGCCACATAGACACTTAATTGAGAGTGGCAGTGATTTCTTAGCTGGAGGAGGTCTCTTTAAAGAGACCCTCTAAAATAAGGAGCGAAGGGTTTATTGCAGCCATTGAAATAATGCCAAAAGCACCCACTCCAAGTCAGGGGGGCTCCCCTCCTGCTCTGGACTCTTCCAGCTGCCTGCTCTCTGCTATCTGCCATGCCGGGCTGGTGGTCCCCTCTCCTGGGATCCTGGAACTTCCTAGCCTGCCCTTTCTCTGCTCCTTCAATGGCTCCCTCCTCTTCGATTTTCTGTGCACAGACATTTACACACGCTCCTCTCCCCTCCTCCGAGCTTCCCACAGCCCTGGGCTCCATCCTCTCAACTTGGAGATGGTTGCCACAGGCTGCTTGTCTTTTTGTTCCCTGTTTCCCCTTCCTGGTTGTTGTGCTTCTAAGGAGACCCCCACCCTCCTTGTATTTATGGGGCAGCCAACCTAACTGCTTCTCCTGATAATAATGGGTGAAAGCAAAACAAACAGGAACTGTTACACCAATTACAACGCGTGTCCACAAGGGCCCAGGATTCAGTGTAACCGGCATCTCAGGGCTGATTGTGAGGAGGAATCAAGCAAGCTGCTCTGCTTGGAGGCATCTTGGCTGGTTTGGATTCTGTTTTCTCTCCCCTGACAGGGACCTAGCTCCATTAGGGAAAGTTCCCATCACCGATAGCTTGTGTTTTGTGTGTGTGTTTGTGGGGGGCTGTGGTGCGGCTGGTATTTTGTTGGACACGCAGCATGTGCTGCAGTATCAGTCACTTTTGGCCTCCCAGCAGGCTGGCTCCGAGGGCGGTTGGAATTGCCACAGAGTAACTTGCTTTGTTTCCTGACACCTGTTAAGCTCCACTCTGAACTGTGTCTGTGTACCTGTGTTTGTGCCTTACACGCAAAACAAAACTTCCTGCCTCCCAGGAGGCACTTCCCTGCAGCCCAGCCTGTAGCTGCCTGCCTCCCCACCCCCACCCCCTCTCTTTCATTCACTGCAGGGGTGGAGGAAGGGAACTGGGAAGTGTTTTGGGGTGTGGTCATCTTGGGGGTGAGGGGAGAGCAACAGAATCCAGAAGGAGTTTGTTGTTTTTTTCTCTTTAAAATGGAGCCTATGAACAGGTGTAAATCACTTGCTTTTAGGTGTAGCATTGCTTATGTTGGTGCTTATGTATTGCCCAAACCTTGCTAATTGGAAATATTTGTCTCCAGATATGTGAACTTCTTTCTCAGAGTGTATTTGTGTATTTTGCCATGGGATTAACGCAGGGGGGTGTACATGGTATGTTTGCCCAAGTGTCTCTGAAGAGTTTTCATCATATTTAGCTCCCACCTGCTGTTCAAATGATACAACCATCGTTCCGTTTTCAAATAAAGGGCTGAAACATTAAATTGTAGAGCAAATGCTGAAAATATCACTGCTAGCAGGTAGTACTTGATTTTCCTTGTACGATCTTTATGAAAAGCCTTACCATCTATTTATTGGTTCGGAAACCAAACACGTCCCCCCTGTATAAGAAGTTAGAAGTGCCTGGCATCGGGACTATGATTCCTCTGGGCTCTGCGATAAACTTCTGTGTAAACATTCATTGTAGTGCAGCCTCTGGAAATAGCTCATGCTCACTCACAAGAATGTATTTTAATTCGTTTACATGCCCACAGTAAATACAAAGGCAAGCCATGTACTCTTGTTTCTTGGAACTGGAGCTCCAACAGGCACCTTTGTTGTTCTTTTTAACTAGAATAGAACATTCATATTCTCTGGATATTCTAAGCCCCCAGCTGTTGGAAGGCCAAGGTTCTATCATGCAAATGCACACCAGGGCAATTCCTTATGTAACAAGTCATTCCTAGGTAACTGGGATGTGAGTGTGAAAGAACCAAAACACTGTTTGCATAAAATCAAGAGTTTTCAGAGGAGATGAATAATAAACCTTCAAGGTGATAGGCCAGTTAAATCACATGAAGATCTTGGCAGGTCCAAGGCCAAAAGTGTCAAACCAAATGGGTATAGTGCGGGAGAAGCCCCTGGGGCCCCAGAGTTAGGACTCACTGTGCCACATTTATTAGTACTGCCCCTGTAAGGCTCTGTGGTGAGAAATGGGTTCGATAGAGGACAAAGTTAGACACAACAAGGGCTTATGTGCATATAAGAGCAAAGGCCACCTAGGTGGTTGGCACAGGGAGGAGGAAGAGAAATGTCAGAGTTCTCCTGTTTTCTCTGACCTGAGCTGAGTTGAGGGGTGAATAATCCAATGTTTGGGGAGAGTGACTGGTGTGTTAGAGGCCCTTGTCCCATGAAAGGCATCTACAGAAGTGTAAGCCTCAGTGTCCAATTACCTCTATTGAACTCTCAGTCCCACCACTAAAGGCTACAATTAGTGAGTTTGGCAGGGGGAGAAGAAAGGGGTCCTTCTGGGGAGGAATCAAATCTGTTTCTAGCTCAGAAACCATGTTGCATTTTCTTTCCTCATAGGGGGATTATTTCCGAACCAGCAGTCGCAGGAACATGCCGCTTTTAGATTTGCTTTGTCGCAACTCACAGAGCCCCCGAAGCTCCTCCCCCAGATTGATATTGTGAACATCAGCGACAGCTTTGAGATGACCTATAGATGTAAGTAATTGCTTCTATTTCTGAGATTTTTTTTCTGCGATCGACCAATGAGAAGAGGGGCTGTGGGTAGGTGATGGTGTTGCAAACATGACTTGAGTTGTCATTTGTCTTCATAAGAGAAAGCCCTCCAAGAAAAATGTCTAGGGCCTTTTGAGTGATTCCATCAGTTGGCATTTTAGATCCTGCAATGCCTCATAGAATGGGTTCACTTTTTCACTGTCAGCTAACTTTAAATGCCAGCACGATGGGTACTTGGGTTGACTGCATCTCCTCTACCTCACAGAAGGGTTTCTGGTTTAGCTGAAAGAGTTTTCGTACTTAGGAAACTTCTGAGAGACATTGAATTAGAATCTGACTTGGAGAATGTGGTTTAAAATGCTTAAGCCTTGCCCTAGCTGGTTTTGCTCAATGGATAGAGCGTCGGCCTGCGGACTGAGGGGTCCCGGGTTCAATTCCGGCCAAGGGCACATGCCTGGGTTGTGGGCTCGATCCCCAGTGGGGGGCCAGAAGGCAGCCAATCAATGATTCTCTCTCATCATTGATGTTTCTCTCTCCCCCTCTCCTTTCCTCTCTAACATCAATAAAATATATTTAAAAAAATAAAAAATAAATGCTTAAGCCTTTTCCTGTCTGCAAATTAAAAGGAGAAAATGTCCCTGCGGCTTGATTTTTTAAAAAAAGGCTATATGAGAAGTTGTATATCTGGTTTTCCATTTTGGGAAATGACCAATAATTGCTTAAAGATCAGTGCCTTGATTATTTCTAAAATGCTTTGAAGTGATTGATTGCTTAAGACACATTTTGCAGGGCAGACTTTGAGCATAACGCAGAACAGAGGTGACCTCAAGAAGGAGAAGGGGGAAATAAAGTTCTGACATCTGAATTGAAAGTCTTATAAAATATGGGCAACAAACACTATCCTGCGTTTTTCTGACAACTAGGACTGAAAAGGAAATTGTACGGTCACATGATTGCCATTTTATGACAGATGAAAGCATAAAAATTAATCAGTAGAGACATATTCCCTCCAGGGATTAAGCTCATGTAGGATATTAAGCTCATGGCATGGAAGTGTGAGCTGAATGGGCAAGAACTACTTAAGATTCAAAACTGGTTTAAATTGGCACCATAGGTTTTGTGTGCCACCGTGGGCTCAGTGACTTCTGCTGAGCCGTGGATGTTAGAAGTCAAACAGACCAGATTTCCTTCATCTCTTTCCCTCATTTCCTCATGGCGGGCTCTCAATGATTTGAACTGAGCATGCTTGCAGGCTCAAGGTGAGAATACAGAATTCTTCCTATCCCTAAGACCGCTTATAGGATAATGTAGATACAAATTCCAAGAATTATAATTTTACCAGGTTCCATTTATTGAGAACATCTGTTTCAGGAACTAAAAGTATTTTATAGATAAAGATAGTAACATTCATTCCCATGTACTGAGCATCTACTATGGCCTATGCAATGCATTAATTGCTTTTCATGTGTTAGCTCATTTAATCCTCACAAGAGCCCTGCAGAGCACTGTTATCTTTTAGAGATGAAGAAACTAAGGTTTCCACAGGTTATATAATGTACCCAAGATCACCCAGGAAGTAAATGGTGGTCTAGTGACCCTAAAGTGCATGTTACTGGGTGATAGATACACCAACCAATCCCATGGTAACCTGACCAATTAGACTGAGAATATCCAAGAAGCAAAAGGGAGTTTTCTGTGTGTTGTAAGGCAATGGCCTGATAAAGCACCTAAGAAGAAAACTGTATAGTGCTTCAAATTGCAGCTTTGATTTTGCAGAAGAGTGACCCATTGAATAAATGAAATAGCAATTCTTCATGTTAGTGATGCTGAGATTGAAAAATCTTGTCTATTGTGTTATTTGATACCCTTCAAAAAGAGCTGAAGTTTAATTGTTGAGTTGTAGTTCTGTGAAACCATCTCCCTGGAAAGCTAGAATAATCTTGAGTCGGTATTTGGTTGTCCAATAACCTCTCATTTCTTTTGATATGGCTTACAGTAGGGTGTTTGGATAGATTTGTGTGTGTGGATCAATGCATCTAAAAACAGCCCGTGATTATGTATAATCTTTTGCATTCGTATGAATATACTAATTTATTTCCTGAGGAAAAACTCCAAAGCTTTTGTCATACTCCATAGCTTTTGTCATACTTCCTCTCAAAAGGTTCCATTACTCAAGAAGGATTACTTGTTTAGGGACTCAAGAAGAATAAACGGCTGGCACTCATACTACTGAGAACTGTCTACCACACAGCTTGTTGGAAAGAGATGTTAACTGCTGTCCTAGTGTCAAGACGTTGACTGACAGGACAAGATAAGAGAAGACAAAAATAGGAGAAAATGTTCTGAGGCAAAAGGTGGTGCTTCTGTACTGTTATCTTCACAACCTAAGCCTTGATCTATAATAGGGTTGGTGGCCATTTATTGGGGAGATTGAAATATGAAATATAATCCATTGTGGTTAGTGAACCTAGAATGAATGGATCTGGGTTCTTGACCTTGATTCCTGCTATGTACCAGTGCACAGGTTCCTGTGAATTTGGTTATTCTTTCAATGCTTCTTCAATCTGTAATGAACATTAGAAAACCAGAGATGATAAAAGACCCTTGTTCTCAAGTAGCTTACAATCCAGTGAGGGACATTACTGAGGGGGTTGTCTGAGAAGCAATAACGCTATCTTGTGCTTAGATCTTTAATTCTTCCCTTTACCTCTAAGATCAGAGAGGGTACTGGGCAGTTTGGGTAGTAACAGTGGCACTGTCATTCCCAACCTGCCTGGAAGATTCTCTGTTAACTTCCACATGAGGCTGGGGACCATCTGGGCTATGTCCATGCGGTCCATTGGTCTGTGAAAACTGTACATCTGTCCCAATTGGAATTGAATAAAATAATGTCAAAGGGAGGAGAGAGGTTTTAAGGAAGATGCATCAAATTAATCATTTATGGGGAAAAAAGTACATCTTATTCAGATTTAATATCAGGTGCTTTTTGAAATCTGGACCGGTAGTTACTTTAAATTAACTGCCCCAGTTTTACCACCAGAAAATAATCAAATCTTTGTATTTTTATAATTTTTGTTGTCATTTGATATTTTCTTGTGCATTTTGCTATTCATTATCCTTCCACCAGAGGGTGGAGAAGGGAAGGGAGAAATATAAGAAGAGCTACACCTACTAAATGTGTTAGCAACAGGGATTAAAAAGAAAGAATGGTAGTTATAGGGTAGGGGATGCAGAAGAGATGGAAGAGGAAGATTGCTAACACCACTGGCCAAAATGAGAGTTTTGTGTCTTCTTTGCATTCAATCTTTCTTGCTTTCCTAGTATGTCATCATTAAGGAATAAAGTCATCGAATCAGCAACCCAACTACCTTGGGATCTCCTCTGAGTACTCTTCCAAGCCTACAAGGGCAGTGTTGGGAAGATTGTCCATAGAGATGGTAGTTATTGATCATTCAGTTTATCTGGGTGCCGTTATGGTTAAGTATAAATAAAGGGACAGATGAACTACTAATTGGGCTTTCTATTAGCAGTCTAAGGAGCACTGCTGTGACTTAATTCTGACCTTTTCATTCATGTATCCATCCATTCATTCAGCAAATACATGCTATATGCCTACTTTGTGCCAGGCACTGTGCAAGGTGATAGGAATATAATGGTCAATGAAGAAGACACAACCTCTTTCCTTGTGTGGTTACATTTCAGCTCATAGTTCCTCAAACTTTAGTGCCCATAATATTCATCCAGGGAGCTTATTTAAAACAAGATTCAGAGGCAGACTCTGGACTTTCTGAATCAGAATATTCAAGAACTGGCCCTAGGGGTATTCTGCAGTAGTTAGTATGAGCATCCAACTTTGAGAAAGAAACTCTTTAATCTAAAAAGTCTTCTATTCCCTGAGCAAGCATTTCTGAGCTTTTAACGAAGCCCAGGTATGGTGTTAAGCACTAGCAATGCAGACAAAAGGAAGACATGTTCCCTGCCCTGAGGACCTTATTCCCTGTAAGGCTGACTGTCCTCTAAAGAGAAAATTAAAATGTAATGTTGTATGTGCTATAGCAGTGATTTGTGGGGAGTGTTAGAGTTGTCTTGAGGAGTAGGGTTGGTTTCTCAGAGAGTGGTAGTGGAACTGAGTTTTAGTGATAAACAGAAGCTCTCCAGGAGGACCAGGTGAGGGGGCTGGAAGGGATGAGGTAAGTGTGTTCCTGGAAGAGGGAATGGCATGTGCAAAGGTAAAGAAGACACATTACCTGTTGCCCCTGCTCTAACCTCCCTCGGCACTTTATTCTAGGCCAGTGGTCGGCAAACCACAGCTCGCGAGCCACATGCGGCTCTTTGGCCCCTTGAGTGTGGCTCTTCCACAAAATACCACGTGTGGGCACGCACGTATAGTGAGATTGAAACTTCGTGGCCCATGCACAGAAGTCGGTTTTTGGAAAGGAGATAGACGAAATAAGTATTCAAGACGAGTGTGGATGGGAGAGTTGGAAGGGGTCGACCTCAGCGAACGTACCTCAACCGGATTGAGGACGTTTTTAGCAAAGGCCAGCTTAGGAGTACCCTAATTAAGTTAATAACAATGTACCTACCTATATAGTTTAAGTTTAAAAAATTTGGCCCTCAAAAGAAATTTCAATTGTTGTGCTGTTGATATTTGGCTCTGTTGACTAATGAGTTTGCCGACCACTGTTCTAGGCCGCTCACTTGCCACTTATTGAGGACTGCAGAAGCAGTTGCCAAATAGCTGTCCACAAGCCAGTTTTAGTACAATGTTTAAAAAATATGGGATTTCACATAAAAATCTGGGTATCTTAGCTCTCTTTGAAATTTCAAAAAATCTGACAACACAATATAACACGTCTCTTCTGTAGCCCCAACTTGCTAGGAGGGAGCAGAAAGTATCCAATCTAGATGGCTTCCTTCCAAACCAGTGCCCACTGCTCTCTTTTCTTTACCTGCCTGGCTCCCGAAAGCATTGCTTTCTTAAGCCCCAGTTGATTTGTTCTACAAGGTTGCCTGTGTTGTGTGTTTATAGGTCAACTCTACCATCAGAATATGAACTGCTCTCCAAAAAGACCATGTCAATCTTTCATTTGGTGTTACTGAGAACACATGTCACAGGGCTAGTCCCCTAACACAAAGGAACAGCTGTCTCCAGGAGTCGGGGAACAACACAGCATAAAGGTGCTGAGAGCCTACGTGGCAATCAGCTGAGGGGTAGTGTGCCTGATTGTAGTGGGTCCCCTTCTGTTGTGAACCTACTCAGGAAACCCAAGGGCATTCTAACAAGACATTAGGCATTGACAATAGACAAATGTCCTTTAGCTTTTGCCTGAGCATCCTTCATCATTTTCAGATTTGTAAACTAACTGCCCACAGACTTGTTTTAAAAAAAAAAAAAAAATATGGCATAAAAATATAGATTTCTGGCTTCTCTGAAAAAAACAAAAACAAAAACATAGGACATCAGACAACCCTGGATCCACATTCCTGCTCAGCTTCTATTGTGTAGAGCTGAGAAGTACTGTCCTCTCTAAGTGTAAGGCATAAACTCAGAAGTTTACCAAAATCCTTGCCACTCCCTATTGTACATGTGGCCAGTGTATAAAAATGATTTTGCTTGCCCAGGCCAATAAGCAGGACAATGTGCTTATACCTGATGTCTAGCCTTCAGCATCTGTCATTTTATTATTTCATTCTAATAGTACCTAATATTCACTCTGTAACAAATAGCTGAAGACACAAAAGATGTGCAAAACTCCTGCTATTCAAAACCTAGTTTGTATATCGTAATGAAAAGCATGGAGGGCTGGTGGTGGGATAAATGAAGACTATTTTGAAGACCTACTATGTGCCAGATGCTTCACATGTATTTTCTTATTTAAGTTTTAAAACAAAAATTGAAAGGATATTATCCCCATTTCATAGACGATGCTACTGAAACCGAAAAAGATAGTGTCTTCTCCATATGATGCAATGAATCCGAACCTAAACTAGCATTTGAAACCAGCCTTGGGTCTAAACCCAATGAGATTTCACCCTTTCAAGATATATGACTATGTGGACACACAAAAAAAGTGAAATGGCATGAGCCCCACACAAGAAGTGCCACAGTCAAGTTTATGATTCAGGATTAAGAACTAAGACCTATGAGGCAGAAGCTAGAAGCTAGATAGTTGTGGATAAGGAAGACTGCTTGGGGGAGATTGGGCTAGAGGAGGCATTGAAGGGTGGAGCAGATTTTGGTAGTAACATGAGTGGAAGGTATTTCGAGTGGGTAAAATTACAGTATTTCTTCTTCCCTCCCCTCAGCCACTCCAGCACATGTTTGTTTCAGGAAGGTGGGGCGTTCAGTTTGTCACCTACAGCTACACCACATTCTCAGATGTCTGCATGTCTCTGCTTGATGTCACAATCTGATTGTGACTCCTCCATTTTTACCTGTGCCCTCACCTTGAGACATATGGTTTTCAACATGTGTCTGTGGGTGACTCTTAGCTCTTATTATAATACTTATGACCATGTCTTTTATTTTGTGCAGAAAAGTGGGTGTGAGCATTGCTTTCTCTAACTAGTTGGAAGACTTCTGCTGAGATGGGAGAGATTAATGTCCTCCTCTGAGATGCTCAAGATAAAGCACCAGACAATGGGAAACCATTAAGTTTCATGCATTTGTTCATTTGTTCAAAGCTCTTCTATCATTGACCTTTCTGAAGCATATATACCTCTAGAGGCTCGATGCACAAAATTCATACAAGGGGCTTGGCCCTCGCAGCCCCGGCTGCCTCAGCCCTCACAGCACTGGCTGCCTTAGCCCTCACAGCCCCAGCTTTGTCCAGAAGGTCATCTGGATGGTCAAGGTCGTCCAGACAGTCATTCTGCTGTTTGGTCTAATTAGCATTTTAGCTTTTTATTATATAGGATTACTGCCCCTTCCAAGTCCCTGCAGACAGCATTCATTGATTACAGAATTCTTTCCCACTGAATCTCAACATGGCCTTAAATTTCTTTTCACCACAGCATTCCAGGCAGCTACTACAAATCACAAATTGGTCAGAGTTAAAGTTGATGCAACAGATAAAATCCATTTGCTTTTATAAGGCATTACAGTAGGAATTAAGGAAAATAAAATATATTAGGTATTGATTCTCCCCTTAAGGGACTCAGGTTCCTATAGAGGAAATGGGCACACACACAAAAAAAAGATATAATAGTGTGTCCACACACACACACACACACACACACACACACACACACGAAGGCAGGAAAACTTCCTGATGGAGGAATCAGACTAGGTTTCATAAAACAAGGACATATGAATTGAATTTAGAAAGACAGATAGAAAGACTGGAAAATACACACATGCACACACACCCCACACACACCAAATTTGATGCAGTGAAAGTATTCTAGATCGAGGATTGAAGACATGGGTTCAAATGCTGGACTATATTCTTAAAATCATTCATATGTGACATTGGAGAAACACCTCTTCCCCACCACCCAGTGCTAATTTGTAAAATGAAACTCACATAATCTCTAAGAATCCCTCCAGGGCTGTATTTCTATGGTGAGGATGCATGGAAAACTCCAAGTATAAACAATTCAGAGAAGACGCTCTTGTATCAGCTGTTGGTTGGAGGGAGGGTCACTCAACAGATTGAGAATCTAAGGAAAGCTCTGAACCCCCCCACCCCAACCCCACCAAGTGTCACATTTTACAAACACAGGGGTATTAACCCTACCAGGAGCCTCAGGTGGATTCATGCAATATTCACCAAGTACTGTATTTATGGAGTGCTTATTATTGTGAGCAAAAACAGAAAACAGCCTTGTGCTCCTGGAGCTTACTGGCTAGTGAGGGATGCTATCCTATCTAATAAAAGAGTAATATGTAAATTAACCATCACTTCACAATAAAGATGGCGGCGCCTACAGCCAATAAGAAGGGAATATTCAAATTGACATGACAAAGATGGCAGTGCCAGCTGGAGCCACAGACCCGGCCAGAGAGAGATAGGAAGCCTGGTTATCCTGGGTTGCCCCAGTGACCCAGGAATAGGTCTAGGGGCAATCAGGCCAGGAGGGAGGGCAGTTGGGGGTGAGCAGGCTGGCGGTGGGGGAAGTTGGGGGCAAGCAGGCCAGCGGGGGTGGGGGGGCAGTTGGGGGTGAGCAGGCTCGCGCGGGGGGGGGGGCAGTTGGGAGCAATCAGGCTGGCAGGGAGGGCAGTTGGGGGTGAGCAGGCCAGCAGGGGGGTGTCAGTTGGGGCCAAGCAGGCCAGGGGGGGCAATAGGGGGTGAGCAGGGGGGGGCAGTTGGAGGCAAGCAGGCCAGCAGTGTGGGGCAGTTGGGGGCAAGCAGGCTGGTGGGGGGGGCAGTTGGGACTGAGCAGTCGGGGGGGGGGATTAGGGGGTGAGCAGGCCAGCAGGGAGGGCAGTAGGCAGCAAGCAGGCCAGCAGGGGGCGCAGTTGGGGGTGATAAGTCAGCAGAGGGGTGCAGTTGGGGGCGAACAGGCCGTCGGAGGGGCAGTTGGGGGCGAGCAGGCTGGGAGGGGGCAGTTGGGTGATCAGGCTGGCAGGCAGAGTGGTTAGGGGTGATCAGGCAGGCAGGCAGGTGAGCGGTTAGAATACAGCAGTCCCGGATTGCGAGAGGGATGTCTGACTGCCGGTTTAGACATCAGACATCCCCCAAGGGGTCCAAGATTGGACAGGGTGCAGGCCAGGCTGAGGGACACCTCGCCCCCCCCCCCCCCCGCATGAATTTCGTGCACCGAGCCACTAGTTAGTCATATAATTGTGCAAATCAATGTATCATTATAGGTTGTGACAAAGATGTGAAAAACAGGGTTATAATTCAATGAAAACATATTACAAAGGAACTAGCTCTGGCAGAGGAATGAGTAGGTGTTTGAGCTGAGAACTAAAGGCTTTTGGTGATGTGATGCTGGGAACAGGAGGGGTATTCTAGAAACTTCCTGGTCAGAGGCCAGGTGGTAGGGAAAATGCATGGGTTGGAGCTGGAGAGGGTGGCAAGGGCCAGGCCTGATGGGCCCTCTTATGCATTTTGATCTTTAAACAAGAGCTATGACAAACCCACTGAAGAATTTTAAGCAGAGAAGTGCCATGTTCAGATTTCTGTTTTCTCACCAGGAATTAGATGATTCCAAGCACTTTGACACTTCCACGTTCCCTGGAGACATTTTGCTAATGGAGCAATGGCCTTTGCTCCTTTACTCCTGTTGTGAGTTTGGGATGAAGTCTGGAATATGCACAGAGGAATAGATGCTATGGTGAGGGTGCAGGGGAAGAGCTGATGATTAGATGGAGATGTGAGCTGTTGTATGTGGCTCTGCAGTGTGCCCAGGGCAGGAGGGGTGTGTGTGTGCTTAATGAGACTGGAGCTCAGGGAGACTGGAGCTAATGGAGATTGGAGCACATGGAGATTGGAGGCTGATCTAACATGGGGGCTGGAAATCTGGTGAGTGTGTATTTGGAAGCAGAGGGAATCACCTAGAGCCCCACTTATGTAATCAACAGGGAAAGCCACACTACACTGAATCTTGGTCTCTAATCAAACCAGAAAATTCAATGGTTCTAAAATTACCACTGCTGCTTCCTCCACTTTCACCTATAAATTGCTCCTCCCATGGTCCCCTGTGGAAATTCTAACCTCCTGGGCAGCCCTTGCTCTTATGCTGCCTCTTCACAATGCCTTCCTTGCTTTCCCATGTTCACACCCTCCTCAGTCACCTCGGCCCTTTGTGCCTTCTCCATAACAGCTGTTACACTTGGTCCTGGGTTTCCCTTACTTGGACCCTTGTTTTATCTGCCCAACTGGACTAAGCAATGTGAGGATAATGGCCTCGGTTTCTTCAGATTCTCATCACAGTCTCCACCACAGTGTGCAGAGGTGCTAGTTGAATGAATAAATAAGTGAATGAGTGAATCAATGCATATCTACCAGTATATGTTATGTAACATCAGTGCCAGTATTGGGAATAAGCCTGAAGCATTGTTGTTTGGGGGCGGAGGGGGGGGGGGGCGTGGTTTGGTTCCACCAGTTCTGAGAGTTTCAGCAGGCAGCATCGTACCTATGGAAGGTTATTACAATCGTGTTTCTGGAACATGATGGGGTGAAAATTAATTGTCAATCAAATCAAAAGCTCATTTCAACTCATCTGGACTATTGTCAGTAGGAGTCCTAAACAAGGTATAAGGCTCCATTTCTTAAGTAAAGGATTTCTGGTTCAAGGCCTTGCTGTGCCATTGCTGATGTGCTCAGCTTGTGCCAGTCATTTCTCCATTGTGGAAACTGTTTCCAATGAAAGTATGTGCTTATTATGAGAAGGAGGAAATCAAAGTTAATTTCAAATCAACTCTCCACTCAACACAATGCCACAAGGTAGGTACTGTTAGTCTGCTGTTTTCATAGATGAGGAAACTGAGCTCTCAGGAGGAGAGGGGGTGGTGGTATGTGTTTCTGGTTCCATTATTAGACATCTGTGGGCTGGGAGGACTTTCTTCATTCCCTTGACTGCTGTGCCTGCCTGCTCCCCTGTGGATCCTGTAGTTTCCCTCCCGTGGAGGCAGCCCTCCTCCTCCTCTGGTGTCCCTGCTTAGTGCTTTTGTCACACAGCCTTCTACATTGTCAAGTGGCCTGTGCTTCTCGGTGCCAGCTGCAGTCAAGGTGTGCAGGGCACTGAGGTCACTGGAACCCCCCTCCCCCGAGCCCCCACCCCAGCTTTAGTGTGTCACAGCTTGCTGTCCAGAGAGCGTAGGGAAGCCCAAGGTCATGGGAGGTCCAGATCTCAGAGGATATAGGCACAATTGAGGTTAATGAGGCAGTGGGAGGCTAATGAAATTGACACCCTGTGGTGAAGCCTGTCTTTGCGTGTTCATCGTGTAGAATTGCCGAGATGGAAATTAACTTTCTGAGGATAGTTTTTATTTTATGTACAAAAGTGATATGTGTATTGTAGAAACCCATGGGGATACAGACACCAAACAAAATAAAATTTGTGTAATTACAGTGCTAAAGATAAACTCCCCATCTTCTTTCTGAACATTTCAATTTAGAAATTAAAAATAGATTTATATTACTATCTTAAAAAAGAAAATTTTTCTACTTAGTATAACACATTACTTTGAACATTATACATTCATTTTAATGGCTTCCTAAAAGCCTGTTGTACATATGTACCCTAATTTATTTAATTTGTCTCCTTTTATTGAATATCTAGTTTATTTTCAAGATTTTTTTAAAAATAATTCTATGATGATCATTCCAATAAAACTTAATCATTGGTATCTATTATTCTAGTTTTAAGAGCATTATAGCCCAAAAGGACAATTTCCAATGAAATTAAATAGAATAATTAGTGTATACAGAAATTAAAATAATTTGTTCAATGCCAGCTTTGACATTGACTTGTTGTATGACCTTGAGAAATCTTTGTGCCCAGCTGAGTTTCCAGAAACATGATATGGGTGATAATACCAAATTCTTAGGGGTATTAGAACAGGCAAATGCCATTAGTTACATGAAAGAGCTTTGAAAAATTAGAAGTGGTAGGCAAATGCAGGGCAATATAATTAACTAGGCTTCTTATCTATTAACATAAATGCACCACAAGTACAATGTGACTAAGTAATCTTTAGTGTTTTCCTATGAGGGTAGTCATTATCTATGAATGAATCTATTTTGTGGATGAGGAAAATTGAAATCTTAAGGAGGCTAATTTGTTCTGGGTCCAAATATGCAGCAACACTACATCTGAAAGTATTCCTTTGCACTTGTGATTCAGTCCACAGGATCAAACTAAATATGTGGGCCAGACAGTATCTTTGACTTAAGAAATTATTGCTTAAAGGGATGAAGGGCCAACCCCATTTGGGTGGTGAACAGTCAGGACTCTTTTTTAAAAAAATATATATTTTATTGATTTCAGAGAGGAAGGGAAAGGGAGAGAGAGATAGAAACATCAATGATGAGAGAGAATCATTGATCGGCTGCCTCCTGCATGTCCCCTACCGGGGATTGAGCCACAACCCGGGCATGTGCCCTTGACCAGAATCAAACCCAGAACCGTTCAGTCCGCAGGACTATGCTCTATCCACTGAGTCAAACCAGCTAGGGCAGTGGTCGGCAAACTCATTAGTCAACAGAGCCAAATATCAACAGTACAACGACTGAAATTTCTTTTGAGAGCCAAATTTTTTAAACTTAAACTATATAGGTAGGTACACTGTTATTAACTTAATTAGGGCACTCCTAAGGCTTAGGAAGAGCCACACTCAAGGGGGCAAAGAGCCGCATGTGGCTTGCGAGTCGCAGTTTGCCAACTACTGAGCTAGGGCCACAGTCAGGATTCTTGGGGATAAGTCCTAGAGACCCAACTCACTGGATAGTTTTTACTTCAGGTGCAGCTAGATTCAGGAGCTTGAATGACATCAGGACTGAGATATACCCTCTAGGTTTTCAGGCTCAGCTTTTCTCTAAATTGGCTTTACTCTCAGGCATATATATGTCATATGTCAGATCTCACATGTCAGATTCCAGCACAGCCATCCTCCACTTATCCATCTCAACATCCAGGGGAGAGTGAACTTCTCTTTTCCCATCAGTTTCACAAAAGTCTTAGGCCTGATGTCACAGAATAAAAATCAGGACGCATGTCCATTTCTCAATATGACATAATAACCAGTATAATGTCATCTTTTGGTTGTTCCAGGCTTAGTCACATGACCATTCTTATAGCCTGGAGTGGTGAGAAGGACCAAATGGATTGTTGGTTTTCATTAGCCCACCATAACTACATGGACAGGGGTGAAAAGCAGTTCTCTCAAAGGAAATCAAGATGTTACTACTGAAAAATATATAGATTAAATGCTCAGTAGGTAAAAAAATACATATACCCTCTCATGCACATCTCTTCAGAAGGGAAAATTCAGAGAGGCTGGAGCTAGATCAAGGGTCAACATTCTAAAGCAGAGAAGAGCCACCAATAAGTGAAGAGCATACACGGGATTTTGATGGTAAGGGAAGATTAAAGGTCAGTGCAGGCAAACGTTTTGAAATCCAGGTCGACTGATGAGTTAGTCAAAGCTGAAAGGGATTTTTTACCATCTTGGCTCAGCCAGGAGCAGCACTCCTGGAACAGCTTTAGGAAGTGTGGTCCACCCACATGGTGTGGTTGGGAGGGTGGTCCCTTCAGGCCACTCTTTTTGGGGCCATTCGCACTAAGATACCTGTTATCCTCAGGAATCTATCCTTGGTCACTCTCTCTCATGACCAAGATATTTCCTGCTCTACTCAATCTATTGTGCATAAACTCTTAAACAGTCCAAGTGGGAATCCTGGCTATAAATCTACAAATCCCACACCACCAGATGGTAGGTTCTTCTAATTGGTTCCATCCCTTCTAGTTTTTTGCAGGAATGCAGCCTTCCCTATGCCTTAATCAGGAGGGGAGGGGTGCAGAGAGAGCCAGTATCAAATAAAGGAGGCTTTATCCTCTGTAAAAAGAGGCAGAGACATTAAGAGAGTTCCTATCCAAAGAAAACAGGGTGGGATAGTTCTTTCACAGTAAGTCATCGATTCACAATTTTGGACTGAAATTCCAAAACTAATACCAATGGGACCCACAACTGTAATGACTAGAAAGCGGTTTAGCTAGAAAGGTCAACTGTTCTAGGGAGGGCATTCATTTAGTCAATCATTTATATTTATGGAGTATTGTGGTGGTTTATTATTTGGAAATTTTCTATCTCTTCCCCAGACTACATGGAAAGATTATATCCCCCATCTCCTTTAATGATATGTTTGTTCACGTGACTTGCTTTGGCAATTGGAAAATTATTAGGCACGTTTCAAGTAGAAACCATGAGAAGAACAAGCCCCAATGAGCCTGCTGGTCCCAGAAGAAAGAATTCCCACAGTCAATCCACAGACTGAAGTCTGAAGGAGAGATGTCCCAACTGACCTGCAGACCTGTGAACATGGTAGTGAATGCTCATTCTTATATCCCACTGAATTTGGGGATCGTTTGATATGCTACAATACCTGACCATTTCAATCAACTATTGTATGTTCCACACTTTGCTAAGCACTGAGGAAACACTAAGGCATGATAGATATGGCCCTGGTCTCCATAAAGCATATATGCTGTAGGAAAATAAGCAATAAATATGTTTACAAGTAAAAAACAGAAATTATTACTAGGGTCATAAAAGTATGATGCGGTGATGAATCCTGTGGTAGAAGAGAAGGCTGGCTTTAGATTAAATGGTCAAGGAAGGCCTCTCTTAGCAGGTGACTTTTGAGCTCAAATATGAAAGTTGGAAAGGAGACACATAGGAGTAAAATCCCCTATGGAATGTAAAAAAACAGCCATTCAGGCAAACTATACTGAGAATCTTCTCTAAGCACGGGAATGAGGAGCCCTAAAATATTCCTTGAAAATCATGTTACTCAGTTGTCTAAGGGCAGATGCTGGCTTTTCCCCTCTGTGTTGTTTGTACAAGTCAAGGGCTGACAAAGATGCACTTGCTGCCAAGGCAAGACAGCCACAGGATGTGGAAGCCACTGAGCATAGCAGAGGCAGAGGGTAAGGTTTCCTAGGGCACTCCTAACAGAGAGGTGATGAAATTGTCTAGCCTTCCTGTCTTGGATCCAGAGGAGTCAAGAGTTGTTGCTGTTGCTTCTAAGGATGGCAGAGATGTGTGTGTGTGTGTGTGTGTGTGTGTGTGTGTGTGTGTGTGTGTGTTTACATGTATGTATTTACATATATTCATTTTTTTTCACAGAGGAGGGAAATGAACTAGATGGTTTCTAGATACCCTTCCAAGTCTACAATTTGAGATTTAAATTATGTGCAAAGGAAATGTTAAATTGAAGAACTTCATCTCTCTGTGTCAAATTCCCTATGTTAATCAAGGTGATAAATTAGGGCAGAGTCTCTCTTGAGCAAACAGGATAAGCTCTAGCCATCCCTAACCTATCTGGTGAAGTTTATGATGATCACAGCTACAAAGGAGGGCGCACAACATCTAATGCAAGCTCTCCATGTCATCTGTGCTCCAGGCACTGAAAAGCAGGAGTTTATGGAAACTCAGAAGCATCCATGTGGAGTCTAGAATCTAGGTAATTTATTCGCTTTGGCAAAATTACTTAAACTGCTCTTACTACCTTTTCTTCCTTACTCCAAGATCATTCTTAATATCTTAAAACATGGTTATTTTGGGCTATTCTAATGGAATACTTCCTTTAGGGTTACAATAGATTTCTCATCTGCAAATCCAACTGTATTACATTTTTGTTTCTCACAGCTGAAGGACTATGAGAATCTTCATATCTCTCCCGAAAAGCCCTTAGTTTTATGGTGCTATGTTTTCCCACCATCACCATTGCGGCTCTCTGTGACAACTCTGCTCCTTTTTCTCCCCAATGTCTACCTTTTCCCCAAGACACTGACCTCTATATTTTGGGTTCAACACATCAAAAATAGAACTTCACATCTTTCCTGCCAAATATGTTGTTTCTCCCTCACTCTATTTCTGCTGAACTGCTCAGGCTCAGTAAATCAAGTGTCTGGTTTGACTACTCAGATTCTGTCAACCTCTCCTCCCAATACATGTAATGTGTTGATTTCACCACCACAATGATTCTTGAATCTGTCCCATTTTGTTTTTTTGTTTTTTTTCCACTGGCTTATGGTTTTAGCCTTCTAACTTGTCTCTTCGAGCTATAACCCACTTGCCACACAGCAGGTAGATTAATTTCTTGAACATGAAACCTCTCTGTCTTTAAAAATTATGAGTGGTACCCCCCCTTTTTAAGTGCAAACTCAGCCCAGAATATGCCTTTCAGTAATGCAGTCTCATCTGAGACTTATCTAACACTGTACACGCTTTGCTCCAGCTGAGTAGGCTACCCTGTGTTGCCTCAAATATGCCTCTCAACCTCTCACCACTTTGCTTTTGTTCATGCTTCTGCTTCCACCTGGCATTGTCCTCACCACCAACTTCTAATATTTTATTCATGTACTCATTCAGCTAGCATTTATTCACCACCCACTCTTATTAGGCCTGGGGATGTATTAACAAGGTCCCTGCACTCTCACAGGGTCTATATTTTGGTGAATAAATAAATAAATGTAATGGTTTTAAATAGTGTTAAATGTTACAAATATAGCCAAATAAAGTCATGGAACAGAGAGTAGGCTAGAGAACTGCTTTAAATGGGTGATCAGGGTAGGCTTCTCAGAAGAGGTACTATTTCAACTGAACCTTGTTATGACCAATAGAACATTCTGCAGTGATGGGAGACATTCTATATCTGTGCTGTCTAATATGGTAGCCACTAGTGACATGTGCCTATTGAGGATTTGAAATGTGGCTACAATGACTCAGGAACTAACTCTTCAATGTTATTCAATTTTAATTAATTTTAATTTAAGTAGTCACATGTGGCTAATGGCTACCATATTAGATAGCATAGATCTAGATTCTAGAATTTTTCAGACAAAAAAGAACAGTAATTGAAAGGCTTTAAAATGAGAGTGAGTTTATGTATTCAAACAACACAAAGAATTCAAGTGGGGCTAATGCATATTAAACAAAGAGTTAGGCAAGCTATTTTTAAGGCCTTAAAAAGGAATGGAAATTGATTTCAAATACAATAAAAATTACTAATGTGGTTTTAAGTTTGGGAGTGAGTAATCTGATTTACATTTTTTAAAGATCACTAGATTTCCTCTGTAAAATATGAAAATAGTGTGTATCAGTCCGTTATTGCTGCATAACAACTAACATCAAAATCTCAGTGGCTTATATAAAAACTTTGTTTTTCTTTTCATAATCTGCCAATTGACTATAGTTCACCTGTTCTAGGCTGGATTAGACTGGACTCTGGGAGAGTTTGTTGTCTGCCCCATGCATCCTTGTATTAGGAGTGAGGGTAAAAGGACAGTAGCTATAAAAAGCCTGTGATTCTCACAGAGGATCACAGAAACATAAGAGGGTAAAGAATATATTAAAGTCTCTTTTTGGTCATGCCTTTTAAATATTCTACTGACTCAATTACTCATGGGGCAGAGAAGTATACTCTACCTTCCAAGAGAGATTACAAAGTCACATGGCAAAGGGTATAAATGTATGCTTTTATATCAGTAACCCAGTGCATCACAAAGGGGTCCCTGGGAAACCAACTAAGAGACTCCTCCACTAGGCCACATGATAGATGATGGTGGGTTGGATCAAGGTGGTAGCAGAGGGGACACAAGAGGTATATTTATAACAAGACTTAGGAATAGATTGAGTGTAGAGTATTGCGATAAAGAAACCAGACCTACTTCCAACATGCCTCCCAGATATTTCCACTGCACTATAAAGCTATTTTGTATTCCTTCAATTATAAGTAATTTTTCTTTCCTTTATTTTACTTGCTCTCTTTTTTGTACTGCTATTATTGCATGTTGGAAAAGGATATATCTACTATCAAAAACATGAAATCTTTGAGGGTGGGTGATAAGATAGATCACTTGTATTTGCAACCCAAATGCTCAGGGCAGATGTTCAATAAATATTTCCAAGGTAGCATCATGGTTTACAGCAAGGACTTTGGGTACACTTTCCTAATTTTGAATCCTGTGTGATCTTTACAAGTGATTTAACCTCTCAAAGCCTTGATTTCTTATTTTGTAAGTGGCTGTAATAATACATTCCTTTCAGAGTTGTTGTGAGGGTTGAAGGAGATGAACTTACAAAATGCTTAGCATAGCCTAGCATAGGGCCTAGCATAGTAAATGCCTGACTAATGGGAGCGATTATTGTTCAATTTAATTGTTTGTGATGACAAGCTTCTTTGGAAATACCCTCCAGAGTGTTCATCAGAAAATCCAATGTTCTTATTGAAATGAGGGGCATGAAGGGAAAAAAAAAGTACTCTGGATAGGATTTTGTAATTTAGTTAGAAAATATCTAGATCTGAAGCTGCTTTGATCTGAAAATGACAGCAACAACAAATCCCCCCAAATACAGCCACTTTGCTGCTTGTTTCCTTTACCATCTGCCAAGATGATTCCTTTTAGTTCTCCAGGTCTTACTCGGAGAAAGCTGCCTTAAAATAATGAAATAAAGTATCATTTAAATCTGGTCCTGTACTTATTTGAGAAGAAGATAAAATGCTTTAAATATACAGCTACTGGCTGCGGGAGTGAAATATGGGGCAATGTTGACTAAAACGTTTGAGGAATGAATAGCTCTGGGAAAGTGAATGTGAGGATAAAACAGAGGATTAATAAGAGCCTGACTTCTTTTAGATATGTGCAATTGAGGCCGTTTCTGAAATGTACCCTCCTGCTTTCCCGCCTTAGTAAGATGACTGTGTTGATCCTACTTTAATGTTGCCTTGATCACAAGTATCCCACAGGCCCAGGGGGCATTGTAAACATGGACTGTTTAGGGTTGTAGATGAGAATGGGTGAAAGAGCCAAAAAAGAGGGCATGAAAGAGGTGAGAGTTAACATGGTGATTTTGAAGATTGGGATGAAGGTTCCAGGGAGATACATTTGAAGAAGTGGATTGGTTTCAGGCTGGGGAAGGCTTTAAAGGCCAGGAAAGGTATTTCAGGGACAGAATAATGACATTTCATAGCTGCCATTCAAAAGGTCCTCTTTATACACAAATAAAGATTATTTTATTTAGCTGTTACTAGAATAATCCTCTACCAGAATAAAGTTAACTGATGTTAAATAACATGAAAAATCCACATTTCTACATGAGGGCACCAAAGAGTTAGTTTTTAAAGGGCTTTAGGAATCCACCTAGTTTACGTTTCCCATTAGAACTCTGATGTTCTGAGACTGCTGATTCGTTTCCCTTGAGGGGGTATGAGAGGATGACGGAAAGTTGTGGGGTTATAGTTTAGTGATACTGGATTAAACAGAGTAGGGAGTTATATTTTTCATGATTTTGAAAGTCCTTTAATATGCTAATATGTTTGTTCTCAGAGTAGGATAAAGTATTATTTTCCTAATTTAATAGTTCCTCTTTTTACAATTACCTATTAATACCTCTGGGACTCAATGCCTGGTGTGTTCCTCTGTTTAACATTCAGTGAAACTAAGGCCCAGAGAGCATAAAGGGCTTTGTCTACAGTGAGCCAGTGGCCAGGTCGTGATTCTAACACAGGTCTTCTGACCACTAACCAAGACTTCCATCCACTCTTCCTGGCTCCCTACCAATTTTTGGAATCAGTCCCTCAAACCATTTTACTGAGAACAAGGAATGGCCAGTGATTTCAGAAAGAAATGACAGATTCCGGGAAGCAATTGCCAAACTGGCCCAGGCCAGTCCTGCCACCATGCTCCCTCTTCTCTTCCCTGCAAAGACAGTTCTGGGCAACCCACACCTAGATGTCCAGGAATAACACCACCAAGCCTCTGCACTGTTTTTAAGTGAGGTGAGTTGAAATATATTTTTTTTAATGTGACGTGTAAAGTTAATATCAAAAATAAAAGAGGCAAGTTGCACAGAGAGGCTGAGGAGATGCTGACATACAGTAGGAAAGGAGACAAGATTGGGTGTGGGGAGTTAGCAATGGCTTTGAGGCAGCACAATTAATTCTGCTCCAGGCCTTTATCTGACAGAACTAAATCTATTCTTGCAGATATTATACAGAAACCCAGTGACTAGACCCACTCTACCTTGGGTAATTGGACTTTGAACTTAGTAGGCAGTTTACAGGAAGAGTGGTGCCTTACAGGTTATAGGATCGTGTGCAGATGGGCCAGGCTCTGGAAAGCACTCCCGCTGAGGAACAGTGGGCGGCTCTGAGACAGAAAGTCTTAGACTGAGTATGGACCAATCTCCATCCCTAAGCAGTTAAACAGTCATTTTTTAAAAAGGATTTTATATATTTATTTTCTGTGGCTTAGGAGGCCAAACAAATACCAATGAATGGGATATATGGCTTGACAGATTTTGGCTCAACGTGGCAGAGCCCATTCTAAGAGTGTGGACTGGCTAAGAGTGTAGAGAGGGTTTCTTTTATCTGGCTCTGGGCATCTCCCAGTCATCATGACTATTGGAGACCTGGTCCTTATACAGAAGTACCTTACCACTTCCACCCTGATGACCCAGTGCCTGCGACACCACTGTCAGAAAGTCTCCACCGGTTTCAAACTTGCTTTCTTCAGCATCCCTCAACAATAAGGCACATATTTCTGAGCATATTTCTAATTGCATATACTGGTACTATGGACTGAATTGAATCTCCCTTCAATTTTAAGGTATTTGGAGATGGGTATTTGGAAGAAAATTAGGTTTAGGTGAGGTATAAGGATGGGGCCTTCATGGTAGGATTAGTGCACTTATAAGAAGAGATAGCACAGAGTTCCCACCCCCCTCCCCCCGCCCCCTCTACACACACACACACACACACACACACACACACACACAGGAAAGGTCATATGAGCACACAGTGAAATGGCAGCCATCTGAGGGTTCTCACCAGAACCCAATGACACTCTAACAACTTGATCTGAGACTTTTAGCCTCCAGAAATGTGAGAAAAGTGATTTCTGTTGTTTACCCTATCCAGTCTATGGTGTTTTTTAATGGAAGCCTAAGTTAACTAATACAACTGGTAATAGAAGTTTTTGCTCAATGATAAGTGAAAATACTTACTAGTAGGTGGTAGATAGGAAGCAAATAGAAGCTTATGCAAAAATAGCAGGGGGGGGGGGGCGGCATTTGGGAACTAGAAGGAGTCCTGTAGACTAGACCTAAGATTTGATAGTTCTGCTGAGTTTGGGCCTGTGCCCAAACCCTTCTCACTTCTTCATTTTACTAGACCAAGAAAAAAGGTACATCTGTTATCCACAAATACTCTGAATTCCCCGCCAACGCAGATCTCTGGGAAAACCTAACACAAGCAGAACAGTGGAGGGAATACACAGGATAGTTATTGTTTCTAGGGAGATGGCTGATTGTTTTTCTGACACCCTCTATCTTGGTCTCTTAATTTGTCCCAGGTCAGTGAGATGCAGTCTGATCCAAAGGAAAGATAGAAGGAGGATGATTATGAGACTTAAGCCTTAGTTCTGTCACTGATTAGCCATGTGATTTTGGGTAATCCATAGATCCTCTCTTCACTTCACTTCCCCTTCATGATCCTGGTTACTCTCACAGCCTCAGTTTCCCCATGAATCCCTATTTAACAGAAACCATAAACAGTAGTGCCTGTGAACCCAGACACGGTGCCAAACATCCACAAATTCAACATCTGCCACTTCTCACCTGTGAAATCTTGGAAAAATCATGTAATAACTCGAGTTTCAGTTCTATAGCTGTCAAATGGGATCAATAACAATCCTTATCCACGTGCATGGCACAAGAAATTGCTGTGGAATGTTGCGCGCAAGGCCTAACGTGCCTAATAAATACTAGCTCTACCTTGCGTCACGCTGTTGAACAAGTTGCAACCACCCCAAACGCCTGCTGTAACTCAGCTCAAGGCCTTGGCTCTGTTGGCCTAAGGAATTCCCAGTCAACCTTTAAAATCCAAATTTTAACCCACTGAACTCTGAGAAGGCTTTCCTGCTCTGCAGGCAGCGAGGCACACACTCTCAAGGCAGCAGCACTGTGCCTCTGTCAGCCATTATTGCTCATAACCCATCATGTGGTGATGAATTTCTTACAAGACGTTCAAGATCCTAAAGGGTCACAAAGCATCTAGCAATGTATAAAGACCCGGATGTGAGTCCTCTGTACACTGCTGACTTGATGTGGGACCTTCTCTTCTCTGGCATTTGGACTGGTCTCTGGGGTCCCTTTCCATCTGGGATCCATGCCAGATCTCATCTTCCTTCAGGGCCAAGTTAACATGTCTTTTTTCAACCAGTTTTTAACCTAGTTAACATGGCCTCCATTAGGCATTAAGGATGTGAAGGATGGCCGCTGGATGGGTGAACCATTGAACAGTTGAATAGATGAATAGTAATCCATCACATGTACCTGAGGCATAAACATGTAACCATGTCCTTTCATTTTCCATCAGTTTAATAACTATTTGTGAACATTTGAATGTGAGACCCATGTTTGGAGTCGTAAGGTTAAAAGAAATGTTTGCCTTTTATGTGAACCAATCACATGAACCTCACTTGATTCTCACAGCACCCCTTAGGGAAAAAGAGCAGACGATGATCTGATTTTACCAATGAGCAAACAGAGGATCAGAAATGTTCAAGATCCTAAAGGCTTACATGGCATCCAGCAGTGTATAAAGACCCAGATTTGAGTCCTCTGTACACTGCAACTTGCTATGTGACCTTGACTCAGGCACTTCCCTTCTCTGGGGTTTGGACTGGTCTCTGGGATCCCTTTCCCTCTGGAATTATGTGAGCTGGAGAGCCTGTCAGCCGGGAAAACAACAAGGCTGGCTGCTTCCAGATCTCCCTCCATGAGCGGGGACTGAGTGTGCACTTTGAACATATCAAAGCACTTGGGCGGCATGGGGGAGTATTATGATTTGGTTGATGGATCCTCCCTGAACTGGTGCTTCAGCGTTCCCATGCCAACTGAGGGAAAGGAAAGAAAAAAAACACCTCAAAAACAAAATCCAAGCATGATCCGTGCCTGATAAAAAAAATATTCTGCTGATGGCAACATTGATTACCATATAATAGGGAAAAAATTAATAGAAACCTCGGCTTGGCTGTAATGGCTGGTCTAGGACTGATGAAAACGGAAAGGAGATTGGGTGTGAGAGATGCAGGGACTGGGAAGGAAGCAGACTCTGGGGTCAGCTTCCCTTATTTGCAACATCCATCAAAGGATGCATTGTCCTCAGCAACCCCAGGAAACCAAATAGGCTTCTGCTTTTTTCATGGTTCTGCCACTCCCACCAGCGCCAGGAGGCCCAAATCAACAAGACAGCTCTCTCTTAATATTCAGCTGAATTTGTTTTCAGTTTCCTGCCAGCATCCCAGATCCCCAGAGTGCCCTCATGTCTTTATTTTGCCATCCGCTGCCTGCTGACGGGCCACTTTGCTAATGACCCCCAGAGGGCTTGCTTCCCCCTTGCCTTGCAGGGAGCAGGACATCTGGGCTTCTGGGATAGTAGCCACCAGTCCTGGGCCACAGAGCTTCAAAATAAGGGGAGGTACCCTTGAGGAGCCTCACAAAAGGCTCTGGGCCCTAAGAAGGGAGGAATGGAATTGAGTAAGAGAGACGGGGTGAGATGTGAGCAGATGGGAAGCTAAGTAGCTGTGGTGTTTTTTATAAAGAGATCACAGCTGGGGATGTGTCATTAAGTCCCCATAGTGGTCCCCTGTTCCTCTTTCCTATCCCCCCATATGTAGTTCATCAGCAAGTCTGTCAGTACTAGCTACAAAGTACATTTTGAATCCACTTTTTTTTCTATCTCCACTGCTACCTCATATTCCACACCAAGAGTATCTTTTCCCCATGTCGCTGCATTAACCTGTTAATTTGTCTTCCTGCCTCCTTCCAGGCTATGCACCACCCAGAGGCTAATCTGACCTTTCAAAAATAGCAGGCTAAACATGTCATTCCCCTGAGTTAAAAATGTTAATTCCATTCCTTGATCTATAAACCCCTCCATAAACCTGTCCCTCTCCAACCTTATTTCTACCCCCTCACGAAAGGAACTAGATTTCAGTCTTTCTTGTCTTCTTTCGGTTCCTTGAACAGGCCAACCTGCTTGCTGCCTCAGGACCTTTGCATCACTGTTCCCTCATCTTCCACCTTGACATATTGCCTCCATCTCATGATTCATATCTCAGCTCACATATTGCCTCCTCAGAGAAACCTTCCCTGGACACTCCCCCTAAAGTAAATCCCTAATTTCCCTCTATTTTAGCATTATTTTTTCTTCAACATTTTTCGTAATCAGTAACTATTTTGCTTAATTACTTGTTGTATTATTTAATGTCCCTCTCACCCAGTAAGCTCCAGGATAACAGGGACTACTGCTTCTTTTTTTAAAAAAATATATTTTATTGAATTTTTACAGAGAAGAAGGGAGAGGGATAGAGAGTTAGAAACATCTATAAGAGAGAAATATCGATCAGCTGCCTTCTGCACACTCCCAACTGGGGATGTGCCTGCAACCAAGGTACATGCCCTTGACCGGAATCGAACCTGGGACCCTTGAGTCCGCAGGCTGACACTCTATCCAGTGAGCCAAACCAGCTAGGGCTTACTGCTTCTTGCTCATTGTATCTAGTGTCTAGCCTGGGCCTGGCACAGAGAAAGTGTTCAGTTAACGTTTATCAATGGGATAAATAAATGAGTAGGTGAATGAGTGTCTTTCTACAGTGTGTTCTTTCTCTGAGCCTGGCATTGAGCTCAGCCCTTGGGATACAGGAATGAATAAGGCAGGACTACTTCTCTGAAGCTGCTTACAGTCCAATGAGGGAAACTGAGGTGCCAAAGTTTCCGGGTACGAAGTATAACAATACATAATGTATGATGTTAATGATAACAGTGGCTAACCCTGAGTATGTGCTCAGTACTGTGCAAAATACTCTGTATTTTTTCCATAGAATCCTCATAAGAACCCTATAAATTAGTATTATCATATTTAAACTAAGTAACAACCCACTTGACCGATGCAAAAAGGCAGACCCAGAGAGGTTCAAGTAACTTGCCCCTCAGGAGAGCTGGTAAGTGGCTGAGTAAGATTTCCAATGGCATCCTAAGGTCTTTCCAGAGCCTGTGCTCTTCAGCCCTAGATAGAGGTTCTCAAAGTGCTCTCCTCCTGGCCAGCAGTGACTTCATCACCTAGCAACCAGTTAGAAATGACAATTCTCGGACCTCTTGAATCAGATTCTCTGGGGCAGGCCCCCAAAATCTCTTTCCACCTGCCCTCCAGGTGATTCTGATGATGGTCACTCAAGTTTGAAGGCCACTGCCTGCAGAATGACTGGCCTTTTGTGGTATATTCAATTGGAGTAGAGTCAAGATTTTTCTGATACCTTGAATTTCACTCAAACATTGTGAGTGTGGATTGCTTCCTAATCCAGAGTTCAAGGAGCCAAGTTGAAACCTGGACTGAACCAGTTACCCTGCCTGGTCCTGGCCCTGGCCCTGGCCCTAGCCCCTGCAGTAGGAAACATCACCTAGATGTACAGCCCCTGTGAAGAGAGCTGACCTGAGTGGGATGGAGTCTTTGACCCCATTAACCTCATGCTCCACCAGGTGACAAGAAGGGAACAGGGTCCCAGAATTGGGGAGGGGGGGTTAGGGGGGGTAGGAGGGGGGCGGGGAGAGCGTCACAAAGCTCTCTCCCAAATATAATCAACTTGTTGTTCAGCAATACTTCCTGTCTTACTTATTGTCCTGGGCTAGAGGTTATTACATAATAATAATAATAATTAGTAAAAATAATAAGACCGTTCATTTGACTAGACTTTTAACATTTTCAGGGCATTTTGACATCTGTCTTTTCTCTCCAGTCAGGCAGAGTAGGGCTAGAACTATTGTTTGTCTGGCCAGTGACGAGGGAGACGGAAGAGATGTGTCTGAGGCCTCTCGGCCTGTTAGCTTACTGGTAGTAATAGCTAATGTGTATGCAGAGCTTATGTGGGCCAGGCTCTATGCTCCATGTGCTGTTTCATTTAATAAAACCCCGAGATTGGAGGCTCTAGGCTCCCAATTGGTCTGCTTTAGCAGGAAGGCCTCTTTGCTTTTACCTCATTCTACCCTCCTCCAGCTCTCCATCATTTGTTTATTTTATTTCTTCAACCTTTATTTAGCATACATGTGATACAGAGAAGTGAAGGGCGTAAGGGTGAATGCGCCTGCCTCCAGCTGCTAGCTCTCTCAGGGGGGCCCTGAGCAAGGCCGTGCTCCCCACGGGTGGAGCCCTTCAGCACAGAGGCCAATTATTTACCAGTCCTAAAGCTGCTAGATTCAAGATTCTCTGAGTTTTCTGAGGTTTGAGCTTATTGCATAAGAAGAAAGGATAATTTGTTTCTGATGGGAGACAGAACACAGGGCCAGCTATAAAAGATGCGAATAAATGAGGATGACATCAAAATTATCTTCGTGTGGCCCCAGGGATATGGAAGGAGGTTGGAGACGTGCACTCAGGAAAAGGGGGGTGAAAGATGGGGAAGCTTTCTAGATCCAGTGCCAGAGGCCCACAGGTTTGCCCCTTACAAACTCTGTGATGTTGGGCAAACCTCTTTATGTGGCCAACCCCCCCTGCTTCCTCTTCCACGAAATAAGGACCAGGGTTACTGACTTGCCTGCTTCACAGGGATCTTTGAATATCAACTGTGAGAATTAATAATTAATAATAATAATAACATCAATTGAGCAATTATATGTTCTACTCTCTTTCTCTGGCTTATTTCATTTAATTCTCCAAGCATCTTTATGAGGCAGATACTGCTTTAGACTCCAAAATGTAGTTTAGTAATTACGGAGATCACCCTTCAAGAAGTGATGGAAGCAGGATTTGAATTCAGGCCTGTCTCATCCCACAGTCTATTGCTATAAAATCACTGCATCAGAGTTGACAATCAAGTGAGGGAAATTATAAAGACTCTACAGACATAAGTTACAATGATGAAATGAGTGGAATCAAAAGCACAAACAAATGTGTGGGATGAGATCAGAAGCTGTTAGCTCGCCCTCTGGGCAGGAAAGTGCTTCCAGATATGAGACGCTCTATCTGGTTAACACAATTGTCCTGGCAAAACTGTGGACCCTAGATGGTGAGTCAAGGTTTAAGCGTCAGGGTCAACCTTCAGAAAGAAGGGCATATGTGGGGTGATTTAATACATGCCATAAACTGCAGAAAGCATCAGGGACTGACGATACAGACACTGGAAGGTGGAGGGGGTACCAGGCAGCTGCACTTTGCAAAGGCCTCTGAATTTTTGCTGTCATTTTGAAGGTACATTAAACTCCATTCCCAGCCACCTGGCAGTCTGGGGGGCCTAGGGCAGGGCTGTAACTTCCACCTCTGGCTCAGGAGGTGAGGTGAGGGGAACTAGATCACCGTGGGCAAAGAAGAGAATCTCAGTCTGAGCCCGGAGAAGGACCAATGTCAGCTGTGAGCTGCTGACAGCCCTTTGGAAGTGGCTCAAGGGGCCAATTTTTGCTTTGTTGCAGAATTTTGAAGAGCTTCAGATGTGTCTCTGTTGGCCATAGCTAAGGACAATAGTGAAAATAGTATGATAAGTACTATTTGTTGAACTGTATTCAGGGGATCATTTAAGGCACATTCTAGGCTCTAGGCACTTTTACAAGCCTTATCTTCCCCATCGTGCCAAAGATATTACAGATATCACAGTGCAACCACTTCTCACATTAAGTCTAATGTATGTGAGCTGAGTGGTGCTGTTGTGGACTGATTGGCATAATGACTAGTTTTATAGATATTTAAGTATTTATTAATTTGATTTTCCACATTGCCTCACCTCTACTATTTCAGAGATGATATATTTCTTTTTCTGGTTAGAAATACTTTGTAGGTCCTTCAAATGACCATAGGCCCCAGACACTATGATGATCATGCCTAACGGGGAAAATGACTGCAGTTGTGTGCTGGGAGTTAAGTTCTTCCATGCACTGTCAGAGGATGAGTGTGGGGACTCTGGAATTAAACTGCCTTGGGTTTGAATCCTGGCCCCACTATTCATTAGCTGTGTGATCTCGGCCAAACGCTGTAAACCTTTTTGCACCTCAGTTTCCTCATTTGCAAGGTGGTCATTATGAGGATGAGATCAGGTAACACACATAAAAGATTTAGAAAACTGCCTGGGATGTAGCCTGTAAAGTCGTTGTTATTTTTACAGTGTCCCTGCAAGGTGGCCACTGTGGTAATTCCCATTTTGATGATGAAGTAAATGAGGTTTATTCAGAGAGGTTGTGATCTACCAAATGTGGAACATGGTGTGGGGAATTTTAACTTGGGTTACCACATTCAGAGATCATGTTCTTAATCAGTGAGGGTTTATTATTTCAGCAGGACAGGCCAGGTTACATTGAAGCAGCAAGGACTCCCACATTACAATGGGCTGATATGGCAGGAGTTTATTCCTCACGCGTGCTACAAGTCCAGCCCAGGATGGCAGAGGGACATTGCTCCTTATATTCACCCAGGGACCTAGGTTTAGAGAGGCACCTTCCTAACAAACACTTCCATGACCACTGTGGCAGGGAAATATGTGACACAGCACACTGGCTTTTAAAGCTTTGCCAGAGGTAACACACCACTTCCACTCACAGGACATTGGACTAAGCAGGTCCCAAGGCCAGACAGATCCTCAGAAAGGTGTGGGGAGGTGCAATTATAGCATGTGATCAGGAGGTAAGCTGGGGACTCGTGAACAGCTCTAATGTTATTTTAGAGGAAACTTTTGAGGATCGAATTAATTAATCCATGTAAATTGCTAAGCACTGGGCCTGGAACATAGTAAAAGCTCCTTAGATGTTAGGTATTAATTCTCATTACTTATGAATTGCCTGTAGTAACTCTCCCATATAAATAAACACCTTCCACCTGATTCTCTTACTCTGGGTATCGCTTTCCCAATTATTTATTTTACAAACACTGCCTGATCCATTTTGTTCTCCAAATCTCTCTCTTATATGTCATCTCCCATTGATTCCCCATTATTTTATGGGGTAAAGTTCAGACACCAGGCGTATATTAGAGGGCACTCCATAAACCAGTTCCGACCTACGTTGGTACTTTTTCTCCCACTGCCCTCTAATACCGTGGCTCTGCTCCAGCTCGGCCTATTCATAGTTCCCAAAATTAGTTTTGCACACCCTACCCCATGCCTTAATAGACACCATTCCTTATTTATGATCTCCCCTCCCCAAATGCTTCTTCCCTGTCTGAACTCCTATGTTCTTCCTCATGCACTTCACCACTTCCTCCAAAAGCCTCCTCCTCCACCACAGCCTGCAATGATTCATTCAGGGCTGAACACCCTCAGTATTCAGCAACTGAGCCACTCATCTGGCACTGAACTCAGACTGCTTTGAACACTTTTTTTTCTTTTATCTTTTTATGCTCTTGTTGTTGCGATTGTGGGAAGAACACAGAGTACGGCAGCAGACCCGTGTTGATCTGATTTTCAGGCCTGTCGTTTACTGGCCTCAAGACCCTGCGCAGGTTCCCTCAAGATCCCTGAGCCTTTGCTTTTTTCCTGTGACATGAAAGTGATTCCACCTATCACATAAGGATGTTATGAGGATAGAAGTAAAATAAGGCATAGTGTCAGGCATATAGAGATGACTGTCCTCATAATAGCTGATTTCCTAGTACCTGGAACAGTACCTGGAACCTACCAGGCAATTCAATGACTAGTTGTTGGATGAATGAATGAATGAATGAATGAATAATTGTTAGTCACCAGCAACTCTTACCAAACATGCTAGTTTCCTCCAAAATCTAATTTCTCAAAGATGAGGAGCTTTGAAAAGTAAATGCTCTTTAAAACAGAAGTCTTAGGCCCAGCCAGCATTGCTCAGTGGTTTAGCATCAACTTATGAACCAGGAAGTCATGGTTCAATTCCCAGTCAGGGCATATGCCCAGGATGCTGGCTCGATCCCCATTGTGGGGCATGCCGGAAGCAGCCGATCAATGATTCTCTCTGATCATTGATGTTTCTATCTCTCTCTCCCTCTCCCTTCCTTTTGGCAATTAATAAAATTATTTTTTCTAAATATTAGAAAAAAACACACAGAAGTCTTGGGCAATAGTTCTCAAACTTAAGTAGAAGAAGCAAGGAAGGTTATAAAAAATATTGATTGTTGGAATCTAGATTTGCTGAATCATAGTTCCTGACATAGGGTTTAAAAATCCTCATTATAAGCTTCATAAATGATAATAATGCTAGGGTCCACAGTATATGCTTTGAGGAACTGTGCTGGGAGGACCCCTCCCTACAGGGTACAGTTTCTTCCAGGCAGGTCTCTGCAAGGCAACCAATCTATAAGGAATGGTCCTTTCGGACCAGCCTGCTTGCATAGCTCATTCATTTAATTTGAGAGTAGAGTTCTCCTAAAAATAAATTCATTCTAATTGGGGCAAACTGTCCACTTAATTGACCCGGTGTATGCTTTTCTAAATGGTACTCGGTTTGAAGTGAAGATGGTGATGATTCTTTAGAGGGCTTCTCTGACAATACTTGATTCTATCTGTGTACCCAGTGCCAGATCTGTGCATCGGCGGCCAACAACCTGTGTTGATGATTAAAATATATAGTTTCCCAATTGTAACTCCGGTGGACCTGTGAGAGTAACATCCTATGGCTCTCTGGAGGAAAGTATTGTCCTCAGAGTCAAAGGTCACCCATTAACCCACCTGGTAGTTGACAGATGTCCGGGGAAATATTTGCTATCTTTTGGCAGAGCTCTTCTTGGATAAATAGTGAACAGACACATTCGGTTTTAGCGATGTCAGTTAAGGATCTCGCAAGGATTCCACTATTTACTTAACTGAGGTACAGCCCATGGGACAAATTGAATTCCAGAGCTTAGCAGTTTATTGGAAGTGTATACAATGCTTTCTTACAGAGAAATGCCAACTCACCCAATTGCCAAAATGATTTACCTTTTCCTTCTCTCTTTTCAGTCTAATGCAGTGGTTCTCAACTGGGGGCAATTTTGCCTCCTTCCCTTCCCCAGGAGACATGTGGCAATGTCTGAAGAAATTTTTTATTGTCCCAACTTGAGAGGGACTACTGGCATCTAGGTAGGAGCAATGGATGCTGCTAAACATCCTCTAATGTACAGGACAACCCTCTACAACAAAGAATTAACTGGTCCAAAATGTCAATAGCAGCTGAGGCTGTCCTTTTCATTGGCCCAGTGCTGGGCACTGGCCCCATCTGATATTTCATTGTGTGGAATTTAGATGGGCTACTCAATGTGTTCCTTGTCCAGAATCAACTGCAACTGATTTCCCTCCATGAGAAGGCAAGGCTTGGGGGATATAGGTAATTCCTACTTCTCCTTTCTTCAAACCAGAAACAGGTTTTCTATGATAATGTGGAAAGCTGTCAATGACATTTATAAATCAAGAATTAGTGGTTGTTCCTGTAGCTGGAACCCAAACCACAACTTTCTCTCCTGGCCAGCAGTAGGAGCCAGGCTTGCATCTCTCAGATACTACCCTTCTCACCCTCCAAACACACACACACCTTTCCTGATCTGGTTGGAACATATTCAGCTCAGTACATTGAAGGGTCTCTTTAGGTACATAACTGGCACTTTGACGGATGAAACTTTGTTAGCTGTGATCATGGTGTAGAATGGCCAGGATGGAAGCCAACTTTCCTATTAGCTACTTAGCAAGAGTCACTCAACACTACTAAACAAAGCCAGTCCTGTGAAAATTAAAGAGAGAGACTTCCGTGTGCTAAAAAGGTCACTGGGTTTAATCCAACAGGCCTTGGTTTGAGCCTTGACTCCTAACCTGGTCAGTGGGTCTCTGTTTCTTTATTTCTACCATGGAGATAAGCATTCCTGCCTGTGATGGAGACAATCAATGAGATGGCTGATAAATTGTTCTGTAAATTGTACTGCAGTCACTCCCCCAAAGTGGATTTTAGGATTAGGAAAACTTTTACGTTGGTCCCAGCCTGTGGAACCACGCTTGGAAATCACTGCATTATACAGGTAATTTGGAGATATATTTTTGTGACTGCAGCAAATCAGAAAGCTGAAACCAGCATAGAGAAGCAAAATGCATATTTTATGGGACTCCTTTATTCTGTGATTATGTGCTTTTTCTTTTCTGCTGTTCAAGTGCCTTTTCTATTATGAAATATGATGATGGTAGATCACAGGATGTTCTGTTTTGTTTTAAAACACCCTTACATAAAAATACCAAAAATTAACATCCTACATCAGTCCCTGACGTGTCTTTAAATTTTTTCTGATCTATGGAGCCCAATGCAAGGGAACTCTGCAAAGTCGGCTCAGCAGGAACGTGGCTGTAATGTGTGCACAGAACCTGTGCAGGGAAGTACTATTTGACCTCATCACATCAATGTGTTTGGCATGTTGAAAGGAACTTGCCGATGCTTTCTGAATGCATACACAATCTTATTTGCCTAGGACTACACTGAATTCAGAGAGGGTGTATGGGTGCACAGTGCAGATCAGCTGCTTTGAACTCAGGCATAGATGACATTCCCTTATCAGCTTTGTGGCCCTTCACTGCACTTGAAGAACCTTTGTTTCCTCATCTGCAGAAAGGCAAGATATACTACTTCATGGGGTTGTTGGAGTGATTAGTGAATCAGTGTAGGGAAGATTCTAGAAGAGAGACTACTACTGGTGGGGACTTGAGGTTGTTCCTTTTCTTCCTTTACATCATGTCCTGTACCCCCGGGTATAAAAATGGTGAATGTGTGGCATGGAGGTGCTTCCAACTTTAAACCAGTGCCTTCTTGCTTCCCTGCCTCTACAACCCCACTGTCCTAACCCTCGCTTCTGGAGTACAGGCTCAGAGCTGCTCAAACTTGTGTGCATCAGAACCCCCTGGAGAACTTGCTAAACACACAGCTTTGCTGGCCTCACTTTAGAATTTCTGGTTTAGTAATTCTGGGGTGGGGACAAGAATCTGCATTTCTAACAACTTCCAAATGCTGCTCCTGCTGCTGCTGCTGCTGCTGCTAATGCTACTGGTCCAGCCACCACGTTGGGGGAACCACTGGCTAAATGTTTCCTTCTCTTTCAGCAGTAGTTAACTCCTGTGTTTCCTAACTGATGGCTGCCATTTTTCTGGCCATTTTCCAAACCTGGCCCTCACCCACTATTTCCTATCATAGCAAAGACACCACCTCTATCCAGGAAATAAGACACCCCCCCCCCCACAACATGCCGCCTTCTCCCTCCCCCCACAGCCCATCCATCTGCAGGTCTTGCCTCATGTGCCCCTGGCCCAGACTCCCAATCAGCTGACATTCATCTCCCTGTTTCCATTTAATGGCTACACAACCTTGGGTAGGTTGGTCCTCAGAGTCGACGTGCAAAGAATGAGTAAGTTTTCAGCACCTCAAGAACTTCATTAGCAGTGTCCTGACTGGACCAATGGAGTGTGGTCTGCTGTCTGCCAACAGAAACATTCACAGCAGCTTTTCTCATTAGGGTCATGTTTGCCTGTTTTGTGTTAATGAGAATAATTGTTTGTTTCCACTGAGTCCTCTTTTTGCCAGTCATTCCTGCTTCACAATAAGAAGCATCTGTTCTTGCAGTCCAGGGGGTGAATGACTGTCTGGTATCATCTGACAGGGCTGTCCCTTTGGGGGACATCTTTCCAGAACACTGGTTCTCTTAGAGGTCCCAGGAGAGCAGAACTTAAACTAACAAGTGATTTTCTTCCCTGGAACAGCTATCAGTGGACCTCGCACTCCTGGGCTTCTCCCTGCAGGACTGAGGTTCAGATATCTGGTCCAGGACTCACCTTAACCTCGGAGGCCAGACCTCTAGGCTGGGTGAGGAATGGGGAGAGTGTCAACTCATACCTCAGCCTAGTTGCTCAGGCTTGCTTTAAGTACCTTCTCAAGAAGAGAGTTGGAACTTAAAACATTAACAGCCTCAGGGAAGTACTATTTGACCTCATCACATCAATATGTCACTATGAGCATCAGAAACTTCAGAACCTGCTTTTCAACACAGATGAGGAAGAACACACAAGAATACGCTGACCCTAAAAGTCAGGGCAGCACACTCTAGGAGAGGAGAAATGTGCAGGCCAGCGCACTGAGTGACACCCACCAGCTCTGAGGGAGTATTTGTAACTTCAGCGTAGCCTGGGGCAACATCCTGAGGCTTTGAGCTGAGCATTCAAAGTCCCCAACCTTCTGCTTTGCTTGGAGGTGATATTTGTGTGAAAGGAGCAGCCTTCTGGAAGTCACATTGCGATGAGCACCATTCAGGCCTTCTGCTGGGTTACCTTGGGCAATTCACTGCCCCTTTCTGGGCCTCAGTTTCCAGTTCTTTCACTTTTTAGACGGGATAATAAGCCCAGCTCCACCCATCCCAGGATGTTGTGAAGCTCAAATGCTGCTGCTGCCAGTGATACTAATACTAATGTCACAGCAACAGCAGCGACACTAGTGGCATAAGCACTCGTGGTTCTCTCGGCTCTGTCAACTGTCTTCTGTGTTGTTCACATCCTATAGCAGCGCTGGGAGGTGGTTACTGTCATCATACCCATCTGATAGATGAAGAAACTCAGGCACAAAGAGGTTAAATAGCTTACTTGAGGTCACACAGTGAATACTGGTAGAGTCAGGATTGAAACTCAGCCCTGTCTGACTCACCTGCACTTAACCACTAAGAGACATTGCTCTGTGATGTTTAAATAATTTTGGTGAGCTTTTAGATGAGAGATAATTTTTTTTGACCATGCCACAGCAAGGTCTAAGCTGATCGCAGTGGAGCCTAGCTCCCCATGGCCTTGGTCTCTCCCTGCATGGGCTCACCTTTTCTTTGTTTCTCCTCCCTTGCATTATGAAAATGAGAAGCAGCTGTGAGCCCTGCAGATCGCAAATGGGATTGTGAGTGTCGCTACCTCTGCTAACAACTAATTCATTACCAGGCAGAGGACAGTTTCCGCTGTGCTGTTACAGGCTATTTGGCTGCTAGGTGCCACATGGAATCAAAAACAATTTGCTCAGCGGTCGGGTTTGGGTGGTGTTTGCATTCAGACAGAGACGCTCTGTTTCCCTGTGCCTCCAAGAGGCACCCTCTCTGATGCAGAGCCATTCTCCTGGGCAGAAAATGCTCTGTGCATGGGAGATGGAGACTGGAGGATATGTTTGGGCTTGGAAGGCACTCAGTCTAGCCTCACATACCTTTGAATAATGATTCAGCAAATGCAGATTGAGCACCACAATGTGCCAGGTACTGCGCCAGGGTGCAATGGTGGTAAGACAGACAGAATCCCTGCTCTTATTTGGATTGGGAAAATGCACACAGGACAACAGGTAAATAATGGAGATAATTTCGGGTTATAATAAAGGACAGAGAGAAAATAAAACTGGGCAGGGATGGATCCTTTAGTTAAGATGTTCAGGGTGGACCTGGAGGAAGATGGGGTATTTGAGCTGGGATGCACACAGTAAGCAAGAATCAGTTCTGGGATAATATTGGGGAAGAACATTCTAGACAAAGGGAATTTCAATGTTCTTAGGTGGGTCCAGGTTGGGAAGGTTCAAGAAACAGAAGTGAGGCCCAAATTGTTGGGTAATCAGGGGACAAATCACATAGGGACTCAGACCATGGTCTTGTCTGGGCCCCTCCCCTTTGAGAAATCCTCAGAGGCCCAGCCAACCAAGTCAGGGCTGCTCTCTGTATATTCATGATGTCTCTAGAGTCTGACTTGGACCCTCTCCAAAATCAGGACCATGTCTTACTCTTTCTGCATCTCCCTAACCAAACCTTACACAGTTCTGGACACATAGCAGAGTCCAGGATAGCCTGATGACTTTCAGGGGTAGCTAAGAAGGATGCTGCAGACCACAGAGACATGTTTCACTTATATTCAAGGAAGAAATATAGGGACACCCTACATGGTGGGGAAAATGACTGAAAGTATATTTTTCCACCAGCAAAATCATTCCCAAAAGATTTTGTTGTGGTTCCCTGCCCTGGCCCCTTCTCTTCACTTTATTTGAGCAATATGTTAGGTGCCGAAAGCAAAGGTTAAACCATTACAATGAAGAAGTAAAAATAAAAATTCACCAGCCTAGAAACCTGATGTTTTCATCACCTTCCTTCACATTATAAATGAGGCCATGGCTTTCTGGAAGCTGAGACACAAGTTTCTTGAGGAGAGGTGAAGAGATTTAAGAGTGGAAAATGGACTTTTGACATGAAAATGAATGTATCCAGAATTTAGTTTATGCAAAGCTCCCAATATCCCTCCAGGCCTATCCAAGTTGCATCGCTTCCTTGTAGCTTTCTTTCCAAGACTCTCTCTTGCCCATCCCCCAAACCCTCCATAGCCTCCTCCATCCTAGATGATCTATTTTGGTTGAAATGGCCAGCCTGAGCGCTTATGCTGGACTACTGTGGTGCTTCTTTTGAGCATCCCAGTGATTTAAAAAGATTAAATGGGAATGTCCTTCAAAAAATGCAGGGCTTCTCAGCCCAGTGTTTTCAGCATGACACTTGCCTGGCCCCTCTGTTTTGCCTTGCAACCCCTTTTGAAGGTCATAGAACTCTATAGCTGTGAGGAATCCATGACATCATCTCAGACAACATTCTATGAAATCTTTCCAAAAGGAACACTGGATACTGGGGCTTGTGTCATTAGATAGAGATTGAAAAAAATGTTGTGAAAATCAGTGTCACAATGTTTAAAATATTTAGAATGTCACTAACAACCATTATTAATGTTTTCTAAACCCTTACAAGAGTTTTCCAGATCCCAGGCTGAGTGTTCTTAATAATTGTCCGGCTTAGTCCTTACCATACTGGGGACTTTTTCTTCCTCATTAGCTAGATGAGGTTAAGGAGGCTGCTTAAGGTCACAAGGCTTAGTAAGTATGTAGAGTTAATATCTGACTGTAGGCACTGACTCTACAGTCAACTTCCAGAATAAGAAACACCAGGTCAAGGGTTTCAAATCCAAATGCTTATAGGGGCTGGACTGATAATGTGACTGGGTGAACCCAGAAGGTGTCATAAAAACAAGAGTAATGATAAATGATGGACATGCAAGACAGCTTCAATGTTGGGGAAACTGATAGGGTTCCATGGGGACCGTGGGAACTGAAGAACATATATCCCAACTAAATGGGGGTGCTCACTATTGGCCCCCAGCCTCCTGTGGCCATGTATGAATGCCTAACCTTCTGATGTTTCAAGGGAAATTGAAAACCTAAATTTTTATTTTAAAATATTTAACTGTTTAATATTGGTAAGTGCTTCAAATCTTTTGAAACATTTTGCCAGCTGAATCAACTACACTCAACTACATGTCACTTTTGATTTTATCCAACCCCTACATCTTTAATCTGGGCAAACGAAGGGCCAGAGAAGGAAAATAACTTGGTGGCGATCATGCAACAAATCAGTGGCAGAGTTGAGCCTAGAGCCCAGGGCACTTTCATCTCAAAGTGCTACTCACTGTTTCCAAATGATGTATGAACTGCCTTCACTCTGACCTCCAGCTGTGCCTGCATCTCTCTGATGCAGGAAATTTTAAATTCAGTTCCTTCTAAGCCCTCTCATGTTTTTCCAGGTGTTAAGTGGGGAGTTGTCCTTCATTGAGGGTGAATATGAAGTTGTAAGATGAGGCATTGGCAGGGGAGGTCAATGAAGGCTTTCTTTCCTACTGCTTTGTCTTGGCAGCCAGACCAAGAGTCCTTACCCATGTTCTCTGAAAACAGATGACTGGTGTTCTCTTGCTGTCCATGAGGTTGGACAAACAGAATGTTCCTCTTGCCTTTTTTGCTCATAGAGACCAGTTTGCAGCCATTTGTAGTGAGAGCACTGGCAGGAGATGCCCAGCTAAAGCCTCCCTTTCCTATCAGTTTGTCTTGGATTCTAGCCAAGGGGTTTTCAGAGTCACAAGAAGAATGCCCAGCCTAGATGGAGCTAAAAAGACAACAGTCACTCCATAAAACAGCAATTCTAGAGAGTATTTGAGTGCCAGTCATGGCCCAGGTTCTTTATGTTCTTTATCTCTAAACTAGTGGCCCGGTGCAGGAATTCGTGCCCATTGAAAGGAAATTAATTAGAATATTAATTAATTAGAATATTTTAATACCACTTATATAATTACTTTCCCATCATCTTTTTCTACCAGATAGTAAGCTCAGTTAAGTTCAAACATGTCTATCTCCTTCACAACTGTATTTCCAGCATTAGAACCACAAGGTGTAGAGACATGAGATGCTCAGTGATTATTTATTGAAATAAGAGAGACTGCATGTGGTAAGTAAAGCCCTCTGACTCCAGCATTAATACGGGGAAGGGAATAGAGCCCTTATGGGGATAAAAAGTCCAGTGGCCAAACTCTTGCTTTCCTGGCCCAAAGATAAGACAGAGTATCTTAAATGTTCCTATAGTTATCTTTAGCATAGATTGGACAGAACACCTGACATGTTGACGTAATGTAGAATTGACTCACCTGGATGTGCAATGAAAATAGAGAGATGCTGATGGAAGAAATATGTTCCTTTTGCCTCATGGAAGATTCTGCTCAAAGAGCCAGGCAGAATTAACGAGATTACTAGAAACAGTGATCAGAGAGACAGGAGAGTATGAATCAGAAATACAGCCAAGAGGGTAGTGATGGTCAATTAATTTTTATGAGTACTTATTGAACACCTACTATTTAGTGAGATGTTATGTTTTGCTTCATGTTGTTGATATAAAGCTAGTGATAGTAATTAATAACTAATGTTCAGAGAGGTTAAGCAACTTGTGCAAAACAACGTGCTAACCAGTAGGTATGAAATTTGAATCCAGGTTGGTCTAAAAATTGAAGTATTTTCTTTTAGCCTTGGAGACATTTTGCTTTATGTCAGTCACACACACACACACACACACACACACACAAAACATAATCTGGGGCTTTGAGACACTTATATACTGGTGAATATTGTACCTAATCCATTGTTAATTCAAGATGTCTGCACTTTTCCTTGGTCCTACTGGTGACAATGAGACTCTAAGACAGCTGCTTAAGTGGCAGAAGTAGACAGTTTATAACTTGAAGCTGAGACAGCATTTGGTGGTGAAAATAATTTTAAAACTGAGGGTCCAAAGAGCTAAATTCAAGCCCAAGGCCTAGTTCTCAGTTTTGAAACATGCTGTACCAGGTTCACTGCTTCTCCCCTGGCCTGGGTTCCCCATTTGTAAAATGAGGGCCATTCTGTGTTCCTAAGAACTGATGCACTCAGTGGAAATGAAACTTTTGAGGCTTTGCTCCATATCTCTAGAAGCTAACCAGTTTCTCATTGTCTGAATATTTTCCTAAGGGGTTCTATTGACAGCCAGGAGATTTCCTTCAAAGGTAATACACCCAGAGCTGTTAAACCTTTGCTTAGGGTTAGGACTTTAGCCAGGGAGGAACAAGAATCCTTCACTTTTCTTCTGGTTTCCTGTCCAGTGCCCCACAGCCCAGCCATCTGCCTGCCTGCAGTAGGGAGCCAAGGAGCTCCGTGAATTTCTAGAATGTTGACCGCTTTTGACTTTGATTTCTGAGTGCTCAGGTGGCAGGATGACAGTGTGACAGGTCCTCTTCCACCCATCCCATTCAGCAAGCGTTATCTTAACACCCCAGCCCAAAGAGCTACAATCACCCATCTATTTGCCCATGAGACAGATGATTAATGAACTTGTAACCACCCGTTCCACCTTCTATTGTAGCAACTTACAGAGGGCTTTTCCACTCTTCATCCTACTAACTCTCACTGTAGTTATTACTGTGTCCATTTACTAGTACAAGTCAAGTAGCTGAAGTCTGCAAAGCAGATAGTCTTTCCATGGCCACTGGTTGATCACTAACCTCTGATTCTTTGACCCATTTTCTGCTGATGTCACTAGCTTACCATTTCTCTTCTTAGCCCATTTGTAATTTGTTGAGTGATTTAGCCTTGAGACAGTCCTAGACTAAATTGTTTGGCAATGTTCTCATTTGACATAATCCCTGGTTATTTACTGACTCCCATATAAATGTAGCTAAGGCCCTACTCTTAGAAAGTTTCAATCTAGCTGGGCATATAATTCATAAACATGTGAATGGTTGCAAGTTTTCATTCATTTATTTAAAAAATGTTCATCACCCACAATGTACTGAGGACTGTTCTAGAAATTAGCAGTAGAGAAGTCATTAAGGCTTCTCCCCTGCTCCCCTGAAGCTCACAGTCTCTTGGGGGTGGGTGGAAAGAAAAATTAATTGTGGATACACCCATTAATAAGAAAACTCAGATAGTGATTAAGTTCTGGGGAAAAATTGTTAAAAGAATGGGATAAAGTGCGGTAGATAAATTAGTTATTTAGGAAGGATGGTCAGGCAGCAAGGCAGTGACATGTGAGTTGAGAGCTCTATGAAGAAACTGTCAATCCTGCCAAGATTTAGAGGCAGAGGGTAGCAAGAGCATGGCTTTGAGGCAGGAACAGACAAGGGGCATTTTGAGAAGAGCAAGAATGACCTTGGGGCTGAAACAGAGCCAAATGAAGGGGAGAGTGGCAGGTGATATCTGAACTATGAGCTTATGAGAATTAAGAGGAGAGGGAGACTGTGGTAAGCTGAAACAGTCAGGGAAAGTTTTCAGTTTTTTCAAGAAAAAATAAAACCTGGCTAGAAGCATGTGGGGCATTCCAAATGGGGGTTATGGAGGTTGGCATGGAGGCCAGAATTAATATAATGTGCACATTTCTATGTGTGTACACATGTGCTTATGCATGCGTGTTGGGGAGGGGTGGCTGGGAACCAGGAGAAAAGGCAAAGTTTAATAGAAGAGAATAGCTCACTATGCAATTGTGTTAGAAAAATTAAAATATTGAAGGTAGTGCCTATTAAGGACCAGATGCAGTTTCACTCAGAACCAAAGTGAGATTCCAGGTTTCCCCTGAGGTATCTCTAAAGTCCTGGGATCCTTTATCCCATTACTTATACCCCAGAAGAGACAGCCTCACTAGGAAACGTTGGGTTGTGAAGGGTCAGAGCTGAAAAGGCCCTTCTAGCTGATCAAATGCCACCTCCCACCCCTCCCCAGCCTTGTATTTAATACAGATGAACAAACAGAGAACCAGATAATGGAAAATACTGGTCCACACAGGTAATGGTAGAGTTGGGGATCTGACCTAGATGCTCCTTCCTAATTCTTTACCAGAAATCACTAGGTAATGCATCCTGTGGGTGCCTCCTGTGAAGTGGGGTGAGCGAGTGGGGAGGATCTGCCCATTTTCTTTCTGGTCCATTTCTCCTGGCAGGTGTGTACTACAGGCTTGAAGGTCTTCCCTCAGATGGTGCTGGGAGAACTGGGGGAGCTGCTTCTGAACACAGAGTACTGCTTTACACATGCTGGACCCACAGCTTCTCTGTTAGCTCAGAACATAATCAGAGGGGCTGCCTCCAAAACAAGAAAAAAATGCCAGGCTCCAAATGGAAATCTGATGGTAGAAAATATTTCCTCCCCTCCCCTCACCCTCAACAACCTCCTCTGCGAAGCCTGCTGTCCATCTCATTGACCTGTTTTCTTCATGATTCTCACAGTCATGGAGGTTACTTAGTCCACATCTGTTTTCACTATAGGAAATGAAAGTTCATTTGGAGAGTGAGTAGATGGTGTGTGATGTGATTGAAAAGACACACATTATCAAAGCTTCCTAGTTTCTAAGATTTCCTCTGGCAATTACATTTCCCTGTCCTCCAGGCTACAATTCCTATTATAACCCCTCCATTTGGTTGAAGGGATTGGTACTTTTAACCAAAAATAATTAATATAAGAATTACTTACTGGCCATATATACATGGGTGTGAAAAAATTGTTATTTGCTGTTCATCTGAGAAATTACACAAAAGCAGATTTTGAGCAGAAATATAGTTAGAGGTTATCATGGATGCCAGGAAAGGCACTTTCATAAAGGTGAGATGGGGCCCAAAAAGAAAAGAAGAGATACTTACACACAGTCTCCACCTGCTCACAAATGAATACTGCTCTATTTGACTCATAGTACGAAGGCCATAGAAAAGATGGCAGGAGCAATTTGATAGACCTTTTTTTTTCTTAGGCAGTGTCTTAAAAATTGCATGTGAATACACTCCTCTTTCTGTTCTTCATTTTCCAATATTATATAATTTCCAGGCCTTTCTACTCGTGTTGGTTACTCACATGACTTCCAAAGACATTTGAGTTTGTGAATCCTCCCATTACACATACTACATTTGTCTTTAGACAAATATTGAAGACCTACTGTATGTTGGGCACTGTGGATATAAATAGGATTGGCCAAACATTTCGTTCATTCATTCATTCATTCATTCAGCCAATGTCCATTGGGTGCCTGCCATTTGCTAAGTCCTGGGGATACAATTCAGGTCCCTGTTGGGAAGACAGACATTAAATCACAATAAGGCATAATCAGTGTGAGGGCTGGAGAAGTTTAGAGCTCTAAGGGAAAGAATAGATAGAAAAAGGCAGTGGCATCTACTGTACCTTGAGGAGCTTAAATACTGACTCAAATAAGAAGTACGACGTGACATGAGGAAGTCAGAACACTACTAATCAATGCTCAAAGAGCACGATGCTCATCAGTTTGGAAGTGGGGGTTGGGGGGCAGTTATCAAGGAAGTCTATCTTGGAAAGAAAGCACCTGAGATGATCCCTGAAGGATGGTTGGATTTCTACTCCTGGAAATAGTGATGGGAAAGGCTATTCTGCTTGTGCAAAGACAAAGAAGCAGGAAGGCAGAAGCTACATGGCTAAAAGGTTGCAATAATCGCAACAACTATCATATGAATGCTAGGTACTCTGCTAAACATGTCTCATGCATAATCTCACTTAGTACTCACAAGAGTCCTCTCAGATCCATGCTATTATAAAGCCTATTCGGAAATGGAAGCTCTCTGGAGTTCAGAATAGAAAAACTTGCCCAAGATTACCTATCTAAAATAATGCAGAACTAGGAATGGAACCAAGGTCTGCCAAATTCCAGAGTGTGGGGACTGATCAAGGAGACCCACCAGCACCAGGCCAACCAACATGTTCCTACACTTGGTTTGTGACACAGAGTCTTCCAAAGTGAAGGTTTGAGGACTACCCTGATACTTGCCTTGGAAAAGTTGCCTAACCTTATTCTGTTTTAAAGAGAGTCCAGAGAAGAGAGTCATTCCTTCTTTTTTTCTCCGTGCCTCTTCTTCTAGTTTTTTCTCCAAAGTTTAAGGTCCAAAGGGTGTAATTAGCAGGCCGGCCTGTCTTGGAGAACAGCGAGGTTGCTTGACTTCAGTATTTGATGCCAAGTGAAGGTTTAGCTGAAAGGCTGGCTGATCAATGGCCCTCTGGGGAGAAGGAGCTGTGAACTAGCCTGGATCTATTCGCAGATACTAGGGAGAAGAAAAGTGCTTAGAAATTCAAGCTGAAATAAGTGACTGGGGAAAGTAAAATGGCAAAATAAAGTAGTAAACGCTTCAGTAAACCTTAATGATAGCAACTTGAAAAATCCTGCATGTTCAGTTTCATTTAATAAACTCCTTCAGTAATGGGATGAATAAATACTTCCAGCCTGGAAATGTAACTGGTAAATATGCAGATGGTAATGTGTTGGCAAATAGTAGTGTGTGGTTACTCGCTCATGGAAAGACAGTGTCAGGTTGTGGAGTAAGCACTTGACTGATATCAAAAAGTCTTGGTGTGAGCCTCAGGATCATCACCACCAGCTGTATGACACTGGTAAGCCACGTCCTCTCTGGGGCATCTATGGAACAGTATTATAACTCCCCACTCTAATGCACCAGCCAGTCTTAAACAAGGAGTCATATAAATGCCTGCCCTCTATTGGATACATAGCAATGTTTTTACGAGAAGGGGCATATTTGAAAAAGCTTTTTCAACATTATAACATGCTTTCACAATTAGAACATGATCACACTTATGGTGTTTTATTTTAATACTTAAAATGATATTTCAAGAAGTCTTTTTGGCTAAGCAGATGGTAGATTCTATATGAACCAAGAAATTTCTCCATTGGGTCCATATGTCCTCTTAATGGGAGAGATATAAATCTCCATGGGATGGAAGGTGGCACATGGATTTTACATTCTAAAGAGGCAGAGGCCATTCTCAATGGGTAGTTAGGATCTGGTGAGGGAGTGAAAATGATCTATAAATCTAGAATGTTGGGCATATATACTGAATAATGCTACTATCTACCACTATTGTTTATTTAATTGCTCATCTAAGAATTGGGATAGTCTTTTAGCCCACTGGAGAGATGATCCAAGTTTACATCCTAAGCCTTCCTACTACCCACAGCCCCACAAGAATTAGCCTCCCTCCATTGTATCCCTCATTATTTTGCCCTTTATGAGCACAATTTATATGCATGGTTGTCTCCTCCTTTAGACTGAGAGCTCCTTTGGGGAAAAGGACCTTATCATGCTCATTTGTGGATCTTCCTCCTCCCTCCTCACCTCTCCCCCAGCCCAGGCATCTAAGTGCAGAACTTGTCACACAGTAGATACCCTAGCAGAGTTTACTGAATAGATTCCCTTAATTTGCACTCTGTTTATTCAGCAATGACTGTTGGAATCCCCCAGGCTGAGCAAAAATTTCACCTAACAAGTTGAAGAAAAACCTTAACTTTTTTTTAAAGTATATTTTATTAATTTTTTTACAGAGAGCAAGGAAGAGGTATAGAGAATTAGAAACATTGATGAGAGAGAAACATCGATTAGCTGCCTCCTGCACACCCCCTACTGGTGATGTGCCTGCAACCAAGGTACATGTCCTTGACCGGAATTGAAACTGGGACCCTTCAGTCTGCAGGCTGACGCTCTATCCACTGAGCCAAACCAGTTAGGGCAGAAAAACCTTAACTTTTGTGCTCATATTCCTTTTAGAAACATTTAGCTTCATTCCATCACTCACCCACCCCAGTTAACCTCTTCACTAATTTGAGGCTGCAGAGAAAAGGAAGCAAGCTTGCTTTCTCTAACTCCTTAATATTTCCAGTGAATTCTCTCTTCTCTTTGCTATTGGCAGTACCTTCACTGAGTCAGATCACCTTTGTGGTTAAAGTGCAAGGGCCCTGAGATCAGACTGTCTGGATGTTAATACTAGTTAATAGACCTTGGATGAGTTAATTACTCTCTCCAGGCCTCAGTTTCCTCAACCACAAAAAAAATATCAATGCTACTTATTTCAGAGAGAGGTTCCATAGGCCTGATTAGTAGGGAGGGCACCCTGGCAAAATAATAGCAATGGGACATCTCAGGAACCAGGTAATCTCTAACCTTCCAATGAGACCTGCTGTCCTACTTTCACCCCATACAGCGTGTGTAAGTGGATTATAAATGGGATGAGGGAAAAGATAATGTCGGCTCCACTCTGCATGCCTGGCTCCTGACATCTAAGAGGAGCATAAACAAGTTTTGCAAAGCAAACCCCAGCTCTGGGATTCTGCAGCAGCCCAGAGACCTGCCCTGCACATCAAGACTCTGTGGAAAACTAATGATCTCTCCCCACAGGCCTGCCTAGTGAAGGGCCCATGGAGCCCCTGCATTCTTCATTCTCCATAGGCCCCGCTCTCCTTCTCCCTCCCCACCTCCACAGTCTCCCAGTCAGGCTATTGTGTGTCTCTGCTCTCGGTTTCTCATCTCCTGGGTTCCTCTCTGCACTGCTGCGGAGGCATTGTCAGTGATGTCTTTAGTGTGAAAGGTGATTCACAGAAATAAATTGCATTGTGTTTTAGGTCCATGGCAGACTGCCTCCGCAATCATGTCTGTAAGGGACTTTATAATAGCTTCAGGGCCCTGGTGTGAGAACCAGGGACTCCAGTGGCTTCAAAATAGATAAATGCTGCCACCAAATGCACATTCAGCAGGTGGAGTCCTGGGGTAGAGGTGAGAGCAGAGGTACTGGAGCTATGAACCAGAAATACGTCCAGCCTTTTTATCTGCAGGTGGATAGAAATCAAAGGATGAGAGATCGTTTTGTTGCTGTGTTACTTTGTTTCCTTAATAAACACTGGGAAACTGAGGCTCATTAACCCAGCCTCAGCTAACATCTTGGGCTCTCATCAGCCCTGTGATTTGATGAAAGAGAGAGTTCAAAATGTTGCCTGGGAAGAGAGAAGCTCAGAGGAGAGGAGAGACAGTGACAGGCAAGGACCAGCTGGGCCTGAGATATTGATTCTTTTTAATCATCACCCAATGAGATGAGGGATGGATGGCAAGAAAAGGAATGTAGATGTCAGAGGGAACTGATGGGATTGTCTCAACAATATCAGGGTGAGTATTGACAAGAAAGAAAGGAGGAAAATAGGGAGAATTATGCTTCCTTAAGCACATTATCCGGAAGAAACCACATCCCCATGGCATTTTAAAAATCTTATCCTATATAATAAAGAGGTAATATGCAAATTGACCATCACTCCAACACACAAGATAGCCACCCCCATGTGGACACAAGATGGTCGCCACAAGATGACCAGCAGGGGAGGACAATTATGGGTGATCAGGCCAGCAGGGTAGGGAAGTTGGGGGGGGGGGCACAGGCCTGCAGGGGAGGGCAGTTGAGGGCAACCAGGCCTGCAGGGGAGAGTAGTTGGGGGCAGCCAGGCCTGCAGGGGAGGGAAGTTAGGGGGGACTCAGGTCTGCAGGGGAGGGCAGTTGGGGTGACCAGACCAGAAGGTTTAAAAAATATTTTAAATGGGCATACTTTGTCATTGTGAGTCGGTTCTTTCATGCCATCCCCACTTTGGGGGATCCCACCCTCCACTCCTGGGTTCTACTACTGCCTGTTGCGGGGGACTAGGCTTGCATGGGAGGGCAGTTGGGGGGGTGACCAGGCCTGCATGGGAGGGCAGTTGGGGGAAACCAGGCCTGCAGGAGAGGGCAGTTGGGGGAGACCAGACCAGCAGGGGAGGGCAGTTGGGGTGACCAGACCAGCAGGGGAGGGCAGTTAGGGGTGACCAGGCCTGCAGGGGAGGGCAGTTGGGGGTGACCAGGCCTGCAGGGGAGCAGTTAGGCATTGACCAGGCTGGCAGGGGAGTGGTTAAAGGGTGATCAGGCTGGCAGGCAGAAGTGGTTAGGGGCAATTAGGCAGGCAGGCAGGCGAGTGGTTGGGAGCCAGCAGTCCTGGATTGTGAGAGGGATGTCCGACTGTCCGTTTAGGTCCACCAGGATCGGGCCTAAACAGGCAGTTGGACATCCCTCAAGGGGTCCCAGAATTGAGAGGGTACAGGCTGGGCTGAGGGACATACCCCCATGCATGAATTTCGTGCACCAGGCCTCTAGTTGATATATATAATTTACATACCATAAAGTTCACTAATTTAAAGTGAATATCCCATGACATTTGAAGGTGATAAATTGTGACTATAACAACAAGATGTATAGGAGGCAATATAAAGCAAAGACCATGAGATGAGTAGAGAAGGTTGTCAAAGGAATGTGTTTTTGTTTCCTGTGTCTGCTCTCCCAGCAACTACTAGTTCAGTCCTCACCCCACCCTCCACCCTCTTCTCGTCTGAACTTGCCACATGATCACCCCAGGATGAATACTGCCTGTACCCCATAATGGCCTCTAGTTTCTGACCAGTTAGTTATCTTCTCATGAGGTTTGCTTGAATCATTGTTTCCTAAGCTTCAGTTCTTCTGCCTTCATGTCACTATTTTATCTGTGTGTTTGCTTTCTTCTTTAAATAAAATTACATTTTAATCAAATTATTTTATTTTAAAATGAAACGTAACCACTGCAAATTAAAAAAGCCAGTATTGCCTACCTGTAATAGATGGAAGCTATAAAAATGAACAGATAAAGCAATATCACATTCTAACCAGTGCCTATAGAGAGTTCTGAGCCTGACTCTTACTCTCTTTTTGTTTTAAATGAAAAGGAAGTGGTGTAGTGTGAAGACTAATCATTGTTAGAGAAGTCTTCAAGATAGCACACAAAAAAAGATTTTCTTTTTTACTTAATCGAAGGTTTAAAAAATATTTTAAATGGGCATACTTTGTCATTGTGAGTCGGTTCTTTCATGCCATCCCCACTTTGGGGGATCCCACCCTCCACTCCTGGGTTCTACTACTGCCTGTAAAATTAAATTGCTGTATGACCATTTCACCCTCCCCAGCCTCAGTTTGCACATCGGGAAAATGAGTTTGATAAATTGAGGTAGAAAATATCTTTAAACCTAAATGTCTCAAATGTTGCAGATAGGGGTTTACAGAGAACATGCAGTGGAGTGAATTAGCAATCATAGAGCTCAGTCTTTGCCATTTGCTAGTCATGAGGCCTCAGCTACTTTCATTTCATTTTGCAAGATTTGTCGCATGACATTTTCTCTACAAAGCCTTCCTTAACCAACCCTTCCCCTAGTCCAGTCAGGTGGCCCTCCTGTGTGCTTACATAGCACCTATTTTTTCAGTCATCACACTATAACATAATAGTTATATAAATATCTTCTTCTCTCACTAAATCATGTGAGTTTGGACTGGTCTTGCTGGATTATATGATTAAGGATATTATAATCAAGCAGACATGGTTGCAATTCATAGTTCTGCTCTCTTCTATGTGAAATAATACTCATTTCATGGGGTTGCTGTAAGAATTAGGAATATATATAGCTCATAGCTAATAAATCCATTGGTCATAGCTAATAAGTCCATTGCCTTTTATTTTCATCTTTATTCTATAGCCACAATGCCTTACACAGTGCCTGGCACACACTGGAAGAGGAGATGGTGGTAGTCATGGTGATGTCATGGTGGTGATGGTGGTGGGGGTAGTGGTGATAATGATGTGATGGTGTGGTAGTGGAGATAGTGATGATGATGCTGGTGATGAATAACATGGTGGTGGTGATGGTAGCAATGTGGTGATGGTGATAGTGACATTGTAATGGTGGCAATGATAGTATTATAATGGTGATGATGGTGATGTGGTGGTGGTGCTTGTGCTGGTGGTGATACTGTGATGGTGGTAATAGTGATTATAACACATATACATAATAAAATTAGCAGCTAGCACTTATTGAGAGCTTACTGTATTCCAGGTATTGGACTAAGTACATGCATACATCTAATTTCATCCTCTTGACATCTTCCATATACCCCTCATCTTTCACATGAATGAACTGAGGATTTAGAAGTTAAGTAATTTGCCTATGATCTTACATTTAAGAAATTAAGACAAAGTCAGAATTTGGCATAGGTCGTATGACATTACCACATACATGTAAAGCACAAAACTGTTGGTTATTTGAATGAGGAAGGGAAAAAGGAAAGAAGGGAGAGAGGAAGGGGAGATATTGATCTTTTTCCTGATCTTAAGATTCATTTTATGAAAATGGAAAGAATAATCTTTGCTTTTATGAAAGTCATATTAGATAAAGAAAGTCAAGACCAAATCAGCAGCAATAGCTCCATAATCATTCATTCATTCATTCATTCATTCATTCATTCACCAGATCCTTGTCTCTAGGCACTGGGAATACAGCCAGTAAAACAGCCTAAAGTGCCTGCCCTGACAACAACACTGTATTATAAACTCCAAAGTTGCTAAGAGACTACATTCATAATTATTCCTACCACAAAAAAGAAATGATAATTATGTGACCTAGTAGAGGTTAACTAACACTACAGTGGTAATCATATTGCAATATGTAAATGGATCAAATCAACACATCTTACCTCTTAAACTTACACAATGTTATAACCTCAATAACAATTAATTAATCAGAGTGCCTGCCCTCTAGAGCTCTTAGTCTAATGAATAATGCTATGGGAGAAAACAAAGCATAAAGGGGGCTAGAGAGTGTGTGAGCGGGAGTTGTCATTCTTTTAAATAGAGTGGTCAGGGCAGGCCTCTGATAAGGTAACAACATTTGAGCAAGGCCTTAAGGCGGTGAGTTAGGGAATGCAGGGTCTGGGAAGAGTGTTCTATATCCCACAAGTCAGCTTAAAAGTAAAAATTAGGAATATTCAGAAATAATTAGGTCACTGTGATATCAAATGCTGGGAATGAGCTAATGCAGTGGTCGGCAAACCACGGCTCGCGAGCCAAATGCGGCTCTTTGGCCCCTTGAGTGTGGCTCTTCCACAAAATACCACGTGCGTGCACCCAAGTGCAGTGCGATTGAAACTTCGTGGCCCATGCACAGAAGTCGGTTTTCGGAAAGGAGATAGACGAAACAAGTATACAAGATGAGTGGGAATGGGAGAGTTGGATGGAGTCGACCTCAGCGAACAGACCTCAATCAGATTGAGGATGTTGTTAGCAAAGGCCAGCTTAGGAGTACCCTAATTAAGTTAATAACAATGTACCTACCTATATAGTTTAAGTTTAAAAACTTTGGCTCTCAAAAGAAATTTCAATTGTTGTACTGTTGATATTTGGCTCTGTTGACTAATGAGTTTGCCGACTACTAAGCTAATGCAAGACCCCAAGGTCTGCTGCCAATGGAAGAATGGAAAGCCAAATTTAGTGTTTCCCCTGGTATCTGCCCCTAGCACTATTTCTGAAGCCTCAGTCAAGTCATGATGTCCTGGAGGAGAGAGACTGTTACCCAGAAGCACCTTTCCTCTGGCAACAGGCAGTGGGCTGGTGGAAAGTAGCTTCTACTCACCACTCATCCACTCATCCATCCCTGGGCAAGATGGCATTAGTAAGGTCATCTGTGCTCATGGCCTTCTCACTCTTCCCAGTTGGGAAAGACAAAGGCAAAGTCGGGGGCTCTTGCCACATCAAATGGAAAAAGATTAGTTGAGCCTCACACCACAGGGGTCTATAATGAGATCAGCACTGTTTATTAGCATCTATAATGTTCTAAGATGAAGCTAGCTGTGCATTATTCAGATTCCTGGACAATGCCATACTATGTGGGTTTGCAAACACAGGAGCAGATGATGAAAGAAATTATCAACTGACTATAGCGCTTAGAGGAATAGGTAAACAGTCAAGGGAAGAGATTTAATTTAGATAAACCTAAGGCAGGATCTCTGGAAGGTTCCAAGGCCAGGGTAAAGCCAAGGGTTCCGGGACGGATGTTGATGGCAATGTGGCCAGTATGATAATAAAAGCAGAGGAAATGATAACGTTAAAGGCTAGAGTTCAGGTCGACTAGGTTCTGACTCTGGGAATGGGGGGAAGCCTTTTGATATTTCTGACCTTTAGCCTCCTCTTCTGTAATGATCTATAATGTAGTTGTAAGCCCCAAATCCTTGATTCCCTAATGTTTAAGGAGGATTTCATGGTCACTAAGGAGACCTAGATCTCCCCCACTCTATCTCAGCAGACCCTGTTGGGAAAAGCAAAAGATATAGTCATGATAGAAGCCCCATGGAAGGGCATTCACGTGGGAGATGGATAAAGGGCCAGGCATCCTCACACATGTTGAACAACCTTTAAAGGTTTCAAACTGAGGAAGGATATTAGTTATGATAGTTCAGTTTAACTGGGTTTCTCCAGAGAGTGCAGAGAAAATGAAAAGGAAGATTTAAAGTAGGCAAAGGGTATGTGTAATGATGATTGTGTTAAATAAGACAAATTATAGGCTGGGTGTTTTCAGGTTTGGGGTGAAGTTTGGGTGACTTTAAGATTGTGTCATAATCTAGGAGTTAAGAATGCTTGAATTCTGCTGCAGACCATTGCCATCTATCCATTCCAGAGGAAATTTTCAAAGGAGAGCATGCCAAAGAGAGAACATCAGGCTCATCCTACTTGTTCAAGTCCTAGGTCAGTTCATCACTACAGCAGCATGGAACTAACTACATGCCAAGCTTAGTACATAAAGGTCAGCAAAGTTTTTCTGTAACAGGCAAGATGGTAAATAGGCTCTGAGGGCCATATCGTGTCTGTTCCAACTACTGAATTCTGTATTCAGAGAGTGAAGCAGTTATAGATAATACATAACTGTATGGGCACAGCTGTATTCCAAGCAAACATTATTTACAAAGACAGGCAGCCAGGTTTGGCCTACACACCATAAGTCTGCTAGCCCCTATGTAAATGCATGACGATCCCACCTACCAGCAAATGTGTCCTCATCAGTATCCTGAAATCTGTCCAATTTTATGGATAACTCCTTCCTATTGGAAAAGAGAGTGGAGATGGAATGGAATCACTTACTGAGACATATGTCACTGAAAATGCATTTTTAACATGACAAACTCCTGGCTATTGGTGTGTGAGGGTGAATTTGTAGGAGAATGTTAGATGCTTATATGGTTGATGTGTGTTAAGAGAGATTCACCGTGGTGGGGGCAGTTTTGAGTTCTTCAATGAGGAAGAGCTGAAATAGACTCTCCAGTCTAGAGGAAAGATGATTCTAGAGCAGCGGTTCTCAACCTGTGGGTCGCGACCCCTTTGGGGTCGAACAACCCTTTCACAGGGGTCGCCTAAGACCATCGGAAAACACATATATAATTACATATTGTTTTTGTGATTAATCACTATGCTTTAATTATGTTCAATTTGTAACAATGAAATTGGGGGTCACCACAACATGAGGAACTGTATTAAGGGGTCGCGGCATTAGGAAGGTTGAGAACCACTGTTCTAGAGGAAACATCGGGAACATAGAGAGAAAAGTCAAGTGGGTAGAATCACCAAGAGCTCTATTATGGCTAGATTATGCATCTGGTGCTTCATATTTCATAAATATTTTAGGAAGGGCTTTAACATACTTATCAGAAGCAATCAGGGCCCTTCTTATAGGTTCTCCATATGTGGAAGGATTCAATAATAATTATTTATAATGATAATTTATGCTTAAGATACTGTGACTGTGACTGGTAGAGCAGCAGCTATGCACTGAGGCACTGTACCGAGGCTTCACATGTAACACCTCAATAAATCTGCACCACGGTTGTGGGAAGCAGCTATGAGAAGCATTTTACAAATGAAGAAACTGAAATTCAGCCTTGATAACTCACCCAGGGAAATATAAGGGCTCTGAACTCAGATCTGACCCCACAGCCAACACTCTTAGTCACTATTTTGTCCTACTTCACAGCTGTGTTATTTCTTCATTAGTGGGTACGTTCAAGTAAGTGATGACTCAGTGCTTGGACCAGTGACCTACAAGGATCCCTTAAACCAGTGGTTCTCAACCTTCTGGCCCTTTAAATACAGTTCCTCATGTTGTGACCCCAACCATAAAATTATTTTTGTTGCTACTTCATAACTGTAATTTTGTTACGAATCGTAATGTAAATAAATTTGTTATGAATCGTAATGTAAATGTCTGATATGCAGGATGGTCTTAGGAGACCCCTCCACCAAAGGGGTCGTGACCCACAGGTTGAGAACTGCTGCCTTAAACCAAGGTTTTATTGTGGTTGAAGAGTAAGGAAGTAAATCATCAAAATCTGTCAACAGAGGTAGAGACCAGAATGTAATCTCCATAAAGTCAATGTCCTTGTCAGTTTTCACTGTGTCATCCCAAGCATTTAGTCATCTGAAAATATCTGAATCACTGAATCAGTGCATGAATACTCTGCTCAAGGCTCCATGAGTTTATGAACATGCCTCATACCTCCCTGTTTTTCACCACACAGTCTATTACCCTGGGCACAGTAAGCACTTGATGAATATTAGCTAATGATGAGCCATAATAGCTGATTCTGATGATACAAAGTGCTATGTAGTGACAGTAATCAACCATCTTTTAGCCCTCACAGCTCTCATGACAGATGCCCCTGCTCCTTATTCTTTTTGTGGAAGTTGTAGTTCAATCCTTTTCTCTCCCATGTATGGATACAGAGTGGAAAGTAAATCAGAGAGGGATAAGCTAAGAACATATGCTCTAATTTGTAAATGATACTTGGGTGAAAGTTTGATGACTACAGTACTAATGATGAGTTACTTTTCACAATTTAGAGCCATTGATGAAAATCTACTGGGACTCTTGCTTTGTTCCATGTGGCAGAGCTCAGAATTTAGGTTTAAAACTAAAAAGATGTTATCACAGCACCATTCAAAGAACAAATGGAGAAACAGAGGATGCAATGTTGGGTGGATGTCAGGCATAATGATCACTCGAGCCCCTTTAAAAGATAAACTTTGAGTTTTATGCATCCCTCAAATCTCCATTTACTGCGACATTGTCCTTTGGTAAACAAAACCCTTTGGGTTTCTTGGTTTAGTTTTGTTTTTTAACTTTTTCCAAAATATACAGTATGTTCGTGAATTTTTATTCCTGCTTGAGCAGTTTGAGACTGGTTGGTAACTATTGCAGTACCCCTGCACTAAGAGTGTAATGATTTTCAATTAAGGAAGTTAATTCTGTATCACACCACATCAGCCCATGTGTCCAGGAGAAAGAGAGAGAGAGACTGTGACAATCAGTCCAGGAGAATTAGCTCAGGACTTTCCTGTGAGCCCTGGATTATGTAGGAATGGCCTTAGGTGGGGCTCAGCAGTGTGTATTTTTAAAAAGTCTTCTTAGTTTTGAATTCTTAAAATGAGACCTATTCTTTAATCTTCATAGCAGGCTATAAGGTGAACTGAATTATCCACATTTTACTTAGAAGTAAACTGAGACCTGGAGATCCAAAGTCTCTGTGATTGAAGTCACAGCAGTAGTTAGGAGCAGATTTGGGACTAAAATCCAAGGTAGTTTCCTCCTAACACAGAAATCTCTTTACCGGGCAACTTTCTATACAACACACTAACTTCAGGACTGATGGTTTGGCTGATCGTTGGTTGGTTATGTGTATGGGCTTGTGTTGTAATGGTGATAAAACAGTATTTTTTAAAATTACATGAGTGATAGATGTTTATTGTGGGAAACTATAAAATATAGTAAGAAAACGGGGGAATCAAAGTACTATCATTGCATAACTGAGATAACCCTATTAATATGTTGGTACATATCCTTTTAGACTTTTTATACATACAAGGCTCAGTAGGTTTACCGTTATGAGTACAGGAAATACAGAGTTTATTCTTTTATTATTTATTACTCATATTATTTTCCATATGAACAACTGTAAACCTAATTTTGCAATATTGGGTTTTTATGATTTCATAAGACTGAGATCATAGTATGCAAAGTATTTTACTCTTTAATATTCACTTACTATATTATGAGCATCTTTTACGCCAATAAGTCAATATCTGCTCTTGTACTTAAATGGCTGTGTAGAACACCTTGATGTAATATATCACGATGCGTTCAACAGAATCTTATTGTCAGATGTTTAAGGTATCTCTGTGTTTTTAAAACATACTTGAGTTAACAGCCTATAACCTACCAAAGCTCAAAAGTGGGATGTTTAGGTAACAAACAGCTCTGAAGAAGTTAGAGTTAGCATTCAGTTAACCAGAAAAAAAGAGTTGGCTGTCCCTCAGCCAGTTGGATGACCGAGGCTGTACACATTGATGACCCCTGTTCCCATCACTGCTCAGTGACAGGTGTGACCAGTACTTTGATGTATGTGATCAGACTCACTGAGTTTATTTTCAGGTTTGAAATTGAGCTCCATGCGATAGTGGGACATTATTACTTGTGAGTCCTTGAGACTGCCCTGCACCTGCAAGAGCAGAAGTGAGGTCCCTGAGGTTAGCAATCACCACTGAATTTTCATCAGGAAAAGGAAAGGAAGTCATCAATTCAAACCCTGAAAAAACTAATGCCTTCCCAGAAATAGCCTCAGAACGAGATTGGAGCCTCAAAGGAAAGTCCCATAGTCTTGAAAAAGAGCAGAGTTAGAAATGGGCTTCTTGGAGGTCTAAAATCTGAAGGAAGAGTTCAAAAGAACTCAGGGCAGCAGCATCCAAAAAGTGGGTAAAACTGGCCAGATGATGGATTCTGATATCTTTGAAAAGAAAATGAGTCCAGCTTCTTCAAACAAATTTACAGGCCACCCATTTACAGAATGAAGGTGACTCTCTAAGTGATCCAGAATTCCAGAAACATTTTTTTCTTTCTACTACCAAGATGCTCAGGGGAGATGCCAGGGTAGCTGGTTAAGTGACCTGAGGTTTACATTCTAAACTCAACTTCAGTCCCTCTCTGTGTGATTAACAAAATTCTGTTCTCTGTTTAGGCTTTGGTTCTGCTGCCATGAAATAAGAAGTGTCTGTGTATGTGGCGGGGGAGGGGGAGGGGAGTGGGGGGTGGGGAGGGGAGCATTAGAGTATACTCATCAACAACTCCAGTTCTACCACTTAGCAGTTGTATAAAATTGGATCACTTTATTAACTACTTCTGAGTCTCAATTTTCTAGTCTTTAAAATAAAGATAAAAATATGTGCCTTACAAGATTGTTCTGAGTATTAAAATAAAATAAAGTATATGGAAAGTTTACTCCCTAGGACTCATGACACAGTTGATGCTCAGCAATTATAGCAGTTGGCATGTTTTATTTTCTTAGCTCCTTTCTAATTCCAAGTTATTATAATATGCAAGTTTAGGGGGATATAGAGGTGGTAAGATATGTTCATTTCCCTCAACAAGTTAACAGCCCACTGTGGGGAACAGGCTTGTAAACACAGCTGCATTGGTAGGTCAAGTGGAAACCTATATTATTGAAGCAGAGCTGATGCATCCTGAACAGGGGTGAGTGGGGGCAGGTTTCCCAGAGCAGGTAGCCATTGGGGTGGGCTTTAAAGTTGAAAAGGAATTTTTTAAGGCAGGGTAGATGTAGAAGCACTCAAATAGAAAAGTAAAGGGCACCGCTGGATGGATGAATTGTTACTAGTATTCTTTGACCTCCTTCTAATGGGCTTATATGATTGTTAAGCTAGAAAGAAAATAAGCCTATATATTTACAACTGAACCCAAATCAACTCCTGGTAGAAAATTTAAATTTTGACCTCCAGATCAAAGTAGCAAAAGCTTGGTGTCTTTGTTTTGTTATGAGCAGCCTAACCTTGACATATGGTATCACCTGTTCCTCAGCTCTAAAATAAGGATTGTAAATTCTACCTGTCCATCTCCATAGATTGTTGTGAAAATTATCTGAGGTAATATATGATCTCCCTCAGGATTATCTCCAAAGCTTATGAAAGCATAGATGATTGGACCTAACCCCACAGGTTCTGATTCAAGAATTTATATTCCTAACAAGTTCCCAAGTAATGTTGACATGGCTTGTCTGAGGACTACCCTTAGAAAACCACTGCTTCAGGGTACTATAATCTTTCTAAGTTATTCACAATTGGCTCAAGAGTAATATAAGTGTTTATTGCATTTTATTCTGTTTCTTGCTCTGTGATGGATTCTGTAGGGAATATGCACAAGTAGAAGCCATAATGTTTGCTCTAGCTTCCCTACATTATATTAGCCCTGCTCAGTCATATGTAGTTAATAAATGTGCTGATTTGATTGTCCTCATATAGCTTCTAGTCTCTCTAGAGAGACATAACAAATTTATTAGAATGAGTTAGAAGGACATTATTCATTGGAATAAGATCAAGTCTTTTTCCAGTTCTTTTTTCTTCCCCTTAGTAGGCAGGCCCATAATTCCCTAAAGGACTTTTTCTTTTCTTTTCTCATACCCTTTGATACAAATGGCTACTCTCTCTCTATCTGCTCCTGTGACCATGTTCCCAGTAGTCTTTTAAGTTTTTAGGTTGGATGGGATTTCAATTAGTCTAAGATAACAGATATCTATGTAAATAGAGCTGGATGTCTCCTGAAACATCTGAAATGAACTGTTTCAGCCAACAGAATGGTAAATCACCTTCAGAATGTTCCTTCTCCCAGGAGTAGAGTTTGCATTATTCATATTCCCATTGCTACAGTACAGTACGCTCTTGTCTCATGAAGATGACAGTCAGTCACCATGCTTTGACAGCCTGGCCCCTTCCTACACCCCACCCCACTTCTTGGCCTCTACACTTTCATGCTTCATAGTATCCTTTGCACACTCTGTTCTTTCAACTTCATTGGGGAGCTGTTTTCCAGGGCCTGGCTCCAGTCTGCCAAAAGAATTGCCTTTCTGTGATCATGATCCATTTTAAAGTGTTTCCTTTTTGAAACAGGGAGAGCAGCAGTGGTCCTAATTCCTTCAGGCAGCAGGGTAAAGAGAACCCACCTCACCCTCACTGAAGCAGCCACATGCTCTTTTCAGAAGGAATTACCCTTTGGTACTGTCTGCATGTGTTTTGTGGGGTGGGGATTATACTTTTTCTATACATACATCTGTGTTCTCTCTGTCAGAGGTCCCAAACTGGTGTTCCATATATCCTATTCATCCTGGGTAGCATAATCTTTTCAAAAAGAAAAGAATATTGAGTTTGTGAAACAGAATTACATGAAAAGGATTTACATAACAATTTGGATTTCCAACTTCTTAAACCAAAAGTGTCAGAAGACTGGCTCCACTGGACACCCGTTGGTAAAGGTAACACTGAAGGACTGAACGCTGGCACCTCCTTGCTCAGGGTCCACACAGGGTCCATGCTCTCCAGTTTGCCACTGTCTTCACTGGCATGCGTCACTCATTTACATCACCAGCTTTGTTCCTATTTGATTAGGGGCTTAGTTTTGCTCTTCTTGACAGGTTCACAGACACAGAGTCTGAGAGCTGGCAAAGTCCCTTAGAGCAGGGATTTTCAAACATTACTACATATAGAATCACCTAGTAGCGTCTACAAATCTCTATACCCAGGCTATGCCCAATACCAATTAAGTAAGTATCTCTGGGGTAGAGCCTAGCCATCAGTACTTTTTCTTAATTCCCAAGATGATTTCAATATACAGACACATTTGAGAACCAGTAACACGGAGGACTTGTTCTCAAACTTTACTGTTAATATGAATCGCCTGGGGATCTTGTTATCAATGCATATTCTAATTCAGTAGGTCTTCCTAGAGCCTGAGATCTAGCATACTTACAAACCAAGGGTGCTGGTACCAATACCACATTTTCAAAGCAAAATCTTACAGATCCTCTAGTCTGGTCTTACTCGTAGGTTTAAAGGGTTTCCAAAATAATGCTTTAGTTATAATAGTTAAGTATCTAAGCTTAGACTCTTTTTAAAAGAATTTATTTGTAAAAATAAAAGTTGACCACTTTCTTTTTTGTTTTGTTTTTTTTTTAAATTTTATTTTGTTTAAAGTATTACAAATAGTAGTACATATGTCTCTTTTTTCCCCATTGACCACTTTCTTAGACTATATATAGAAATAAACTCAAAATGGATTGAAGATTTAAGTGTAAGATTTGAAACTATAAAACTCCTAGAAGAAAACAAAGGCAGTAAACTCTTTGCCACCTATCTTAGCAATATCTCTTTGGATATGGCTTCTCAGGCAAGGGCAACAAAAGAAAACATAAACAAATGGCACTATACCCAACTAAAAGGTTTTTGTACAGCAAAGGAAGCTATCAATAAAATGAAGGGCTACCTACTGAAAGGGGAAAGATATTCATGAATAATACACCTGTAAGGGATTAATAACCAAAGTTATGCTATTTGTGACAACATGGATGTACCTAGAGTAGTGGTTCTCAACATTCTGGCCCTTTAAATACAGTTCCTCATGTTGTGACCCAACCATAAAATTATTTTTGTTGCTACTTCATAACTGTAATGTTGCTACTGTTATGAATCGTAATGAAATATCTGATATGCAGGATGGTCTTAGGGGACCCCTGTGAAAGGATCATTCAACCGCCAAAGGGGTCGCGACCCACAGGTTGAGAACCACTGACCTAGAGGGTGTTCTGCTAAGTGAAGTAAGTCAGACAGAGAAAGACAAATACTGTATAATATTTCACTTATATGTGGAATTTAAAAAAATAAAAATAAAACAAATGAAAAAACAAAACAAAACACCAGAAACAGACCCATAGTTACACAGACCCAATGCTAGATTGTTATCAAAAGGGAAGGACTAGGGATGAGTTAAAAAATTACTTTTAAAAACATGAATGATAGTGGTGTCAAGAATCTATATATATAAAAGCCTAAGCGACCGAACAACCAGTCGACCAGTTGCACTGACCATCAGGGGGCAGACACTCAACGCAGGAGCTGCCTCCTGGTGGTCAGTGCATTCTCACAGCCAACCTCCTGCGGCCCCTCCCCCTGGCTGGCCAGTCTCCCTGATCAGCCCCTATTAGGGGAGGAGGGACAGCCCGGACAGCCAACCTCCTGCGGCCCCTCCCTCTAGCCGGCCAGCCCCCCCGACCCCCCCGCCATAGGCCTAGATTGCTGGTCAGGCCGAGGGACCCCACCCATGCACGAATTCGTGTACCGGGCTTCTAGTATTTCTATAACAAAATTGATATTTTTCTTCATTTTCTTACATTCATTATGCCTTCTTGACAAAAAGAGACAGGGTAAGTCTTCAGCCAACAGAACATTATTTCACCCTAGGAATTCCTGTCTTTTGTGGTGGCAGGTGAGGTGGAGATTAGAAAACAGATCCTTACCCATCCTTCCAGTTTACTGCCCAATACTCAATATCACATAACTATGAAATAAAAGAGCCTATGCACTGAAAAAAATAGCTCCATCTGTTTTCTCCCTTCTTTTTAATTTTATTTTATTGTTTAAAGTATTATAAATAGTAGTACATATGTCTCCTTTTTTTCCCCATTGACCTTCCCCTGGCCTCCCCAACCCCCTGCCACATGCCCTCCCCCAGTGTCTTGCATCCATTGGTTATGCTTATATGCATGCATACTGTAAGTGATCTGAAATCTTAAGAGGTTTTTTGTGTGATTGAATTTTAAGTCATGAGGCAGCCTTTCTTTCAGATGAGAATGAAGCAATTAGCCAGGTCTAATTGCCTAGTTCAGTGGTCGGCAAACTGCGGCTCATGAGCCACATGCAGCTCTTTGGCTCCTTGAGTGTGGCTTTTCCACAAAATACCACATGTGGGCACGCATGTACAGTGCGATTGAAACTTCGTGGCCCATGTGCAGAAGTCGGTATTTTGTGGAAGAGCCACACTCAAGGGGCCAAAGAGCCGCATGTGGCTCGTGAGCCGCAGTTTGCCGACCACTGGCTAGTTGTATGAATGAACCGAGTAGGCAACTCTCTCAACAGTTTAATTTGAAGTCTGAAACTGTAGGGTTGAAGCTGGGACATTTCCTGGGGCTGAAAGATTCCTTCCAGGCTGGCCATTTCTCTGAGTGGAAAATGCAGCATGGGTTTATTCTCCCACGTCCAAGTTCCTCAAAGTATTTTCAAGGGACGATGTGTGTCAGAATCCCTTGAGGCTCTAGTTAATATATAGTTCCAGTCCTGTCTCCAATATATTCTAAATTGGTAGGTCTAGAGTCAAAGCCAGGAATTGGCATTTTTAAGAAAACTCATCCAAGTGTTTCTGATGAAGGGGAAGAGCCAGATGTAGAGAAATAAGGTGGGTAGGTAAATGTCCTTCCATCCTTGTCTGTTAGTATAACTATTTTCTTCTGAACCAAACACTGCAGCCTATGGACCAGCTGAATCTCAGACTGAGCTAGGTGTACAGTGAGCTCAGGAGGCGGCTCTTCATTTTTTAATTATGACAGAGATCATGCATTAACCCATGTGCTGTCAGGACAGGCAGCTTGGGCACCCAGATATCAGTGGTTTGGCCGTTTTCTTAGAGCAGAGTAGCCTGCAGTTTGTCCTAATGTGCTCATTATGGCTGGTAACAGGGTAAAACTTTCTCTCAATCTTTAAATTTTGAGATTTCATTATAGCAGAGTTTTTCAAATTTTTAAAAAATAGTGAATAGCTACCCTTTAAATTAGCAGAAAAGCCTTGCACCCTACTGTCTCCCACTAGATTCAGATAAACCTTTGAAGGATGTCCCTCATGACACAACACTAAATATGGAGAGAAAAACACATTTTCTATGTATTCCTACTATGGACAAAAATTTGAGGCACGTTATCTTAGCAATTTATCCCATAAAACAATAGGTTTACATAAATGATTAATAATTTATAATGTTTTAATATTGACTATGTTTTGCCACTATTCCTGCTGCACTGAGCATATATGTGATTTATTTTTGTGTATCTCCTCCCCCAGCAGGTGTGCTCCCTCTTCTTGTGTCCTTCCACTTAGACTCACTGTTGCAATTAAGAGTTAGGGAGGCCCCAGAAGGCAGCTGGGCACTAGCCTGTCAACACGGGAGCCCTAATCAGGAAGCCACTGATTGGTCTCTGGGTGCAGAGATTTAACTGAACGGTTTTTGTGCAACTGAGTTGGCCTTTCCAGGCTGGAATTTCAGCCAGTCTGACACACTGCTGAAGGGGACTCAGGTGTACATTCAGTAACTCATAACTCTTCCCCTGCTGAATGTCAATGATTTGATCCAAAGGGAAACAAGCTGAAATTGCCCTGTCTGGCAACTAAGTTACAACCTGGCCTTTTTGATCAGGAAGAATCTTCCATGTGATACTGAAAGTGAATGTAGAAACTGGAAAGATGACAATGGTGAGTGAGGATGGCATTTAGAACAGCAGCCATTGCCATTAATTAAGAGATGATCCTGTATCAGGCACATGTATTATTCTGTTTAACCCTCACACCAACCTTGAATGGCATAGGTATCACTGTTTTTCTCATTTTACATGAAGAAACTGCGGCTTAACCCTATTAAGTGACTTGGACATGGTGACACAAGCAGGACAGGGCCGGGGCTCAAACCCAGGTCTATCTAGCCCTCAAGCTGCTCTCCCTAACTGTACTATTATCATGCAACTTCTTGTAATAACTTTACATTGTGGAAGGCTTTAATTTGTTGCACTAGACCATGCTTCTGGAGATATTTTGGATCTTTGCACAAGTTGGGAGCTGAAGTTGGTCCTTTTAGGAATTCAACTATTTCCCATCTAGTTGTGGGCAATAAAGGAGAGGCTCTTATGTTAGTTGTTGCCTCAGAAGATTACTCTTCCCTGTAGATCATTTGATTCACCTATAGATTGCCTCACTCCCAGACCAGTGCTCTAGCAAGATCCAGGAACTAATCTACCCTGGATCTCTTCTAGTCTTTGGGGAATAAACAATAGTTTCGAAGACCTTAGTTGATATCCCAGATCTTCAAGACAGTAAGTCTCATTTTTTTATTAACAGAGATACCCGGCTAGGTGCTGAACTTGGCATGGGGTTTAGAATACTGTAAGTGGGCATTGAATATTGGTTGCAAAAATTAATATTACTAGTGAAGAATGTGATATTGGAGATAGGACTGTATTTTCTTGGTGTTAAATTTTTCTATCTTTGAAATAAGTAGGGGTGGGAGGCCATGGAGGAAGCTTGCATTATGCAGCCTGGGAAAATGCAGGAGAGAGAAATGGAGCTTAGTCATTAAAATCATTATCAATGGGCACTTCCACTTTCCACTTCAAACTCTGTTTGACTCTAGAGCAGGGTTTTTTTCACCTGAGGTCTGAAGACTGGTCCATGTACTCTCCATAAACCTATGCAGAATATCTCTAAATTTAGATTTATTTTAGTGTCATTTTCATGCAGTAAAAGTCATACCTATTAGGCATACATTTCTATAAATTTTGACAAATGTATATACTTATGTAACTGCCACTATAATCAAGATACAGAACATTTTAATTGCCAAAATTTTTCCTTATGCACATTTGTAGGAAATTTCCTCCCCCAATTCCAGGCCTTGTAACCACTGATATGTTTTTCTCATAATTTTGCCTCATGATTTTCATATAAATGGATTCATATAGGACATAGCCTTTGCAATCTGACTCCTTTCACTTAGCATGATGCTTCTGAGATTCATTCATGTTGCTATGTGTAGTAATAGCTTGTTCTTTTTTATTGCTGAGCAAATATCCCATTGCAAGGATGTACCATGATTTGTTTACCCATGCCAGCTGGTTAACATTTAGATTATATTCAATTTGGAGTATTTCTAAACGAAGTTGCTATAAATATTCATGTATAGGTTTTTTACATGTATTTCTTAATTTCTCTTGGGTAAATATTGTAGAGTGGGCCCATCAAGAAATCATATATATGCAGATGTGTGTATATGTACATAGATTCATATATACACATGTACATATATACATATACATATACATATACATATACATATACATATACATATACATATACATACATCTCTTGGGGGAGCTAGTTCATATCTTTTATTAGATTCCCAAAATGGTCCCGGGTGTTACAAAAGGTTGAGAACCACTGGTCTTATTGCAGCTTCCTTTGATTTGTGTTGAGTTCCTTAAGTTTGGTGTCCTAACTTCTCAAGTAAGGTATAAACAAACTGAGAGGCAGTGTGGCTTAGTAAAATAGCATTGAATTAGGGCTTCAGTGCTGCTCCCACCACAGCCGAGTCTTTCACTTGGTGACACTGCCAGTCCTCTTGTCCATTCCAGGACCTCAGCAACCCTGTCCACTGATAATGAGTTTAATGGCTAAGCTTCATTTCTCCCTCCTGCATTTTCCCAGTCAACATAATGCAAGCTTCCTCCATGGCCTCCCACCCCTTTGGAGTTCTGGCTCATACACTAATCTCAGACCCTCCATGAACCCATCATTCAGACTTTCCCTACTTCCTACAGGGACATATACACAGTATGTAAAGCTTTCTAGCCAGTTGCTCTCATTTTTCTTCATTAATGTCTGGGAGAAGGCATGCCAAGAAATAGGTTTATCCAGATATGCCAAACTAGAACAGGGGAACCAGATTTCCACTCCTGGCTTTGCTACCCAAAGCTCGCTCAACATAGGCAAATCACTTCACCTTCTCTTGCTTAAAATCTTGAGTGGCTTCCCAGAATCCTTAGGATAAACACTCAAAGCTTTCACAGGACCTACAGACTTTTGCCTACGTCCCTCCTCACCTTCCCTGCAGTGGCCTCCAATGACTCTTTCCCAAACTAGTGATTTAGAAAGTGCCACAGAGACTTTGAGCATAAGCTGTGGACCTTTGGTTTTGAGGCTCTGCAACATTCAACTGGGCAGTTGTGTACCACTAAGTGGAGTTCTGAAGAAGCTCCCATGAAAATAATTAAGTTAGAGCAGCAGACCAATGCAGGCCTGCCTGTGTGGAAAGAAGGGAGTAGCAAGGCCAGTTCCAGGTTGCTCCTTCTTCAACAAGGTAAAAAGGGTATGTTTAAGGCCAGAGAACAGAGATTTTTTGTTGAATCCTATATTTATGCAGGTTTCTCCATGACACATATCTTTAGGACAGCCTTGGAAGAGTAAAAGATTCTTCAAATGCCTTTGGTTTATTTGGCTGGCATTTATTAAATATGTGGTGAGAGATCAGGAGTCCACTAAAACATCAGATCCTACTCCTCAAACAGCTGGGGGGTCATGAGAGCTACTGTCTCTCTAGTACCTTCTCTGTGCTCAGCCTCTTGCTCTGAGTTTTACATTCATCATCTTATATAGTTTTATAGATAAGGAAACTGAAGATTACATTGAGTCAGTTATTTGACAAAGGTCATGAAGTTGGTAAGTTGTAGAATCTGGACCCAAACTCAAGTGTCTCTGATGCCAAAGCCTATCTACATAATCAATAATTTCTATATGGGGAATCAAGTTCATTACCTAACCTCATTTGGAACTCAATTTTCTCTGTGAAATGGGAAACATTATCTTGGCTTACAGTGTTTGCAAGAATTGAAAATATAATTAATGTGAAGTATTTATTCATAATGTCTAGCACACTGTAAATCTTAATATAGGTTAGCTGCTCTTTTTATCATCATCAGCAGCAGCACTATTATTGTTTGCTAAGAGAGAGGTATATGCAAAGTACTATGGTGGCTTAAAGGAGGGGGTAATCACTTTCACCAAGGGGACAATCAAAGGCAGTATGAGGATAGGTGAAAGGTTCATCAAAATTTGAACTTGACCTTGAAAGGAGAATGTGTACATGCAGATTTGGGGTCAATAAGACATTCCAATAGGAGAAACAGCATGAGTGAAAGCAAAGAGATAAGAGATAAGGAATGGTGAATAGACCATTTGGCTAACTTATCCTATATAATAAAAACCTAATATGCAAATCACCCGAACAGTGGAACAGCCAGTCACTATGATGTGCACTGACCACCAAGGGGCAGAAGCTCAAGGAGCTGCCCCCAGCCCACAGGCTCCAGGCCAGCCAAGGTGGGTGCCAGCAGGGACACCCAATCGCCCCACTGGTAACCCCACAGATCGGCCCTGATCGCTGGCCAGGCCTAGGGACCCTACCCATGCACAAATTTTGTGCAATGGGCCTCTAGTGTGTGTATAAATGCAAATGAGGCTGGACAGATGTCCTAGGTGAGGGTTTTAAGAACCTAACTGAATATAAGCTCGGTTTTATAGGAAAACAAGAAACATTGAGTGTTTATGAGCAGGGGAGTTACAGAGCAGAGCTATGCCCCAGGAAGATTTGGCAGACCATCTATTACCCACTATGCATGGGTGCATGTAAGGGAGCTGTAGGATGTGAAAGTCAGAGAGGACCAAGTGAAAAGCCTGACCCAATACAAAGCTGTGTACAGTTACCTAGACCTATTTTGGCTTTGAATGGGAAGGGAGAATATGTGACCTCTGAGTCAGTCTTTTGAAATGCCCAGGACTTAAAGGGTCTTGCAAAGTGCATTGACTTTGTCATAGTACTTTAATAACAGTCCCTTACTTTGCTATGTTAATTTGAAATTCATGCATGTCTCTAAAGTCCATTGGTTTCTCAGAACAGCCCTGTGATGAGATGAGAGAACTATTTTGACATGTGAGCTTATTAAAGGCATCAACTGTGTGTGGTGATTGATTTTTGCATACTCTATAAGTAAGTAAATGAGTGAGTGAGTCAGTGAGTGTGTGCATGAGTGAAAGACTGAATCTCCACCAGACTCAGGCAACTGGGGAGAGGAGATAGATAAAAATATATAAAGGTCTCATGGTCAGTAAAACATAGGACTGAGACTTGAACCCAGGGTTTTTCATCTCTCCAATTTCATTATTGTCACACTTCCCCATTTTCTATTTACCCTTTCTTAAAAGGGTGTTTTCCAAAGTATACACAATTTAATGACTTGGAATCCTGCTTATTTTTTTACTTTTTCTTTTTCTTCTTAAAAGAGGAGCTTTGCCTTTTCTCTTTATAGTCAGTCACCACAGGAGGAGTGCTGGATTTGTGCCCTCTGAGAGCAGATTTTCTGATTCTGATGTGAGATAATGGAGCTTAGCCTTCAGAGATATGAAAACTACCAATTGTTTTGCTCTCCAAGCATTTGGAGGCAGCTGTTGTTTTTGTTATTTCCCCTTACAAAGCTTTCTTTTCCGTACAGCAAGGAGGGTGAAAAATGAAAGGTAGAAGGAGAAAGTCAAGTTAGTCTATGCCTCAGAGGCTTAGAGCAGTTTATGGGGAAAAATGAAATAACACAAAACTATATCTTCACACTGTTCTCTGCCATGGCCATCTCCCACTGCCAGTCTATGCTTCCCATCAAATAAGTATAATATTGGTTGTGCAGCAGATCAAAACATTCTCTTTTCTCTGGGATGTGTAGTCAGTGCATCTTAAAGAAGGAGCACGGCATCAAAGAAATTCATTGTCTCCCCCTAACCTTGTGCTTTCTCTTCCCTTCAGGGGGAACAAAAAGCCTGGATTCTGTTACCTCAAATTGGTCTTTTTCCTAGTGTCTTCACTATCAGGAACCAAAAATTAAAAACAAAGCAGATATACTATACTATACGTAGTATTATTGAGGAACCTAAGTGCTAATTAATAAGATTTCATATTTGCACAGTGCTTTTACAGACAGAAACCTGTGCCACTGCACTGTGATCAACTACATTGTGGAGGTATTTTGTGTATGTTGCATAAATCATGACCACTTGTTGAACTGTGTGCTAAGGTCCAGGTGTGACCCCTACACAGTTTAGGGTCCTCATCTTGGTGAGGTCTAGATTCTGCACCTTGCCAGGGCTTCCAATATGATTAGGTATAAGGTGCCTGCATCATGGCATCTGAACCTTTGAGCAACTGCCCTATAAGCTGTTACTGCAGCGGCATCTGTTTACCAGGATAAATGTCCAGTCATGTGGACCAGACCCTGGAGTCTTCAGACAGTACAGCCTTTCCAAGTAGGGAAGTCTTCATGGGAGCCCAATTCTGAATTGTTTTTGGTTTTGGATATCACAGCATAGTGATTAAGAACATGGGGATGAGAATCAGACAGATTTTGTATATTGGTTACATATTGCTGCAGAACAAATTGCCTCAAAACCTAGTGGCTTGTGACAATGATAATTGTGTATTATCTTTTATGGTTCTGTGGGTCAGGGATTCAGACAGAGCACAGCAGAGATGGCTTGTCTCTGCTCCGAGGAGTCTGACATCTCAGCTGGAAGACTTAAAAATGAGGCTGAAATAATCTGAAAGCTCATTCATTCTCATGTGCTCTTTGCTGGAGCTGTCGGCTGGAACGCCTACACATGGCCGCTCCACATGGCCTGGGCTTCCTCACAACACGATGACCGGTTGCGTGGCTTAGCGTAGCAGAGACCATGACATTATGATGCCTCATGGAAAGGTATGTCAACAATGGAAAGTAGATGGTCAGGATGGGAAAAATAATGAAAAAAATGGGAATAAAGGAGACCAAAGGTGGCCATGTTTGTCTAACACTGTTTCAAAGAACCAATTCATAAAAAAATGACAGCCTCCCTCCTTATCATATCTGTGTATTGTGTAGAAATAAATGTATCAGGAAGCTGTAGTTTAATAATGATTTATCCGACTAATAGCCCCTCCTTTATTCCAGGTTCACCATTACTCCCAAACAAACATTACCTGAGCACCCCCTTTGCCCAAGCATTTTTACAAGCATATTCTAATTTAATTCTCATAACAACCTGATTATCCAATGTTATAATTTCCGTCCCCCCTTTTTTTATCAGAACTTTAAGAATATGAAAACCTCCACTCTCACTCATATTTACATACTATAATGGTGGGATAGGCATAGGATAGACATTCCCATTTCAAAAGGGAGAAATTGGAAAGAGGAAAGAAGTGACAGGTCCCAGGTTGCTTATCCCAAAACCTAATGGGATAAGCAACGTCAAATCTTATAGCTCCAGAATAATTCTTTTTGTCTCAATGATCTGCTTTCCAGAGAGAGAGAGGGATCTGGGGGATGGGATGGCCTTGCAGCAGCTCTCTGCTAGGGTTCCATGCATACAACTCTCCCAGGTTGGTTCCTGTGCCTCTGACTCTGCCAGGGAGCCCCATCCTTTGAAATCTAGGTGGAGGGAACCATGCCATAGCTTTCTGCAGGGACCCCAAGCCTGATGCACTGGGGGGTGGGAGTGGGGAATGGGGATGGAGAGCACCCTGGCCCATTGAGCTAGACAGAAAGTCCCACCCCCAGGCCCTAGCATTCTGAGCCTGTGATGGGAGTGGAAGCCTTGGTGATTTCTGAATCCCCCTCAGTGCCATTCTTCCATTATCTTGAAGAATAACTCCTCACTTCTATTGAGATGGCTGATCTTTACTAATCTCCATTTCAAATTGACTTCTGTCCATATCCTCAAGTGTTTTTGTTCTTGGCAAAATAGATAGGCTAAGAGTTTTCCAAATTTTAAGTTGTAATGCCCTTTTGCTTAACAATATCCTCTCATAAGTCATTTTTCTCCTTTCACATTTTACTATAAGTAGTCAGGAGGAGCCAAACCTCATCTTCAACACGCTGCTTAGAAATTGCTTCAGTTAAACATCCAATTTCATTGCTGGCAAGTTCTACCTTTCACAAAACATTAGAACACAAACACAATTTAGCCAAGATTTGTGCCACTTTATAACAAGTTTCACCTTTCCTCCACTTTCCAGTAGCAAGTCCCTCATTTCTGTCTGAGACCACATCAGAATGGCCTTTACTGTCTATATTCCTACCAACATTCTGGTCGGAATGACTTAGCTTTTCTCTAAGAAGACTGAGATTTTCTCTACAGTTCTCTTTTCTTTCCGAGCTCTCACCAGAATCAACTTTACAAAGTCCGTTCACAGTAGTATAGCCTTTTTCTAGCATATTCCTCAAAACTCCACAACCTCTAGCCATTACCCAGTTCCAAAGTCACATTTTCAGATATTTGTTACAGCAACAACCTCACTGCTCAGTACCAATTTCTGCCTTAGTCCATTAGGGTTGCTATAACAGAAATACCATAGAGTGGCTTAAAAACAAACAGTTAGTTCTCAAAGTTCTGAAGGCCATGAAGACCAAAATCAGGTGACTGTGGCCTCCCCTTGTGCTGAGGTCCTATGGCACCTGTTCTCCATACTTGTGTTAAATTGCATTATAATTTCAGGTAAAACCACACATGTCAGAACTAGATTGTAAGCTCATGGAGGACAGGGGCTACATCTTTATCCCTTCTCTTATCTCCAGCATCTGGCAAGGCACTAAGCCCATAGTAGGTAATCAGAAAATTTTTGCTTCTAAATCTGCTGAACATATGGAGTAAAGTCTAGATTTGCAAGCACATCACTCTTACTCATCTGTTGATTATATAGGATATGGCTACTTCCATGCTACAGCAATGGGTCTATGCTACAGTTCTTCTAAGGGTCTATGCTATATAGTTCAGCAATTTCGTTAACAGCATTGTTTATAAAACCAACCATGGATAGGCTGCCTTGGATCAGCCAGGCGGTAGGCATAGGGTGCCGGCCAAATTGAAACTGTGAATCTTTATTTCAAGAGCCACTGTGTTCTGTGGAACCGAGCTCTGGGTGACAGAACAACAGGTATCCCTTCCTACCTCCCTGCTGTGGCACTCAAGACCATCTGCTTCTGAGAAGCTATTCAGGCACAGAGCCCAGCTGGGCTGCTCCAGCTGAGCCTGGGGCAGCCAGGATATAAAATGCTGATAACATTGACCCTAATTCTATATTTTGTTATATTTTTTGTGTGTTTTCTTAGTACTTCCTTCTTGTTGTCAAGGTTGTTGGCAATAGTGTCTGTGGTCACTTGGTTCAGTATATTATCGGCTTTTTGTATACGGTTTAGTTTTCCTATTCATGGGCATTGGACTGTAAAGATTCCTGTGAGTAGACATTACTACTAGCAATGCTAACCACCTTTTCTGTGTGTATATCATTTTCTTTGCCCCTCATAAACCAAAAGAGATAGAGAGGGAAAGTGCTGTCAACCCCTTTTTACAAGTGAGTAAACAGAGGCCAGAAAAGTGATCTAACTTGCTCAAAATCACAATTGCTATAGCATGGAAGTAGCCATATCCTATATAATAAAGAGCTAATATGCTAATTAGACCGAACAGCTGAACGACTATCCAGATGACCTTCTGGACGACCTTACAGACAACCTTACAGACAACTTTCCGAACGAAGCTGGGCCTGCAAGGGCCGAGCCCCTTGCCCAAATTTTGTGCATAGGGCCTCTAATATAATACATAAACAAATACCTTCCAATGAAATGTCACTTTTAGACACTAAAATTTGAACTTTATATAATTTCCATGTGTCACTAAATGTTCTTATTTTAATTTTTTCCTACCATTTTAAATGATTAAAACCATTCTTAGCACATGGGCCATAAAAAAAAAAAAAAAGGTGGTAGGCTAGATTTGTTCAATGGGCCATTTTTGCAGACCTTTGGGCTAAGGAGTATATGAAGCTCTAAGACAAACATAATACTTACTTCTCCTGCAAGTAACAAATTAACTTAAAATTTTGGGAGGAAAACATTTTAATTAAAATAAACATTGTCATATTTGCAGCATAACCCAAACCCCATATGAATTTTCAAGATAAAACATATTTCAAAGTAATGTCTTGCTTGCTGTGGGTTGCCTGGAGCTAAGTCTCAGGAGGCCAATCCTGTCATCATTGTCTGATTTTAGGCTACTTTGGTAGAAAAATTTGAAAAGCTGACATTGTAGGTAAGAAATTAACTTGCATAAGAGCCTTTTGGGCTTCTCATAACTGACTGTCCTTGAATGAGGCCCAATAAGACCTGTGAAAATATTCTAGGGACCTGAATATATCTAATATATTTCATCCAGAGAATGGTGGGGGTAATATGTGATTATTTAATCCAAGGTGGTTTCTGTAAGTTCTTCTGAAAACTTTACAGTGTCTTCTTCATACATTTAGAGCCTGGAGTCTACTCACTTTTCTTGTCAACTAAGCCATATGTGTAATACTCAGCATGGCAAGTACCCAGGAGATTAACAGATGACGCAGTCTCCAACATCGGAAAGCTTAAAACTTGCTGGTGATGCTAGGGCTTATTCGTATAAAATGGCTCCCAAAGAGTACATCATCAAGAGAGAGTTAGTGGTGGAAAGAGAATTGAACTGCAAGTAGGGGGCTTCTTTTCTAGCATCTCCTTTGCCTTTTATCCTGAATGGACGCATTCCTTTCCCTTTTAGATAAGTTTTCTCTTCTTCCCAGAGTGGTTTTTTTTGATAAGGGTTCTGAGGCACCATTCAAGCTGAGCTGAGAAGAGTGTGCTACAGATGATTAAAGCTATCTGCCATGAATGGGAAATCGGGGAGTGGCTGGCACAAAAGCCAGGGTGTTTCCATGCGTAGGGTCAGTCTACAGTCCCTCTGACTGGAAATGTCTATGGTGATATTACTCTGTTGCATGGTTTTGTGATACTGATTCACTCCAAAGAAGGAGGGGCCATCACTGTGGGATGCAAAGGTTAGGGGACCCTTGCTTGGCAGAGGTGAGAGGGTAGTCAGGGCTTTGAAGATGTTTATTCTTCTTCACAACTGGGATCCAACAAAGCACATTCTGTGCTGACTTGGGTTTTGGTTGGCTCTAGGCTGAGCATCTTCTATTGCAGTGTTGGCATGGCAAGAGGGAAGCATGTGGGAGATACTGTGTCCCTGCCATTCTCCGGAGCCCTCATGAAAGGGAATGCCTTCTTAATGAGCCCATTCCAGGGAGCCTGGCCTTTCAGATAAACAAATAAGTACCAGCAGGAGATGCGCATAAGAGAACTGGAAAAAATAAGGCCACTTTGAGTGACAGCCCAAATAAAGGAGACCTAAGAGGTCTCAAGTTAACAGCTAATGAGCACAGCTCCTCATCAGTGCTTTCTTGGCCAGGGCATCTATTATTGAGAATGCCAAGAATTTGTGTCTTATTTTTACACAAAGAGGCCTTTCCGGCCTCTGTCCCAGGACTGACTTTTATTTTTTATGTTGGGGTGAAGGCCTGCCTAGAGGATATTTGCAAGGTGAGAATAAAACAATTCACTTATCTTCCTAATAATGTATGTATCAGTTTCATCATTTGGAAAATAGGGATAAAAATATAAATCTCCTCCAACACTGTTGGGAGGATTGAATAGGAAAGCACCTAGCACAGTGCCCAGTGTTTATTCGGCTTCTGAAACGTATTGGCTGCAATCATTATCACCATTATCTTCTTCTTCAGACATGGAAGTGCACAGAAAAACATCTGGAAACAGGGAATCTTGTTCTAGTTCCTCCATCAACTCCCTGTGAGATGTTAGGCATATCATCTCTCATGTCAACTGACAGTATGGGACTGTAATTTTTCTTCATTTAGTAAACATACTTTGAAGACCTTCTAAGTGCCAGGCTCTGTCACAGCCACTAGATATATAAAAGTGAGATGCAGTTGCTGCACTCAGGGACTTCAGTTATAATTGGGGAGACAGATGGATAATGCATGTGACAGTATAACACAAGAATGACTATTACTGTGATGATGCATTTCACATGTGTAGGAGCCCTAGGCAAGGAACTAGTAAGACTAAAGGTCTGTCTTAATCTGACCTTCCAGTCTGCAACAGAAGCATCCAAGAGATAAGCTGGGTGATTAGGGGGAAAAAAGGTCCCCTAATTGGTGAGGAGCCTAAAACCCAGGTCCTCTCTTTCTGAGACCAGAGTTCTCACCAAATACCAAGTTGCCATTAAAAAATTTTGAGAAAAAAGTGGTGTGCAGAGAAGTGACATGATGATTAAACACTGGGGTCTGGGAAAAGGAGACTTCCACTTGAGTTTCAGAGTTATTATTTTGATAGTTTCGTAATATTGGGAAAGTTGCTTAATCTCTTTGAACTTCATTTATCAGCAAGGAGGGCATTACTATTATACCTGCATCATGTCATCATGTGGAGAGAAGGAACTTTGGTAAACTGTGACATATAAATTCTAGCTTGTTTCTGTTGTCACCCTTAAAAACAATAAAAATAACAAATACCCTGCCATGTTATGAAAAAAAAAATTCAGTGACCAGTAATCGATTTTGGATGTCCAAAGAAATATGTAAGGATTATTTTCTTTCAACAACCAATATCTTTTTTCCAGGAGAATAGGCTAAGTGGAGGCCTCTTTTTAATTTTAATACAAAGCAATCTTAATTTCTACATCTTAAGTATGTGTGAAAAACAGAAGGGAGAGAGGAAGGAGAGAATTATGTATTTCTCCTTAAAGCTAATCAGAGAAATAATTTGAGGTCAGAGTCTTATGACCTGATCACTGATTAATTGAAGTTTCAATATTCTGTTGTGATAGGAACCCCTAAAGTGTGTGATTGATTATCTCATGGAGAAAAGAAAAGGTAAACATTATCCTATATAATAAAAGGCTAATATGCAAATAGATTGAACAGCCAAACAACCAGAACAACCGAATAACCAGTCCCTATAATGTGCACTGACCACCAGGGGGCGTGTGTGGAACAGGGCAGGCGTCGACCGCAGAGGGATGGTGGAGCAGATGAGTGGGTGCTGTTCACACCCACTGACAGTGCTGGCCCCAATCGCACCCGCTGCTGGCATCATTCCCCAATCGCCCCAAGCCATTAGCGGATATGAGCGGGGCCAGCACCATCAGCATGTGGTAGCAGTGGCAGGAGCAGGGCTGCTGGCAGACAGGGGACTGGGAGGGCGGGGGGCATGGCAGGAGGGGCTGAGACCTGCCCCTATGCCCACTACAGCTTCGCAGCCCACAGTTCCTTTCAAGGTGCACAAATTTGTGCACTGGGCCCCTAGTATTAAATAAAAGCCTTTGTTGAAGGCAAAGCAAAGGAGAGATGATGTAGGAGAAATGTAATGAAGATGAAGTGACAAAAGTGATTTAGGTTCTAATTCTTCCAACTAGATGACCTGCAATGAATCTCTTCCTCTATGTGGCATCAGTTTTCTATCTGTGCAACTTTAGGCTTGGTCTAGACTAGACCCATGGTCGGCAAACTGCGGCTTGTGAGCCACATGCGGCTCTTTGGCCCCTTGAGTGTGGCTCTTCCTAAGCCTTAGGAGTACCCTAATTAAGTTAATAACAATGTACCTACCTATATAGTTTAAGTTTAAAAAATTTGGCTCTCAAAAGAAATTTCAATCGTTGTACTGTTGATATTTGGCTGTGTTAACTAATGAGTTTTCCAACCACTGGTCTAGACTATCCCTATAGTTCCTTCCAGCTTGCCAGACTATGATATTTCTACCTGTATAACACTGAAACAATAAGAGAGAGAGAGAGAGAGAGAGAGAGAGAGAGAGAGAGAGAGAGAGAGAGAGAGAGAGAGATTGATTGATTATGCCTGGCTGAAAAACTGAAAGGGGAACAGTCTCATAAAAACCACTGATTCGAATTAAATAGAGAATGCATGTTGATTTAGAGCTGGCAATATCAGGCTTCTAAATCACAAGGAGACTCTATTTAATCCTGGGATAGTCTCTTGGGTATTGTCTTCCTCAGCTCAGTAGTGTTACACAGAGAACTCCCTTAGATATCAAGATGACAGAGAGAGGGAGGGGGGATGAGAGAACGAACTCTTTACAAAAAGAATATATCTGAATTACCTGGAGAGTTGTTCCCCACATTCCCCACCCCAGGTATAGGCAAAAGAACCATGAAAGCCTTAGCCAGGCCTTAAATATTGGTTGCCTACCTGCTTAACTCTTTATGGACTTGTTTTCCATCCTTGATAGGAGTCAAGTCCAATGATCTTATGTAGGTAAACAAATAACTTACACAACACAGTCTGTTTAGTAAAACTGCTTATCATTGTTAGGACCTAAAAAGGGTAGGGAATTTAATAGACTCATAAACCAGAACTTCAAACTGTGGAAATTGATCCCTTGAGAGTCTGGGAAATCCTAAAAGCTGAGAAAGGTCACCAATCAACACAGAAGATACCTAAGAAAGCTTCCAACATCTGTGGTGCTCCACATGAGAAACTGAGGTCTTAACATAGGGCTTTCCCAGAGTTACCCATGAGTTTCAGCAGAGCTCGGACTAGAACTCAGAACAAGTAATAGGACTAGAACTCAGAACTAGAACTCAAAACTCAGACTTGTAACTAGAATTCAGGATTCAGAACTACTAGAACTCAAAACTAGAGCTACAATTCAGAACTAGAACTCAGAACTAGAACTAGAACTCAGAACTAGAAGTAGAACTCCAATATAGTACCATGAGGGTTTCTCTGGCCCTTCCTATGATTTGGGCCCAATGATTCCCTGACCTTCCCCAAGAGAGGTGTAGGGACACTTTGTTTTCTGGTTCTTTGCGATATAATGTCAGAAATGAATTTAGGTTTCTCCTTGGACATGAGGGCCACCAGCCAACTTAGACTGATAATTAGACAAAGGAGTGTTGACTTTGGAAAGCTTTGTGAGACCTGGTGTACAGCAGGTCTTTATACACACCACTAGCATTTCAGAGAGAATTATGTCCATCTAGAGACACAGCCACAGTGCCAAATGCAAATCAAGCCAGCATATTGATTCAGATACAGGGAGCTTAATGAAAACTAGACTAGGCATCTGCATGCCTAGTTTCTAATCCTAATTCCACCACCTGCTATCCTTGGTGCTCCATTTAAATTCTATGAGTTATTTTCCCATCTTTAAGACAGAGATGATTATGACAATATCTGCTGAGCAAAGTTAACTTGAACTAAATGAGGCAAAAATATTAAAAAGAAAAACCAAGAGGCATGGAAATAAGAATGACTTTCTAGGATTTAGTTTATATACAGTGTGAAAATTTATATATATATTATTGATTTTTTTACAGAGAGGAAGGGAGAGAGATAGAGAGCTAGAAACATCTATCAGCTACCTCCTGCACACTCCCTACTGGGGATGTGCCCGCAACCAAGGTACATGCCCTTGACTGGAATCAAACCTGGGATCCTTCAGTCTGTAGGCCAACACTTTATCCACTGAGCCAAACTGGTTAGGGCTACAGTGTGAGAATTTTAAGTACAACTATCCTGGGAAGATTAAGAAATGCTTCCTAGAAGTGATTAGGAAGTAGCTGAGTCTTAAACAATAGGTTGGATTTACATAAAAAGAAAGAAGAGGAGAAAGAATGAGAGGTAGTGAGAAAGTAGGGGCTATTGCCTGGCAAATGTCTAGAGACAGTTTCTGATTGTTCTAATGCTTTGGGCTCCTCACTTCTGTTTTAAGTAATATCCCAATTATTGACATCTCCATTCAACAGTGTTTTCTGTTTTAATTTCCTGAATTGTTCCCCTGGGGAGGAGTGGGAACCATTCACTGAAACGAGTCATATCACAGAAACTTATTTCCTTTACTTTTATTGATTTGTTTTATATTTCTTTATTGATTTCAGAGAGGAAGGGAGAAGGGGAGAGAGATAGGAACATCAATGATGAGAATCATTGATCGGCTGCCTCCTGCACACCCCCTACTGGGGATCCAGCCCACAACCCAGGCATGTGCCCTTGGCTGGAATCCAACCTAGAACCCTTCAGTCCGCAGGCTGATGCTCTATCCACTGAGCCAAGCTGGCTAGGGCTTATTGATATTTTTTTTTTTGGGGGGGGGATAAAATATATCAATTATTTAAAAAGCAAATACTCTTTTGAGCTTTACTTATAATCCCCAAGTGAGCAGGCTTGGCCTAAATTATATCATGTCCCCTTCCTTTCTTGCTAAACTGTACTACTAGTAACCATAATCCCGTCTATGTGTTTTGGACTTTACAGTTTGTAAAGGGTTTCATTGATGTTGCCACCTTTGGGTGTCACAGCAAGCCCATGCAGTAATTTTTAGGCTGTCTGAGTTTTGGAGAGGTCACTAATATTTGGCGAGGTCGTCTGACACACTAATATTTGGCCAGGTTGTCTGACACATAGTAAACTTTAAATAAATATTGGAAGGGTGGATGGAAGAGAGAGAGGGATCTAGTGAGTTGGTAGCTGTTATGAGTAGCTGCCCCATTTTAGCATTTTCCCTCAATGCTAATCTCAGCTTCAGCTGAAATCCCCTGGCATAGAAAACAGGCATGACCTGCGGACATTTACCTGGTACCTCTGGACTATTCCAGAGCCTATCAAATGGGGATAGGCACTAAACTTGCCCACTGTAATTTGTGATATGGAAATTCCAGTAAATTCCCCTGAAGCAATGCTCAACCACGAAGGCTATTTATACAAGAGACTGTCCCCTTCTATACTCTGTGTGAAGGTGTGTTTGGATTTTCTCCCTCATTTGAGGAAAAATAGAATCCTTGCCCATTTCCATACCAAGGCATGAAGTTGAATGTACCAATGCTTGGGTTGCAGGGAGACCATGTAGTCAAAGGAAAGGACCAGAAACTAGAAGTCAGAAGACCTGGGTTTGAGATTCAGGTCCAAAGTTTATAAGCTATTCATTCACTCATTAATCTATTATATATTGAGTTCCTACTATGTTACAGACTCTGACCGTCTTTGGGACTACAGCAGTCAATAAGGAGGACATCTGCCTTCATGGACCTTGAGTTTAATGGAGCAAAATATACAGATAAAACAAACAAACAAGAAAGACAAATAAATTACTAAATATGTAAAATAACTGTAAGTTGTAAATGCTCTGAAGAAAAAAAGCAAAATTCTAGAAGTAACAGGAAGCATTGTTCAAATAATGTAATCAGTGAAGACCCTCTCTGAGATGGTGATATTTAAGCCCAGTCTTAAAGGCTGAGAAGGTGCTAGCTACACACACACACACACACACACACACACACACACACACAAGTGGGATTAAAATATTCTAGTTAGAGGGAACAATTTGTGCAATTGATACTATTATAATAATCTGGCTATTATCTGACAAGAAAGAAGTAAAGGAAAGACTAAATAATACAGGCATGCCATTTATACAGCTTTGCTAATTTAAAACTTTCTGAGACTGTTCCGTGCGGATCAATGCAGGAAGGGACTGGACAAAGGCAATTTAGATGCATGTCCAAAAAGACTGAGTAACATGGGAAGGTGCTTACCTGTCTGACAGTCACATCTTGGGACAGGTAATTGGCCAAAATAGGAGTGGCCACGGCAAGGGCACAAAACCTAAATATTTAAACTTCTGAACAAAGGAAGTTTGCTCTCTCTCTCATGTACCAGGCTCCTGGCTCTCTCCGGTTGCAGGGGCTGGGCTCCACTGCACTCACATGGCCCATCGCCATGTGGGCTCCACACAATGGACTAACTGACTTTAATTAGCTTGAATGCTGAATGTGACCTGGCTGCAACATGGAAGTGATGCTCTAGACCAGCGGTTCTCAACCTGTGGGTCGCGACCCCTTTGGGGGTCGAACGACCCTTTCACGGGGGTCGCCTAAGACCATCGGAAAACACATATATAATTACATATTGTTTTGTGATTAATCACTATGCTTTAATTATGTTCAATTTGTAACAATGAAATTGGGGGTCACCACAACATGAGGAACTGTATTAAAGGGTCGCGGCATTAGAAAGGTTGAGAACCACTGCTCTAGACACTGGCCCTCATTTTGGCTCTTCTGGAACCCTTTTCAGGACTGGTTTAGGGGCATGGGACTTTACAACTCCAGAAATATAACTCCACACAAAGTCTTCTATCACATCTCATTCTCCTGGGTGGGCTTCTGAAAATGCTTATTTAAGTGGTACCCCAAGAACCTCACACCCACTCATGTTTGGGAAATCTGACCCCCTAATTTCCCCTGGCAACACAATAGTCATGACGTAGGGAAAAGCTTGGTGGCAGAGTTCGAGGGAAAGAGGGGCAACCAGGTAGCTGGAGCATTTTCAGCAAGAGTGAGAAAGTGATAGAAGAGAGAGAAGTGATCAGACCAGGCAGATCATGATGGGCCATGGGAAAAGGTTCGACTTTTTAAGCTTATGAAAAACCACTAGAAGGTTATAAATAGAAGTAGCATGTGATCTAATCTCTGCTTTAAGAATCTGAGTTTGGCCCAGTCAGTCAACTTCTCTTTGTCTCCCTTTCCTCTCCCAAAAATGGGGATAACACTCCTAATTCCATATCCTTTCAACAGGTCATTTGAATGTCAAATGATGTTTACCATAATTTATTGCTCTAAGTCAGCAGTTCTCCACCTGTGGGTCGTGACCCCTTTGGTGGTCGAACGACCCTTTCACAGGGGTCGCCTAAGACCATCCTGCATATCAGATATTTACATTATGATTCATAACAGCAGCAACATTACAGTTATGAAGTAGCAACGAAAATAATTAAAATAATTTTATGGTTGGGTCACAACATGAGGAACTGTATTTAAAGGGTCAGAAGGTTGAGAACCACTGCTCTAAGCAATGCTTGATAATCATTCAATAATAATATGAATATGCTTTAGAAGCTAGTAAGAACCATTCATATGTAAGGTATTATCAATAATATCATATCCCCAAAGTCCTGCGTCTTTCACAGGAACAGTAAGATCACCAGCTACAAGATGCTATGAAAATCCCATATCAATACAAATTAGTTTTTATTTTCATTCATTTATTTATTAGTTTAGGTTTGGTTTCTTTCTTCCATGGCACCAACTTACTCTCTATATTTGGCCCAGGAATCAACCAGACTCAGGTGTGCTATTTAACCCTAAGAAAAATAGCCAGAGAGAATATGATGGGCAGAACTGAGAGTCAAATCAGCAAGTTTTTGCCTAGACCTGGGCACTTCCCACCTCTCTTCCTGCAGTAGGTGGAAGCTTGTCCTCATTAGTCATAGGCTCTCCATTACCTATGAAGGAGTTGTGAAGAATAATACTGATGATAGTGATAACAAGAATAATAAATGATTAGTAATGCATATAGATATATATGCGTTTGTATACATAGCCCTTTGCTACTTTTCTCAACATATTTTTTCCACCTATTGTTTTAATTGAGTTCACACCCATGCAGAGGTAGAGTGGGAGTATTCTAATTGGGGAAATGACCATGCAGTGCTTAAGTGGTTTGCCTCAAGGTCATGCTGTGAGGGAAAGAGGAGGTGAAACCATGCTCCGGAATCTTCTGCCAACACACTGTGTCAAGACCTATCGGCTCTCCTGGGGACATTGGGAAAGAAAACTGGGATCTTGAATCCCAGATTAAATAAATAGGAATTGGAACATTCTGAGACAGTAAAACACATTTTATCCATATAGTCTAGCCTTCCTCTCCCGTTTTTTACACAAAGAAAGTGAGGGCTATGAGCAGGAACCCACACAGGCAAGTGCCCTTGGTACCACCTGCTCAAGCACCTACTAAAGTTCCTGCCATTCTGCCTTTCACCCCTATACACAGCTGGGGGCTGCAGTGGAAGGAAAAGACCTAAAAAATTCAAGGAAGTCCTCAGATAGACACATTACCAAAACGAAAACAGTAGTAGGTACAGAGATCTTCATTTAATTGAGAGTTTGCTCTCTGGCTGGGAAAGAGATCTCTGTGAGTTTGGGTCTGACCTTGGGCCTGCCATGCATTTGCCCTGGGCCTCTTTTGCACCCCCTTCAGGGATTTGGACAAAGTGAATTTTATAGTTCTTTCCAACTTTAGCATTCTTTAATTCTACCATGTGTAAGTTGGATAAAGTGTGTTCGTGTGTGTGTGTGTGTGTGTGTGTGTGTTATTTTTAAAGGCTCTTATATTGTGACCCATGGAATATTTTGTTTCCTTAGTTCTGATATGGACAGCCTATTTGGAAAAAAAAGATACATCTTTTAAGATTTTCCTGAAGCCAAATCTTCTATAATTCAACCTTCACTTCCAACAACTAAAAAAGTTAGAGAACTTTCTTTTATCTGCTCTGGAACATTATCTCTAATATTAAAATGGTTAATAGACACCCAAGAAGAGGTATACTGAGGGCCCATCATGCTGTAGGTATTATGAAACTAGATATGAGAAACACATGTAAAGAGTAGGCACAGGACCCAGCACATAGTAAGTATGCATTAAATGTTAGTTCTTGTTGTTATCATCATCATCATCATCATCATCATCATCATCATCACCATCATCATCAGTGGTAATTTAATAGTAAAAGAGGAGGTTTTTTTTTTATCTCACCTACCTATCACAACAGCTGAACAAAGTAAAAACTATAGTAAGTCCTCTCTTGATGTCCTCAATAGGTTCTTGGAACTGCGGGGAAACGTCTAATGAAACCAATTTTACCATAGGCTATTTGATATTCTTAACAAGAGTTAAGTTTTTACAGCACCCCATAATTGTTATAACAAATCAACTTCGTTATTCAACAATGTTATTCAAGGACCTGCTATATTAGTTTCCACATTAAACAGATGAATTAACTGGAACAGAGAGGGGTTACATACTGGCCTACACCCACACAGCCAGTCCTCAAACCCAGATGTACTGATCCATGAAACCAATCTTTAGATTCCTACACTAGTTTCATTGATCTTCCATACAACACCTGGCAGCTGTATAGATTACCTTATCCAAATTGAGCCTAAAAAAAATGATCTAGCTCAGAAACAGCCAAGTTCAATAGGAAGTGCATGAGTACTGGGATGGGAATCTGAGGACCAGGTGTGAGCCTTTTGGCCTTGGTCAAGTGCCTGCTCTGGGGTCAGATGTCTCTATTGGTGAAAAGACTAAACATATCCATCCAGCCCACCTCACAGAATATACATGAGGTTCCAGTAGAATAATGAATGAGAATATGCTTTGTATTTTATAATCTTCCATTCAGATGCATGATGCTTATCTCATTAATATTACACTCTAGTGCCAATTTCAGGGAGGGGGGTCAGCCACAGAGAAGCTAGTTCAGGCTGTGACATCTCATTAGAAGCTGAAATTAGAATTCTGAGAGGGGAGAAGGGGGCAGGGGCGAGAACTGCTGTCTGCTGCCCAGGTTCCCGCTGCTATCTGTATTCAGAGCGGCTTCCTGGTACCTTGGCAGTTCTGCTTGGTAGGATGTCTCTGACTTTGATGTTGCATGTGTCAACATTCTAATAGGGTTGCAGCCGGGATCCAGTGTGAGTTAGGAGAGACATCTTATGACAGGTTTTGCCTAAAGATGTTTCAACAGATAACCCTTTAGAAATAATAAAGGTAGTTTATGCATTCCACACGAATGCAGCTCAGTTTGAAGTTTGCCATGCAAAGAGCTTTCTGTTCTCACTTTTTCTTCCTGCTGCACATTTGTGGGACATCATTGCATGTCCCTGTGGAAAATTATTGTGTTTGGTTACACTGATGCTCTGTCCACATCGATGGCAATGACAGAAGGACATGAAGCCATTTCCTTCCAGAAAGTCCACATTGAAAAATCTTAGACAGTCACTCCTCCCTCTTGAAATATAAATCATATCATTTCATTCTGCTGTTTAAAAATCATCTTGTGTGCCCTAGCTGGTTTGGCTCAGTGGATAGAGCATCGGCCTGCGGACTCAAGGGTCCCGGGTTCGATTCCGGTCAAGGGCATGTACCTTGGTTGCAGGCACATCCCCAGTAGGGAGTGTGCAGGAGGCAGCTGATCGATGTTTCTCTCCCATCGATGTTTCTAAATCTCTATCCCTCTCCCTTCCTCTCTGTAAAAAATCAATAAAGTATGTTTAAAAAAAAATCATCTTGTGGCTTCCCACCATGCTTACGTTAAAATTCAGACACCGCCTGTGACCTGAATGGTGGGCCTGCTATGACTTCAGGTGACCTTTCTGACCTCACCTCTGATACAGCTTCCCCTACTCGCTGTGTTCCAACCACACTAGGAAGCCAGGCATCATGAGTCCTCCAACATCCTTCTGAATATGCCAAACTGCTTTTTTGGTGTCCAGACCTAGTAATGCTCTCACTGGTCTACAAAGACCAGCATTTAACTTGGCATTTCCAGTTGCCCATGTCTGCTCCAAGGAGCCATTTACTTCTCCAGTGGTATCTAGTGAGGCATCAGTGGGTCTTGTGGTCCTGTCACCTGTCTCTATCCCATAGGGTAAAGTTTTAGAGCAAGTTGGTCTATCACAGCAATCATGGACACACATTCCATTTCCTCCAGTTGTGCCCATGTTGGCCCAAATTCCTGTGGTCACTGGCTGGTATCTGGATGAGATGTGGGAAGACTTCTCTCTCCATCTACGACTTACTCAGAACACTACCAGATGGTGTGTTTTAAACACAGTCCTCTCACTTAAGTTATCATCTGGGTGTGCTCCTGGGAAAAGAACATCTGGAAAGACATCCCAAGCATTGCACACAGTATTTGCGATATTACTCAGTAGGAATGTCGGTTGTCATGCCCAATTTCTGTCCCCTCCCACTGTATTTTTATGCTGGAAGTTTAAATGATCTGTGGAGCCCCATCTCAACCACTTTTCTCACAGCGGATGCATTCACAGTCACAGATCCTAGAGTAAGCAAATCTAAGTGTTTAATCTATTATTAATCAGCCAGTTGCCAAAATGATAGAGCTCTAAGGGGGCCTGAGGAAGACATCAATATTTATGGCCTCCTTAGTTTTTCTCTCTTGCCTTTCTCCCTCCCTCTCCTTCTTTAACGTAAACATGGAAATATGAAGGTTGTTATGTTTTATGCCATTGTTCGAGGCAGGAACATCATGTGCTGGAATGAAATGACTCCAAAGTACTATTGCATATTTGTTTCAGAATACTAACTATTAGGGCCGTAGTAACGTTAGCCAGGTTGGGTTAGTAAAACCAGTCTTCAGTCCATGGTAACACAGTGAAGGGTTTACTGACCAGAATGGATCTGGGATACCATCTTTCGCAAATTGTTCATTTTTCTGATGAGGCAACTGAGGCTCGAAGAGGGAAAGAGTTTTCTTTGTGACCATACACTTATTTATGACTCAACAAACTTTAACTGGATACCTCCAATGTGTCAGACAAAGTGTAAGCTGCCAGGGACACCAAGCTAAGTATTAACAGAAATCGGTGCCATTTATGGAGCATGTCCTAGGTGTTAGGTACATGCTAAGTCCTTTAAATAGTCCCTTCTGCTGAAAACCCTCCTATAGGCTTCTTACTGCACTTGGAATAAATGCAGGTCTGCAAGGCTCTATGTGACCTTGCTCTGACCTACATTTCTGTTCTCATTTCATTTCATCCCCCCCGCCCCTCATTCTTTAGGCTCCACCCTCAGTGTCTTATATATTGTTATTGTTACTGGAAAATATATCAGGCTTATTGCTTTTTTAGGCCTTTTGAATCAGCTGCCCACTCTGCCTAGATTACTCTTTGCTGCATCACTTCTAGATACTAATATTTCAGGCTTCAGCACCAACTCCACTTTTTTAGAGATTCCTTGACAATGAATTACACTGCCTTAGTCACTATCTTTTAATCAACCTGTGTTAGTGCCTTTATACCCAGTGATGTGTTTACCACCTGGATATAGTGGGGTAGAGATGAGGGATTGCATTTGCGAAGTGATAGAATTTGCCAATTTCCAAAGTGTAAATATCTCTATTATGGCTGAATCAGAGATTCAAGCTATCAATATGATGTCACTGAAAGTGATGCTGAGAAGACACACACACAGTCCACTCTTGTGAGCCAGTATAAACCAGCTCAGGCACACTTTTTACTAATCTGAAATTATATTGTTTACTTGTTTACTGGTGATGCTTTTATCCTCCCATGTAATATAAGTTCCAAAATAGGAGGAACCTTCCCCTTTTGTTTATGATTGTTTTTCTAGCACCTAGAACATGGACAGGAATGTAATAACTACTTAATAAAAAATTGCTGAATGGATTATGAATGAGTAAATGAATGAGTAAATGAGAGACCTCAGAATAACTCTGTTTAGTAGTTAAATAGGTACTACTATATTTTCCTTATTTGTCAAATAAGGGAACTAAAATGCAGACAGAGATTAAGTAACTTGACCAAGCTTACAGTTGGTCCATGGTAGAGCCAGGATTTGAACCCAGACAATCTGTCTCCAGAGCCACTACTCTAAATCCATAACTATATGAATGTGAAGGAGTCCCTGCTCTCAAAGAATTCATAGTCAGAGAAGAAAAAGACACTTGAACAAAAAGGAATAACGTGACCATGTCAGAGGTGCACATCATATACACGGAAGGACCTGGGTGAGTGAGGGCAAATGCTTCCTGGGAAGAATGGCAATGCTGTGATCGTCAGGCCAGGCCATGTGACAAAGGTAATACTTGATAGAGGCCTTGGATGATATCATCAGCCTGCTTTTTCCAATATGCTGAGTTGATTCCCACTTGGGGCAACTGACATTATGAAATCTCCTTGGATCAGGAAGAGGAATCAGGCTTCAGTAAAATGTAAAGAAAACCACTATTGTGATGGCTTGAGGATCTACTGGATATTTCAACGCACAGAAATCTGATAATCCACTTGAGACACACTTCCACGTAGGGACTTACCTTCTCCTCACTGCTGCTCTCATAACATACTCATAAGCTCTTTGTTTTGCTCTGGGCTGAAATGCTCACCAATTCTGTTTCTGATTCTTTGCCTCTTACATCAAAGTTTCAGGTGGCTACTGACCTGAGAAGGTAGTAACTGCAAAGTGCACTGTTGCAGGTCATTTGATTTTCCTACTAGCCAGGCTTGAGAAACCACAGAGCCATCATTGACACCTGCCTAAAACTTGGTATTCCCTGCCTGGGCTTTACCCTTCCCTCCCCAACCCCAAATCAATCATTGGGTCCTTTTGCCAACTCTTGCATCATACCTTTTTTTTTCATTCCTGCTAGCTTCCTGGTCCAGCATGTCTATTCATACACCCACTCATTCACTCATGCACAACAAATGGCAAATGCCTATGGCATGACAGGCAATCCAGGAGGTCCTGGGAATGCAACAGTGAGCAAAAGCAGACATGACTTCTGCAATCAAGAAACATATATTCTAGTGGAAACAACCAGCTGATAATCAAAATATCACATGAATAAATGGGTAATTGTTCCCATGACAGATGTTACAAAGGAGAGGGGGCATGATGTCATGAGTGCCTCCACAGGGCATTTGACCTAAGTAAGAATGCCAGAAAAGACTTCTCAAGTGAAGTTACATTTAAAGGAAAATTTGAAGGACAAGTAGGCGGAGTTAAAGTATCAAAAATAGGAAAAGTCATTTCTGCCAATTGGAACAACATGTACAAATATTCTTTGGTGGAAGGGAGTGTATCTGTTACCAGCAGAGTGAAAGTAGGTTGGTTTGGATGGAGGCTGAGAACAAAGGTGGAGGGTGGTATGAGATAATGCTGGAGAAATATGGAGAAGCTGTATTAGAACACTGGGAAGCAATGTTAACCTCTATGTTGAGATACCAGAAGGAATCAATTTTTATACTCCCTCAGTCTCCCGTTCTGGCTCATCCTATGCACCCATTGCCAAATTCCTCTCCCTAAAGCACCATTGTTTTTCTCCTGCTACTTCCCTACTCCAAAAATCATGACTCGTTTTCCACTCCCTACATTGTAAAGCCTGAACCGGCCGCTATCAAAGATTTCTGTGACCTAGCACTAACTTTCAGCTGTCATCTTCTGCTGTTGAGAAATAGAACATAATGTTTGAGAGCAGAGATAGCCAATGTGAATCTTGTTTCTCCTCCTTTCTACCTTTGTGACCCAGGACAGATTACTTAATCTTGCTAAGTTGGCATTTTTGTTTCTTTGAAATTGGGTCAAAGTGTAAAGGGCTAAGCCAGGTAAGTATATAAAAGCCTTGGGCATAATTGATGGTGTACAGAAAGTTCTTGCTGGTTTAATACTAACCTATTAGACTACATGGTCCAGTCACTGCTCCTCATTCTTATCTAATATCTCCCAGCCAGTTTATGTGTTATTTCTCTTGCCTAGAACAGTTTCTTCCACATCTATCCACAATATATAACCCTCATAACAATATGTGTCCTCAATCTCCACCATCCCTGTCCCAACTTTCCCTTGACCACCAACATTCTAGGATGGATTCTTTCGTAACATTCCTAGAACATATTTTCAGAAATTTTTATTTGTATTAAATTATTTGTTTAAAAATCATCTTTCAGCCCTGGCTGGTGTTTTCCAGTGGTTAGAGCATCAGCCCACACACTGAAGAAGGGGGTTCCATTCCCAGTCAAGAGCTGGATTGCAGGTTCAATTCCCAGCCCCAGTCAGGGCATGTGCGGGAGGCAATCAATCTATCCATCTCTCTCTCTCTCTCTTTCTATCTCTATCTCTATCTCTATCTCTCTCTATCTCTATCTCTATCTCTATCTCTATCTCTATCTCTATCTCTATCTCTAACTCCCTTCCTCCCTCCCTCCCCTTCCTTCTATCTAAAAATCAATGGAAAATATTCCCAGGGTGAGGATTAACAAACAAAGAAACCATCTTTCAGCTTCTGTGTGCATGTTTCCCTTTTCATTTTCTTTAATTATTAACTCTGCAAGGTCAGGTACCACACCTTGTATTGGCTTTACAACCCTCATTATATCTATTACAATGCATGGAACATTGCTCTTAATGCACATTCTTTACATGAAAAAATAAACAAACAAGTAAAGAAGTGAAAGAGTGCCAATTTTTATAATGCTCTAGTGAGAGAAAAATGAGAGAAGCTAGTTAAAATATCTTAGAAATAAAATCCTATCCCTGTCTTTCAGCTTGTTCATTTATTTATAAGCTCAGGAACATGTTGCCTAGCATCTATCTAGTCTCATGAGTTTGTTAATATCATTAATATGAGGTTTATGAAGTACTTTGTACTGCCAGGGGGAAAGATGGTATAGAAATTTAAAGCATTACATATAATACCTCCAGGAAAAATAGAGGAAAAACATCTATTTTGTGAGATGCATCAATTCTAAATCACTCAGGTGAAGGTACCCAAAGGAGTTCATACACCCCTTCAAATGTGAATTAATTTGTACTTTTCAAAGCCTCTGATGGGTACCTTTCATTTTAATTAAAGATATTTTGAAGAATTTTCACTTTAAAAACTAGACAAAATAGGTCCCATATTTGCTTTGCCAATTCTATAATATTGGGCATAAATACAATTAGAAAGGCGTACATTAGCAGTTTCACAAGCTGAAGTTGGCCACCCAGCAGCTTTTTCTCAGGGATCTGAGTACTCTGATGTCTGAGTGTTTGTATATTGAATGTGGTGTTTTTATTTTGATCATCATAAAAAATACAAAGCATATCTTAGAATTACCATTTCATACCTGCCACAGGTTTGGGTCCTTGCTGGTGTCTGCATTTACTATGATGCTAGCTCAGAAGTGCTGCACAGTGAAATAATGCTGGGTGGAGGCTGACATACGCATGTACTTACCATATGGAAAAAAGAGAGAAAACACTAGAAGGAAAGCAAATCTTCATGCAGTACACGGTAGTTTAGACTCAGAGAATTGTGAGCTAACACAGATCCATATTGGTGTCACAGCTAGTAGTTTGAAGTCAGCAAATGCCATTGTTTGTCACATTGTCACATTGAATTAATATTGGTATTTCGAAATGTATGGGTTATATAATCATGTTTTGTTTTTCATTTGTACATTTTCTTGGGTTTTATAGTTCTAAGAGAGCTACAAGAAGAGTTGATTCCTGCTTTAATATTTGTACATTTTAAAGTATCATTATAATAAAAATAATTTGTCAACAATGTGAGCCCAGAAGAAGAGTTTCCTTTAAAAGGGCCTATAAATGATATGAGTTTGAGAAAACTTCAGTAGTAAAAACATCCAAGAAAATGTTACATTATGGCTAAGCTTCATCATACCAAGTTTACAAAACACAAGGAAACAAAATTGTGGAGAATTGCAAATATGGAAACCACAGCTTTCTAGGTAAAAGTAAAACTTTGAGGTTGTAAAGAGGTTTTCAAGGTTGGATGGAATGGAAAAGTCAAGATTGATAAAAAAAAAAAAAACCTATAGAGTCTTGAAAGTGTCACTGATGAGCTGTTAAAATAACCAACCTCAACAAAGTACTAAGGTGTGTGTGTGTGTGTGTGTGTGTGTGTGTGTGTGCATGCGCATGTGCGCACGCATGCACGTGCCCGCACACACGCATGCGGTGTTTGTGTGTACCTGTGTATCCCTTCTCCTTCAGTACTTTGAAGATCCCCTTCCTACTGGACTACATTTTTAATTTTCCAATACTAAGCTTTGTAAAATGGTCATTTTAAATGAATTTACAGCAATCCATAGTTTCTAAAATATGTTTTGTGTTTGTTTTTCTTGTTAAACAAGAACATTCTTATTTCATCTCTTGAGAACTTTTATCTATAAGCAGTAAACCTGTATTTGAAAGTTTCTAAACTTTATTTTCAGCCTCCTATGTCTATAAATGTTTCTTCCCATTTAGGGTGTGTGCAGTACTTTTTAGAAGAATGCCCTTTTTGTTTTTGTTATTTTTTCCTCACCCTTTCAGAGTTGAGAAGAATATTTGTGAAAGTGTGAAAAGGTCTAAGCTTTGTACCTTTGAATGGGGTATTATTGTGTTAATTGCAGGCACCACCAATGCCAAAGTGGGTTGCTATATCATGGTTGTTGGGCTCTATGTCAGAAGATTTAGCTACATCGTGACCCAGTCCTAATTATTCAGGAGCAGATGCAGAGATACACAATTTGAAACTGCTGTTCAGAATGACTTTAAAGAGGGCAAAGGGGTAAGTAGAAAAGTCAGCTAGATCTTCCTTATCTATACAGGATCCTTCCCATCATTTTCCCCCAGTAAAGTTTAAGCCTAATTTTATATCACAATTTTTTCCCGTTATTTTTTATTGCCTTTCTTTTGGGCATGGTAATAATGAATTTAACTTGTAGACCACTTTAACGTTTCAATACCATTTCAAGGATATTTATCAAAGAAATGGCCAATGTTTGTTGAGCATGAATTCGTCACTGGCAGGTGTCAGAGGTAACCCACTGAGTATCGTGTGACAGTTCTGACTGACACCCACCATTCCAATTAGGTTAGATGCCCATTTACAGGTCCCTCAAACTGCCCTGCACAACTCTAGGTCACACGTATACAATAATTATTTATCCCATGTATGCTTTCCCACTCAATTATGAGCTCCAGGAGAACAGAGATGGTGTCTGTTTTGTTCGCTGCTGATTCTTAGAGCACAGTTTAGTGTCTAGTGTGCTCGCACGTGCACACACACACACACAGAGTATTTAATAGAAATATGCTGGAATGAATGAAGAAAGGAAGCAATGATGATCTAGGAGGGAGTCGAATGAGTTTGAGAAGCATACTATTATTTGAGGAAGCAAGAAAGGCATTTGTAGCCAGGGACTGTATAAAGTCAGGAACCTGCAACAAGAATCCCATCCAGGGCAGAAAGTAGGCCAGATTATTACATACAATCTAAGAAAGTAGAACAATCTTTTGTGATTGCAACATAAAAGCAAAGGCCTAAGCCATTATGCATCTCACAGACAAAAAGTATTAGGAAAGCCTGTTCTAACATCACCAGACAGAAAACGTGGGCCCTACCTTTCACCGTGAGGGAAAGACAGGCAAATTACTAGTTTTAAAAGGCGAAAACATCTAGGGCTTTATTCTTTTGTTCCACCTTAGTTTTTCTTACTCAGAATAGAGGCAGTTATATTATCAAAGCATGCGGCATCCAGAAGGGGCTGGGAGAGTCTGGAAGTGAGACATAAAGAACTGATGAAATATGATTTTACAAATTGCCTCTTTCATAGCAAGAGGTTGTTCCTCCATGGACTGTCCAACTCCAAACCATGGCTTATTGTTTTTCAGAACTCATAGAAGGGGGTAAAGGTCACAGAGTGTCGCTGGAACTAGTAGATGACTCTAGATTCCACTGAATCCCTGCCCAGGAGCCTGACAGCACAGAAAATGCTACTACTTCCTTCTTCTCTATCTAGAAGGGGCTCTGGTTTGTGAGTCAGGAGACCCAAGTGTAGGCTTGATGGTATCACTCACTGTGTGTGACTCTGTGACACTTTACCTCGTACATCCTCAGTTTCCTCTTCTGTAAAATGGAGAAATAATTATTCACTCTTCCAGTCATTATTTGATAGGGTTAGAACATGTTTTAAATTTCTCTTTCCCACTAAATAATGCATGTATACTACTTATAAAACCAAATGGTATTCCAAGTAATACAACAAAATTCAGCATTCCCTTCCCTCATTGCTTTCTATCCTAATTCAAACTGTCAGGGGGAATCACTCTAAATTATTTTACCTATTTCTTCCCCGATTTTAACTTCATATCTCTTAATACTTACTTGTGGGGAGCCGGCACAGCCATGGCATACTCAGCGCCAGGGCGCCTTATGTGTCATGCCAGCTCAGCCTGATTCAGTGACCCTGAGTGGGGGGGGTGAAAGGATTGAGAAAAGACAGACAAGAGAATGAAAGCTGGGTCTCGGTGGGAAGCTGTTCCCTGATGAGGAGACAGTGCCAGCACCCACAAGCCGTGTCTTTATTTTATAGCAGATGCCACGAGGCAAAGTAGGGGCGTGATCAAGTTGTTTACAGCATTCTTGTTTCATCCCCACTCATGCACCGGAACTCTATCACAAGGCACGTGGGGCTATGTGTTCGGACCATAGGTTCAAGCTTACAACCACAGCCATTGGCTATGATTGTGCTGGAAGGGCAGGGCCCTGGGACTTGCATGTGGTAATGAGAGGACCCTGTCCTTTCATTAGTCCGAGGCTTGAGCCTGGCCAAAACACCGTAACCACGCCCCACATTTACTTTTCCTGATTTTCCAATTTTATAAACTTTGGTTTAAAAATATTTTTATTTATTTCAGAGAGAGGGAGGTAGAGGGAGACAGAGATAGAAACTTCAGTGATGAGTCATTGGTTGGGCTGCCTCGTACACGCCCCCTACTGGGGATCAAGCCCACAAGCAGGGCATGTGCTCTGCCCAGGAATCCTACTGTGACCTCCTTGTTTAGAGGTCCCTGCTCAACCACTGAGCCACACCGGGCTGATTTTTCAATTTTAGATATTATTTGTCAAATCCCTGCTATGGCAGATGAGGATGGAGCTTATACTAATCCATCCCCACTCATCCTCTTCTCCTATTACCAGTGTTACATTTTTGTTGAATTAAAATTATGACGAGGTAAATACCTTCACAAATAAGCCAAATTGTATACTCTGAAACTTTTTGTTTTCCTGCTTTCTTTGTTTATACTGTTTTATTTGTTTGCTTTGTTTATTTTGTCTTATATATTTTGCCATTGATTCAGACCCAAACCTTCTGAGCAAATCATAAAACTCCTCTCAGTTACAATCATGAATATGAGGAGCTCTCTTGGGTGCATTATTTGCCCCCAGAGACCTCCTTTGTGGAGCCCCCATCCTTTCTGCTTCAGCCTGGCCTGGTGCTGTTGGAATCTGGCCGGGTGCTATCTTCCTGGGCTGAACCTCAGCTTTCCCCTTACTGTTTGCCCTCCTGTTCTCTGTATCTCATTCTTTTTCATTATTCTGGGTTTACTCTCTCATTTTGTTCATTTCCTAAGAAAGAGTACATAGGAGATAGATTTTTAGATTTTGCATATCTGAAATGGTTTTTATTCCACCTTAGACTTCATTGACTGGGGATGGAATGCAAGCTTGGAAAGAATTTTCACTCGAAATTTTTCAGATATTATTCCATTATCTTTTCTTTTCTGTGTGGCTGATGCAAGTCCAATGAATGCCATTCTGAGTGTTCCTTCTTTGTATGTGATTTGCTTCACTTCTCTCCCTCCAGAATTCTTCATATCCTCTTTGTCCCTCAAGGTCTATTAGTTTAAGATGATGGGCTGTGGTATGGAGCTTTTTTTTATTCATGGGTTATTCATGAGGCTAGGTAGGCACTCTGTGAACTTGTGTTATTTGAAAACTCAGATCCTTCAGTTTTAGGATTTTCAATATATAATTTATTTGATAATATCCTTCCCTCCATTTTCTCTTTCACTCTTATTTCCTAGTAGTTGTATGTTAGACTTCCAAGATTCTATTTATTAGACTGTAAGTTATTTTCAGAATGATATCTTTAACTTTATATTTCAGTATTTTAATTAATTGATGTATTTACCTTTTGTATTAACTTCCAGTTATTCTTTATTGTGTTTTTTTTATTTATTCGTTCGTGCTTTGTATATCTCAAATAAGAGTTTAGTTGTTGTTTATATATATATAAATGAAACAGCTTGATCCCTGAATTGTGAATGTGACTTATTTTTTCTGTTTGTTAATTTTAATTTCTACCCACCCCCATCCCATGCTTAAAGGCCCTTAACTATCTGTTCTAATAAACAGCAAAAAGCCAATAGGATGTTCTACTTATAAGGAGGAAGATGACCAGTCGCTGGGCCTCACCCTCATCACCAGTTGTATTGCTGACTCCAATCTGTAGTCCCTCCACTTTATCTTCATCGTCCACCTCCAGGCTTCTGCTTGGCTGAAAAGGAGGGGATCACCTTGCTGCATGAGCTAGAAGAGGGGTTCTGGGGCTTTCTGCCAGTTTTTACCCCAATCCCATACCTCAATCCTCAGAGTATTCTGTACTTCAAATTTCTGTACCTTTCTGGTGAGCTATGTTCTGATTGGCTTTCCTCCTATTGACTCCACCCACTTCCTCTGCAGATAGCTACATTTTGGCTTTCTTCATCTTGCTGAGTCACCTATCCTTCATCCATCCACTTTCCATTCTGCAAAGGTTTTACTTTGTCTGCCCTTATCTTTTCTCAGTTTCTCTTTGTTTTATAAATCCATACCTACTTTATTCCTTTACTGTGATTTTTGTGGATTTGAGGGAGAGAGCCAAGACAAGCATGCATATTCAATGTGATGTGCAGACAGTTGTGAAATTACATTTGTGAAATAAACTTTTTATTATAGGCTTAGGTTTACAGAAAGGTTTTGAGAATATTCAGAGAGTCCTCATATATCCCATGCCCAGATTTTTCCCCCTGTAATTAAAATCTCACATTAGTATGGTGTATTTGTCAAAATTAATGAACCAATGATGATATTATTATTAACTAACAATAAATGTTTATTTAGCTAACACTCTGGAAAAAAGTAACTATGCCTAGTGTACATTTAAGGAGTGGAGAGTTAGGCTCTGTCTCCTTAAAGGCAGAGTAGCTACATTAATTATTTGGAATTCTGCCTGAGAGATTTGTCTGTTCACCCCTATTTATTTATCTATTTGATCATTTATTTATATCAACATGGATTTATGGACTTTTTTATACTTTAAGTTATAATCCAATCCTTCTTCACTGATTGTGTTGCTCAAACTTAGGAATGCTATTTAGTTATAAACCTCTTTTTAAAAGTGCAATTTAGATAATATAATTATATTCTATGCCTACTACCTAACAAAGTGTGAGTAACAAAGCGCTAGAAACATAGGATTTGAACACTAAATGCTTGTTTGACTAACTTTTGGATTAATTTTAAATATGTATTCATTATTTCCAAATGTTCAATGTCATGTTCCATGAGAGCTCATACATGCATAAGGCTCCCTCCCTCAAGGACCTGTAATCTTATCAGGAAAGTAAACATACACAGAACAGTAAGAAAACGGGTCAACACTTTACAAAGTACCAAGCTGTGTTATTTCACAGTTTCAGAGTGTGATCCAGTGGCCTGCGTGACTAATTTAGATGCATCCATCATGGCACCCCAGAAAAGGCTAGAAATAAATTAGAGGAAAGGGCAGAGGGAGCATCTTTTAACCACACAGAGTATAGCAGGCTTGTATCTATTTATTCTATTTGATCATGTCTAAATATTGTCAAATGAAAAGCACTTTAAAATTCACTTTCCTTTTAGAAGTATATCCCCTTTCTTTCCCAGGAACATGGTTTCTGCATCACTGCTCTCTGCAGTTTAACAAGCTGCTTAATGAAAACCCACATGTGGCTTCTAAACCTGGTCCTACCTGGTAAAGACAAGGCTGGTGCTACTTAGCTGTCGCCAACTGGTAGACCAGGCTAGAGGTGAAGACAGGTCTCTCCTCCCCTGATCAAGAGAACTCACAGAGCTTGCCTATCTTAGCCTCCTCAGGCATTCTGCACACTTGGCTGTCTGCTAGGAAGGGGGCAGAGAGAGCAAGCAAACACCAGTAGGAATGCTTCCTTAAGGTCCCTTGAAGGGATTGCACCGCGGGAGAGTGGTGGTTTAGAAACTTTCAGCTCAGCAGAGCCTTAAGTTCTGTTTTGAAGGGAAGCTTTGGTCAGTGGAAATTTGGTCCTTAGAACTCACTTTCCTTATTCCCTTTGTGCGTATGTTTCAGCACTTATGGGGACTACCTGAATACAGATTGGTTATTGAGGCTTTCAAGAGTTAGGAACTCCCGAGGTCTGTGCCAGCGATCCTGCAACCACTTTTGCTATTTTTGAGAATCTGTTCTTCCCTCTAGGATTGTTGTCTGGGGAGGATCACCAAATCTTTTTCAATAACTCAGATTCTATAGTCAGACTGTCAGGGTTCATATTCTGGTTCCTCCATTCCACAGGTATGTGGCTTTAGACAAGCTACCTAAATCTCTGAGCCTCACTTTCCTCAACTGAAAATAATAATAATAATAATAATAATAATAATAATAATAATAATAATAATAATTCTTGCTACAAAAGATCATTGTGAATATTCAGTGGGGTCATACATGATACCTAGCACATAAAAGTGTACTTAAAACATTAACACTTACCTATTACCTATTATTGAGCAGATTTTTTTCTATTTGAAAGTGCTATAGGAAATATTAAGATGGATAGAAGACCACTCCTTTCCTCAGACACAGGCTAGAAGAAGCTCTTGAGATTGGCATGTAAATAACCAATCACAGATTCTTAATATATGAGACAAAATATATCAAGTCTTGTCAGAGAGGTAAAGTCAAACTACTTGGAGGAGGATAAGAGACCACAGCCTGTTGGAGCTGATACCTTTCATTTGATTCTGATGGTTTCAGAGAAGAAGTAACTGGGACTTCAATTATGGGTTGAATTTAGTATATCTTCGAGGAGGGGGGGGGGGAATCTAAGAGTAGGGAACTAAAAATACATTTTAAGAACAAATAGTCCATATGTAAGAACATAGGGGCAAAACTTTAAAAATATGACAGATAAGATTGAAAAGAAGTTTATGCTTATAATATGGAGAGCCTTGAATGCCAAGCTACAGAGCTGAGATTCTAGGGCAGTTTCAAGGAGAAATGAGTGTGATAATCTATCAGCCTACTTTCACTGCATTTGGATCTGCACTTTCTTCTCAGGAATTCTTTTCTCCTTTTCTTCCTTCAGTAAATATTTATTGCATTCCTGAGTTTATGATGTGGTCCAAAGCTGACTACCGTCCTCTGATACTTTACCAGAATTAAGTGAACGTCAAACCATGGCGACTAGCATTAAATAGCATAGGTGTAATCAAGGTTCACTGGAGTGGGGCTATTGATTCTACATAATTTGCTTTTGGGTTGACTTGTAGTCTATTGCTAATCCTAGCTTTAATACTTTTTATCACTTCAAGTAGATTATTTTGTCTAGAAACAATTTACTGCATATCTACCAGTCTAGGCACTTTAGAAAGCATGAAACAAGTGTAAACCACAATATTTATCCTAAAAGACGATAATCTTGCAGATGGTTAATGGATAATACTCATGAAATTATTTGAGTGGCACAATCCTGCCAGTGAGTTTGCCACCAATTCAGAAAACTAAAGTGACTGAATCTATAATGCAGGGATAGATTTTGGGTGCTCAGGACATGAAAAGAAAAGGGGGGAATCTATGGCTGAGAAATTTCATGAGCAAAGGTTCTGAGGCATGTGAACTCACAGGGAAAAATGAGAAAAGCTACTAGCTTGACTAAAGACTCTGCACAGAGACAATGTAGGAAGAGGTGCTGAACACCTTGAATGCCAAATAGGGCTGGTCATATGTTGTCTGTAGTGTGACCTCCTGTTTGGTATTGGATGGTGGAGATTATAGGGATAGGTTTTAAACAGGAGGAACAGAGAGATGCTCTCTAATCCTAAATTTCTTGGGGAAAGAAATGTCCTGTGCCCACCAGGTTTTTCACCAGGGAAGGTCAAAGGAGAACAAGGAATTCCAGATTACTTTCCCAAGGGGCCTACATTTATAGAAAGTGTGGTCTCAAATCTCTGACTGAAAATTGAACATCCTGAGGGGACCAAAGCAAAGAAGTACCCATCTGTTCCTTGCCAGGCTAGGGGCTGGTGGGAAGCCAGGAAAGGTAGCACATACATGTCTGCTACCTTGGAACCTTGCTGCTAAAATTTTATATCAGAGTTTCCCTATGTCTGGCAGCCTAGGAACTTGGGTTTAGGTGAGCTTTACACAGACATTGTCAACCCAACAGTCCTGGAACCTGAAGCCTCCTGTCTATTTCAAGTTTAACTATAGCTTCAACCATCAGAGTGGCATCACACGCTGGGATCTCACCTGGAACATTCTCATCGTGGCCTTCAGGGACTTCCTGGTCTCATGAGGAAGGTGGAAATCTGAGTTAATCAGATGCTTGAGGATGAAACTATTCCCCTTGAGGTAGTGAGTTCTCCATTACTGGGAGTTTTCAAGCAGAAAACCTTTTGGCAGGGATATTATCAAGAGAATTGTTTTCATTGTCCAGGTGGTCAGAATGATGATAATAACTAACACTGAGCATGGCCTGGGTGCCAGGCTCTGTATTTAATAGTTCACACATTTTCCCCTCTTCATCTCCATAAGGTAAGGGATGCTGTTATTCCCGTTTTACAAACAACAAACCTGAAGCCCAAAGATCCTATATCCAGTAAGTGATAGAGTTAAGATTTGAACCAAGCCTGTCCACACTTATTTTTTTAACTTTTTATTTTCCGAAGAGTGCACTAAAGCCCTTCACAATGATACCATACTGAAAATGACTTATGTATCTTCCAGCCATGCTATTTCAAAGTCCCAGTGAAAGATGAAGGCGTCTTTGGTTCTTTACCTTTCACTGGGGCATAAAGGACTTGGTATTAAGCTTCATTCACTGACGTGTGTATGTTTCCTATAATCAGAGTATGTGTCTGATGCAAAGATGAAAATCAAATCAGAGTTTTAAAAAATATGAGAAGAGCAGAAAAAGTCTCTCCGTACAATTCCAGAGAACTGGGGCTTGATCTGAAGTGCTCATAGGTAAATGAGCACATGGCCGAGGGGCCAGAGAGCAAATCCCAGGACCCTGGAAGGTTGGATGGGAGACCCAGCATGTCAACCACCTCTGCCCCGACCTTGTTCACGGGATGCTCTCAGGCAAGTGCCTTAGATCTGTGGTCAGCAAACCGCGGCTCGCAAGCCACATGCGGCTCTTTGGCCCCTTCAGTGTGGCTCTTCCACAAAATACCACGTGCGGGCGTGCATGTACAGTGCAATTGAAACTTCGTGGCCCATGCGCAGAAGTCGGTATTTTGTGGAAGAGCTGATATTTTGTGGAAGAGCCACACTGAAGGGGCCAAAGAGCCCCGTGTGGCTCGCGAGCCATGGTTTGCAGAGCCACAGTTTGCTGACCACTGCCTTAGATGACTGTGTTTTTTTGAGTAGGAAGGGACCTTAGCTTGCCCTACTCCAGGTTGTTTTAAATTGTGTTCTACAGAAACTTGGACTCACAACTTATTCTTCAAATATTCATTGTGAACCTACTATGTGCCAGGTATTGATCCAAAAGCTGCCTCTAGGGCTGTTCTGATGCAGTAGAAGAAACAATGAGACAACATTGCCCTCTCCTCCTCAGTACCTTAACCATGCCCTCTATTATTGTCTGCCTTATGTTGTCATGGCAGTTAAGATTTATTTGGAAGAGACTCCACAGCTTAAATTCCTTTTAAAAAATTAAAAAGTCTATTCTAACATTCCCAGTTGACAAACAACAAACCCCAAAGACAGTTAGTGACTTGCCCGAGGTCTCACCATCATTTTTAGCTAGTGACCATTTTTAGCTAGTGCAGAGTGGAACTCTTCCCACTTTATCCCCTGCTTCTTACCCCTATATTCTATGATGGAGGAGAGAGGCCAGATTATCTCTACTGCTCCCTTCCAAAGCTAATTTAACTTTCAGATTTCTCAAACCCACTATTTAGCCAGTATTGTCATTGGTAACGCAGCAATCATGGACTGAAGAGCCATGATTGCTACAAATCATTTTCTCTCTATCTCTTTGTGCCCTTCATGTTCATCCTGGGGAACTGTCATGGATATTGGTCTGGGCTTTATTTAATCATATGAGCTTGTACCTTGGGTGTCAGGGAAACTTGGAGGATGAAGAGTTTGTAACAATTACCTGTACTTATTGAGTACTCAAGGTAGTGAGGGTTTAAGCAACTGGAGCTCATTTTCCTGTTGAATATGCAAATACCACTCTGAGCTACAAAATCCAAGAAATGCTAAAATGATGTCGATATATCTTACATCAGGACTGGTGGCCTCACATATACAGTGCAACAGTTAGTAATGACAGGCATGAACAAGAGTCTAGTAGTCCCTGCTATTTGTCACTGGCTCTCTGTGTTCTTGCACATGAGACCTAGCTTCCCTGAGTCTCAACTTTCTCATCCAAAAGACAAGTACAATAATTCCCACATCACAGGAATGTTTAAATGATATGATAAATAAATGCTATGGAGAGAGGTTATTACAAGATTGGATATATAGTAAGCTCTCCATAAAATGTGGTTACTATATTTTTTCCCATCTGGCATGTAACCTCCAGGAAACTTCAGAATGAGTCTTATTTCATTTGTGATTTTGATATGCATGGACACATCAGAAACAAGTTTTAGATTTCTCTCTGGAGCTTAACTTCAACAATATGCTACCAATGAGAGAGAGAGAGAGAGAGAGAGAGAGAGAGAGAGAGAGAGAGAGAGAGAGAGAGAGGGAATAAATGATGACAGGGGCAGTGGGAGGAGATGAGAGAGAAAAAAGGGGCTGAGAAAACTGAAATTTACTTGTTACATTAGTATAGTTCTAGTTATCTACATGCAAGTTAAGTTGTTGGTCCCTAATTTTCTCAGGCTCTCGCACCAGAATAGAAGCACGCTCAGTGCCTGTAACTTCTAATCAAGTGCATGAGTAACTAGCAGAGATTACAAAATGACAGCTCATAGATGAAATGGGTGTGGCCACATAATTCTAAATCTTTAAAATCTGTTGCTAACATTTTAAAATCTGGGAATTTCATTTGAAAAAGTCTAGATTTCTGGTTTCTCATTTTAACTTTCTTAAATTGGGAAGCCTAATGTAGATACTAAAAGCAAAACTATTTAGCTCCGTGATTTGTCACAAAGGTAACACTTGAGTAACCATTACTTAGGTCATAATGTTGGCAGCTGCTTTCCCCTCCACCAATAAGTTTCCTCTTGCCTTTCTCAGCACTACACACTGACTGCTATAATAACATCTTTGTTTTATTCTTTATTGACTACCTAAGCATGCATTCCTAAATGTTAAGAGTTTAATTTTCCTAGTGTTTGAAATTTATATAAAGGGGATCATCCAGTATGATTTTGTGTATTTGTTTTTTTGTTCAATATTATACTTATAGGATTCAGCAATTGTATATAGGTATAGTTTCCTCATTTCCACTTCTGTAGAGGATTCAATTGTATGAATATGTCATAATTCATCCATCTGTAATTCTACTGTTGATGGATATTTGGTCTGCTTACACTATTGAATAAAGAGTCTATAAATATCCTTGGATATGTCTCTTGGTGCACATATTCAGATATTTCTGTTGGATGTAAACCCAGGAGTGGTATGAGAATGTTCAGTTTTAATAGATAATGCCAAATAGTTTCCAAAGTGGCTGTACCAATTTATACTCCCACCACCAATATGTGATGATTCTCATTGCTCCAAATTCTCTCAAACACTTGAGATTGTCAGTCATTTTAATTTTAGCCCTTCTGGTGGGGGTGTAGTGCTAGCTCTGTGATTTTAACTTGTATTTCTCCTGACTATTTGTGATGTTTAGCTTTATTTCCTATGTTCATTGAGATATTGATATACTTTATCCTTATTTTTCTACTGGGTTGTACTTTTCTTATTGTTTGTATATGTTCTAGATGTGAGCTCTTGGTTAAATGTATATGTTGCAAATTTCTCCTTCCTTTCTATAGCTTGCATTTTCACTCTTTTGATGTACAGAACAGAAATTGTTCCCTGTAATGCAATCCCATTTACCAGTTGTTGTTTTTTTATTGATAACTTCATATCCTGTTTAAGAAGACATTTCCTACCCTGAGGTATGAAGATATTCTTCTGTATTACCTTCATGTGGCTCTATGTTCTCCCATTCAGATTAGCAATCCGTCTGGAATTGATTTTTGTGTAGGCTGTAATTTAGGGATCTAAAATTATTTCTCCACATAGATATTCAACTTATGGCATCATTTACTGGGAAAAACATATCATCCTTTCCCCCACTGAACTATAGTGGCATCTTTGTTACAAATCAATTAACTTAGTATATGTGGTTCTGTTTCTGGTCTTTCTTTTCTGTTTCAGTGTTCTGCTATGTCTTTTCAGTTTTAGATTTAACCTAAGTGTTCATAGCTGAGACAGTATGTCTTTCCACCTATTCTCCTTCAAAATTGTTTGGAATCTGTTGTTAGCCCTTTTTCCACTTTTATATAAATTTTAGAATCTGCATGTCAAATTAAGAAAAACAAAAAACCTACAGGGAATTTAATCAGAGTAGCATCTAACTTACGTATCAGTTTGGGAGAAATGATATCTTTAACTAGTGAGTCCTCCAATTCAGGAACATAATACATTGCCTTGCTTACTTAGGTCTTCTTATCTTTCCTTCAGTAATGTTTCATAGTTCTCAGTATGTTTTAGAGACTTTTCACAGACTTTGTTAGACTTATTTTCTAATTATTAAATGATTTTTATGTTATTATAAACAGTATCTTTTAAAATATTGTTATACTTGAATTGTTTTTGCTTGTATATTGAGATAGAGATCATTTCATTTACACTGATGTTATATCCAGTGATCTTGCCATCCTAGTAATTCTAATATTTTTCCATAGTGTGTCACAATCATGTCCACCTATGAATGATGACAGGGTTATTTTTTCCTCTGCCACCTTGGTAATGATATTATCTCTTGTATCCTGTTTACTAATATTTTAAGTTTTTTTTTCATTTTGATTGTGAAATAAAGTGCCTGTAACTTTCGTTTCTTATAATATCCTTCTTTGATTTGGCATCAGGGTTATGTTGGCCTCACAAAAAGAGTAAGAGAATACTCCCCCATTCTACTCTCTGGGAGTTTGTGTATGGTAGGTGTTTTATTTTATTTTATTTTATTTTATTTTATTTTATTTTATTTTGAGAGAGAGAGAGAGAGAGAGAGAGAGAGAGAGAGAGAGAGAGAGAGAAACAGACATTGGTTTATTGTTCCACTTACTTATGTATTCATTGGTTGATTCTAATGTGTCCCCCAACCTGGGAACAAGCAGCAACTTTGGTGTACTGGGACCACGCTCTAACCAGCTAAGCTATCCCGCCAGGACTCTGGTGTTTTTATTCTCGAATGGTTTTATAGAACTCAGAAGAGAAGCAGTCTGGGCCAGGAGTGTTCTTTGTTTACAGCTTTCAATGTCTTTGATAATTACGGCACTAATCAATTTTGTCATTCATCTTGTGGTAGTTATTTGTTCCTTCATATTATATTAAGAATTTGTCCATTTCAGTTATAGTTTCAAATATCTTGTCATAAATTTGTTCATAATATTCTCTTATTATCTCTTCTACATTGTGGTGTTTGTAGTGATGTCATCTTTTATTTTACTGGCATTGGTGGTTTTTGCGCTTGTTTACTCTCACACTTTTTCTAAGATTTTAAGGCGCTGGTTTTGACATTGTTGATAGTTTCTACTGTGCATTTCTTATTTCGGTAATTTGTACACTTTATTTCCTTCTCTCTTTATGTTTAGTTTGCAGTTTTAGGGTATTTTTGGTGTTTTTTTCAAACTTCTTGAAATGGATGCTTAGCTTACTGTGTCTTATTTATTTTTTTTACATTTTTTTCATCTAATTTCTAATATATGCATTTTAAACCTATACATATCCCTCTAAACATCAGTTTAACTGTATTATTTGTGTGTTTTTTACTTCTTTCAGATTTACATATTTTTTATTTACATACTCTTTTATTAATTTGTTAAAAAATAGACAAACTTAACTATTCTTCTAGTGGTTTCACTAGAGTTCACAACATTCATTCTTGACTTTTCAAATGTTATTATAGACTGGCACTTGATCCTCTTCCAAGATAGTGCAAAGACCTTAGAATACCTTAGCTTTATGTATTTCCCTGCCAATGTACATGTCATTATTGTTGTATGATTTTTGTATTTTTTAACTCAACAATACGATAGCATTGTTGTTGCTGTTGTTTTATTCAGTTCATATTGTTTCTTACCCATATATTCATAATTTTATTCCTTTTTGTTCCACTCTGCATCTCTAAGTTTCCATCTGGAATAATTTATGTTTTCCACGAATAATATCCTTTAGTATTTCCACCAGTGTGAATCTGTTGTTGACAAATACTTTTCCTTTATTTGTGTGGAAATGACTTTGTTTCAGATTTTCTCATGAAAAAGAACTTTTTGTTAGAAATAGAGTTCATAATTGTAATTATTTTTCTTTCAGCACTTTAAAGATATAATTCAGTTGTTTCTTGTGAAGAGTAAGCCAGCAGTCCAATTGTTGAAATTTGTAGTAATCTGACTCCCATGCCTCCTTCATTCTGGGTTCATTTAAGAGTTTCTCTTTGTCTTTGGTGTCAGCAATCTTACTATGTGAGCCTGCATGTGATTTCTTTTATTTAATTTGTTTTGGATATGTTTAACTTCTTGATTTTGTGTCTTGATGTCTTTTATCAGATTTGGAAAGCTCCTGGCCACTGACTCTTCAGATATCATTTTTGTATCTTCCTCTTACTTTTTTCCTTATGACATTTATTTATATACTAGAGGCCCAGTGCACAAAATTGTGCACTTAAGGGGGAGGGGGTCTCCTCAGCCCGGCCTGTGCCCTATCGCAGTCTGGGAGCCCTCGGGGGATGTCCAGCTGATGGTTTAGGCCCACTCCCCATGGAGAACGGGCCTAAGCTGGTAGTCAAACATCCTTAGTGCTGCCATAGAGGTGGGAGAGGGTCCCACCACCGCAGCTGCACTCACCAGCTCTGAGCCCAGCTCAAAGCTTCTGGCTGAGCAGTACTCCCCCTTGTGGGAGCACACTGACCACCAGGGGCAGCTCCTGCATTGAGTGTCTGCTCCCTGGTGGTCAATGAGCATCATAGCGACCGGTCGTTTTGCCATTTGGTCGAGTTGAATATTAGCCTTTTATTATATAGGATATGCTAGGGCAGCGGTTTTCAACCTGTGGGTCGCGACCCCTTTGGCGGTCGAATGACCCTTTCACAGGGGTCGCCTAAGACCATCCTGCATATCAGATATTTACATTACAATTCATGACAGTAGCAACATTACAGTTATGAAGAAGCAACGAAAATAATTTTATGGTTGGGTCACAACATGAGGAACTGTATTTAAAGGGCCAGAAGGTTGAGAACCACTGTGCTAGGGTTTTACACTATATCCATTATAACTTCCCACCTGCTTTTCTGTATTTTCCATCCTTCTCTCTTTCTCTGCTTCCATCCTGTTTTCATTTTATCTCTCTTGAAGTTTATGAATTATCTTTTAATCTGTATCCAAGCTGCCATTATGCCTATTAAATTCCTTTTTTTAAATATATATTTTTTATTTATTTCAGAGAGGAAGGGAGAGGGAGACAGAGATAGAAACATCAATGATGAGAGAGACTCTTGATCAGCTGCCTCCTGCACGCCTCCTACTAGGGATCAAGCCTACAACCCAGGCATGTGCCCTTCACCAGAATCGAATCTGGGACCTTTCAGAATGAAGTCCGATGTTTTATCCACTGAGCCAAGCTAGCTAGGGCCCTATTAAATTCTTGATATTAGTCTTTGTACTTTTCAAGTTTGAAATTTTCTCTTGATTATTTCACATGGTTTTCAATAGTCTGCTGAAATTTTCTATCAATCTTACATTTTACTTCCCAGAAGATAGTACACATAGTTGATTATATAATATGTCTGATTACTCTAATAGCTTGAGCTTCTATGAGTCTGTCCTATATTTTTTCCTTCCTCTTCATTTTTGTTTATGTTGTTTTATCTTCTGGTGAAACTAGTTATTTTTTTAAATTGTATGCTAGACATTGTATTTGCAGAATGTTTTGTAGAAGTAATTTGAGGCCTAAGGCAATGTTATCTTTCCTCCCTAATGGATTCATGCTTGCCTTGTTGCACTAGCAATCTGTTATCATTCTGGTCCCATTTTAGAGATTGACTGTTGTCCTGCCTATTTTCAGTTCATTCTTATTCCTATTGGGTAGCTCTTCCCATATCAAACCAAAGTGATCATTAAACAGCCTATTTCCATTGCCACCACTGTTTGGTCCTGAACTCTAATCCTCCACATAAAAATGAGGAGGAAAATTCAACTCCCCCTGTTAGTAATCAGGAAATATATAGGTCTTGTCAAAGGGTCACTGGAATGGAAGAAAGCCTGCAAAGACTTCTAGATTCCTTGTGGAAGACAGAAATGTGGGGGTTGTTTTTGTTTGTTTGTTTGTTTGTTTGTTTTTAAAAAAAACAACTGTCCTTTTATCAGTCTAAATCAATGAAAGATTTCTGAGTACAGCTACTCTATGCAAAATAATCTCTACCTCCAGGGAGAAGGTGTTTTTCCTAATTGTGATTGAGAGTTTAGCTCTTCAGAGCCAGGCTGTCTGGATTCCAATCCTGATTCTCCTATACTTGCATGGTGACCTTGGGTAGTACTTAATTTTTCTGTGTTGCAATTTCCCCATCTATAAAATGGGAATAACATTGGCACTCACCTCAATGGGTTGTTGGGAGGATTTTAAAAAGCAGTGCATATAAAGTACCTAGAACAGTGACTGGCATATAGAGGAACTCAAATAGAAACTGCTAGGTATAATTAAGTTTGTTGTATTAGTATAACTATTTAACAATATTTAACATATTGATCTTGTGCCTCTCAGAGCCCTGGGTTTCTTATCCCTGTTCTACACTCTTTCACTTAAAGTTCTTATAAGACTATTTCTATTTGGATGTGGAAATAACATTGGGAATTTCCCAATCTTGTTATGCATTTCAGAAAGCTTTTGAAAACACGAATTTCTAATGTACACCCATAGAGATTCTCATTTAGTAGATCTGGAGTGGAGCCTGGGGCCCAAAGTCTCCTCTGTTCTCTGAGGTTTAATTGATTGAGGTTCGGATCTCCCAAAAAATAGGCTGTGGTGGAAAGGGCTTTCAGCTTGATGGCTCTGCAACCATAATCAAACTCATTTCTTCAGCATGAGGCAGAGTTGGAAAACTCCCGGTCCAGTGGCGACTCCAGCTTACCGATCTGTTTTAGTTAGAGGCAGGTTTTTAAAAATCATAGCTTTGCATATGAAAATCTAGTTTCTCAGTTTCTCTTTAAAAAAATAAAAAGGAAAGATTTGGATCTGTTTTTCACTTGACAAAGTTTGGCTAAAGCTGAGTGAACATTGGCAGGGGGAAGAGTGTTCTCTCACCTGCCCATTTGCTCTTTTAGCCCTTTGAGTGCCAACCAATATCCTAGGAACTATGCTAAAATTGCCAAGGCATTTTTGCTGATTTTACAGCAGTTTAGGAAAAAAAATTATGAATCGCAAGTAAATGAAGTTACATATTCAATATCTTCCACAAAATCGTCATCTTCACAGCAAGAATTGACATAGTTAGCAACATCATCATCACTAATAAAAGCAGACTTAGAACTGGACACTGCAGGAGGACAGCGATAGTGCTCCCGGCACTTTTGGCAAAAGACAGGAGTGCGATTGCGCTCCCCGGCACTCTAGGGGTTAAGCTTCCTGCTGGGCCCTGGAGCTTTCAGGACCAAAGGTGCGCTTTTCCAGAAATGTACCAGAACTGGATTTAGGAGATGTGAGCTTGTGTCATGATTCTGCTTTTGACTCATCATGTCACCTTGGCCAAGTCACACACCCCCACCCCCCATCTAAATCTTAGTTTCTTACCTGCAAACCAGGGGAAATGCTGGCCTTGTCTGCCTCTTAATAATGTTGGGATTGTCTAAATGGGATAGTGTGAGCCCTTGACTAGCAGCTGCAAAAGAGTAAGGAATGACTGCTAAAGGTTGATTTATATTGTCTGTTATTTATACCTATGTGGGACTGCATGATTCCAGGACCAGTTCTGCTAAGAGAAAACCTTTGAATGCATTGGAGTGCTGAGAGTGGATGGGCAGAGAGTGTCTCATGGTGAGAAAAGCACAGAAAACAGAAATACTAGTGAATTTACTGAATCCGCAGTCTTCCTAAGGAGCTTGGGGAACATGAGAATTTGAAGATGGCATTATTAACCATCCCTGCTTTATAGATAAGAAAATATTGGCCCTGAGGAAACATAGGTTTGGTAAATGTATCTGTATCTGTTCATCAGTCCCAGAAACGTGTCTTTGTGCACGTTCCTTAACCTTTCTAAGCCTCTGTTTCTTCATGTGTAAAATGGGCATGTTAGACTCTATCTTGTAATACATTGGGAAGATTCAATTAGTTTACATGCTTTAACATTTAAAACATATTGTGAGTGTCCACTAAACAGCATCTGCTCTTATTAACTCAAATCAGGCATATGCTTATTGAACCACTGGCAAACGGGAAGTGGTTAAGAGAATGAGACATATTGCTAATAGATAGTTCCTTACCAGGAAAGAACCTTTCATAAACCATAAAGGACTCTTTTTACTTCCCACTGCACGGAGGTAACTGAAAGCAGTATTTTTCCCAGCATTTGCTACAAAATTCATAGGATACCCAACCACACAGGTCCTTATCAACAGCAAGTTCTGAGAGCCAGCGATGATATTAGCATTCCAAAGTGTTTGCAGAGTTGGGCCAGTGTGTGTTTTCCCTTCCTATCCTTAAATTTCAACCCTCCTCAGCTGGAAAGGAGATATCTGAGGCCAAAGTACACTTATTTATTTTGATTTTCCCTGCCTTGCATGTCTCTTTTCACCTCAGCATCTGAATATCACAGCAAGAAGTGCTCGACTTCCTCTGGGCTCCTGAGGACTGGAACAAATTAGCATTCTTGAAGTCAGTTCTTCCTTTTGGACTGCACTCCTTTTTCCTCTCCTCATAAAAATTTCTGTTCCAGAGAGTACTTTCTCAGCCACTCCCTTTCCTAATGCAATTCTGTTTGATTTCCACCCAGCAACTCCTGAAAGGAGCCACTGAACCATGTCTCAGTGAGCATTTCAATTCCTGAGCACCAGCCTTCCAGCAGGACCTATTCCAGACGCATCTTCATATCCAGTAATCATGCATTTAACCAAAGTGATTGACATATCATTTCTTTCCCCTCTCCAACGTTTCCAGCCAATTATTCTTATTTGTCTTCCTTGCAAAGGCTCCCCCGGTTTGGATTCCTGCCAAATCAGTGAATGTACAAAATACATGCATAAGTCAAAAGCACACCTACACACATACAGATGTAATAGGTACCAAGTCTGTATCTTCACTGAATATTAAACATTTCATTTCTAGATTTCATGTCTCCACAGAAGTCTTCGTCATCAGCTTCTTTCTTTCTTAGCTCCCTTTCTCCTTCCTTGTTTCCTTCTCTTCCTCTGCTTCTTTATTTTCTTTCTGCTTTTCCCAGAAACTTTTATTTTTTGGTTAGTCATCACAGAATCTCATATTCTTCAGTGTCAAAGGAGCTTGAGAGAATATTTAATTCACATCTTTACTTTTGGGAAATCCATGTGCCAGAAAGGGAACCATGTACCATCCATGGCTTTCCTTTGCCCTTAGGAAAACTTTCAAGTTCCACAGTCCCCACCCAATATGCATGGCTTGGACCCTGCCCACTGCATCAGCTGCCTCTCCACCTCAGTCACCACAATGCCACCACAATGTCAGAGCCTTTGCACAGGCATTCCACTCTTCGTGGACAGTCCTTCACTTATAGGCACACAGGCCTTCTTCACCACTCAACCTATTTATTCCTTAGGTCTCAGTTCAAATGGACCTCCTTAAACAACCACCCTACCCTGTTCATTTCCTTCCTGGCACTCATCACCACTTGCAATTATGTATGTATTTGAGTTGTTTGAGCTTTCTTTGCCTATTAGAAAGCAAATTCTCTAAGGACCCTGGCCTTTCCTCCCTCCTCCGCCCCCCCACCCCCCATTATTTCTTCAGTGCCACAGACAGTGCCTGAAGTTTGATAATAAAAACAAATATTAACAATAAAGTAATAGTGTCTGACATTTTTTGAGAATGTGCTCACTTTAGGCACACTGTTCAAAGATATTTTACATATGTATTAACTCAATTAATACTTATAAGTATCCTATGAGGGAAATATGATTATTATCCCCATTTTGCAGGTAAGGAAACCGAGTGGTCAAGTCACTCACCCATGCTTATATAGTCAGAAAACAGCAGAGCTCCGTTTCTAACTTAGATAACATTCAAACCTGAACCCTCAACGAGGCATGCCATGCCTCTATTAAGTATTCCATTAATAGTCATTAAAAGGATAAACAAAAAAATATATCCACATTGATTAGTAGCAAAACTGAAGTTAAAACCTAAATTGCTTCATTGATAATCCACTCCTCTTTCTATACAGACAGCCTTTCAGATACCAGCAGAAAGCAGTAAAGAGAAAGAGAAGCCGATTAACCAATTGGTCTGTTGTTGATAAGAACTATGGAAGGGACCCTGTGATGTAGACTGTGGAGTGAAGTGGGAATCATTATTTTAGATTCACTCAGGACCCAGTGGCAGGTGGAAAACACTGAATTGGTTGAAGAGGTCATAAGATAAGGAATCAGGTTCTCCAGAAACATCAAGTAGATCTACTTTTATTACCACTAATAATTTAGGTAATTCTCATGCTTTGGATGATCTTTTTCAAACCTGATTCTAAAGTGTCAGTAACCATCCATTTTATAAAACTGCTAGTCAGAATTCTAGGATGAAAGCTCCAGGGGGGTGCCTTATTCACTGTTGTATGTGGAACAGTGTCAAGCTCATAGTAAGTGCTCAATAAATAGGTATTTAATGAATTTATGGAAAATGTACATTGATAGATCATCAGTAGATATGTACTGGATACCAGTTATTAAGTCTGTGTAGTTCAAGAGATTATAGACCCAACAATTTTGAAGCTGTCTGGGGACCAAAAAAGAAAAAGAAAAGCAAATAAAGTAGACCGGCCAGCATGGCTCAATTGGTTGGTGCATTGTTCCATACAGCAAAGGCTGCAGGTTCAATTCCTGGTCAAGGCACATACCCAGGTTCCAGGTTTGATCCCTGGTCAGGACACCTGTGGGAGGCAACTGATTGATGTTTTCTCTCACATTGATGTTTCTCTCTCTCTCTTTTTCCCTTCCTCTCTCTACAATCAATAAATAAAGAAAGAAATTAATTGTAAAAAAATAAAATATCCTGCTGAAACCGGTTTGGCTCAGTGGATAGAGCGTCGGCTTGCGGACTGAAGGGTCCCAGGTTCGATTCCGGTCAAGGGCATGTACCTGGGTTGCGGGCACATCCCCAGTAGGAGATGTGCAGGAGGCAGCTGATCGATGTTCCTCTCTCATCGATGTTTCTAACTCTCTATCTCTCTCCCTTCCTCTCTGTAAAAAATCAAAAAAATATATATATATATAAAAAATAAAATAAAATAAAATATCCTATCACCACAGGAATCTTTAAGGAGTTATCATATACACAGATGCTCATGATTATTAATCAGCAACCAGTTATCATATGCCTGCTGTACACCAGGTTCCATTTCAGGAAATCAAGGAGAATAGAGACACATATAAAATACAGTGCCTAGCTCTGAAAGTATTTACCATCTGTGACAGTACCACACTGGCCAAAGTAAAGTTGTGTATATTAAGCTCTTTTTACAAAAGCAGGGGCAAATATAGAACTAAGAGGTTTTTCTCCTCTAAATATTTAAAATTATTTAGTCACAAGAGAAATTTGTTTACTGTTTTTTCAAAGATGCCATTTCCTGCCAATGCTAATATGGAAACATTTCAGAATGATGACCTCACAAAGTTCACACAGCTGTCTCCCTGTGCAGACTTAGATAACATACAGCCATGACCTCACTTAGGCCAGGAGCGGATCTTAATAGCTGGATAAAAGTATGCTCAGAAATGCAGTTTGGTTTAAATTGTTTTCCCTCTTTACTGTTAACTTCTCTAATAAAAGGAACTGTCTCACTCAAGGTGCTTACTTCTCCCAAGATTCCACAGGGATGGGGCCATGGCACCTATGAGTCATTAGACAAACTGAGAGTTGAGTCCTGAAATAGATAAATGAGGAACTTGCAAATTTAACTTGTATTTAAGTCATTTGAACACTTGAATTATTTTGTTCCACCAAACCAGTCATGTAGAATCCAGGAGTCTGAAGATCTTACTCACTTTCAAAGGGCTGATTTAGGGCACTGTCCCTGTGGGAAAGACCTCCTCTATAAAGGAACTTCAAAAAGTTCAAAAAGATGGACCCTGAGGGCTGAGAGACATTAAAGGTAATCGGGCAGTGACAAGGCTCATGGTCCTGGGCAGAAAGATAGATTGCTGCTCAGGTAACCTGGAAGGTGTAGGTGAGGGTAAGCATAATGGCAGCCTTATCAAGGCAACAGGCAGAACCAGGAGCAGCCACTTATTGAAAATGGAAAAAAGAATGTGTATCTTTATCCTACTGTCCACAGCATTTCTTTTAGGGGGTGGAAAATGAGAGTAGGAAGAAATTAACAGTGGGAAAATGCTACTACAACTCTTTGGCCTTTATGGACTCTTCATTTCTGAGGCAGGACAGGAAAAACTTGGTGAGAACACTGAATTTTGAGCCAGGAAATGTAAGTACAAGTGTAGGCTCTGCAGATGGCAGTTTGTTCAGCCTCACTGTTGACCTTGAGGATAGTCACACATCCCTAAGGATCCACCTCTTGCCTATGACATAAGGGAATTAGAAGAAGCCTCTGTGGTCTTTTTCTACTTATGGCATTCTAGGATTCAATGATAAACCAAAACAAGGATCTTTATTTTGTAATGTTTAATACACAATAAAATGTATGCAGTGAAGTGGCCTATAAATTCTACTTAGCTTTAAATGTGAATTAGATGCAAATACGGAACAAAATATTCGGGTGAAAAATCATTACCCTCTGTAGATTAGGGAGTATAATGTGGTTCCTTTGCAGTGTGAAGAACGAATCTTGCACAAGCTAAAATAAGCACTGAAAATGTAGGGAGACCTAGATACGACAGTGGTCTGGGTTTTTTTCTCCCCTGTAGTCAGACTTTTTCTTTTCGGTTTTTACATCCGTGCTTGGAGAGGAGACAAATGTCCCTGAAATCCTACATGGGACAATGACACAAGCACTTAAAGTAACATCAGATCACCTGAGCACAGTCATAAGTAATGACATTGTTATGACATCTATAATGATATCAATATATACAATGCGTATGGCTGCTGATTAACCTGAGATAGTATCTACCTGTCCTGAGAGAAAGTAACATTTATTCAATTGGTACACATGAACTTGAACTGGGGAAAATAGTCAGAAGCCAGGGAATTTATAATTACTGGGTGCTACAACTTGTGTTAGTACTTGACATATTTTCTTTCATTTAGACTAAAAGCACTCTCTTAGAATACAGTTTTTAAACATTGTTTGATTTTCAGATTTCTATTTGTAAAGCAGGAAAAGTGAATCTTGAAAGGGTTAAGTAAGGTCTTACAGCCAGTAAGTAGGATAAACTGAGAGTGCAAGGTTCCCTGACTCCAGGGCCTGTCGCCTTCCACAATACCATATTGCCTTCCGGAAGTCCTAGTTCCCACTCTAATGTTGCCCTTATTTGGCTGTGGTATCTGAAATGAATTGCTTAAGTTTTTGAATCTCAGTTTGTGTTAAAAATCACAAAAAAACAACCAAATAAACAAGATGTCCTCTGCTCTGCTTCCCTGGTTTGTGGATGGTCTTTACAGGGCCATGGTTAATTCATTGGGAATAATGCCTTTCTCAGTCACAAAGCATGGTAGCCCTGGACTCTAAGGGACCCATGTAAAACCTAAAACCTTATGTAAACTTTATTACATATGTACACATATGTTCTGTTTGAAACGAGAGTCCAAAGCTCTCCTGAGGCTTTCAATGGAATCTGTATTCCCAAGTGCCTAAGAACCCTCTGATTCGTAGGTCTCTTTCAGAGGTCTTTTAGCTCAAGGCGTCTGTAACAAGTTACAATAAATTCAGGTTTTGGTACATGAAGGGAGCTCAGAGGCAGAACTGACACTTGCATCAGAAACAATGTGGTATCCTGGAAAGAGACTGGGTGATGAACTGAGGATTCTAGTCCTGGTTTACTTTGCTTTGTCATTCAAAGAGAGAAGCAAATTCTTGCCTGCCTTCCCTAAAGCAGTTATAAGAATCAAATGTGATAACATAGTTGAAAGCACTCTGGAAAAACATAAAGTACCTGCAAAAGTATGGTATTCACTGTGAGATATTAAAGTATTAAGTCCTTTCACTACGTGTCAACTGAGAAAGAAGGAAAATTGCAAGCTCCATCAGCAAAATTTAGAAGCCATGCTCTTTCATGCCTCAGCAAGGTCCTGCAGTTGATTCTCATGCAAACATTTTCTTGCCTTTAATGAGAATTAGTTACAAATATAGCTTGCACGATTCAGATGGAGATCATCACCAGCCTGGGAACTGATAAACAGAACTTATGGTACTTCCGTAGGCAAGAGTGTTGCTCTTTTATCTCCTTTATTCTGTTAGTGGTTCACAAAGAATGGTCCAGTTCCAGCAGCATGAAACTTGTTAGAAATGCTAATTCCCAAGTCCCACCCCACTGAAGCAGAAATTCTGGGGATGGGCCCAGCAGTCTGCCTTTAAAAGACCTCCTGGGCTAATTCTTTGGCCAGGGGTACTCAGAAAATAATAGTGGGGCTCCAGTAACTTGGAAGAGTATCTAGTTTGGGTCCCTGTAAGGCTGGTGTCAGCAAAGGTTGGGCTGGTGGACATCAGTGTTAGCAAACAGGTGTGGCCCAAAACGGGCTTAAATAGGCCTCTTACGTATATGGTTCCATGTCAGGTTTTATGAGAAAGGACAATATGGCTCTATTTCAAGGAATGCAACTCCCTTAAAATATAGAAAGTACAGAGAGCTTTGGCATCCTCGGCAGCCAGAGAATAAAGGCAATCCAAAATTAAACCATACATATGTAAAAGTTAGCTCTGTAGTAAGCTTTCTTCTCTGAGCCTCAAAGTGATGGGACATAACAATAAATATGAACATAACCCATCCACATAGAACATTTATCATATGCTTAGCACTATTTTAAGTGATTTTTATGTGTTAATGGTGCTACTTATTTTAGCTATTTTTCAGAGTCCAGGAAAAAGCCTATGACCTTTGCTGGGCTCTGAAAATCATAACTGCCCGCAGGAGCTCACACACCAATCAGGGAAAATTAAAAGAAACGAGCCCATTACTGCTCCAGTGAGAAGGAGCACGAAGAGCCAGTTCGGGGTGTTTGCACAGGCCTAGGTGAGGCACCTACACTGGGTCCTATGTAAATAGAGATTTTTCTCAAATGAGGAAATGCCTAAATTTAGACTTCTGAAGCAGGAGAGGACTGGTCATTTTTGGGTGGGGAAATCTGAGATATAGGGCATGTGGATAGTCCAGGTCACGAATCAAGTAAGTGGTAGTTTGGGATTTAAACTCAGGTTGGTCCAATTCTAAAACCGTTGCTTTTGAGCACTAAGGTGAGGCCAGAAAATAGGTTTTGTCAAGTCTGTCAATTCCAGTAAATTGGGAGTGGCTTCCAGGAATGCGGATGGTGAGGACTCTGAGGACTTGACTGGGTGCAACTGGAAAGAATGCCACGATCAGTTAGTGGAGTCTGCCTTGGGTGCAGAAGAAGGGAGTATGTGTGTCATGCACCTGCTGACCCTGCACTGCATGGCACAAAGAGGGAGAGATCAGCAGGGCTGCTTCTTATTCATGGAAAGATTGTCTCTGACTTCAAGGAAAGTAGAGCTCGACAGAATCAGCAGGGGCTTATTATATGTTACTAGGTGGTAGTAAGTGACAGCTCAGGAAGTTATGAGCTGATGGGGCATTCAGTGAGAAAGGGAATAAAGTTTTTTTTAAAAAGTGAAGACACTGATTAAGTGTAACAATGTAAAAATGAACAACAATAAAGCACAATCAATCTTCTAAATCCACTAAACTTCAAAATTTATAGGCAATTCAGTTTTCATTTTTACCTCTGTTACTTCCATCAACACGGAAGGTGTTGATTGGACAGAAAATGTCATTGTTTGCAAGTAATGGGATCCATATGTGTCACAGCAGCTCCATCATGCCCAGGGGGAACTTAAATTTAGAAATGCCACCCAAAAAAGTATGTAGTCAATATATTGCTAATGGCCCATCTCTGGAGTAGTTTGGAAATTGATATAAATCAGAGGGATAGAGAAGGTGGTTCTTCAAGGCAAAGATGATAATAAGTTAGTACCAAATTTTATTTACACATGACTTATGGTGTCTGTAAGATGGATATGTAAGCTCTTTGAAAACTTATCAGATATTGTTTCCACAGTATATTAAGCCAATATGAGAAATGAAATTATAATAATAAAATAACAGCAACAACCACCACCAAACTGGTCCTAATTAAAAAATAAATAAAAATACTTTTATACTTTATGAAAACTGTCCTAGCTAGCTCTATGACGTTAAGCAGTCATTTACGCTTTCTGGCTTTCAGCCTCTTCAATTAGTGACTTGTCTCTTTTAACTACAACATTACACTATTTTAAAACATCTTTTTAAACATTTTGAAATGGGTTTGGATATCTGGCGAGGAAAGTCCCCCTTTATAATTCCTCTTTTTAAAAATTTTTGTTTTACTTTTAATTTCTTTATTAAGGTATTACATATGTGTACTTATCCCCCATTACCGCCCCCCCCCCCACTCATGCCCTCACCACCCCTTGTTTTCGGTGTCCATTGGTTAGGCTTATATGCATGCATACAAGTCCTTTGGTTGATCTCTCCCCCTTACCCCCACCCTTCCCTACCTTCCCTCTGAGGTTTGACCTTCTGATCGATAATTCTCTGTCTCTGGATCTGTTTTTGTTTATCAGTTTATGCTGTTCATTATATTCCACAAATGAGTGCAATCATGTGATATTTATCTTTCTCTGACTGGCTTATTTCATGCTGTTGCAAATGGTAAGAACTCCTTTTTTACCACAGCATATTATTCCATTGTGTAGATGTACCACGGTTTTTTAATCCACTCATCTGCTGATGGGCACTTAGGCTGTTTCCAAATCTTAGCTATGGTGAATTTGTTGCTATGAATATAGGGTGCATATATCATTTCTGATTGGTGTTTCTAGTTTCTTGGGATATATTCCTAGAAGTGGGATGGCTGGGTCAAATGGGAGTTCGATTTTTAGTTTTTTGAGGAAACTCCAAAAAGTATTTCAGTTTCTGAACTGATTAGGTGGGTATAATTCCAACTTTGAGTAGAACTCCACTTGGAGATTTCTCATTTTGTCAACTAAAAAGATAATGTATTGGGATATGTGTGTGTAAGTTATATATTTATTAAATATAATAACAAATTTAAAAAATTAAATAAAATAAATAAAAATAACCATGGGTACCATCAAGTCAGCCAACAGTTGGAACTTATTTCCAAATGAATTTCCTTTACAAAAGGTATTTTTCCCTTCTCCTCGTCTCACCTTCACTTTTAACTGTACTTTTTATCCTCGGCATTAACATTTTTAAAGAATGACTTCTGTATTGAATATATGGATCAAAAGAAGATGACCTCCCCCATAGTCCCAAAGTTAGAGCTGCTTGTCATCTTGGCATCTCTCTCCAGGAAGGCTGTTTTATGAATGATCATCTCTCATTAACCATGACTTGGCAAACAATGTGCCCCATTTTCAGAGGCTCTGTTTGTAGTTAAGGGCAGCCGCAGGTGTCATCTGAACAAGCAGCCCCCCACTCCAGGGTTGGGTGGGCTTATTCCGCTCTTCGAAAGCCCCAAACACACCATGAGAAAGTAGATTCTCCTTGTCCTCCTCCCCTAAGGCAGGTGATGGAAAAACTTATCACTTTAAGACTTCCCTTATCTTACTTTGGAAGACAGGATTTGACAGTACCAGGAATCAAAACATTTTCCTGGTCAAGTCATGCTGACCAGTACAGAATTATCTGATTCATTTTACATTTTAAACCTCAGCAAAGGGATGGAAAAACATGACAGCAATTTGTGGAAAAGAGGCTCTGGAGGCAGAGGCTGAGAGGACTTCACCTTTTCTCATTCCCACCAGATTAGCTATCACACGGAGAACTATAGGAAATGGCATCTATGTACAGGGACCTGTGTATCTCAGTGTCTTCTATGTACAAATACCAACATGAAGAGAGTGATCTGGAGCCCAAGATTTGAGGACTCCAGTTTAGATTAAATGTGAAATGGAAAGAGGAAGAAAACCATTTAAAGGTTTGCATTTAATACTGTCAGGACCCAGAAGCTCCTCCATTGCAGGGCTCTGATCCATTCATGCAGCAAAGAAATACCAGGTTGGTTCAGAAAAACTGCCTATTGGCCATGTGATTTATTCACGTCCTTCATCCCTGGTCGGCTTCTGGATGTGTGTTCCTAATACATCTCTATTCTTTGAGCAATGCTGTTGCCAAAGCTTAGCTGTATGCTGTCATTTGTCCCATTCTTCCCTCTTTGCTTCACGTACATGGGCTATTTTCCCCTTCATTCCAAGGAGAGAGACATAGCCTAGTATTTTGGGTGGAACCCAGGGTAGATCTGGTTTCTGCTCCTATTTCTGTTATCATGGGGCCTGGCTTCAGACAGGTATCTTTCCCCCTCTCAGCAGCCCAATTACCCAGCATCAGTGCAAGATGGCTGATCTCTAAGGAGCCTTTCCAGCCCTAACATTCCAGGACATAGTGGGGACTGGAGTTCTGGGTTCACTTGAATTCAGTGTAACTAGCATTTGCTGGCTGCCTTCCTCTCTGGCATCAAGCATGCTACTGGGAACTGCAGGGGATATGCTGATATCACAGCTCTCCCTCCTGTGCCACCGCACTCACAGGCAAGGGGGAAGTGGGAGGAGGAAAACAAGTTTGCAGATATCTCCGGTGCACAGCAGAACACACTGTGTGCTGGGAGCAAAGAACAAATGATTACAGGATCCAAAAGAGGCAAAAATTGTACCTATTTATGAAAAGTCAGAATAACAATTTACAGCATTTCAGATGAGCCTTGGCAGAAAGAGAAATCAAACAGACCAAGGTAGTTTCTATAGCAACATTTACTGAGCATATATTTTGTTGCCAGCCATTGTTCTGGGCACTTTACACATAATAGCTCATTTACTCCTCTCAGTCTTTTGAGAGTAAGACCATGATTATTCCCAAACCTGCATATGAAGAAGCTGAGGCATAGACTGTCTCAGTAACAGGCTTAGGCTCATAGTACAAGTGAGTGGCAAATGCTAGGATTCAAACCCAGGTGATCCGCTGCCCACATTCACTCTCAGTCTGGAGGTTCTACTGACTCTCACATATGGGGAGTCACTGAATCTGGAGACAGGAAAAGAAGAGCTTACTGCACAGATGAGTGTTGTGGCCCTGGGCAAGTCCTTTTATGTCTCTGATCTTCCAGTTTCTTACTTGAAATAGCAGTATTAAGTAACTTGCCTCACCAGGTTGTTATGATGATTCAACAAAATGACATATAAAAATAGTTTTAAGCAATACAAAATCTTATATAATCTATAATAATAAAAGTGTAATCTGCAAATAAACCGAACGACTGAACGGCAGAACGACCGTCTGGATGACCTTCCAGACGACCATGCTATGACACGCACTGGCGTCAGGCCAGCCAAGGTAGGTGCAATGTAATTGGTCAGGGCGCCCCTCCATCGCCCCACGATTGTCCCACAGAAGGAGGCCCAGGCCAGCCAAGCGATCGCACCTCATGTCTGTTGCCTTCAGATGGAGGTGACCTGTGGCAGGGGAGGGGGGGGGCAGAACCACACAGATGGCAAGCAGTGGGAACGGTGTGGGCAGGGCCAACTGCCGGGAGCCAGGGGAAGGAAAGCTTGGATAGGCCCTGATCGCCGGGCCAGGCCTAGGGACCTTACTCGAAGGGTCCCGATTGCAAAAGGGCACAGGCCGGGCTGAGCATGCAGCCCCCACCCCCCGCGACCCCCCCACTCCCCGCCCATTAAATTTGTGCACCAAGACTTTAGTTTTAAATAATAGAGGAAAGCATGAACAAAAGTAGGAAGGTAGTAAGATGCAAAGCATAGTAGGCACATGTTTAGGGCAGAATGACTGCCCACTTTGAATCATGAGTAAATGCTACTGGGTGGGTTGGATTAGGGACTCTTCCCCACAGTTGCACCTTGGGTGGTAGTTTCCACCCAAAATTTCATTTCCTCTCCTCTCCACTAGCTATATGAGGCCTTGATTCTGCTCTCTCAGTATGCAGGGTAATAAACCTAGCCTATTTTCCTTCTGTTTTGCATTGTTGAAGCTGATCCCAGAATGCCAGTGCAATCCTCATCAGTGTTTGAGTTCAAGGGCAGCATTTGTAGGAAAGGACTAGGATCCTCAACCCTCATTACTAGTAGACATTGGCACATTAGTTTCAGCAGATTTGGCTCATGTAGGAGTAATATCACAGGATGGTTAGAATGGAGTGGAAACTTGTCAGCATAAAGTACTAGGGGTGGGCAAACTTTTTGACTCGAGGGCCACAATGGGTTCTTAAACTGGACCGGAGGGCCGGAACAAAAGCATGGATGGAGTGTTTGTGTGAACTAATATAAATTCAAAGTAAACATCATTACATAAAAGGGTACGGTCTTTTTTTTTTTTTTTTTAGTTTTATTCATTTCAAAAGGGCCGGATCTGGCCCGCGAGCCGTAGTTTGCCCACGGCTGAACTAGACTCATGTCAGCAGTATCTGTGTAGCAAGATGTGTTATGGTTGTCTTCTTAATACTGGGCAAAGCAGCATCCTCGGATGATGCCCAGGTTACCATAGGGACTGGTGGGAAAGCTGAAGGGCTACATGATGGTTAAATCCAAGAAAAAGGCAGCAGCTCAAGGGATGTTCAGTAGGAGATACACTGCACTGGGGTCAGAAAATCTGAGTTAGTGCCCTAACTTGGCTGATTTTGGAAGGATTAACCCTAGAAATTTTATTTCCCTTCAGTGAGTTTCAGTTCCCTGTAAAATGGCATAATTGATAGAGATGCTCTGTAAAGCACCTTTGGTTCTGAAAGCCTAAAAACATGCAAGTTATTTTTAAGCAGAAACATAACTATAGCTATTCTTATGCTCCCAACTAGAAGAAGCTACATGTGATTTTGCATTTCCTATGAGCTGCAGAGGTGACATTTTCAGCTGCTTGTTGTTCTTCTTGTTTCTTAGAAGCTAGATGATGTGTTTACAAAACACAACCACAACCACAACAACTACTCAACAATGCAATAATAGCAACTGCAGCAACAGATACAACAGAAACCAGAAACTGTGCTAGAACACATTTTAAGTGCATTTAATTCTCAGTGCAGCCTCATTGGCTGGGCACTATTTTTGTTTTTGTAATACTGCTGAGGAAGCAAAGGTTTTAGAGTGACTAATTAACTTCCCAAGGGTCAGAGTGGGAACTTTAACCCAGTTTGTCCACCTCAAACCCTGTGCTCTAAACCATTCAGATTTCCGGCCAAGAGCGAACATAGGCATATGAAACTAAGTGTCCCGGGTGGCCCTTGAAGCCTCCATCCCTTGAAAAATGATATCTAAAGATATTTTATGGGGACCAGAGCCTTTTTCCCCCCACAGGAAAAAGGAAATCACAAACTCCAGAGTAAGGCAAGCAGGCCTTTCCCTAAAGTGATGATGCAAAAGTGGACAGACCTCCAATGGAGGAGAGAGGACCACTGAGATGATGTGGCATGAGGAAAGGTCAGTTGCCCCACCTCCTCGGTTATCTGACAGAAATTCCACACAGGAGTCCCTGACCCCTTCCTGACATTGCCCAATAACCCTGACCATGAAAGGGTTCAAGGAAAAGCACACCAGTGGAGTGTGGCAGCCCATAGATCAGACAGATAGCCCAATCCAGCTGTGTGCACCAGCCTTATTTAGAAAGCATCTGTTCCCAAAGCTCTATTAAGTGTCAGTTACACAGAAAGATTCCTAAGACAGTGCCGGTCCTTAAGGAAAGGGCTCACTGCATAAATCTAGGCATGGCTAGCATTAATGAAAGATGCTAAGTGCCATAATGAAAGTCTAAACAACTTGCTTTGGGTGTAGAGTGGAGGGAGAATCAGACTCAATTAACTCCAACACCAGGCAGGAAGTGCTAAGTGCGCTAATGGAAGTAAAAGCTAAGAGCTTCGGGAGCCCAAAGAAGGTTAGATTGATTCTGACTAAGGCTCTCACAGAAGCGGTGGCATTTGAGTGGGATCTTGAAGGATTGGAACGAGTGGAAAAAGGCTGTCATGAAATTCTCCTCATCACAGGAGAGTCGGTGTAAAGAGGAAGCCAGTTTGTCTGTTTGCTTTTCTGAAGGCACGATGGCGGCAAGCGTGACGCTGATGTTCAGACTGACCTGGTTATGACTCCCCAGAGCTGCCATGTCTGTGTGATCTTGAACCTTGATATCTTCCTCTGTAAAAAGAGAGCCTAGGTAGGACCTTCTTCATGCAATTGCTGTGGGAAATAAAGCGATTACTTCATGTGTTCAGCGATGCAAGTGTTTAGTAAATGCTGTGAACATTACCAGGCTCTTCTGGTTAACATCTGAGGCTAACCAGCCTCTGTTGGATATCAGACAACTTAAAAAATTACGTGTAGTTACATATTCATCTGCATTTGCCTCTCCCAAGATCCTTGCACAGCCAGCATCTTTGTCTACTTTTGAATCATGGTTTTGCTTTTTTGGTTTTGTGTTGTTTGGTATTCCTGTCCATACAATAGACCAGTGATGGCGAACCTATGACACGCGTGTCAGAGGTGACATGCGAACTCATTTTTTTGGTTGATTTTTCTTTGTTAAATGGCATTTAAATATATAAAATAAATATAAAAAATATAAATATTTGTTTTACTATGGTTGCAAATATCAAAAAAATTTCTATATGTGACACGGCACCAGAGTTAAGTTAGGGTTTTTCAAAATGCTGACAAGCCGAGCTCAAAGGTTCGCCATCACTGCAATAGACCAAATTATTATTTTTGTTTTTTACTTTCTCATTTGTGCAGTAAGGGTCTACATTGCAGGGTGCACTCCTACAGGTATTGTCACATTCAGTAGCAAGAGCACAAGAGCCATTAGTCAGCTCCTGGGATAGGATCCTGCCTGCTCCACAGCCCAGCGTTGCTCTCTCTCCTATTCATCACTCTGCCACTGAGAATTATTAGAGAATGTTGGGACTGCAGGGAACTTCAGCCAAATCTTATGTTTTACCAATGCGGACCGTGAGGCCCAGGGACAGGAAGAAACTTGTCAGGTTCTAGCAGAAAGCCTGGCAGGGGTGGGCCTGTGCACTGGACCCCAAGGGTAGTTGACTCACAGGCCGGTGGGCCCTAGCGGTTTCCCATGTTCTTTCTGCTTTTGCTCTGGAGACTTGGGTTCTTTTGAGATCAGAAATGCACTTCCTTGCCTCTCTTTCCCCCTCCACCTCCCTCCGTTCTTTGAGTATAGCTGGAGTACAGTCCTCCTGGGCGTCCACATTGTACATGCACTTCCTGATCCCACAAGGCATCTCAGGACACATTCACAGCATCGTGTACTGATGTGGGGCCTTCACAGCTTGCAGCCCAGTTGACAGCTAGTGAGGTGAGAAGTTTGAAAACACTTTAAACTGCCTCAGCATTGAAGCAAGGAGAGGCAGGTGGGAAATGTCTGTGATCACCGACATTATAGAAGTTGATAAAAATGAGGAGACTAAGGCTTTTCCTTTCTTGTTTCCCTGAGACCAAGCATATAAATGCTTTTAAGCTCATAGGACAGCTGTAGCTGATATGTGCTGGTGACTGAGTTGAGGAGGATTCTGAAGCTGCACCTGGGTTCCATGGGAAAAAATATTAGGATATGGATGAAGGTGAAATTTTGCATGGATAAAGGGAGGACAAAGTACTTGCATTGTATTAGGATTCCTGCCTTGGACTTTTGAAAATGTGGTTGTTCTTTAAGACCCTTATCTTGGAAGTCTACCCTGATCTCCCTCCTAAGGTATAGGACATGCTATCCTTCTACTGAAGGATTTATTTCACTTTCTCTTGTACAGTTTTTTAATATCTTTTTATTGATTTTCAGAGAGAGAGGAAGGGAGAGGGATAGAGAGATAGAAACACCGAAGAGAGAGAGAAGTATCATTGATCACCTGCCCCCTGAACACCCCCTTCTGGAGATCAAGCCCAAAACCCAGGCATGTGCCCTGCCCTGGAATCAAACTGTAACCTCTTGGTTCCTAGATCAATGCTCTACCACTGAGCCACATCAGCTGGGCTCTCTTGTACAGTTTTTATTATCATTTTTTGAGTCTGTCTCCCTTCTCATATTATAATGTTCCTCTTACAGTCAGGGGCCTTTATTCTTATTTCTCCATACTGTATCACATATGACATAATAAATCAATATGTTAATTATTCAATGAATGCCATGGTGTTAGGTACATTCTCAGTTAATTTAGTATAGTGGTAAGAACTCACATTGTGTCAGATAGATATAAGTTTGAATTCTTGTCTGCCATTATTGGTTCTGTGACTTCCACTTATCTGTGCCTCAGTCCTTATTTATAAAAATAATAATAATAACAACAACAATAACAATACTAGTGTGTATCCTGTGGGGCTCTAAAAAGTTAAATCTCTGTAGCATGTGTAGTCTTGTTCCTGGCATCAAAGTGCTCACTATATGCAAAAAGCTATTAGCTATTAGTAACACTAGAAATCATCATCATCATCATCATCATCATTTGTTGCCACTGTTATTATGCTGGTAACCAGGAACCCCAAATCCTCAATTTTCCTTACATATGAGAAGGAAATATGCAAAGGGGTAAATTGAAGGGGGAAAAAAGCCTGCTTGGCTGGTGTTGCTCAGTGGTTGAGCATCAACCTATGAACCAGGAGGGCACATGCCTTGGCTGCAGTCTCCATCCCCAGGGGTGGGGCATGTAGGAGGCAGCCGATCAATGATTCTCTCTCATCACTGATGTTTCTATTTCTCCCTCTCCCTTCCTCTCTGAAATCAATAAAAATGTATTTTAAAAAAATAAATATAAAAATTTTAAAATTAGCTGTTGTACCATACCACACGCTGGGCTCCTATGAGGTAGAGGACCCATGAAATCTCTCTCACCTAATCTTGGCTCTCTGGATCTCAGCTCTATGGAGACCAGAAAAGACCAATACACAGCAATGGGAGTTGGGGAAGAGTTTTGCCCAATGTCTCGAATAAGGCAGGTTTCCAACTCAGATCTTCAAAGTAGAAGCTCCTCCTACTCATACTCAAAGCAGCCCTAGGCCTGCACAGCACTCCAAAAACAGTCTAGCAGAGATTCCACAGTTCTAGCACCACGGCCTTTAACTGTCCTTGCCATCTCCTTACCTCTCTTGGAGGAAGCACTGGGGAGTGGTCATCCTAAACCAACAAATGGCCTCAGGAGGGAGGGAGGTAGTGGTGTGGCCACGGTAATGGTTGTTCTATGTGTGGGCATGAGAAAGGACAATATGTAATGGTTTAAGTGATTGTAGAACCTATGGAAAAAGTTAGTAGAACTTGGAATATAGAAATACACAGTTGCCGAAACCGGTTTGGCTCAGTGGATGGAGCATCGGCCTGCGGACTGAAAGGTCCCAGGTTTGATTCTGGTCAGGGGCATGTACCTGGGTTGCGGGCATATCCCCAGTGGGAGATGTGCAGGAGGCGGCTGATCGATGTTTCTCTCTCATCAATGTTTCTAACTCTCTGTCTCTCTCCCTTCCTCTCTGTAAAAAAGTCAATAAAATATATTTTAAAAAAAAAGAAATACACAGTTAGTAGTAACAGAATCTGGATCTGGAAATGACCATGCTTACACAGTCCATGCCTATCCTCTTACAGATGAAGAGACAGACGTCTTTGTTTAAGGAGAGAAATGGTCTACTCACTTGTTTATTCAAATTTTGGCACTAATTGGACCTCTCGATGCCCAGAACTGTGCTATGCACTGGGTAAGCATTCCAAGTTAAAGAGAAAGAGGCTCAACCCTCACAAACTTACAACCTAACAGCGGGACAGATAACCAACAAGCCAACAATCAGATGCAACTAAATCTCTCCTAACCAATTTCTACTCAATCATCTCTTTGGATTGACCTGCATTCTCCATTCTCTCTGTAAACACCCCAATTGACACCTTGGATGAGATGAAAGCTCCTGGTCAGCCCATATATTTCTGCTCACATCAACTTTGTTGGAGGCATACTAGGAGTCAATTCTGTTTGTTTCTAACCCTATTTAAATGTCTGTGTTTTATTATATTTGGGCAATGCAACTAAAAATTATATAAACTAGTGAAATATGAGTACAAAAAAGTTGTTTTATTTCTTTGGAAACTAAGTTAAATAACTTTTGAAAGGTTCAAAGATGCAGCACTAAAAATATTGTAATATTAGGTGTAGGTGAGACAACACTAAAAGATTGGAGAAAAACAAAAAAAAATCTGTACTTACATTTATTTTATAAATGTCTTCAAGTCCCCACTACATCAAAAGATGGATAAATACATGTGCACTTAGGTGTTTTTAAGCTAAAATACCTGTTATGAGTCATTTTTTGGTGATTCTCCATTTTAACCATCTTTTTCAAGTAATCTAATTGCAGTCCCTGTTGCATCAGATAAGATAAGAGGGCTTCTACTGTAATTGCAATTGAGTAAAGTGCTGTGAAGGAAACAAACTGAATCTGAAGATGAGACAGAGAAGAGTGGATGGCCTAATTAGGGTGGTCATTGAAGGTTGGGAAGAAGCCAACCAAGTGAAAGTGGGAGACAAGTTCTAGATGGAGGGACAGCATGGGGGAAGGCCTTGGGATGTTGGAGGAGATGAAGCAGTGGTCAAGGGAAAGGGAAATGATGGATGAAGTTGTTCAGGTCATCAGGCCTCAGACTACGCGGACCCCTAGAGGTCATGCAAAAAAATGTGGACATTATTCAAAGCACAATAAGAAAGCTCTGAGGGGCTCAGGGAGATGGTGTCATGACAGGATCTGATTTCCATTTTCAAAAGAACAAGTGAAGGATTCATGAGTGTGGGAAAAGAGAAAGTGGACAAGGTGGAGGCAAAGGTTAAGGAAAGTGACGAAGTGCAATAAGTATGCATTTTGAGCAGTAACAGAACCCTAGGCCAGAGTGGTGGTGGTTATGGAAAATGGGAGTAGTAGATGCATTTGTGACATCTCCAGAAGGACTTATATACATGTTTTTTTTAGTTAATCAGTCAACATGGCCAAACTTAACAGCCAATTTTTGGAAGACATTTGTGATCTGATGGGGGAAAACCCTACCAAAAGTCAAACAACATGATTTCCTTCTTCTAGTTTGACATTTCATAGCTGTGCTGTTCAAAGAAAGCTTCTTAACCTTTGCAAGCTCATCTGGATAAGGGAATAATAATATTCTGTCCAGTCAACCTGCTACTTGGGTTGTGCAATTTGAATAAAATGATGGCTTACATGTATATTACACATTATAATGAAGTTAGGACTTAGATAACCTCATAGCAGGTAAGGCAAGTATTATTGCCCTTAATTCACAGATGAGCAACCCAAAATTTATTCAACACTTATTGAGCATCTACTATAAGATCAAGGTTAGGCTGTAAGACTTCAAAACAAATTAGACCCAGCTCTGCCCTAAAGAAACTCAGCCTGATGAAGAAGACAGACATGAAAATGTTAATTCATAGAGTATCAAGATAAGTATAAGAAAGAAAGTATATTAGGAGCTCAGAGGAGGAAGGGTTGGAAGGCTGTCCACTCAAGTCAATATCTGATTGGGGTCTTGAAGGATGTGTACAAGTTTTCTAGGGCTGGAGGGACATTTCTGAGGAATATGTGCATAACCATGGAAACCTGGAAGGAAACAGTTTGCTGCATATAGCAGTGTAGTTGGGACCTCTGGTGTGTAATGGACTGTTAGAAAATGAGCCTGGAGAGGTGAACTGGAACCAGTGATGGCTCTCTCACATAGAGTTCTGTGGGTGCATTATGCCAAAGCAAGAGAACTATACATTATCTTCATGTTCAACCTTCCTCAAATGCTCTTACCAGATCCACATTATATTTGTGCTTGTGCCTCCGACTCCCTCCTTCCTCACTGTTTTCCCCAGAATTAGTTTAAATATCAGCCTTCCCCCCAACCTCCACCCCCACCCACTCCTGGAACTCTTTATTTTATCAGGGACATACAAAGAGAACACCCAGCATAGTGAGAAATGCTTTTGTTCTCAGAATTTCATTTGGAATTCAAGGAGCCTGTACCATTTCCTAGCAGGAGCTATTTTATCCTATGTTTTGAGAACTCTTGAAAAGGGAATGAAATTGTGGTACACAGAGAACTAAATATCATTTTGGTACAAGGAAACTAAATACCAGCAGGGTGGCAGGGAGAGTCTCTATAGAGAAGGCAGCTGGGTTTTTGCTAAAGACTCTCAGTTGGTGGAAACTGTCTAGGGGACTAGAGCGCCTGTCCCTGGGCTGAACAGCATGCTTTCCTGCCTTAACTCTCCCATCTGTAAAATGATAAGAAAATACGTACTTTCAGAGGCATAAGAGTGTTAGAGCTAATTGAATCTCACTTACTTTACAAATGAGGAAATGAACTCCAAAGAAGGGAAGTAACTTGGCTAAGGTCCTATAAAGAACAAACAGCTTCTATGGTAATTCATTCATTCGTTCATTCGTTTTGGTGCCTCCGGTGTGCCAGGCACTGTGCTAGATACTAAGACTATGCTGGAAGAGAAAATAGTCATGATCCCTGCCTTATTGGGGGAAACTTACACAAGTAAATTTTAAAAATTAAACAGAATAATTAAAGACAGAGATAAGCTATGATGAAAATAAGCAAGGTACTGCAAAGGATATTAAAGGGACAGGATATATATTTTACAGAAAGCCTGTAAGAGAGAATACTAAAGCTGAGACCTGAAGAATGTGCTTCAACCATTCAAAGAGGGTTGGAAGAGCTTTCTAGGGGAAATCAGCAAGTGCAAGAGCCCCAAGGCAAGAAAGTCTGGACAGTCCTGACAGGTAAAAACAAAAACCAGTGTGAAACCAATGCTGGAAGAGGCATGGCCTCAGAGTCTACTAGAAGAGATAGGCAGGGGGGCAGAGCTTGCAGCCTTACACTGTGGCCTTATGGATAGCCTTGTGACTGCTCTTCACATCCCTGTTGAAAAAGCAAGATTTTTTACATGTTCATAGCAAGACTACTGGTTGTGCATCTGTTTTAAATGAGATATTCACAGCACGCCTTACTGAGACCATGGATTAGAAGAGCAAGCAAGAAAAAAAATTCAGCTTTTCTTTTGTATCCACCTCTGCATTTGGTTTGTGTTCAGCTCAGGAAATCAGCGAAGAGCAGAGGTCAGGAGTGAATTCAAATATCAGAGGAAGTAGGATTTGGTTTCTGGTGGTGTCATTTGGTTTTGAAATCTGGAACTCCTTTATTTCCATACCCTTCATCCTTCATTTTTGTCCTCTCACCTCATCAATGGACATACCTAGCAGGAAAAAAATAATTTCACTGATTTAGGGTACCCTCAGGCTGTCATCTGTAGATCTTGGTAAAACTTTGCCTTGATTGACAAGTGCCAATCAAGCTGATGGGTCCACCATGCACTGTAGGCTTGCTGTTCTGCTTAGGAAAATCCATTTATATGCATGATTTCGTAAGGAAAGAATGGCAAATAAGAAACAAAATAGTTTTATTTTTGCCATCACAGCAGAGTAGCCTTTAGCTGTGAGGCAGTGTTATGGCCTCCTCCAGTAGGAAGCAGGCCAGCGCATAGGAGAGGAGGCCTGGAATTCAGAAGCACCCATCTACTTGCCGTATTGTGTCCGTGTATCAGGCTTCAGTTGGAGTCTGTCTGTGAACTTCAAGGTCCAACAGGCTCTTGTACAGAAGCCAGTGAGCAGTCGAATTGGGTCATTACCCACTGACTTTGACTCTCTCAGGGTTCCTTTCCTCTGCCCCCCCCCCCCCCACCAGAGTGTGATTCAAAAATCAGAATTGCCACAGAAAAACCACAGGATGTGAAAAAGGAAGACAGGGGCTCACACTTGTCTCTAGCATTTCCCAGCTGCATGATCCTTGGTTCTTCATTCATCCATGGGCCCAATGGTCATCATTCCTGTCCTACCTACTTTCCTGGGTATTCACAAGAGAAAATGGATGCGACGGATTTGAAAACCATAGAGTACACTATGAGTTATTACCTCACCCAAAATGTCACTATTTGAGGCTACTTGCCATCCCATAGCAGAGTAGCATAGAGTAGGAGTTGCAAACTACAGCCCACAGGCAAAATCCAACCCCAATGCCTGTTTACTCTATAAATAAGGTTTTACGCTATAATTCAAGTTTCACACTCATTGGTTTACATGTTGTCTTTGGCTGCTTTTCTGCTAAAAAAGCAATATTGAATAGATGCGACAGAGACCATATGGTCCACAAAGCCCAAGATATTTACTATTTGGCCTTTTGCAGAAAACGTCTGCAGATACCTGGCATAGAGACACCTTCAGACACCTGGTACTGGCTCTGAAGTTAGAATGCCTGTGTTTTGGCTCTGAATCTTCTACTTAATGGCTATGTGACCTTGGTCAAGTTAAGTAGCCTCAATTTTCTCTCTGTAAAATAGGGATGATATCCCTACTCCATACAATTAAGTTAGTGAACAAGGATTTTGTGTAAAGCACTTAGCGTAGGACCTGGCACAGGAAGTCTCAGTGTTGGCTGGCATTATTATCCAGGGAACAAAAGCTCAGGTTTGTGCTGATAGACTTTCAGGGGAGAGAACAGAATAGTTCAAACATAGACTAGGGAATAAGACAGACCTGAATTCATCCCCCAGCTCTGTCACTTACTACATGAATAACTCATGGAAGATTGATTAATCCCCCTGAATTTCAGCTTCCTCTTGCATGAAATAGAAGAAAAAAATTGGTTGTTGTGCCGGAACTGGTTTGGCTCGGTGGATAGATCGTCGGCCTGCGGACCGAAAGGTCCCAGGTTCGATTCTGGTCAAGGGCATGTACCTGGGTTGCGGGCACATCCCCAGTGGGAGATGTGCAGGAGGCAGCTGATCAATGTTTCTCTCATCGATGTTTCTAACTCTCTATCTCTCTCCCTTCCTCTCTGTAAAAAATCAATAAAATATATTTTTAAAAAAATTAGTTGTTGTAAGGAGTAAATGATAAAATGCATGTGAAGTGCCTAGAACTAGGTTTGTCACATAGTAAACATTCAAATGGTGACATAATAATAATAATAAAAATAATAGTATTTCTCCCAATAGTGCCAGCCACCCAAAAATAGCTAGGTAGTAGGAAGTCTCCAGTATGTTAACATCATGTGAGGTAGGAGGCTAGTGATATCCTGAACACCAGGTTTTGCTATATTCCAAGCACATGTAAATGAAATAGACTTTAAAGTGGAGTTGGTCAGACACTCATTACAAGTCTTTTTTCTAGACCAATAGGCCCTCAATATTGGGTACCTTCTTAGCACTAACAATCTGTGATCCTATGATTGTTCCTGTATTAAGTGGTAGGTCAAGGAGAAGAGCACACACATATATACATGTGTGTCACTATCGGAAATATCTTCTTCCCACAACACTGCATGGGTACATAGTGATAAGCAGTTTGCTATGCAAGGTGAAAATGTCCTTGTTTTAATCCATTCAACCTCATAAGGTTTGAGTTATTTAATGGGATTTAAACCTTTTTGCCTAGGGAGCACTGGCTACGGAGGCTGGGTGTTGCAGTCTTTAAGGTTGTCTGGGTTTCAGATGCCAGCCTAAGAGCACAGCTCTCATTCTCTGATGGTCTCACATAGCAGGGAGTGGCAGGCTTCAGTGGGTCAAAACACAATGGCCGGGTGGGGATACTGTATAATCCCAAACTCATAGTTGCTAGATGGTCAGCCTAATTTAGAAGACTGTGAAACAAGTAACATCACCAAGCATTTATGCTTATTTCCTATCCAGCTCTGTACAGAGTTCTGCACATTGCACATACCAAGAAAAAATGATAGAGTCGGAGGGCCTTTACCTTCAAGGAAGCTTACACACCTCCATTGTGGGTGAAAAGATATAAATAGACTAAAATTCACTTGATAATTTAAAAAAAATAATGAGTCCATCCAACTCAAGAAAAAGCTTGGAAGCAAGATGAGGTCAATTGTCAAGAATAGTATCAATTGATTAATATTAGCTAAATTATTTACCTGTACCAAAAATACTGTGTAGTCATTGTGCAATACCCTCTAGGGATTGTAAAAAAGAATATAAGCTTTTTTAGTGCAAAAGTATCATCTGTCTTATTCACCACTCTGCCATGGTGTCTAATCCATTGCAACAATGACTGGATTATATATAGCTCCTTACTGAAAGTGTTCAGATGTATGTGACATTTATGGAACTTCCAACATGGTCTATACTTTGACTTATGTTATAAAATACTAGCAAAGAGAAATGTAGGAGACATTTGTTAGTTTGATGTGCTCAGTATCCATCCCTCCCTGTTCATAGCACTTTTATTGTATTGCATTTTATTTGGCTGCCATCTCAGGAAGACATTATCTAATCTTAGGAAGATAGTTTGCTCTGTCTTCCCTTGAACAAGGGGTGAACCAAATCATACCCTGAGCAAGGCCAGTCTCAAGCTATATGGAGCAGGTAATAAAAAATGGCTGGAGCAATGGTGACACTCTGAAGAGACTGTTGGTGAAATCCTGACATCTAGATTCTCAGAGCTACTGCAATCCTGTCTTCTCTAAGTTCCTTCTCTCTCTCTCTCTCTCTCTCTCTCTCTCTCTCTCTCTCTCTCTCTCTCTCATCCTTCGTATCTTTCTAACAAACTTCTTTTTGTCTTATGTTAGCCTCTTTGATCTCTGTTCTTGCAACCAAAGAACCCACATTAATAAAGCATGAGTGCTAGATAAAAATGGATGGGGCACACACTTCCATGGGCATCTAGAAGAAGAATAGAGACTGTGAGACTACAGCTGGAGATGGGGAGGGATGAGAGCTTCATGGAAGAAGTGGCATTTGAGCTGAACCTTTAACAAGTGGAAAGGATTTGGATAGGAAAAGGCAAGAGGCCTGTGCAGGCTGAAGCAAGAGCATGAGTGAGGGCCCAGTGCCTACAGCAAGCTTAGAAACATCTGAGGGGCAGCAGCATCTACGCTAGAACCCAGTGAATGCACTGACTGCCCATGTTGGCAGTCCCATTACACATAAGTCAGATGTTTCCCTTCCCATTTTTGACAACCTTACCCTCCACTGTGTTTCTCCTCTATTGACTTAAACCACTGATTGTTAGATACAAAAGGTCTGGTAAGTTCAGCTTGTACTGACCCTCACAGACCAAGATGATGATGTTCTAGAGCTCCAAGGGTACCCAAGATACCCATGAAGTGCCCTGTATACTCAGAAAGTTATGTGATTTTTTTTCACCTTCATCCTTACTGTTCTTCTTTCCCCTATACTATGTCCACACTGGCCTTCTTACTGTTTATCAAGCTCATCAATCTTTTCCTGTGCCTGGTTAAGAGCATTTGTACTTTCATTTTGTCTGCCTGAAACTGTTTCCCTGGCCCTTTGCCAAGCCAGCTGCTTCTTATGGTTCATTTCTCAGCTCAAATGTTAATGCCACAGAGATGGTCTACCTGACCATCTTGTCTGAAAAAGTCATTGTATGCTATTTTCTTTGTAATACTTTCAATATCCAATATGTTTTTGTTAGTTTGTATATCATCTCTCTCCCCTCTCTAGAACCTAAGCTCCAAGGCAAAAGGGATTTGTCTTGTTATCCAGTGTTATAGCCCCTGGTGCCACCTGCTGCCCAGCACATACTACATGCTCAGTTAGCATGTGTTAGATGGATGGGTGAGTGGTTAGGTAGAAGATGGAGAGAAGAAAGAGAAAGTCCCCATCTGTAGAACTACACATCCCCAATGAGTGTAAAAGTTTTATTAGAGGTTCAAACACACCAACCAAAAAAAAAAAAAGGTTTGAAAAACATTGATTTAGCATAAACTCCACTGTGTAGATAGGGAAATACAGTCCAGAAGGCCCCAGATTTTCTTCTTTGAATTCACTTTTCGAGAACCATAGCAGGCATTTGAAGAGTTTTGCAGTAGAACTTAGGGTCTATCGGTCTGTTTGTCCTTCCCTGGCTCCTGGTTTCATGTGTCAGCCCACAAGATGGGTCTAATTCAAGGACCAGCGAGCCCAGCCTTCATCTAATTCACAGCCTCATATACAGTGTCACATCTTGTTGGCTTTCAGTGCCTGGTAATTAATACTCATGTTTCATAATAAGTGCACAAATCTTAGCAGGAGACATGGCTCCTCTTCTGTGTCTCCCTTTGCTGCCATGTCCCACTTGGGCCTCCAGGGCCAGGGTGAAAAAAAGGCCCAGGAAAACTGAGATGAGTCCGAAGCCAAGTGAAATGCAACTTTGATACATGACATACTGGTTTAACCTCTTCAGTGCTGGCAAAGCCCTGGATGGTCCGGTCCCCACCCACCTCCGGCTCTATGCCACACCCCTCCTCCAGCCACAGTGGCCTTTCTGGAATTTGTCAAAGGCCCCTTCCTCTCTCTCTCTCTCACACCTCATTGCCTTGGGTAAACTGGTCCTTCTACCTGCATATTGACATGAGGGGCTTAGCGTTGTGTCTTGCCGGAGTCCAACCCCAGCAGGCCCAGGGGTCCCCAAAGGTGTGGATGGAGTCGGCGAAGAAGGAATGACACAGAGACAGCGTTCAGTTGATCAGCAGCCTAGCCAGGGTCTCTAGCCAGGATCTCCAGCCAAGTTCTGGTCTGGATCTCCAGCAAAGTTCTGCTGTTTATTGTCTTGTTACATCCGTATTTATCCCAGTTGATTTTAATCCTGTCAATTTCTATTACAAAGGTTAGGGCGTTTCTTATCTCCATTCCAGGGAGTAAAGATTATGTAGCTTAAGCATGATTGTTTGTAGTGATTAACTGCCCGCCTGGCACTTAGTTAAGGAGTTTCATCCCCTCCCTGACTTCAGGGAAAAATTCCTACCTGGGGAAACAACCTTTCTAGGAGAGGCATCCCCTCCCTGACTTCAGGGAAAAATTCCTACCTGGGCAAACAACCTTTCTCGGAGAGGTGACCTTGGTTAAAACACACAGCGCTAAGGGGAGCAAACATATTAAGAACAGTATGCTATGTACGCCAGGTCCCTTGAAACATATGCTGTGCAGATGTTTCTTTCCTGCAGCGACTGTGTCAAGCAGCAAGGATGGACCGGCTTCCGGCAGTGTCTGGCCTGTGCTGCTAGTGCTCAGCAAACACTGGCTGTAATCCTAGTTATGATCAGTTATTCTATGGTTGACCCCCTTATTACTCACTCAAAATTCCCCTTTCTTTCCCTTGACGTAAAATGTACTGAACTTGTGTCAACTCTGTGACGGCAGAAAGCACATCTGTCTCATGTCATCACTGTATCCCAATTTTCTGGCAATGTTAGCTCCTAGTGCCCAATTAATATTTGTTGAATTTAACAAATGACTGATAAGGTTTTTATCTAATCAATGGCAAGGAAGCCCTGGACACATCTGAGAATTCAAAATAACCATGACCGTGATGTTGTTTAGAGGGGATGGGGACAACTTGCATATGTTATTCATTGTATGCCAGTATTAGATCGTAGATGCAAAAAAGTGTCGTGGGATGAAGGGGAGAGGCACTTTTACTGTCCTCTGAGTGACAGAAATAAAGCACTTTTGATGTCACAAGATTAGAATCAGATCAAGAATGTCGTTCTCACCAATAAGGATAAAAGTGTTCCGGGAGGGGGATAAGGGTCTAAAAGTCCTCCTAACCACCCCCACACTTTCTATCTCCCTCCCCAAAATGAACCCATCCTGTCACCTCATTATCCACTATTTACAGCGAGGGTGCCATTTCCAGGATCTGAGCCAGGAGCAGGGAGAAATGTCTGTGTGAGAGACCTTAAATGAAGTGATAATAAAAAGGGAGTTGCTAATTCCAGGAGTTCCCTCCCTGGGGGAGAGCTGTCAGGGCGAGTGCCCAGGGCTGGGAGATTTATTGATACTAAGTGGATGCTGCCTTAACTAGAAATGATTATCAAAGAGGTTTAAGTGAGCCAAGGATGGAATTGGACAGCCGGCACTGTGTAGTGTGGGGGTTTTCCTGCCCTCACTCATCCCCCTGCCCTCCTGCTTCCCCAGGAGGGAATTCCTGGCCTCATTTTTTGACTTGCTCTGATTTTTGGACACATTCTGCTACAGAATCTCTTGTAGGCAGAGACCTCGGCATCTGACACTCTGGCAGGATTCCCTGAATGTGCTGTGTCTTTTCTCTCTCTGCCAGTCTTTGCTGTCACCGTTCTTCTACCAGGAATATACTTTATGCACATGAACTGCCCTTACCCCCTTCTCCTGGTTGATTCCTGCTCATCTTCTACTGTCAAAGCTGGCACACCCTCTTGGAGGCCTTCTCTGAAGTTACCAAATGCTGGGGTTACGCCTGAGCCCTGTACTCGTCCCTCCCACAGAATTTACGCTGCAGTGTAGTTGCCTGATTAGCTGTCCCTCTCTCCCACTGTCAAGGTGACAGCCCTGGAGATCATGGACTGCCTAGGTTGCCATTGCATCTTTTATTTTTAAAACATATTTTTATTGATTTCAGAGAGGAAGGGAGAGGAAGAGAAAGATAGAAACATCAAAGATGAGAGAGGATAATTGATCAGCTGCCTCCTGCATGCCCCCAACTGGGGATCGAGCCTACAACCTGGCATGTGCCCTGACGTGGAATCGAAATGTGATCTCCTGATTTATAGGTGGATGCTCAACCACTGAGCCACGATGGGCTACCATTGCATCTTTACTGCCTAAGGAGTGGTAGATGTTGGATGTCACATGATGGATGAATGGATGGGTGGGTAGATGGATGGACCAATAGAAGAACAGATGTGGTACATGTGCCCTTCATGATTTCCAGGGGCTGCATCAAGCACACCACTCAGTTTCGTTCTGTTTTAGTATCCACAGTAACGCTTCTCTATCTGGCATTAGGGGAAGGCAGTGTGTTCCATGAGATTTTCTAGAAACCGAAGCTGTGCCAAGACTTTCCCTTCCAACACTGTGTAGGGAGAGGGGTGGCACAGCACAGAGGCTAAGAGCTCAGGCCTGTAGTCAGACTGTGGAGTTCAGATCTTGGCTTTGCCTTGCCCTACTCTTGGGCCTCACTTTCCCAATTTGTAACCTACCTCATACGATGAAAGGAGTTCATGCGAGGAAATGTTCTTGGCACAGTGTCTGGCACTGTGTAAGTGCTCAAATGTCGGCTCTTAATTATTACCCTCAGAGGCATTCTATGCAACACTGCGATCTTAAATGGAGAGTACCACGCTCAGGCTAGTCTGCTCTGACTCAGCATCAGTGTGAGAGTCGGTGCAGAGTTCCGATGCAGCCTTTGAACGCTCCCATTTCTTCCCTCCTGCTTGTTGTAGCTAACAATACAGTCTCCACCTCTAGCCCCCTTTCTGATATGCCGCCTCTCATCTACTGCCTGCTAGGTAACTAACTCACACAGTGGATTAAAGACTGTATCTTAAATAAAACTTAAGACTTCGAATGCACTTAGATTTAGTGCTGGGTTTCTGTTACAGTCGGATCCAAGAACTAGTCTTTCTCTGATTTCTGGGTTTGAAAATGAGCACTAGAAGCTGCTCTAAGTTTGACCAGCAAATAACTAAATTTCTGTCAATCAGTAAACATTTTTCAATTAATTAGGCTAAAGTCCAGAATGTTGGAGCCTGAAGAGACGTTAAATATTATGGAGTCCAAACCATCTTTTTATGTATGGGAAAACTGAGGCCCAGGGAGTGTGAGAGACTTGCTCGAAGTCACATAAGTATTGTGTTGTGAGGAAACTAAAAAGAGCGTCCTCCAGGCCTGCTGGCATCTAATCTAGTACTTTTTCTACAAGACCCTGCTATCTCCTCACATTGAATATTTATTGTGACAGATTCGAAGAAATGACTTGCAACTACCAATTACATTTTCAACATTTGATCAATGACTGCATTCTCCCAAAGCCTTGGGCCTACAGAGAGTCTTTCTCTCTCTCTCTCTCTCTCTCTCTCTCTCTCTCTCTCTCTCTCTCTCTCTCTCTCCTCATGCTTAGGTCAAAGGAAGGTCAGACACTGAGCAATTCTGGGGATGAGAGTCCACTGAAGTTAATCCAGGCCAGACTACTCTCAGCCATGCTCTTTTAGGGAGAGGTGCAAAAATGTACCTATTTAGCCTTAGAGGGAGAATACAGAACAGTTTAAGGGAAGAGGGATTTATAAAAAGAAAAAGAAAAAATAGAAAGATCATTTGAGGGAGAAAATCCTAGCCTCTGTGTGCCAAAGATTTTACCATGTCTACTCCCTTCTATTTCTGCCACCCTGTCTCATCCTTTCTTCCTCTCCTTCTAAAGTTCTCGCAAGAAGTACCAGCCCCCAGAGGCCCAACTAAAGGTGTGAAACCAAGTAGATGACATGAGGGAATAGATTTCGAACATACGATTTCTAACCCACAGGATAATATCTCATTGTAGCAAGGGGAGAAGATACCCTAAAATACCGTGGAGACCATATTATAATATTTTAACAGGGTTTATGTGCTCCCTATGTTCACTTCACCCAGTAAGATGGATTGTGCTTTTTGACAAATCTATATTTAACATGGGCAGAATGATATACGATGGATGCTTGCTGGTAGAGAAATCCATATTTATGGAAATCTTGATTCTGGCAATTATAATTGACATTTAATGATAGTGCCTATGAGCAGACAGTGTGTCCTTATTAGGGTGAAAGAGAAAATAGTATAAATGTTGAAGGGTAAACAGCTTCCTCAGAAGAGTAGGAGGTCCAAGGTGACCCAACAGTCCTCTGTTTGGGGTCCAGCTCCTCCTTATTCCCTATTATGAGTTATGTGACCCTCTCATCAAGCACTCAGCATTCATTCATTCAACAAATATATATTAAGCACCTACCATGCCCCAGGCATTATCCTGGCTTTGGGGAAATTAGCATTGACCCAAGCAGCCAAGGTATATACAAGTAAAGAAAATGATTTAAAATAATAATTAAAATATGAGAAATAAGACAGGGTGATGTGATACCCACTGGGGGGTAGGGTTGAAGGGAGGGGAGAGTCACCATTTAGGAGAGATGATAAAGGAAGGCCTGTTCCAGGAAGTGAGATTTGAGCTGAGATACAGCTGCTGAAAAGGAGTGAGGCTTGCAAAGAGATAAGGAAAGAGCATGGCAGGTAGAGGGTGGCAACATTATTGTAGTCTCCGGGGCAGAAGGAGCTCAGAGCCCTGAGGAGCAGAATGAAGGCCAGGGTGGCTAGAGCACGGATTAAGGTGTGCTGTGAGATAGGAGGGGTCAGAAGGCAGGTCATTCAGGCTCTGAGTCATGGACACATGCTTCACATGCTTGGGGAGTTTTTCTGTGTAAAATGGAAAACCTCAAAACTTTTGAGAGGTTTTGTATAAGGAAGGGAAGCAATGTGTTTTGTTTTGTTTAATTACAAAGATCCCTACGGCTTCTGGATGGAGAATGGATTTCACTGATGAGAACAAAATGCCATAAAGCTAGAGTCCACGAGGACCACCTTCAGCTACCAGGAGGGCTGTGGAGTGGGTCAAGAGCAGGCATTCCATGAGGTTCTTGTCTCAAACAGTGGTCAGTACATGGGCTAGGCACCTTCATAGGTAGTAAATGCCCAGGACTGAAAGTATGCAAGCAAATGTTAATGACCACCTGCCAGGTGTCCAGTAGGTGGCAAGCTGGTTTCAGTGGAGGTCGGACAGATGACTTGTGTTGTTCAGTTGCAATCTTTAAGAGATAAATATCAAGGCCATTATCTCTAGGGACTGACTCTGAACTGAGACTCACAGGAGATAACTGGGTGCCAGTGATTAATTGCATTCTTTAGTACAGCATGACCTAAAAGTCCTTTAAAAACAAGTTAAAAGTATTCACCAACAAAGGGTGCTAGGGAAAATATATTTGACAAAATTTGGGTTAAGTAGTTAGTGTGGTATGAACCTCCAAGATGAGGATAAGGTGTGTATCATTTCTAAAATTTATTTGACAAAAGATACCCTTTTGTTGTTGTTATAAAAGTGCATCTGTGGAACTAAGGTTTCATGGAACATATTTGGAAAATTCTTACAGAGCAATATTTGAGGCTCATTTCCAAAGCAATGTGGTAAATATACAAGCAGGTGATGTGTTAAGAGAGCAAAGGATCTAAGAACATTAACTTTTCATCTTTAAAAAAACAATAATAACAAAGTCATGGGGGTCATGATGAGGACTCAATAAGCTAATATATGTGAAAATTTTTAAAAATTACTCTAAAGATTAATTAGAATAATTAATCTTTGATGAGAAAGACTCATCTGCTTCACCATTCATAATGGGAAGGTAATTTTTAGTTATAGAGGATGGCATTGGGGGTGGTCACCTGACTGAGTAAAGTCTATGAACCTTCACCCAATACCATATATTATAAAAAAGTTTGATGGTTATCAGAGGGTTATCAACAGAATGATGGTTATCAGAGGGGAAAGAGGGTGATGGAAGGCAAAGTGGGTAAAGGGGTCAAATATATGGTAATGGAAGGAAACTAGACTTCCGGTGGGGAGCACACAATACACAGCTGTCAAATTATAATGTTGTACATGTGACACGTATATAATGATATTAACCAATGTAACTCAATAAATTTAATTTAAAAAGAAGATATAAAAAATCAGAACAAAGATATACTTGGCTAAAAAATGAGTCTGTAATATTAGTTCCCTGGAAGGGCCTAACTTATTATAGACATCTCAGAATCAGCTCTTCAACTTTACCAACAACCCAAGGCAGAGTTTCTCAATCTCTTAATTGATAGTGGCATTTTTCTATTGGTCAACCTTGCCTTTCATGTTTATTCTTCGTGGCTCTCAACTCCAGTTTTAGCTCCACATTCTTTGAATGTGTATCATTTGCTTGAAGTGTTTATTTTCTAGTGAGCTTATTAATTATGAAAAATTTGTATTTTAATAAATTCAACTTCTATTTTCAAAAAAGATAAATAAAGCTCAGTCGCCCACTGACCTGGAATTTGGCCTTATGACCTCTTTTTTTGTATTGCATTCTAACTAGCACTGTCACCAATACAAACCAGAATTGGTAACTGCACTGAGATCTTACAGGATGGCTCCTGTGGGGATGTTCACACACACAGATAAACTATTACTATGGCTGTTACACAGGGGGCCTGAAAAATCAGCTAGCAGGACGTACAAGTACAAAATGAGTATCAGCAGAGAAATGTACACCAAAAGCCAATGGTAGACTGGGAAAATCTTAAACATGAATCAACAGCAAGCTGTCAGACCTCTTTCTTCCTGTAGAATCTTTTTATGCTTTGCCTTAAAGTGATGGGCAGTGTCATGGAAAAATCACTGGATTGAGGTCAAGATATCACATGTCTTAGGTGTGCATTAAGTTTCTGAGCTCTGGTTTTCCTCTTTAAAAGATGAACCAGTCATCCCTTTCCTATCTCAAGAAGGTTGTTGAAGACATAAAATGAGAGAACACATGAAAATACTTTGTATACATTTATAACTAATATCCATGACAACATCTGGCATGGAACTGGCACTTAATAAACATTGAATTAGATGGATAGGTGTTTGGGTGCACAGTTAGATAGACTGATGGGTTGAAAGGATGAATAGATGGATTGTTTGGTTGAACAGGGGGATGGCTAGATGATGGATGGCTAGGTGACCGGTTGTATGAATGGACTAGTGAATAGGTTTGTTTTAAAGTCACCTGACAGCTTGTTTGCAACATCTTCCATCCATTAATCTTTCTCTTCTCTTCCAGTCTGTTCCCAGTTCTCCAAAGGAGTCTATGCCATCTTTGGATTTTATGAACGGAGGACCGTCAACATGCTGACCTCCTTCTGCGGGGCCCTCCATGTCTGCTTTATTACGCCAAGCTTTCCTGTTGACACATCCAACCAGTTTGTCCTTCAGCTGCGGCCCGAGCTGCAGGATGCTCTCATCAGTATTATCGACCATTACAAGTGGCAGAAATTTGTCTACATTTATGATGCTGACCGGGGTAAGCCAGGGACTAGGAGAGGCAGACTGTTGAAAGCTGGAGAGAAAACTACCAGCAGGAAGAAAAGTGATGCCTTTTTGCCTCCTTGAGAAGCATGGGAAAATAATTCAGAAATGTTTTATTTCCATGGACTGATTTTTCGGTGGCTAATCTCTAACTCATAGTGTGGAAACACATCCTTTGAGAGAGTAATCCCCTTTAAGCACCGTGTCTCTCTACAGCTCACCAGCTTCCATGGCTCCTGAGTCCACACTTAAAGTCCAAGGACCTCAACTGAATGGCTTATGGCTCACAGCAAGGTTGTTAGGAGCATAAACACTGGAGTCAGACAGACCTGGATTGAATTCTATGTTCTCTTCTCTCCAGCTGTTTGACTTTGGGCAAGCACTCTGCCTCAGTTTAACCATTCATGTAATGGGAATAAAATTATCTATGCCTTCATTTCTTCACCTCTATAATGAAGATAAAACCATTCTATACCTCATAAAGTTGTGGGGATTGAATGAGAAAATGACTACACAGTGCTTGTCGGTGTCTGGAACATAAGTGATGTTCAAAGTCCTCCATATAAATTAGCTGCTATGGTCGTCACCATAATCATCATCATCCACCCTCCCAGGCCTTGCTAACTGTCTCCACCTAAATTTTGAATTTTACATCACATTCTCCTAATGTTTGCTATGCTGTTTTCTTCTCTGCTTCTTTACTCATGCTGTTCCCATTTTCTGGAATGCACTTCCCTTCTCAAATATACATATGCAATCCTTCCTCTCTTTTATAGCCTGCTCAAACACCACTTTCTCTAGTTCCTGATCCTTAAGTGGGAACTCTGCTCTTCTTTCTAACTTCTGTATATTGTAATGTCTTACCTTCCCCTTGTATACTCGATAGTCCTATAAAAACTTAGTTAATATTGGTATAAATAAAAAATGGATCATACAAAATCTGGAAACTGAGACAGAGGAGTTCTTTTCCTGAGCCAAAGGGAGGTTTTATAGGAGGTTGCCTATAGGGAGTCTTAGAAGACATTTGAGCAGGAGAGTGGCTTTTAAAATGGTTTTTCAAGAAGAGTTAGGCAGTCATTATTCAGATGAGAACCAGAAGCACCCTATTTTCTTAGATTTTTCTTCCCTCTCCTTAGTTTAATGATTTTCCTTCTCAGACACCAGCCATTGTGAGGATCATCTGCACAAGGGCTATTTCAGTACAGCTTTTCAACGTGATGAAACTTGAATCATGGAAGTGACAAAGCCAGAAAAATTTAATTTCAATTACAGAGGGTCATTTCTGGGGTCAGCAGAAGCACCCACACTCTTACACGGGCTTTCCCTGCCTCAGAACTCTGAGCTCTGAGCTCTGCCATTTGCTAACTGTGTGACCTTGGTCAAATAACTAAATTTTTCTGAGCCTCAATTTCCACATTTGTGAAACAGGGATGATAATGGTAACTACCTCATAGGTTTAAATGAATTGGAGGCAGGAAAGCGGGAAAAACAATGCCAGACACATAGTAAACTTTTAGTACCATACCAAACAACTTGTACTAAAAAAAGAAACAAAGATAGGAAGGCATAACACTGTTAATCTAAAAATGATGCCTGAGGCCAGGCACCCTAATGGTCACTGTGGGAGGGATGAGCAGTATTACTGGGAGACAGAAATAATATATGTGCAAAGATTGATTAATAATGCAAGAGAGAAATACCATCTGACATAGATAGAATAACAACCTTCACCACACTCCCAAAGATGCCGTGTCCTAATTCCTGGAACCTCAGAATATGTTTTATTAAATGGCAAAAGTATTAAGGTTACAGATGGGATTAAGTTTGCTAATCAACCTGGATTATTTGTCTGGGCCCAATGTAATCACAAGGGTCCTTAAATGTGGAAGTTGGAGGCAGAAAAGGCAGAGTCAGAGTGTGATGTGAAAAAGACTTGACCAGTCACTGCTGGTTTGGAAGACAGAAGGGGCCATAAGCCAAGAAATGCAGGCATTCTCTAGTTGCTGAAAAGCCAAGAAAATTTTCTCTCCTAGAATCTCTAGGAAGCAACACAGCCCCCTTGACACCTTGATTTTAGTCCAGGAAGATATATTTCAAACATCAGACCTCGAGTAGTATAAATTGATAAATGTGTGTCGCTTTAAGCATCAAGTTTGTGGTAATTTGTTATAGCATCAGTAGAAAACTAATACACCATCTATGTCTCAAAGATGAAACATAGCAGCATTGAGTAATGGGCTCTTCTATCATTTAGTTACAAATTAGAAGGCAGTAGTTGAATTCAGTACACATTGAATACTTACTATGTGAAAGACAAAGTATTAGGTACTGACATATACTGAACCTTCATGAATGTAATTGACAGTTATTAGATGCTGTTTAGATAGCAGGCTGGCACATTTGATAAGCAGGTACTAAATGCCTGAGTATCCTGATTGCCACTTTTCTGTCTTACTCACCCGACCTCCAGGTTTGTCCGTCCTACAGAAAGTCCTGGACACAGCTGCTGAGAAGAACTGGCAGGTGACAGCAGTCAACATTTTGACAACAACGGAAGAGGGATATCGGATGCTCTTTCAGGACCTGGAGAAGAAAAAGGAGCGGCTGGTGGTGGTGGACTGTGAATCGGAGCGCCTCAATGCTATCTTGGGCCAGGTAGTGAACACTGCAAAGGGTCAGGGTAGGTGTGGGAGGGGGTTCAAGAGGGACCTGAGTGACCTTTTGTGTGTTACAAAGAGAGTTCTTGACTAGATAAGCCCAGGTGCCTCTCTTCTCCCATTCTGTAATTCATAAATTTTAATTGTGAAATTTTATGAAATAGCACAAATAATGGGAGCCTTGATGACATGGTTCTCAGATCAGTTGAGCAAAAATGGACTTTCAGTGTTTCCCTTTATTTTAAAAAAGAAAATTATATTGCAATTTAGAGTTTGCGAAGGGCTATCACATTTAGAAACACAGCCTGTGGAGCCAGGTTCCTGGGTTCAGTTCTGGGTTCTGTCACACACTGGTCCAACGCTTGGCATCTCATTCATTTGGCCCACTGACCTATTTTAAGAGTCTCAGGAGGCAGCTGGCAGGCACCTCCCTTTTCACTGTTTCCTTGAACACTCTCCTGTGTCTGAAAAATCAATTGACTGTATATTCTATAAAAGGGCACTGTAACCTCAACAGTTTTCAGCCAGGTCTCTAAGCCATGGTTCTTCCAGTTCTCAGAACTAAAGCATGTGCCCATAATAGAAGTAGCAGGTCTTTGTGTAGGTTACTGTCTTTTTAAATCACATGTGTGCATTCAGATTTGTTTGCAAAGGGGGTATAGCTCAGTGGTAGAGCATTTGACTGCAGATTTGTTTGCAAGGAAGTATATTTTGCAATCATTTTTGAACTGTGCTATGTAATAAAAGATTGTAGTTTTAGGTACTTGACAACATGACAAAGCTTGTTAATGGCCTTCAAGACCTCTGCGGCCTCCACAGGGAATCTCAACACACCAGCTCAGCAATCACTCAGAGGTCTCAGCAGTGGAACAGGAGAAATTTTGAAAGTCAGCGATTCTTAAGACATTAACTCTGTGTTCCACTTTTACAAAGTGTGGTTCTGGCCTCCCCTCTGGGAAAGAGAAACCAGCAAAAAATGGTTTTCATTGAGATGGGAGTTCTCTGGTCTGGAGTCAAAGGATTTGAATTTCAGTTAAATGAAGTCTAGGGTAATGGTTAAGGGCAGAGACCCAGGAGCCAGAGTGGCTGCGGTTCCAATCCCAGCTGTAGTATTTACTAGCTCTGTGACATTGAGTCAATTTTTTAATCTTTCTACATCTCAGGCTCCTGATCTGTAAAATGGATGTACTAATAACAGCTTCCCTTTGGAAGCTCCTGTGAGCATTAAAAGTCTCTCTACATGTAAAGCATTCAGAACAGAAAATGATATATGTAAGCATTGCCTGTCTTTGCTATTCATACTGCCAACTAGTACTGTCTTCTTGAGTCACTCCCTTTTTAAGGATAAGTGTCCTCATCTGTAATATAGGAATGAAAGCCCCTTTTCTACAAAGTTAATAACACATTAGATGAGATAGAGGTGGAGAAAGTGCTGAATGATAATTAGGGATTCTTAGTAGACTGATGACTTGTCCTATATAGTTCCATAACACTCAGTGCTACTATTTTCTGAGTGTTTACCATATACCAGACACTATGCCAGACCCATTCCATGTATAGCCTTACTTCATCCTTATACCAACTCTATAAAACAGTTTCAATCAATTCCTCTATTTTATAAATGAAGAAACAAGGGATTATTCTTACCCAGGGACTCACAGCTAACATACAAGAAAAGCAGGAACTCAAACCCAGCTTGTTCTGCCAACAGGGCCCAACCTCTTAAAAATGCATCTTTTTAGCTTCTCTAGCTCTTTTGCCAAAGGACAAACTTTTATTTTGTAAGAATGTGACTTGTTAGTATGGGTATTCCAGATTATAGTATGTTAACTTTCAAAATTGTTTAATTCTTCTATTCTGGAAAGGAAGATCAAATAGCTGAAAGGATCTATACATTACTTGATTTACCATCTGCACTCAACTATTTCCAGGTAGGATGACTAACGGTCAAATTGGGTGAATGATCTGCCATGGGTTCAGGCAACTAGTTAGTGACAATAATGAGTCCAGAATGTACATCTCCTGATGTGCAGTCTGATATCTTGGCATCATCCTAAACTATCAAAACACCCAGCAATTGGGATATTTTTGGTCTAGATATTATCTGCCTAAGAAGGGGATGGTGATTCCAAATTCTAAATAGAATATCAATTTCCTGTTCTGTCTCCAGCCCCCGCCCCAGGATATAAGTCAATGAAGGCAGGGATTTTTGTTTTGTTTTGCTTTTTCCCCTGCTGTATCCACTAGTGGTTAGCAGTAGTAGGCATTCCATAAATGTTTTTTGAGTGAATGAAAAGAATAGGGAATTAATGAAGCCTCAAAGATCCCAAATATGAGATTGGTCTGGCTTCTACAGGTAGCCATTCACTGGATAAGAGCCTTTGAGCTAGAGAGAAGAAAAAGCATATAGAGAAGCCCAGAGGGCATGTGAGGGTGGAGATTCATAGAATGGCTTAGCAGCTGTGGAAGATGCTGAATGACTACTGGGAAATAGTGACAGGAGGATGAACACAAGATTATGACTATCCTTGGAAACCATTCTAAAGAGTTTCTAGTTTCTGTAAACAGTGGAAAGGCAGTAAAGGTTTATGATCAGGGAGCAGGGTTATTAGACTATAATGCTTTATCAATATATGACACCAAATTATATAATACAGTCATTAAGTTCAGAATGAGTTAGAGATAAGAGAGACCAGGGCCAGGCCAACCATCACATCACCCTGTTTTATTGTCTTCATAGTGCTTCTCACCTACTGAAATCTTGTTCATTTATCTGTTTATGTATTTTCCATCTGGTTCCCTACTAAAATGTCAACTCAGCTCAATAAGGGCATGGGGACCTTGCCTCTCTTGTCCATAGCATAGTGCTTGGCATACAGTTCATGTTCAATAAATATTTGCTAATTGGATTAACAATAGAAGGTTTTACAGAGTTATTGATATTAGAACTCAGCCATGAAGGTTATGAATAATAAAAGAGAAAGGAAACAGTATTCCAGACACAAAGATTGTGAATTAAGGCCATTCAGTGGAAATGAAATTTGAAGGAATGAGGTCAGTGAAGTAATGTTCCCAAGTGAAATTGTAAATTATCTTTATAACAACTTTTTTAGTTCATAACCCTGTGAGCATTTCATTCTTCATCTGTTTAGTATTGGTCTCCTCCCAGGAAACTGTGACTTCCAGCAGAATGCTTGGTACACAGTAAGCACTTAAATGTTTGTGAAGAGAATGTAGAAAAGGAGGGAAGGTAGAAGAGTAAATGGGTAAGAAGGTTAGTATTAGGTTGAACCATATGAAATTGATACTTTTTATTGGTCACAAGTCATCAATTACCTGCCAGTTTCCTGTTTCAAACTGTAATTTTATCTTGTGGAGATTATAGTTATCCATTGTCTGAGTGTAGTGGGTTTTGAAGTATCTTTTATTTGCTGATTTAAGTTTATTAGGATCTGAATAGGTTTTTGATAAAGGTATCTCATTGTTGAAAGGGCAGCAAACCATTTGACAAGAAGATGAAAAAGTAATGAAGAATTATTAATAAAACTATCATCCCAACAGTATTTGAGGTCTGTGGTCTGGAATTTCAAAATCTAACCACTGTTTTGGGGCACTCATTGTGTGCACTTGCATTTAATTATTCCCTACATTAAAACTAAGTGAGCTGCTATGCACATACACCCAATTAAGTAGATGTCTGAATGTGGGTTTTAATAACCTTGAAAATTTATTCAGTTAGTGAAGAAGCCCAAATAGTTCTCATATGTTTTATGACTCCTTGCCACAGTGCAGGGGGAGAGGCACTGAGCAGGATGTACGAACCCCAATTTGATTATTAAAAAAAAACAAAAAACATAACTTGCAGGAAGAGTTAGAACTGAACCAAGGCCTGCAGTCCTAGCTATTCCATGGATGGTATGTCTGGCTACCCAAGCAAACCTCTGGGTAGTTCTTTCCACAAATATTTTTCCTGCCCACAATGATTAGGGACAGTCTGAACATTCAGGATAGGGGGATGATAATTAACCATAATCAGGCATCATATAGAAAGGATCACCAGAGTCAGGTACCTGTCTTGATACTGCCGCCAGACCACTGTGGGAGCTGGGCAAATCACTTTCCCTTCCTGTACCTCCCATCTGTACAGTGAGGCCTTGGACCAGACAATTCTGACATTCCCTTTCAGCTTCTGGGTTGAGTATCCCATTAATGTCTGAGTACCCAGCTGGTTTAGAAAACATAAAATTCAAGGAAAGAAGGAACTGTATCTGAATATGGTTCATGCAAGGAGTTAAAGGTCAAGAACTGGGGTGGAATCATCCATTTACCCATCCACTCACCCATCCATTCATCTGTCCATCCAAGCAGCAGGTATTATCATGACAGTGACAGGGACTACAACACAGCATATGATCCCCACCAGGAAAGAGTCTCCATGCAGGAGAAAGGCTTTTTAGAAAGAAGAGAAGTAGCCCAGCCGGTGTGGCTCAATGGCTGAGCATTAGCCCATGAACCAAGAGGTCACAGTTCGATTCCTGGTCAGGCCACATGCCCAAGTTATGGGCTCAGTCCCCAGTAGGAGGTATGCAGGAGGCAGCCAATTAATGTTTCCCTCATCAATGTTTCACTCTCTCTCTCTCAAATCAATAAAAACATATTTTAAAGGGTACTTTAAAAAAAAGAAAAAGGAAGGAAAGAAGTGAAGATTTCAGCTAGGTCCTTGGGGTTACGAAATGCTACTCTACCCCTGGAATCAGACAAAACTGATTTCAAATCCTGTGTCTGCCACTTAATAGCTGGGTAACCATAGGGAGTTCACTTAACCTCTCCGTGCCTCACTTCCTCATCTGTAAAATGAGGATCTCCAATGCTACCATCATTGGATGGTTGTGATACTGTGGTTGGAGTACTTAGGTTAGGGCAGAGCACACTGTGAGTACTCATTAATGTTAGTTCCTATTATTATTGCTGTTGTGGCTTTAATTGCTAATATGATTAATGAATCCCTTCCCTTGCGTTTTTTTAGATTATAAAGCTGGAGAAGAATGGCATCGGCTACCACTACATCCTTGCAAATCTGGTGAGTAGAGCACACTGCAGCGCTCAGCTAATGGTGTTCCCATGTTTGGGCCCCCAGCTTTCTTCCACGGTCACTGGTTGGTGGGAACTGCATGGGTGAAAAGGGCAATTTGGAGCTGTAATGCTAAGTCCAGTCAGTATCAAGTTTACCTTTTCCCTTCCACATCCCTGTTTGTCAAGCCACATCACTGTTGGCAAACCTCTAAACTCTAAAACAGCTTCACCAGTCATCTCAATTCTAGCTCTAAGTGACTGAATCTTGGTAATAAGGACGAAATCACCAAAAATGATAATTTTATAGTTTATAAATATAAACATTTAAGCCATAATTATACTAGTATTGATGGATCTTTACCCAGAAACAGTTTTCCAACATGAACAATACTATTTCAATTTAGTTTTTATTCAGTTTTCTGTGTAGCATAGATGAGATGTTTTCTTTTAAAATTTGTTTTCATTTTTAAGGTCTTGCAGGCCTTTTTATGGGATGCAATTATATTTCATGCTGTGAAGATTTGAGTCATCAAATAATTTTTGTACATATTAAATTTTATCTAGTAACATGTGCCATTTTGAGTTTGTTTGTTTGTTTTTGTGGCCATTATTTCTGACAGTTCTATTTCTCCTGGGTCATGTTTTGCCTATCTACCTTCTTTATCATAAAGTGTGATTTTTCTTTCCCCAAAGCTACATGGAATTTTGTTTTGCCTTTGGTCCATTTTTTTAAGTCCTTTATTGAGATGCAATTTATATAGCATGCAGTTGGTTCATTTAAAGTGTACATTTTAATGGTGTTTTATATATTCATAGAATTGTGAAACCATCAACACAATTTTATTTTTATATTTTTTGATCCCCCCAAAAAAGAAATGGAATATCCAGTAGCTATCACTCTCACTGCATTCCACATTCTCCCAGCCCTAATCAACCACTAATCTACCTTCTAGCTCTATCATTTGCCTATTGTGGACATTGCATGTAAATGGAATCACACAATACATGGTCTTTTGTGACTGGCTTCTGTCACTTAGCATAGTGTTTTCAAGGTTCATCCATACTGTAGCATGTACCCCTTTATTCCTTTTATTGCCAAATAATATTCCATTATATGGATATAAGTACAACATTTTATCTATTCATTGGTTGATGGACATTTGAGTTGTTTCACTTTTTGACTACTAGTAATAATGCAGCTATGAATAGTTGTGTACAAATTTTTCTTTTGAATATACATCTAGGAGTGGAACTGCTAGATTATAATATGGTAACTATGTTTAACATTTTGAGGAACTCAAAATTGTTTTCCAAAGTGGTGGCATCTCCCATCAAATCAATAACAAATTTTTATACTGATTAAAATATTTTAATTAATAACAAATTTTTCCCTGTAACAACTTGAACAATTGTCAGTTTTCCCTAATGGTAGTTTTTTCTACAAAACATTGCTTCTTATTCTGGCTTGTTTTTGCAATTTTCTGTGTTTCCATTAAGATGTGAGTTTTAGCTTTTAATCTATAGTAATTCTACCACATTCAGTTTTAGCCATGTTATTTTGTGTTGGTTATTTCTATGAGTAACTTTAATATTTATTGAACAAAATCATTGATATTTTCTACTTGTTTTTGTTTTTTTTAATCTTTATTGTTGAGCTCTACTTATTTTTGGAATAAAAGTCATTAGTAGAAAAAAGGCATAGTATCTGGATATACATAGTATGGAAAGGTCAAAATTCAGGAGCTAAAAATGATATAAAAACATCTGCCTAAAAGTTCTGTCATTCTTCTTTCTGGCCTGTTCTCCATCCTTATATCCCTTCTTTCCCCTTTGCCTTGGCTATCTCAATATTTCAGGCTCAGGACTGGAAATAAGAAGGGCTTATTGAGATGTATTCATTTAGAGTCCCAAGGGTGGGGAACATCTGGCCCGTGGGCCGTATAAGGGCTGAGAAATCATTTGGTCTGGCCCTGCCAAGGCATTAGGGGTGAGTTAATTAAATGTTTGACTAAATCTAGCAGACTAACAAGCTGATGATTTTGTATAGCCAGTGAATAAAGATATAAGTATCCAAATGGCCGTTGGCAGAAAAAAGATTCCCTATCCCTGAATGTTTGACCCTGCTGTTAATGGCTAAATATGTTAGTTTTCTCAGGGGTGTTTGTATTTTAAATGGAATGCAGCTGTCCAGAGACCTTTAGGGACCCATTAAAAAAAAATTTTGCGAGAATAAAATTTTTGACTTTGTAATAAAGGAAACCCTTGATGTCCCTCGAATCCAAGATTCTTAGTGCTAGAAAGGACTTCAAAAGTCAATTCCAGCCCTAACTGGTTTGGCTCAGTGGATAGAGCATCGGCCTGTGGACTGAAGGGTCCCAGGTTCGATTCCGGTCAAGGGCATGTACCTTGGTTGTGGGCACATCCCCAGTAGGAGGTGTGCAGGAAGCAGCTGATCGATGTTTCTCTCTCATCGATGTTTCTGACTCTCTATACCTCTCCCTTCCTCTCTGTAAAAAATCAATAAAATATATTTAATTTAAAAAAAAAGTCAATTCCATTTAAGTCTCATTTGCTTGTAGGAAAACAGAATCAGCAAGGTGGTGTGACTTGGCCAGGGTCACACAGCAAGTGAGTGGTAGAGCTAGGCCTAGCATCACAGTGAGCAAGCAGCACTAGGTGCCTTTCCCACTATTCCAGGGCACCTCTGAGTACAAACTATGTGGGCACCCTACTGCTTGAGAATACAAAGAACAAGGGTGAGGGCATACATAATCACCTCTCCAGGGTAAGACAGAAGTCACACATCAGCACATCAGCAGCCTCAGAGTCACTGAAAGACTCCAGGTAATTACATCGCCAGTCTCCATCTGTTGCCAAGTGACCCTGTGGTCACAGCATCACCAAGTCAGTACCTTGGTTTTCTGTGTTCTTCTGATCTGCATTCTTCTCTTCTGACCTAATGAGCTCTCAAATTCTTACAACTGCTAGCTAATAGGATGCAAATTGCATATACCATCCAAATACAAGAGACTTGCATGTTCCAATAGATTAGTTGATAATTAGGCTTCAAATTACTAATTAATTCAGTTTGAAACATAGTCAACTATGTGGTGTACGCTTTTCCTCCCCCTTCAGAGGAATAATGAAATTCATAAGATGATAATTTTTAGAAATTCAGCCACATCATTAGCCTGCGGCTGCAGGGAACTGACCCCCTCCTTCAGAGTGTTTCTGATTGGGGTGTAATTATAGAGTTAGAAACCAGGGAAGCTTTGGAAAGGTTGAACAAAAGGAAGGAGCTTCACTTTTTATTTTGCAGTTCTTTCTGAACCTGTCAGGATGCACTGGCTTTAAAATAGCCAGCAGTCTTCTTCTAACAGATCACTTTGAAGGGACCCAAATAAGCAGCTCTGAATGGGCTGCTCAAAGACAAGTTTTAGGGAGGCTCAGGGTCTGAGAGGAGACCTCTAGGGACAGGGAGTCAAAAACAAAAGCCAAAACCCTGCTTATTGTTCTGACATCACCCATAGCTGCCTCTGTGATCTTGGGCATCTCTCCAGCCCTCCCTTTCCTCATCTGTCAATTGGGAATTACAGCTCCTGCTCTAAGTGCTCCTAGTGTCATTGGGGAGACCAAATATGTTGTTAAACGCCACTATGCTTTGAAAAGTTGAAAGTGTTCTGAGTAGGTGGGGAATACTTGCTTCATATACTAAATCTACACAACTTTACATCACATAGTGTATGCTTGTATATATATGATTATATGTGTATTCAGATTTTTATATGATAGGATAGACGTGTATTTATATTTCCATAGCATGGGTATGTCCCTAAAGTAAACTTGAACCATGCAGAACTTGACAAGCTAGGCCATTATTTCTTAAAGAAGCCTCTGGGCCCTGGAGCCCACTAGCGGGCCACGCTCTCCAGGCTGGCTCTCAGTCTTCCTCCAAACCTCAGGACAGACTCCGTGCTCACTCCCTGCTCTGAGATTGTGGTCAAAACAGACATCTGCCAGCTGGAGACTTCCCAAGTTATAGCTTTTACTACCATGATGCATCAGCAGCAAATCTTAGACCAAACTAGTGTCTCTCAAAACAGAGGACCTGTAGGCCCCAACAATGCATCTGTAGAGCCAGTTTGAAAAACACTGAGCTCACAGTTACATGCTTTAATGTCACTAGGACTACAAACATGAGTACTCAAATCATCGGAGAAATGACCAGAGTATTAATACAAAGTTTATAAAGTGACAGAGCTGGGCTTCTCCCCCTGGTCTATCAAACTCCACCATCCAAGTATTTGCCACTGTGCCATGTGACTTCTGAGCATGGGGAGTTGGGAGCAGGAACAGGGGTAGTAGCCTAAGTTTAAATCTTGCCTACAGTTGCAGCAATCGACCTGGAACTCCTTTTGGATAACTGTTCAATTATACATGGATGGCATTTTATTATAATTATAGTGTGTAAGGTAGCTGCAGGAGAGACAGTGAGGTCAGGCCATCTTGGTCTTACTGGGATATTTAGGGACCAGGGCCGTCAGCTGTTTGCATCATGTGGTTGCAGATGAATTTCTGTGAAATGTTTGAGTTGGCGGCTTTGCTCTATGTGGCAGTTCATCCAAGCCCCCAGCTCCATGCTGCTGCCCTTCTGCTGTCAGTCCTAAGGAGAAACTGTTGTTTAGTCTCCTTGCTCCCTTATGGTGAGAAGTCTGTCTGTGCCTTCTGTAAGGCTGAGCTTGCCCACTTTCTTCTGAGCCTCTCTTCCCACCATCTCAGTACCACACAGTCACGTTTAGTTTCTGCAGCCTCTGGTTAGGTGGTACAGTAGTTGGGAAAGGTGGCTCTGGGGTCAAACAGACCTGAGTTTAAATTCTGACTTTATACTTATTAGCTGTGTGACATTAATCAAGGTACCTACCCTCTCTGAGCATTTTATCCTAAATCCCTGGACTGAGAGAAATTGGTTTGTGAGACCTGAGTAGCTTTTGCAATGCTTGTCAACAGTGGACACCTGTGTGTGGAAGAGGGGGTGTCCGTGTGTTTGTAGATACCCACATGTATAGGTACCTACTTCCGTGGTTTCAACTGTACTTGGATAAGTTAACACCCATATTTTTTTCCAAGACACATGGTGCTTTAGCTGATGTAAGTATAGCTACATGTCTTATTGACTTGGTAAAAACCAGATCAGCCTGTGTGTTACCAGGGATTATAGAGGGTGAGGACTCATTAAGGGTTCAGTTGATTAAAGTGAATAAAATAGGAAATGTGAGGACCGTGATGCAGAGACATGGTTATTTGAGGACACAACTAAGTCCTCAGCCCAGGAATATTCCATGAGTTCACATATTTTCATATTCATATGCACATACCTGTGTGGCCACAGAATTGTAGATCAAAGCTGGTAGAGCCCTTGAGAGAGAAATGAACTGGCTCAGAAGTTTCCAGACTTTTTAGTTTAAAGCTCCAATTTCAAATAGAATCTTGGGGAGATCCCCAGTATGTGAAACAGATAAAAAGCAGAGTTGCTTTGGTGGGAGATGGAGGATGGGGATCTGGTTCCCTGTCCTCCTGCCTTCCCCCAACCCAACGTGGTAACCTCTACAATGCCTGCAACCAGAATAAAGTTGGAAAGATCACTGATCCAGCCTAGGCCCTTATTTTGCAGATCAATACACTAGTGCCTGGAGAGGATGAGACCATTGCCTAAGGGTGAATAGTTCATGAGGTTCTAAGACGAGACTGAATTTATGTAGTTGCCCTTACAACTGTTTTCCTGACACTTCTTATTTATGACCTATTTCAGAATACACTGCACACACACACACACACACACACACAAATTCAATGAAAGGACCTCTTTTTCCCTAGCCAGTTTTTCTCAGTGGATAGAGCGCCAGCCTGCAGACTAAAGGGTCAAAAGGTTCAGGGTTTGATTCTGGTCAAGAGCACATGCCCAGGTTGCAGGCTCAATCCCCAGCGTGGAGCATGCAGGATGCAGCCAATCAATGGTTTTATCTCATCATTGATGTGTCTATCTTTCTCTCCCTCTCCCTTCCTCTCTTAAATCAATAAAAATATATTTAAAAATAAAGAAAAGACTTATTTTGTCCACAAGACAAAAACTGAGAGACTGAGAGTTGACAGGATGGAAGTTTAAGAGAAAATCATGAAAAGGGAGAGAAAAGATATGCGTTGCCTATTCCTTCATTCTTCAGCATGAAGTTAGCAATCAGCTTGCTCCAGGAACTGTGTTGTGGACAACCTAGGGACCAAGGCCCCTGCCCTCTCAGAGCCCACAGTCTCCCAGGGCAGATGAGAGGGACCAGTGCAGTCTGAGAGAGAAAGCTGGAGAGGCCTCTGAGTGATGCAGGTAAAGAGCATACATTAAAGAAGCTGGGGACAAATGTCCTAGTCTCCCAGAAACCTGCTAATTCCTTCTTTGTCTAAAGCTGAAGGGCATTCCAAGTGCTTCACTGCAGAACAGAAGCTAAATGGATCAGATTAACTAGACTAGTGGTCAGGAAGCAGAATGTACAGTGGTTAGAAAATAAGTAGTCTTGTCACTGGCTCTGACTATGTAATCTCTGCCCTCCACTAGCTGTGTTATGTTGGGCAGAAGCTTCTCCATTCATTTCAGCCTCAGATTTCTAATTCGCAAAATGGGAATAATGATAGTATCCACTTCACAAAATTGTTATGGGAACTAAATGAAATCATACAAATAAAGTACTTAGCATAGTGCCTACTAGATGGTAAAGGCTTGATACATGTTAAGCACTGTGGTGCTGTTTTTATTATTATTTTAGCCAAAATCTGCCTCCCATGACCTCTGCCCCTTAATTGGTCCAACCTGCCTTCCAGAGCCTCAGAGAACAAATCTTCGACCTCTTCCCCATGATGGCCCTTCTGGGATTCACATACATCCTTCACTCAGCCTCTTAGTCGTCCATTATTTCTTAGGTTGACCATCCTGTTTTGTTTTGTTTTGTTTTGTTTTGTTTTCAAGCATTTCTAATATAACATGACTTTTCAAACTCCACTTCTCTACAACTATCCTTTCAATGGAGCTGTCATCTGAGAATTGATCTGATAATTTGGGAAAACGTGGCATGTTCAGCTTGTACCATTCAGAGTACAAAGGGCAAGTTCTTTGCTTTATTCTAATCTTACTTCTTTTGGATCTCAAGGGGATGAGATGGAGGAGTATCTCAGGGGTTGTTTAATAAACTTCTTCTTGGCCCCTTTCCCTTAACAATGCTGGATACTCCTTCTTCCTTCTGACATGTATAGTGTCTGAACTGGCAGGATGATGAGAACTGAACAGCTTGGACATGACCCCTTGAAAGAACTGCAGAGAAAAAGGATAAACCTGTTTTGACCCAATGCCAATGATGATGGTGAATACAATGATGATAATGATTGTTAATTTCATGAAGCACTCACTATATGCCAGACACAGTGCTTAAATGTATTCTTTTAAATTTTCACCAATTCTTTGCTATAGGTGTTATTCTATTTGCAGAGAACTGAGCCTCAGAGAGGTTAAATAACCAGTAAGCACACCTAATCATGTCTTCTTTTTCCAGGTGCACATGATAATTAATAGTTATAATATAGCCCAGAGCCTGGTCATGAACCTTAAAACATTTCCCAGATCTTTACAACAAGATGAAAGTATGTCTAATGCAGTTATAGCATTAAATATCTCTTTAGGATATCATAATTATTTGAAGTGCCTTTTTATTCTAATCCTTTGAAAATTATAATTGACAAATGATAGACAAAATGACTAAATTAAGTAATTTACTTAATTGAACATTTTTACTCCCATTTTATTCAAATGGCTGGTCAGCATTAAATTGCTTCCTACCCACAATGAGTATATGGGGGAGGCAGATTCCAATCCCAGCTAATCTTCTAAACCATAATACAATCATAGGCCACAAGTCTCTTCTCTGCCCCTTAGTTTCCCTGTCTGTACAATGAGGGGATTGATCTGATCTCTGACATCTTTCCTTCAGATGTCAGTACACTATGGCCCCTGGGTCAAAGTCAACAGCCACCTGATTTTGTTTGGTGCATGAGTTAAGAATAGTTTTTACATGTTTAAATTATTGAAAAAAGGTGAAAAGAATAATGATATTTCATGACATGTAAAATTATATAAAAAGTATGTGACATTTATTGGGGCACAGCCATGCTCATTCATTTACTATTGGTGATGACTGCTTTCATTCTACAATGGCAGCATTAAATAGTTACAACAGAAATCATATGGCCCACATTCACAATCTGCTCCTTTGCAGGAAAAATTTGCCAACCCCTGGTATAGATGTGGGATAAGTGGAAACTAATAGGCTTCAGATCCATCAGAGGCCTAGGAAATGTCTAAGCAACCTTATGAGGTTGGTGTCAAGAAGAAAAACCCAGTGTGCTGTCCCACAAATGTTCCTTTAAGACAAAAAGCTATACTGGAAGGCCCCTCCTTGGCAGGATAAGACATTTATTTGGGGCTATTAACTGCATAAGCCACACTGCCTGAGGTTCTTTGTCTGGGGCAACCTGGAAACACCATCCTAAAGCTAAGCTCATATGTTCCTTTGCTGTCAAGACAATATAACACACTGGCGAAGAAGACAGATTTTTATGGTTGAACCACTACTTTAACCCTTGCCTGCTACAGGATCTCAGAGGACTTTCTAAAAGTCTCTGAACCATAGCTCCTCAACCTAAAATTGGGATGAATATCCACTCGTTTATGCCTACTGTGCATGTTCCGGTGCCTACTGTGCATGTGCACCTCTCAGGTTTGTTTGGGGGAGTAAATAGAATTATGCATATAAAGCATTCAATAGAATGCCTGGCTCAAGATAAGAGCTTGAGAAATGTTTACTAGTAAAATAAATCTAGAGGTGACTGTCAACTGATTTTTTCATTTTTCATTTTTAAATGAAAGGAACTTCATAATTCTCAAAAAGTTGTTTAGATGAAGTTATAGAATGCATAGGAAGAGGCATTTTTGCCATTATTGTTGTGTTATTCTTATGAGCAATATTTCTGGAGCTGTGTTTCAGTAGAGCATCTAACATCACCAGTGTTAATTCCAGGCCAACAGATAAAAAATTAAGCAGGGCCCCCTTAACAGATCATAACAAAATTCAAAAATGCAAGACTTCCTTTTCTGCCACTACCATTCCCTCCCACTTTCCAGGGACTAACAGATGATCTCTACCCAGCAAAGTACTTCAGAATTATCTAGGAATCTATATTTTTTAATGGTATGAAAAAGAAAATATATTCACTTAGTACATATATAACAGAAGGGTATTAAATAAAAAGCAAATGCCTGCTCCCTCCAATCTCACTTCTCAGAAATAACTATTTTAAACCTTCTCTGCGTTTAGCAATTATGGCCATTTCCTCCACGTGTCTACATAATACGTCTATGCCTGTTTTTGTTGCTTTATCAAATTTAATCACATCAATGACTCCCCATTAGAAAGATAATGAATCATTTCATATGACTCCCCACATCCTGTCCTCAATGTTTGTTAGTTATGCTATTTCTTGAAATTCTTCTGACTGTCTTTATAATTTTAACATACTGAACCTTGGTTTTTGGTTCACCAGCATTAGAACTTTGGAAAATACAGATATACAGTCTCCAGGCTGCTGGATGACAATCCTTAGGGATGGTTATTTTGCAAAAGCTCTCTAATGTATTCTGATGTGCCCCTCAGGTTAAGGACCTCTACCCTGAGAGCCTGCAGTACACCAGCCAGTTTATTTGCACTTGAATGAAAATGATAGGCAGACCATTCTTCTCATGTCACTCATTCATTAGTCACACATGGGACTTTGTGAAATGCTACAAAGATGTTGAAAAAAGCAGACAGGAGAATAGTGACCAAGCAGGTCATCACAAAACCCCATTTTTGATAAGAGGCAGTCATTTTGTGAATGGCAGCATCTGGTGCAGGGCTGGAGAGACAGTGGAAGGTGTCCAGGTTTAGGAGATCTGAGTTCTCATATTGAATAATTTGAAAAGGAGTATCTTGTAGATTAATTTTATTTTTTATTCAGTAGTGATAGTGTACAGAGAAAAGCACTCAGTATTTGGGAGAAGGTTATAAAATAGGCAAAATGGCTCAAAGAGAGTAGTGAAGATCAAACTTCATAGTTTGAATCTTTAATAGAATGTAATTAGCAATGCTTCATCTTTATACAATCCTATATAATAAAAGGCTAATATGCAAATTGTCCCCTCAACCAGGAGTTCTACCAGGGGTCGCCCTCACCCCTCCGCAACAGCCTGATCGGGGCCGGCCAGACAGACCCAAAAGTGCATGAATTCGTGCACTAGGCTTCTAGTATTATATAATTAATAGCACAGATGAAGCAAATAAAACAGTACTAATTACAAATATTATCTCCCAAGGTTTTTTTTTCTTTTAATAAAAATGGCCAAAAAGAAATTAGAAAATGATTTAATTAAACCTTGTCTAATGAGTGTACTCAGGGGAATAAAGTGAGTTGAATTTTCCAGTTAACAGGAGGACAAATAGTTAACACCTTTATTTCCCCTGCATAGTCAAGAACATATTTCTGTATTGGAAGAATATATTCTCTTTCATTACAGAGAAATCAAGTTTAGTAGTAATAAGAGACTAATTTCCCTGATTTTGTCTCTTTTACCTAATATCACAGATGTGAGCTTGTCTTATCAATCTTTGCCTACTCCTTCTCAGGGGAGCAGAGGAATTCATTCAGGGGATCCCATCAGTTTGATTAGATGTAGTTGAGGTTTGGCTCCAGTAACCTTGTAGTCAGACATCTGGTGATGGAGTCAAGTGGCATTTATCCTATATAATAAAAGCCTAATATGCAAATTGACCAAACGGTGGAATGACAGGAAGCTATGATATGCACTGACCACCAGGGGGCAGACACTAAACACAGGAGCTTCCCCCAGACTACAGGATCCAGGACAGCCAAGGTGGGTGCCAGCAGGGGCCCCCTGATTGCTCACATCACGCTGTAGAGGGAGGCGACCAGAAGCAGTGGGGAGGCGGGACTGGCCAGTGGGCAGTGCCAGGCCGGCCAAGTCAGGTGCCAGAGGGGGTCCCCCGACCACCCCACTGGATGCCCCACAGATCAGCCCTGATCATCAGCCAGGCCTAGGGACCCTACACATGCACAAATTTCGTGCACCGGGCCTCTAGTGTTTGAATGAACTCTGCCATTTCCCTTGGACTCCATTATGTTCAAGATGGGGCAGTCAGTACCAACTGCCCAGGAGCTTGTTACGGATTTTCAAATGACAGAATTTGACTGCAGGAGATCATTTCAATTTCATTCTCTCAATAGTTATTTTATGAACAAAATGCTCCTTTTAAAGTCTCTAAAAATTATGGGAACTCTCTCAACTACGGATTAGCTTTTAACCAGTGGTGGGATAGCTATGTTCTTAGATAGTATAATGTCTTCAAATGCATATTGGGTACAAGAACCTAATTCTGATTTCATATGTGGTAACAGCTTGCAAAAACCATGTGCAAATCAGTAGACCTCTGTGAAAGCCTGGAAACTGTGACTATGGGCAAAATTAATCTCAAAAGATGTTTCCAACCTGAGCTTCTCTTTCCAACCAATGAAAATTATCCACTGGCATTTGCTGCCTGCTGATCATATTTCCCCTGGCTAATCAGCATTCTTGCTTGAGGAAAGTCTCTAGCTTTTATTCATTTACTCAGCAAGTATATATTAAGCATCTACACTGTGCCAGGCACTGTTCTAGGTGCTAGATTCTGGGAAGCATTAGTGAACAAAACAGAAAAGGTCCCTGCCCTCATAGAATTGACATTCCAATGGAAGGAGAGAAGACAAGGGAACAAATAGTAAAGGAGATAACCTCAAATGGTGTAAATACTCTGCAGAAACCCTAACAGGAACAAACCTGATAGACTGAGTGTTGGTTGTAGCTTGATCAAGTTTATCAAAAGCGAGTCTTAAGACAAGGATTTAAGTACAAGTACTTTTTGTGGATGCCAATACTAGAAACAAAAGCAGGGAATTAAGGAAGTGAAGTAGGGAAGAGGTGACCATTAAAGGCTCATAATCAAGGCACTTACCCCTGCGGGGTACAGGAACTCAATTCATTAGGGGATCTGCAGGCATGGTGTAGAGCACACTGCAGCGTTATTCCACCCCAGGGGGAGAGTACTGATCTGCTTCTGGAGTACTGATCTGCTAACTCTCCATCTATCATCAGTTGAGAGCTGCTCTGGGCATATTAAGCTCCTGACACATCTGGCTTCCCTTACATACAGGTGAAGTAGTAGATAGCTGCAGTTAGTCTAAAAAGTAGAATATCAGTGTGTGAAGGAGAGTGGAAATGAGCAGGACACCAACAGCATTGACCACAGGATGAGAATTGGATCTTTGCATGCACGGTCAGGAAAGACCTCTCTGAAGAGATGGCATTTTATCTGGCATCCAAAAGGTGGAAAAGTACCATCCAAGGAAGACACACTTCCAGAATAACTAGGACAAGGGATCTGAGTGGGACTCAGGTTGGTTTGTTTCTAAAATGCAAATAATAAAGAATCAGATAACTTTAGAGGCAGAGTGTCAGGGGAGTGTCTTTGAGTCATGAAGTTGTTTATGGCTAGATCTTTTAAATAAAGAAACTAGATCAGCCTGGCCAGTGTGGCTCAGTGGTTGAACACTGACTCATGAACCAGGAGGTCACAGTTCGATTCCTGGTTTGGGTACATGCTTGGGTTGTGGGCCCAATCCACAGTAGGGGGCTTGTAGGAGGCAGCTGATCAATGATTCCCTCTCATCACTGATGCTTGTATCCCTCTTTCCCTTTCCCTTCCTCTCTCTAAAATCAAGAAAAACATATTTAGGGAGAAAAATGAAAATAGTTCAAGTCAGGGAGACATTAAGAGACTTGGACAGGCAGAGCTGGGACTAGTGCTCAGGGCTCCTGGCTACCAATCCAGGGCTCTGCCCACCCTCAATCCATCAGTTGCTTCCCCTGATCATTTTCCAGTTTCACCCTTAGGATTTGACAGTTTTCCCAAGCCTTGGAGCCCACAGGGCATTGACCTTATGATCCCAGCTTAAATTCCTGCAGTGGGCCACCAACAAGACCTAAAAAGAAACCCAAATCACAAAGCTCTATGTGAGCAGCCTTGGGCTGCCACTCTGACTGCATTTCTAGCCCTCTCTTCCTCTGTTTCTGGAACATGCCAAGCATCTTCCCACCTCTGAGCCTTTGCTCAGAATGTCCTTCCCCAGATGTCCCCGTAGCTCACTACAAGGTTTCTATTCACTTGCGTCCCCATGCCAACACCACCTCTTCAGGGAGACTCTTCCTGATCTTACCTGCCAAAGCATGGCATCGCCCTCCTCTCCCCATCCTCTTGTCCAACTTTATCTTTTGCCATAGGACTCATTGCTACTACCTAGTATAGTCTCCTAGACAATACTGTTTATGCTATGCCACATATTTACTCGTCTTGCTCACTACAATGTAAGCTTCATAAGAGAAGGAACTTTTTTTATTCACTATTAGAATAGTGCTTCATAGGTTCTCAAAAATGTTTGTTGCACAAGGAGTGAGTGACTGAGCAAAGAGCTAACTCAGTGAATTGCCTTTATGCAAGTCGATTCTCCAACTGCATCTCAGTTTCTATATTTGGCAAATAGACATATAATGTCTACTTTATAAACTCATAAATGGAAATGAGGCTGGAGATATGAAAGTACTGTACATTACAGAATATATTACACAAATGCAAGATTTCCTGTTTAAGTTGAAGACTTCCTGAGTTAAAATGAACTTCACCAAATCAGAAGGAAAGTTTCATTCCCACTAAAGAATCCTTTGTAGATGTTACAGTTGTTTAGGCCCCACTGAGTAAATCTCTAGTCTGTGGTACAGGAAAGAGCACAGGGCAAGGGATGATCAGAATCCAGCCTCTTCCACAGAATTGTGTGACTCTGGGGAGCCCACGGGAGCTTGGACTCAGATTCCCCTCCTCTCAAAGGGGTGGAGGGTGGGAGTGGAAGAGGAGACAACCTCCTATGTTTCTATTCTCTTCTGCATCTATGGCATCATAATGATCCAAGCCACCATTTATTGATCATTCTGTCTGCACTATGCACTTGGCATTCATCATTGCATTGCTTCTTCTCCCCAATAACCTACCCTCCATTACTGAGACAAGAAACCATCAGGTAACTTACTACAATGTAGCATCACTAATAGCTGTGCGTAGCAGAGTCATTACTTCAACCAAGTACCACTGGCTCCTAAGCAAGCATTCTTAATCACTGTGCCAACTTTGTGCACAAACTAAGGGATAACCGAGTTCAGAAGGAAGGGAGGCACAACTGCCTCTCTATTAAGTCGGTTCCACCTTTTGGAACAGTTTGGAAAATCCTGTGTTTCTGTAACATGGTTAAATGGATTTATCCAGGCAACGTATTCTGACTTCTTCCTCCTCCTCCCTGCACAGGGTTTCATGGACATTGACTTAAACAAATTCAAGGAGAGTGGAGCAAATGTGACAGGTTTCCAGTTGGTGAACTACACAGACACCATCCCAGCCAAGATCATGCAGCAGTGGAAGAACAGCGACTCTCGAGACCACACCCGGGTGGACTGGAAGAGACCTAAGGTGAAGGGATGGGCAGCAGAGAATAAAGCACCAAACTGGCCCCATGGCCGGCCTCAGATTTCTGCACAGTGTTAGCCATTTGAGAAGGACAGGCTTTCTAAGAGGAACAAGCTAAGGAAAATATACCCATAATGACTGAGGGTCCAAAGATCAGACACTCCAGAATGACAACGGTTTTAACAAAAGAGACATTTTGTTTTGCTCTCATATAAACAAAATTCAGAAGTCAGCAATCCAGGGCTTATATAACAGATCCAAATCATCAAACACTCAGACATCTTCTATTTTCTTATTCTGCTGTCAGCGTTTGGAGCCACCTTATAGCCCAAATGGCTGCTGAAGCTCCAACCATTACCTCAGTAGTCTACCCAGCAGGAAGGAGAACAGGAAAATAAAAAGCACAACTGTTTCCTTTAAGAGCCCTCTTCAGAAGTTGCACATAGATCTTCCACCCACATGCTACTGGCTATGTCTTAGAAACCTAGCCCCAGCTAGCCACAGTGAAGGCTGAAAAAAGGGTGTCTCTGTTCTGGGCAGGCGCACCATTTTGCACAGCTCTAGAGTATGCTGTTCACATTTTTTTTGTTTGTTGATTGAGCTTCCTTGAGTTGTGCAGTGAGCCGGCCCTTATTCTGGTCAGCCATGTACACAGCTAAAAATCAGGAAAATCTAAGTAATATTAAGCACTTCACTGCCTCAGAGAGACAACTCCCAATTATCATGCGGACTGTCTGCTGCCCACTTTCCAGCAATGCAGTTCTAAATCCTGCAGCCCAAATCTATTTTGTTTGCTATTTGATAATGGTTTAGAATACAGGCAGAAGGTAATTTTTATTTCCCATGTCATGGCAGTGACTCTGTGGAACACTGCACTGAGCAGGATCCTGAGGCCAGATTTGTTTATCTAGGCAAATCAGGGAATCCTCTGTGACTTTCTCTTGTCACTAGGCTAATATCTTTTTGTGAGTGGCAGGACATTTAACTGGGATGTGTCTCCTCCTACTTTTGCCCAAACCCACTTAGCAATTCAAAACAAGATGTATTTCAATATGAACCTAAGCAAACAAAATCACAAATGTGTTTTAAAGCAATAAGCAAACCACATAGCAGTTAATAAATATGTAAATACCGCAGTTTTGAAAAGATTGGAGATTATAAAAATAGCAAAATGTAATATGTACATATTATATCAAATGTGAGAGAATGAAAGTTAAAAACTGGAAAAATACTTACATACTAGTATTCATCCTACAACCCTCTGTTGTGAACCTTGAATGTGCCAGAGAACATGCTAGGCATTGGGGACTAATTAACAAAGATGAGAGACATGAGTCCCAAAGCCAGGAAATATTATCCTGGATTGTTATCCTGGTTCTGTTTTAACATCTTATCCTCCTTTAGGCAAAGGGAGGAGCCGGGGGGGGGGGGGGGGGGGGGCTGGAATGAGAGTTATCATGAATAAGCACAAAGGAAAAGTTTGTAAACCTGGCACTGGGTGAGCCACATGTAGAAATAGATAAGTGCTTACCCTTCCTGGATTATTTTTTGATTTACTGTCACAAGGGATGGTGGAATAAACAGCTCCTCTGAGTTCCCAATTGGTGACTCTAACATGGAGAAAAGCAACTGTATTTTCATGGATTCTATCAGATGATACAGATGTGTTGAATTTAATCTATGCATTCTTTTTCCCCCCAATGAGCTAAAAATTATAAAATTGCAAGACTGCACACAAAAATCTAGACTTCCAGCTTCTCTTCCAAAGTCACAGACAGTAAGACACAGTTCAGGAGGGCAATACTGGCTAGCAATTCATAGCAGCCCCCATGTAAGGGGCAGGCACCGCCTGGTTCACCACTGTCTCCCTCCCATGCCCTGTATCTGGCCCACTCCAGGCATGCTCATCACCAGGAAGCATCTACCCAGACACAGCTCCCTCCTGCCTCCCTGTCAGTGCTCTCTGTCACCTAACTGTCTCCATTCCTCCCACCAGTACACCTCTGCGCTCACCTACGATGGGGTGAAGGTGATGGCTGAGGCTTTCCAGAGCTTGAGGAGGCAAAGAATCGATATATCCCGCCGGGGAAATGCTGGGGACTGCCTGGCTAACCCAGCTGTGCCCTGGGGCCAGGGGATCGACATCCAGAGAGCCCTGCAGCAGGTGAGACTGGCAGTGTCTGCCCATCTTCTGGGAGCCTCATAGGGCATTTCAACATCAGTCTCAGCTGAAATGTTGCTATTTAAAAGGTGGAGCATGCCTGTTTGGAGCACCACTGCACTGTGTGTGTGGCTCTTGGCATTACATGGAAGCTCATGTAGAAATTAAAAACAATAATCATTCCTGGTAGTGTAAAAGTTGTATTTTCTGCTTAGAGACTATGCTAAAAAGGGATGGCAACGATTCTGTATTTGGAAAGGGGACTTGAAATACATAGGGATGAAAGTGAACCACTTCAGTGGTCTCCTAGAGACTCTCCCGTCGTGCCCTGGCTTTTAGGATTTCTTCGTGACCTTAGCTCTCTGTGCACATTTCATGAAGGCGCTCTGACAGTGAGTCTCCGTACTTGCAATTCATTTCCCTTGCTTCTCAGCATTGCAGTCATCAATTTTGTTTGCACTTAAGAACCGTTAAAGAGCAGGGACAGAAAATGGTCATGCCCACTCCAATCAATTGCAAAGGCTTTTGAGGCTGAATCCAGATTCAATAGGGACGAGTATAAATCTCCAATTAGGAATATGTCTTCTGAAGAAGCAAGACAAAAAAATTATACATGTGGGCTCTGTATTTAACATTCCTGACTTAGAAGAACCTAGGAACTTGCCCTCAGCTGCACAACCCTTTTCACTCCCTTGCCTCTCCCATCTTAATGACGTCCCTGGGAGGATATTCTGATACCACCATGAGGCAGCGATGCAGCCTAGGAAGCAACCTGGGTGGCAAGAAGGGCTCTGAACCAGGAAGCAGGAGAGCTGGTTTCAAGTTCAGCTGGGTCCCTGGCTCTCTGTGTGACTTTGATATACCCTCTGCGTGACCTTGAGATCATTCAAATCCCCTACAGACTTCCCTTTATTTAGTCATGACAATGAGGAGGTGGGAGAGAGGGTTCCTGTGTCTCAACCGCCTCTATTAATTCCAAGCATCTAATTATTTTTCCTGTGGTCTAACCCACATCTTTCTGGTTGTAATGTATACTCATTCTTCTGCTTATGCCTTCAGTAGGATTTTCGAGGAGGCAGTTACCTTAGTCAAAAGAAAAATGATTGCTTGTATTTGTCTTGGAGTCAATACAGGTGCCTGCCTCTCTAGCAATCAATCACTGCTCCCCGACAGCATGCCCATGCCTGAGCCACACACTGGGGATGATATCAGAAGGCAAGACCTGCCTGCAAGAAATTCCCTTCCGTCCCTCCTGGGGGTGGGGAGGAACTAGTCACAAAAACAAAAATGAAAACAAAACCCAAAATTCTGACCCTAAGATCAACTGTTCAAACTTATCCCTTTTCAAGATCCTTGTTCAGTACCCACAATCACAGAATATATTGCTGAAAGAGGTCTTAGAGAGTAATGATGTAATGATGCCCATTTTCCCTCACTCTGTAGCTGAGGCAGCCAGTCCAGAGTGGACAGTGACTCGGAGTCTCACAACAGCTTAGCAAAGGTTGGACGAGACCCCATCCAGGGCTCCTCTCCCCAATCCAGGCCTGTCTTGTGGACCAAGGGGCCTTTGCTTGTACACACTGACTTCTGAGACCTTTTCACTTACAGACATGGCCACTGTCTCTTCACTTTGCTTTCCAGACCCATCTATTAAAGTAGTCACACCACTAGAGAACAATGGTGTGCCCACAATGGGCTGGGTAAGTCCCAGTGACATTCAGTCCTTAGCACCGGGGTTAGGGCCTCAGGTTGTTGCCCTGAACACTGACCTTTGAGTCACACTTTAGGCGGGGGCCTGTGGTTCCTCTTGTGTTAGAGCTGGAATGTCTGTGACTTAGGCCTGAAGGCCCAGCATCAGCTACCTGGAGGACTAGAATACTAGGGAGTCAAGTTCTAAAAATAATGGTAATACCAATTATGATGTGTTAAGGGCTTATTAGGTACAAGACTCTGAACATACTTTACATGTTTGACCTCATTGAATCCTAAATATATTACTCTGAGGTAGCTACTCTTATTAATTGTGCTTTAAAAATGGAGAAGCTGAGCTTCAGAAATGCTAAAAACGTCTTCCCAAAATTATACAGCTAGTTAGTGGCAACACTGAAACTCCAATCCACATGGACTTGCTACCTCACTCTGCACACATACTGCTCTGCCCTGAAGCCCAGGGGAGACGCAAGAGCTGTGGCCCAGCCAGCAACAAACAGCACATGGTCTTGGGCAATATCTGTACATCCCTACCCCTCATCCTGCTATAATTTCCCTAGCAGCAGAGTGGAGATCATCAGCCGCCTGTCTGCCCCCTGTCTGACATCCAAGGAGCCGTTCTGAATATTAATGAGCCCTCAGTGCTCCAGGAAGGAGTAGGCATTAGAATGAGCATATGTAGGCTCTGGCTGACAGAGAAGATCCAGCTCCCCAAATCAGGCTTAGCATCTGGGAGACATAGATCCTCTGAGGATATGATTTTTTTTAAAAAGAAGAAAAAAAGAGCTTTGGACTCTTTTGCCCATAAAAATGTACACATGCATATACATATATAATTGCATGACCAGGAGGTGGGGGAGAGGGCATTGTCACTCCTGGAAGCCCATCCCAGGACCTTAACTGAAGAATATCTGTTCTTCCTCTCACTCTTTGTGTGTTCACAATCTATTGGCCAACAATCAAGAATATCAACATAAAGGTATGCCCAGCATTTTATTAGTTGAGGTCTGGGATGAAGTGGGCAATAGGAGTGTAAAACAGTCCCTGCCTTTTGGACTCAAGACCCAATTTCAAAGGGAAGGCAAACTCCTGAGAAAGAATAGCTATAAAGGTATGGATGATGAGCTAACTAACAGCTGGGCTCTTGGAGCTATGGATGGTCAGAGCAGACCAAGGATTGATCATAAAATCTCATTTAATCCTTAAAATAACCTTAAAATACATTGAACTCTAACTGGTCCAATTAAACAAACGGGGAAACAGTCATAGAGACATCATGCAATCTGCCATGGATAATTGGTATGAGACTTGAGACCGGGCCAAAATGTAGGTGCCCATTTGGATCATTAATGACACTGCTGTTTGGGAAAACCAGTCTAAAATCCAGTCATCAGCACATCTATCCCCATCTGTTTTTTCAAATGAGTCACTTACGCTGGTACTTAGCAGCCCTTGAACCTGAATGAATGGAAAAGCTTAAAATGGGCAGGAGATGGCCAAGGTGAGAAGAAGGCAAAGTTGCTGACAGATTGGAATTGCTTCCTTTTTCTTATTCTTTGTAGCAGGGTCTGTGCTTTGTTTTCTTTCTGAAAAGCAAAGCCAGAATAGACTTTCCAGAGTGAGATTTCTCCAGATTTCACCTGGGAGTGTAAAGTGCTTGCTGTGTAATTTGCTCAGCACTGTGGGCCTGTCACAGCCTCCCCACTGTGAATTCACACCACAAGGTGATGAGAGGGTCAGCCTCAGCCTCAGAGCAGACACATACACATTCTCTCTCTCTCTCTCTCTTCTCTCTCTCTCTCTCTCTCTCTCTCTCTCTCTCTCTCTCTCTCTCTCTCTACTCACACACACACACACACACACACACACACACACACACACACAACTATTCTTATACCTTCTGATGCCAGAGGAGTTGGTCACTGTCAGAAAAAAAAGATAAAACACCGCAAGGCTTCCTTTTAAGCTCTTTGAAGAAGGGGGGAATAAACAGTGCTGGGGTACAAGGCCAACTTCGTATTGGTAACAACTAGAGACTCGCCTCTGTGGCCTTAGGCCAGACTGATCTAAGGACACACAGCTGGTCACCATTAGAGAATGTAGTTTCTGGTACCTGAGCCAATGATATGCAGTTAGACTCATCCTAAGTCTGAGGGTGTACTTGGGTGAGATTTATTGGTTACATCCAGAGCAGCAGACTTGGCCCAAAATGCCTTGGATGTCCCTGTTGACCACTGGACCTTCAATCTGAGCTTAAGAGACCATGAAGGTTTAACCTGACTCCTTTGTGGAGAAGAAATCCCATGCAGCATTCTTTGGGGTTCCAGTACAAATTCTGTTTTAACCAACTGAGACCTTCTAAAAGCCTGGTCTGCTCTCTTAACATAAAGACTTTTCTCAGGTGCTTTTAACTTTTCATAACACTTTCATTTGCTATGTCATTTAAGGTACCTGGGGCAGGAATTTTAGAAACTGGAGGCTTAGAGTGGTGAATTGCCCAAGGTCACTCAGCTGTTCAGAGGAAAGCTGGTGGAAACTTTAGGTCTCCCAATTCCAGGTCTTTAGATGCCCAAGTATTTTATTCCCTGGCCTCACAAAGAATTCAGAAACTATATCCAAGCACAGCCCAAAGCACCATAAGGCTGGCTTCTATTCTAGGTCTTCTCCTGACTTTCCAAGGATGGCACACCAGCCCCTTTCCTTAGCAGGCCTCCTTCAGTTTCTTTATCTGAAGGGTATGTGTCTGAGGAGGAGTGGTGCTCTTGGTGGGGGTGTTTGATGGGAGATGGCTCAGAGATGTCTTGTTAGGGATGGACTTTGATTCATTGCTATTGTTAGCCTACAGTGATAGAAAATAAAAATGTTTTCAGAATGAATCTCAGTTTAGTAGGAAAGAGAACTGTGCTCTAGTAGTGATACCTGCTATGGGCAAGGGAGTAGAGAGTTCTTTAGTATTGATGCTACTCCAGGACCCCATCCTGTGTAACATTCTGGGGTTCTGAATTTTAACTTCAGCAAAAAAAGCCAACAGAGTTGAAGAACACTTTGTTGAGTTCATTGGCTGCCACTTGACTTTGTTTTCCAGGTGCGGTTTGAAGGCCTGACAGGAAACGTGCAGTTCAATGAGAAAGGACGCCGGACCAACTATACCCTCCATGTGATTGAAATGAAGCATGATGGCATCCGGAAGGTAAAAGTCCCTTTGCTTCCTTTCCATAGGGAGGAGAGAGGGCTGAGCCTCCGAGACTTGGGCCAGAGCTGAGGGCTTTGTGAGCCCACCTTTTGGAGAGACTCAGGAAATGAGAATTCTAGACTCAGCTATGCCACGAACCAGCTGGAACTCTGGGCAGGTCAGTTCCTCTCTCTGAGAATAGATTCTCTCATCTGCAAAATGGAGATACAAATCTAGGCCTTGTCTTGGGGTTCTTGTGAAGATCCAAGAGATGGTCAAGTACCTTAAAAATATAAAGTAATATATATGTACAAAATGCTACTGCTATTCCTGAGGGAGTCTGAAGTAAGATCTTAACAATGGTGTTACTGATGTAGTTAACCATCCTGTTCTGATCCACACTTGGTCACATTTACTCCATGTTCCATACAGAAGTAGGAATGAAAAAATATGTGCGTGTGTGTGTGTATATATGTAATATATAACATATGTGGATATTCAAATCTCTAGAATAACATTTAAATCCTTGAAAAAAGCATTCAGAATTGTGTCAGATCCTATGTGCTCTGCACTCCATCAATTTCTCTGACCTTGACCCTTGACACTCCTTTCCTCTACTCATCATACTGATCAATTTTCACTTTCTTGAATACACCATGTTCCTTCTCACTTTCATACACATCCCTGTGCCCAGGCCAGGATTTAAATCTCTGCTTTACTCTTTACCAGCCATGTGACCTTAAACAAGTTATTTAGCCTCCCTGGACCTCAGTGACATCATCTCCAAAAGGGAGATAATGTCCTTACCTCACAGGGTTACTGTCGGTTTAAAATGAAACAATGCCTGCTACCTCCAGTGTCTATAGTGAGGGGGTCTCAAAAGTAGCACCTGAAGTGTAATGGACATTCAACCCATGTTGTCTGTCTGTCTGTCTGTTTGTTTCAACTCCATTCTTTAAGCCACAGGGATTTTTTATTTTTATTTTTTTGGTCAGTCTTGAATTTGCATGAGTCAAGCTGTGTAAGCCCATAAAATGGATAAATCAGCAAACAGAAAAAACAGAGTAACCTTAAAATCCACAAGCAAATGGCTGTGCTTTATTTTTCTGACCCTGAGCCTGTTTTTCAACTTACTTCCCAATGACTAAATCCTTCCTTAGAATGTGAGCTTAAGCATCCTTTGTTTACAGGGGATCTGAATTTCAGAAAATCAATTTCCCCACATGTGTGGCTTTAGGACTTTTCCTCAATCAGCCTCCTAGCAAAGTAATTTCTGAGGTTTAAGGGTGACCTAGTTGGGCTGGCTTCGGTGAACATGACACGACCATACCTGATGGAGGTAATAAAGAAGCGCTACTGCTTGATTTGGGGCCATGGAAACACTCCTGATATTCAGGTGTATCCTGCCCAATGATGTGCCAACATGCTTTCTAGGTTTTGGGTCCAATTTGACATCCCACTGAAATGTGTGTGCTCTAAAGCTTAGGAGCTTTAAATGCTAGAATTGGCACTGGCTCTCCTCAAGCTAATCCTCAGGAAATCCCATTCAGAGATTCCATTTCACTGTGGGGTACTAATGTGTAGGGATCTCTATCCCAACAAAATACCTTGTAAATTCAGGCGAGATGACAAATTCTGGTAAATGACTGCCAACGGAGAAGTGTAGAGAAAATTCTCCAAGGCTTTTCATCAAGGGGCCAGCGTTGTTGATTTCACTATCCTTGCCCATCACCCTTGGTCCTGGAGCTAGTTTGGGACCTGATTACAAACATCTACCTCTCATTTCAACTTGATTTGAGTATTTCTGCCCTGCCCCAAGTTTATTATTCCTAGTTCTGATCCTGTGTATAACTGGAAATGAAAGAAGACTAAAGTGACATGAAGCCCTGCTGATGTCAGGAGTAATTTAATGTTCCAAAGAATTTGCAACCCTCCATTTCATCTATCCTTTGGATGTTTTGCTTTAAATCCTCACTACCCAACATTAGACATACCACATCCTGTTATCACTCTAAGACAGAACTTCAATCCCAGTACTTTTCTTCATTACCACTGCTGACCCCAGAGCCTACACCACCTCCACACCTGCCTGGACCCATTCAGAGCCTCCTTTCCAGCCACCAGTCCTACTGTCTATGTTCCTGCCTCTCTACAAGAGGATCCTACTTTTTTACACCACAAGAGCTGGGATAATAATTTTCAAATATGTATCAGGTTATATTGCTCCCCTGTTTCAAACTTTTCAGCAGCTTTCTATTGCCGATAACATATAAAATAATGCCTTACCATGGCCTTCAGAACCCCAGATGCTTCTTCCCTGTGAACATCAGCTCTTGATCCTTTTTCTCTAGCTCAGTGCTCCACAGCTCTAATGGCATCTTTCTGTTTCTGTACCTGGCATTCCCTATCATTGCACTTCCATGTGCTATGTCTCTCCTGGTCCTTCAGATCTCAGCTCAAGTGAAGTCATGTTGCAGTGCCCATCCCTGACCGAGCTATTTAAAGGAGCCCCCACCCACCCAGCACAGTAACTATTCCATTTTATTTCTTCAGCATATTTATTTCTTCTGATGTGTTCTTATTGGTTCATTGATCTAGATCAGGGTTGGCAAACTTCAGCCTGTAGGCCAAATCCAGCCTACTGCCTGTTTTTGTATAGCCTGTGAGCTAATGGTTTTACATTTTTAAATGGTTGAGCTAAAACAAAAGAGGACTACTTCATGATGTGAAAATTATATGAAATTAAAATATTAATGTCCATAAATAAAGTCTTTTTGGAACACAGCCACACTCATTTGTTTATATTTTGTCTCTGGCTGCTTCTGCATCACACCAGCAGAGATGAGGAGGTGCAGCAGAGATGGGATGACCCACCAAGCTTACAGTATTTATTGTCTGGCTCTTTATAGATGAAGTGTGCAGATCCCTGGTCTAGATATGTATTCTCTTTCCTCCCTGCTTTTCCACCTCCTTAATACTAAAACATTCAAAAGAAAGGGCTACATGTCTAAAAGCAGGACTAAAATGTCTAAAAGCAGGGACCATAGGTGTGTTATTTACTACATCCACAGTAAGCACATGCAAAAAAGTGGTTGTTTATTAGATGAGTGGGCAGTTTATTGAATGTTGCTGGGAAATCAGGGAGCATAATACTTTGGCCCATATTTTCATAGATCTGCCAGAAAATAAGGAGAAACAAAAATGCTGGGAAATTCAATGAAAGAACTCCTCAAGCAGGACTCAAGGTCACATGTAAATGCATTAAGCTTAAGTTCTTTAAGTGTGTAGTTAAAATAACCCTAGGTGTAGTAAAAGATATACTCTGAAATCTCAGGAGTTGAATGCAGTAAAAGCTTAATTCTTGTTCACCTGGTGACCAGTTTTTGGGCTGAGGGCTCTGGTTAAGACTCAGGCTTAGGGAGGCTCCACTGTCTGCTTGGGTTTTTCTGGCTATCAACATCCAGCCAGCAGACAAGAAAGAGAGAAAGTGGAAACTGTGCTGCAGTTTTGGTGGAGTCAAGCTAGGAGAGCTGTGCATCACTTCTGATGCATTCCATTGGTTAGAACCCAATCACCTGACCCACCTCAACACAAGGCAGGTTGGTAAATGAAATTGCTGACTAGGTAGCCACTTTCACCAACACTTCTATGCCCTGTTAGGCGAACAAGAATCTTGGTGGTCACTTAGCTGTCTTTGCCACAATAGGCCACTTACTTTTTAAAAATGTATTGTAATGGACTTATTTTGGGCTTCAGGGGCTGTGGCTTCAAAGGCAGTCAAGAGATACAAATGTGTAAATTTGATTTAATGACTGTGCAAGGTAGATCAATTGAATTTAATTGTTCTATGATTATCTCCTTTTTTAGACTTCATTCACTTAAAAAAAATCTGATCTACTAGACTCATTTCCTATATTCAAAGAATCTTTAGAGGTAGATGGAAAACAGAAGATCAAAAATGATAACTGGCCCCAGGAGAAGACCTCTCACTGTCAGAATTATTTAAATCCTCTCCTGAACAGTGGGCCCCAATCTTTACCAAACTACTGGCTCTGATTTATATTCAGAGAGAATCAAAGTTCCTGCATATCCTCAGTAGAGAATCAAAGTGCTATATAATAATCCAACCCATTTCTCTAAGAAAGGGAAATTTGCTCTCTCATCTCCAAAGTGCAATGTCTCTTCAAAAATCTTTGCCAGCTTTTTTTTTTTAAATCAAACTGTGGAACCAGATTTCTCACCCTGCTAGATTACATGAAGTACAAGCTGGGTCTTGGCAGCACACTGCTCTTATGACTGGTGATATCGTTTTATTTCCCTATAAGAAGGTTAGGAATAAAATAAGCTTGCTCATAACATTTAACTATTCCTCTAGCTTTTGATATCAAAGGATCTGTATATAGGCCAAGCTATACAATAATTTTTATAGATTCCAATTTAACACTAGTGCTGTGATACCAGCTTTAAAAGACCACTGTCCTTTTTTTAAAATTAAAACTATTTATTTATAGTTTACATTATAGTTTACATTCAATATTATTTTTATTAGTTTCAGGTGCACAGCATAGTGGTTAGATATCATATACATTACAAAGTGTTCCCCCTAATATTTCTAGTACTCACCTGGCACCATACACAGTTATCACCAAATTATTGACTGTATTTCCTATGCTATATTTTATATCCCTGTGACTATTTCATAACTACCAATCTGTACTTTTTAATCCCTTCACCTTTTTTACTCAGTCACCTCACCCTCTCCCCTCTGGCAATCTTCACTCTGCTCTCTGTATCTATGAGTCTGTTTCTGTTTTGTTGTTCATTTATATTGTTCTTTAGATTCCACATATAAGTGAAATCATATGGTATTTGTCTTTCTCTGACTGACTTGTTTCACTTAGCATAATACCCTCGAGGTAAGGACTACTATCCTTAAAAATTAAAGTCTCTTTCCAAGCCATGTAAATCTGATCTGTGCAGATTTAACTTGTTTTGTTTTCTCCTGTCTTTTATTAAAATAACTTGATATTTTAGAGCAGTGTTTTGTGGTTTGGGGACCACTTATCCTTGGACATTTTGCATATAAAGAGGGTTACATTGTCAAATATGTTTGAAAAATGCTCCACAATATATACGCCTTGTGGTGATTGATAATGTTCAATAGCAAATTGAAAGTGAAATGTCTTGCAATATAGAAGCCTGTTAGGCTTCAACCAGGCATTACCCTACTGAATAGACTATTACTTTTTAGTCTCCTGACAACAATATGAACGACACACTATGCTCATTGTTGTACATGCACTGAGTCCTCACAGCAGCCCCATGAGACAGGTATTACTGTATCCACTCTACAAAGCAGGAAAGGAGGCCCACTGAGGTCAAGCAACTAGCCCAATGTCATACAGGTAGCAATTAGGGAAGTCTGCCTTTAAACCAGATTTGTCTGATACCAAACATCAATCTCTTAACCATGAAGCTCCCACTTTATAAAATAACACCAATTAATACACTGTAGATTTTAGAGAAATTAGTTGCTGAGCTTCCTCCTCATCCTGGACTGCCACACTCCTCCCATGAAAATGGTGAGAGGGTCCACAGATGCCCTAGGGTTCCATCGACAACCAGCCAAGCAAAGGGAGGGAGGCAAAACTGCACCGTGGTCTTGAGCCTCTGTTTTCCTCTCTGTTAAAAGAAGGGGTTGAAAGAACTGATTGTTCAGGCTTCTCTTCCAGCTCAATATTCTGGAAATATAAGTTTCTGATTCTTGTGTCCCTAGAGAGCAATGTCTCCTTCCATGATGAGTAAAAGTGCCCTACACAGGTAACATCACCCTCATCCTACACTGAGGGTCAGTCTTGACCTAGTGCCCTGAGAGACGGGCTCCTTCTTCAGGCCTCTGAAGTGTCTCAGCACCTGTCTGGTCAACAGTCTCCATGTTGGATACATTCATTCATTCAATAAACATTTCTTGTGCTGCTTCTCTGGGAAAGAATATGCATGCTAAGAAGGGGCTTCTAGAATGACTAGACCTCCAGCCTTGTCCACAAGGAGCCCGCATCATCGTGGAGAAATGGGGACTGACCTGCAATCAGCTAGACCACAGAGCCAATAGGAACCTACACCAGGCACTCAGGTGTTGCCTGGAAGCTTATTGGCGCAGGGTAGGGCCTGGCCCTACTCTTAGCCTTCCTGGCTCAGATACTAGCTCCACGACTCTCCTGTGGTCTTGGAAAAGTTACTTCCCTTCTCTACATCTCAGTTTTTTCACATTTAAAATGAGAATGACAATTACCCACTTCAAAGGTTTTTGTGAGGATGAAAGGAGTTCGAACATTAAAAGCACTTAGAAGAGTGCCTGAAAATAATAAGCATTTGACAAAAGTTAACTAATAATTTCCAGCACAGGACCAAGTCCTCTTTTAGCAAGAACAGCATAGTCCTGAAAAGCTGCCTCTGGGAACAGATTGCCATGGTTCCAGACCAAGCTCAGTCACTTCCCAGCTTCTGCTGTAGCAATAATATAATCAATGTTGGCAATTATTATTATTGTTAATGACAGTGATGTTGCGGGGAGAATTGATCATTTACAACTGAGGGGACTGGGAATGACAACAGGGTGAAGGTGACATTTGAGTTGACCATTGGCACATGCCTCTGAGATGTGGAGAACTGAAGTATAGCCAGCAGAATGACCACAAAACAAAATACAACTGTCTAAAGACATATGTAGACAGAGATAGAAACAGAGATGGTTTGTGTGTGTATGTGTATTAACCATGCCATTTCAGTCTTCTCAAGCCTTCCATGATTCCTTGTTGCCTTCAGAATAAAGTCTACACTGTAGCCATTCATTCCTCATGACCTTGAGGCCTACCTCCTCCTGCTGCCTTTTTCCCAGCATAGGTTCCCACACTAGGTTTCTGCTTCTCTGAGCTCCTTAGGCCCTAGCTATCTGAATCACTCACTTGTTACTTCTGGAGCCACAAGTATGTGTGTGTCAAGTCTTCCAAAGTAGACTGAAGGAATTGTCAGAATAAGAACCATTTCATAGATTTCTTTGTATTTCTCTCAGTGCTACAATACAATCTCAGAGCCTTGCACACAGTAGGGACCTAATAAACATTTTGTCAAACACCTTGGAAAATGAGTCAGTATAAATAACTTGCTGATTTTTTAAAAATAATGTTAGCTGATATTTTTAGGCACTGCTATATGCTCAGTATTATAATCTACACTAATAAAAGAGAAACATGGTAATTGGCATACGACCACTACCCTTTTCATTGGCTAATCAGCGAGATATGCAAAGTAACTGTCAGCCAAGATGGCGGCTGGCAGCCAGGCAGCTTGAAACTAACATGAGGCTTGCTTGCCTCAGTGACGGAGAATCCTTGGAGGAAACCAACAGGCCTCTGAGCGGGCAGTTTAAGAAACATAGTAACAAATACCGCAGGACTTCAGCCAGCAGATTCGCAACATTGTAAGCAAAGGCCAGAAACCTACTTTTAGCCACAAAATAGCACATGTGGGCACACCCATACAGTGCGATTGAAACTTCGTGGCCCATGCGCAGAAGTCGGTATTTTGTGGAAGATCCAGTGTTTTGTGGAAGAGTCACACTCAAGGGGCCAAAGAGCCGCATGTGGCTCACAAGCCGCGGTTTGCCGAGCCATAGTTTGTCGACCACTGATCTAGACTCTTACTTTTATCTACCAACTAGAGGCCTGATGCACAAAATTTGTGCAAGAGTAGGCCTTCAGAGCCCTGGCTGCCTTGGCCCTTGCAGCCCTGCGGCCCCATCTCCTGCCCACTGGGTGTTCCGGAAGGTCGTTCTGCTGTCCAGTCTAATTAGCATATTAGTTCTTTATTACATAGGATACTTTAGAGTCTGGTGTGTTCAGTGTTGCATGGTGTAACACTGAGCTTCTTGCTTTCCTGTCTGGTATCAGCTGGTGGCTCAGAGTATGCCAGTTCTAAGGATCCTGGCTCAACTTACATCACCACCTGCTCTCATTAACAGATTGGTTACTGGAATGAAGATGACAAGTTTGTCCCTGCAGCCACTGATGCTCAAGCTGGGGGAGATAATTCAAGTGTCCAGAATAGAACGTACATCGTCACTACAATCCTAGTGAGTACTCACTCCTTTATCAAGGCTGTCCTATCTGGAATGCAAGCTACACCTGTACAAAGGATTTCCCCAGGAGTGCAAGCTGGTCATTCTTGCCAAAATTGTGCCATAGGTAGAAAGAGGGAGTAAAAAAAAAATTCCTGGAAGTCAGATACTTTTTTTCACTCCGGCTCTGCCATGATTTCACTTTGTGCCCATGGATAAGTCACTTAGCCTCCTTTGAGTCATAGTTTCCCCATAAATAAAACATACTCAGATTCCACCCTCCCCCAGTAAAATCCGTTTTCAAAGAAAGTCTTCCAAGGTCCAGCTCCTACAGGAGATATAAGTGAAGCTGAAATGATTTTCAATAATTGATCTTGAGTCTAGTTAGAGTCCACATCCCAAACACAGTGCCCCAAGAGGTACCTCCAAAAAATACAAGAACTTTTGGAACATAATTTGAAAAGCTGTGCACCACATCTCAATGGTGAAACATTCTTATTTTAACCATTTGTTTCCTTAACTCAAGAAGTTTTGTGATGGGGGAGAAGAAATGCAAGGAGTAGATTTAGGGGCTAGAGAGACTTACCCAAAGTTAACCTATGTTGGTGACATCCTCCTCTGCCACTCGGAAGTCTTCCCTAACCATCAGTGATTGCATAACCCACATTCTCTGTCTCCCCATTTCTCCACCAGGAAGATCCTTATGTGATGCTCAAGAAGAACGCCAACCAGTTCGAGGGCAATGACCGCTATGAGGGCTACTGTGTGGAGCTGGCAGCAGAGATTGCCAAGCATGTGGGCTACTCCTACCGTCTTGAGATCGTCAGTGATGGAAAATACGGAGCCCGTGACCCTGACACAAAGGCTTGGAATGGCATGGTGGGAGAGCTTGTCTACGGAGTAAGTTCCCCACAGGGAGGGAAATTTCAGAGCAGAGGCGAAAGGTTTGAAAGGAAATAATTTGGTGGGTGGCTGGTCATGTCCACAGATGACTATTAGACTCCATAATTTTGCATTGCTGCTGATTATAGGTCAGGTGCCAAAATCCAGTGTCTTAAGACATTCTCTGTTCAGGTTTCTGGTCAAAATTCCCTCAGCCAAATTCAGTCCAATCTTGTGACCAGAATGTATTGTCACTTTTTTTATGGCTCCTTCAATATAAAGTCATGTATGGCTCAAAGTCACTTAATGGTTCCCTCAAGATAACTTTCTTCCCTGGTGTTAGATGAACCCAGATCCAACTTTATCATCATTTGCCCCAATACTCCCTTGTCCTACACCTTCCATTTCAGCCAAAGCACCTCAGAGTCACTGTGTTCTCTAGAGTGCTCTCTCCATTCCACACCTCTAAAAGCCTATTCCTCCTCCAAAGCCTGTATCAAATATCACTTTTTCCAAAGTTTCCTTTCTTTCTCCCCATAACAGATACAAACTCTCCTTCTTAACTATTCTTGCCTTTTCCTGTAAAATTTAGTTTCTGCTTCTGTTATAGCTTACACTGACTTGTATAACAGCTATCTGTGGGGTAGGTCTACTTCATCTTTATATCTTTCATTAGAGGCTCAATGCACAAAATTCGTGCACTCGGCGGGGGGGGGGGGGCCTCGGCCCAGCCTGCACCCTCTCGCAGTCTGGGAGCCCTCGGGGGACGTCAAACTGCTGGCTTAAGTGGGCCTAAGCCAGCAGTCAAGCATCCTTACTGCTGCGGCGGAGGTGGGAGAGGCTCCCGCCACCACCACTATGCTCATCAGCCTGAGCCTGGCTCAGGGCTTCTGGCTGGGTTGTGCTCCCCCTGTGGGAGCGCACGGACCACCAGGGGCAGCTCCTGCATTGAATGTCTGCCCCCTGGTGGTCAGTGTGTGTCATAGTGACCAGTCATTCTGCATTTCGGTCTATTTGCATATTAGCCTTTTATTATATAGCACTAGAGGCCCAGTGCATGAAATTTGTGCATGGGTGGGGGTGGGGGTATTCCTCAGACCAGCCTGTACCCTCTCCAATCTGAGATTCCCTCAGGGGATGTCCAACTGCCCATTTAGGCCCATTCTTCTCACAATCCAGGACTGCTGGCTCCCAACCACTTGCCTGCCTGCCTGTCTGATTGCCCCTAACTGCTTCTGCCTGCCAGCCTGATCACCCCCTAACCACTCCCCTGCCAACCTGATCAACGCCTAACTGCTCCCCTGTAGGCCCAATCTTCCCCAACTGCCCTCCCCTGCTGGCCCAATTGCTCCCAACTGCCCTCCCCTGCTGGCCTGGTTGCCCCTAACTGACCTCCCCTGAAGGCCTGGTCGCCCCCAACTGCCCTCCCCTGCAGGCCTGGTCACCCCTAATTGTCCTCCCCTACTGGCCTGGTCACCCCTAACTGCCCTCCCCTGCTGGCCTGATCACCCACAACTGCCCTGCCCTGCCAGCCATCTTGTGTCCATATGGGGGAGGCCATCTTTGTGCAAGGGCGTGGCAGTCAATTTGCATATTACCTCTTTATTTTATAGAATTATACTTAAAATAATGCCATGAACAATTTCTACAAAATCTTCCACAAATTTAAGCAGTTTTGAGAAGCTACTGAATGTGAATTGTTTTTAAATATTTAGGGAATCATTGAGAAGTAAAAGATCTGGTCCCTGTCCCCCAAGGATGTTAACATTTTATAGGGTAGAAAAGACAATGAGAGAATAATAAAAGATGGTACAGTATCAAAGTTCAGGCAAGAGGCTCTCAAGAAGGATACAGAACTTGAAAAGAGGCTATATTCAGAGAGAAAAGCAGCCCAGGAACTTCTAAAGTATAAACAATAAAATGGTGATAGAAATAAGTAAGGTATGAGAGAAGAGTGAGAAAACACTGGTGATTTTTGTAAAGGGCTTGGGTGAGGAGTAGTCAGGGATAGAGTGAGAAAGAAACGACACGAGGAAGAGTGTGGGTTGATTCAGTGGGCACTGGGAGACCATGAAGGTACTTGAGTAGAACACCCAACATCAATGTAAGAAGAATCCAGCCGCCACACACAGAAATGGAAGAATGTAGACTGGGTCTCTGAGCTGAAGCATATGCTGAGTCCCAGGTTGATATTGAGTTCTGCTCAGGATAAAGCTTTTAAAATCATTTAGGAGCTTTTAAAATCTCGTCTCATATTAAGGCAATAGGAGTCATAATGGCCATGAGAGCCATACAAAGGGAATTCAAAGAACAAAGAAATAGACTAAGGAAAATCTTCACCAGGAAGGTGGCTTTTGAGATGACCTGGAGAGATAGTTAATGAATTGAGGGGTATTTCAACCCTTTCTCCTCCCTCTCCATGGCCTCTCAATTTGGGAAGCTCTATTGATGAAAGATAGAGACCTGGATGGTTAATGCTGCATCTAGATGCTGGTTTCCATGGGAACCTCCACCAACCTTATAAGGTCATCCCCATGGCAACTACTGTGAACTTTTCACCTTCACCAACATTCATCTTCATCTTCACCCCATCTTCCCTTAATAAAAGGCCTGTGATAGGGCAGAACAATGGTGTGATCATCCTGAGGGCAAGACCCCAGCATAGCCAAGCAATTAGTGATGAGTCACTGGCTCATCAGTACAGAGCAGAATTACCTCTGGGTGCCTCAGCTGCCAGCCTTCCCCCAGCCCTCCCCTCTACTTGGCCTGCCCTCTGCCCAGTACAAACTGTATTCTGAAGACTCTGTGATGGATCCAATTGCATTCTCTCCCTTTTCATTGGACTTTTCTGTTCTGTTCCCTGAAAAAGAATAGAAGAATTCGGGGCAGTATCTCCCAGCCACAAAGAACCAGTGAGGTCAGAAAAAGATAAATTGCAAGTCTCCAAATGTATTTTTTTAAATACCTAAGTTAATCAGGGTCTCATCTTCCTTTTGCTCTCTCTGGTTCTTATCAACGAATGTAGTAATAACATTTCAGCATGAAGCTAAATAATGTACCCACATTATTTCATGTACTTGTCATAACAACCCCAGAAGGTGGATATGATTATTGTCCATGTTTTATAGATAAGGATATGGAGGACCAGGGAGGTTGGGTAATTTGGCAAAGGACATATAACTAGTAAAAGCCAAGTTGGAACATGCAGCCAGCCTGGCCTTTGTACTCCATGCTGAGATATACTGCCTCAACAGAAATCACACCAGCCAAGCTCTGGACTGTAAGGGGGTAAGAACCGTCAGAGCCTCTGCATTCTCAGGTGCCACAGTGGCAAACAAAGCTTCCTCTCCTTACATGGGCATGGCTCTGTGCCTGATTGAGAGATGACTTTCTTGCCTGTCCTTTGAGAGAAGCAGAAAGGGAGTGAACTCTGCAGATAGACACCTGGACTTGAGTTCCGACTTTGCCAAATTACTGATTACATAACTCCTGTAAGCCACTGAACTCCTTTGAAACACAGGGCTGGGGCGGGGAGTATTTACTTCCGCAGTGCCTGGCTCACAGTAGTTCTCCATCCCTGTTTTTCTTCCCTTTTTACTTTTATTTACTGCATCAAAACTGTCTACTGTTTCCCCAGGATTGTTTGGACACCACATATTTTGTTTTGGGATATCCTAGGTCAGTGGTTCTCAAAGCCCGAGGGCTGGACCAGCAGCATCAGCATGCAAATTCTCAGGTCTCACCCAGACCCACTGAACCCAGAAACTCTGCCACCTGTATTTTTAAAAGCCCTCCAGGTGGTTCTGAGGCATGCTGAAGTTTCAGAGCCACTATCCTAAAATGTCAGATTAAGTAAATAATTTTAAGCACCTGCAAAATGCTCACATTTCCCAATACCCTTATATATTAGAGTTCATTGGACCCTCACACAGATAAAAATACAACCCTGTCAAACAGGTAAAACAAAAATTATGTTGTGTCTCTCTTTCTTTCAATGAGGAAGTTGGTATCCGAAAGACAACTGTCTTACTTAAGGCTATGTGTCAGTGAGTCGCAGAACAGAGCCACCAGGTCGACATCCTGGCCCAGCTCTGCCCTTGACCAGTCCAGTGCAACTCCAGTAACCCCCCAACCTCTCAATCAATGGGAAAGAAGCTACAGTACTGCTGCTTTACACAAACCACCTCCCCTCTCTGCACCTGAGTTTCTTATCTGTAAAATGAGGTCGGTGAATTTAGCATCTCCTGTTATGTGTGTGTCCTACACACATAGATCCCTATTGATGCCCAGGGATCCACAGGCAATTAATTTTAGAAATACTCTACTTCTTCCTCTGGGAAATTCTAGGTGCATAGTAGTTTTTTAAATATTTAGGAAGACCTGCTCCAAAGTAATGTGTTTAAATTTGTGCTTCCCCAACATTTTCATTTTATACTTATTTTCATTATTTTCATTTTATACTTATTAGCATCTTCCCAGAAATAATGTTCCATCAAACAAATCTTGGAAATGATCAGTGAACTAAGATGATGTGATTCGAGATCATTCCAGTCCACAGTCCATTCTATTAACTCACACAAGGGGGCATCCAACAAATCCATTCAGTTCCTGTTACCACTTTCAAAGCTCGTCATCTTCCACCTCCCTTTTGGGTAACTTGTGCTCAGTCCCTCATTTCCATTACTTTTCTCTCCCATTCCTTTTCCATTTATCACAGGTTATAGAGAAAAGAATAGATATCTTCTCCCTTGTACAGGCTTAGATGTGTTTGTAAAAATTATAAAGATGTATATAGTGGGTGTTTAGAATAAGAAACCAGAATTACTATAAAATTCATGCCTGACTCCACAGTGCTTTATGGGAAGTTTCTTTCTATAAGTGAGGACCTAAGTCATCCTGAAGCCAGGCTTTTTATTTCACTGAAAGCATCTTCTCACTAGTCCAAGCCAATGAGAGTAACCAGAGGAAATCTCTATACCACACCAGCTGGCGGCTGAGGGAGGCCCTCATCTCTCGGCATCTGTCACCGGCTTCATGTCTGGACTGCTGCACAGCATCAATAGAGAAACCCCTACATCTCAAACAGACTTTCAAAAGTGAATGCTGTGCATCTGTCCACAAAACCTTTTGGGTTTCCAGGGTCTCGTCATCTCAGGCCAACAGAGCAGTGGATTTTATTGCCCAGGTGCCAAGGCTGCTGCTATTAGGGAGAGGTAGGAAAGGCAGGAGAGCAAGGCTGGTGGTTCCATGTTCAAGATGCCTCAGGAGAAGCATTGCTTGCAACCTTCTATGTTTATCTACATGCTGGAATTACATTTTAAAAAGTGAATTATTTGTGTATTTCTCAGCAGTCTCCCTGGAAAAAAAAAAGTAGTGGTGAGACTTTTCCTTCTCTTTGCCAGGCCTTTACTCACATAATTCCCTCCTCCTCAAATGTGTTCTGCGCCAGAATCATACTGTCAAAATTCTACTCCTCCTTCAGTGCCAAATTTATATGTCATGTATTCAGTGCCAAATTTATATGTCACCTCCTTGGCAATAAAGCCCCTGATCTCCCCAGCCAGAATTAACCCCTCCCTGGTCTCCTGCAGCATTTTGTAATTCTTGGATAGCACATACCCAGCCTACTTTGTAGACTGAAAGGTTATGTGTGTCTGTGTGTGTGAGTCTCTCCCACTAGTTTATAATTCCTTGAATGCAGGGACCATAGCCTGCTTATAGCTTACAGCCTAGGGCTTTCAAATTAATGTTTATTGAATTAAACTTGTCTTCACCACCTTGTTAGCCAGGACTATCTTGTTGCAGGTAAAAGAAACACAACTCAAACTAGACTAGGCAAACAGAAAAACTGGTTCATGTTCTTGGGGACAAACAGGAGAATATGATACCAGGGAGCCCAGCATAACCCCTGAATGCAGGGTAATCCAACTTATTTCATCATGAATTAGCTTCTGCATCTCTCACTCTGCCTCTCAGAGCTAATGCTCACTAAACCGACGTGGGTTCTATGCCATCCTTAAATGAGTCATTCTGGCCAGGGAATATGGTCAAAACCATCTTGTGTGCTTCATGATGTAACTGTGTGATCAGCCACATGTGAACCAGAAAGACTGTGAGTGGGACAGGAGTGGTTCTTCTAGAACAGGAAGGAGGCTCGGCTGCCAGACAGGCAAAACAGGTATCACAGCATCTCCTTCTAGTAGGATTAGGAAGATGTCCTAACAATTAGAACTGTCAAACAATAGGACAACCTCTCCTGTAAAACATTGAGCTGATCATCCATCTGTCAGAAGTATTTTATAGAGAATGGGAGGGGTTGGACTTCTAAGGTTCTTTCTAACTCACATCCTTTAAGACCCAAAAGAATATTCACAGTGAAGAAAGAATCAAGAGAACAGAGTGCTGCTGAGCTCAACTGCATTTTTCTTCTTTCTTTTTCTTTCTTCCTTTCTTCTGTTTTTTGTTGTTGTTTTTCGTGTGCGTGTGTGTTTTGTTTTGTTTTTTTTCAGAGAGCAGATGTGGCTGTGGCCCCTTTAACTATCACCTTGGTCCGGGAAGAAGTGATAGACTTCTCCAAGCCATTTATGAGTTTGGGGATCTCCATCATGATAAAAAAGCCACAGAAGTCCAAGCCGGGGGTTTTCTCCTTCCTCGATCCTTTGGCTTATGAAATTTGGATGTGCATTGTGTTTGCCTACATTGGAGTGAGTGTCGTCCTTTTCCTGGTCAGCCGCTTCAGCCCCTACGAATGGCACAGTGAAGAGTTTGAGGAAGGGCGGGACCAGACAACCAGTGACCAATCCAATGAGTTTGGAATATTCAACAGCTTGTGGTTCTCCCTGGGAGCCTTCATGCAGCAAGGATGTGACATCTCCCCCAGGTCAGTCAGCTCTTTTCAGCCTCTTTGCTCAGTGTTATATTTTTCTTGGTACAAGCAAAATGCTGAAAAATTAGGGTTAGGAATTATTTGCAGACTTATTTGTACTCAGTGTTTCAATTATGCTTTACCATCAACTGTCTGTTGCATGCTGTGGTTTATTTGGAAGCCTCCTGTGTCTGGGCCAGTTCTGTCTTCTAGGCTGATGTGCTCTGTCAAGATTAATAGGCATAATCACAAATGTGATATTCTGTAGCTGAAAGGCACAGAGAAAGGATGGGGGAGGTAGTATGATACAACTAACATATATTGAGCAGCTACCATTTGCCAAGCAAGGTTTTAAGTTCTCTATTTGCATTTATCTCATTGAATCCTCACAGAAGCATAAGGTGGGGCTCTCATGATTTCTCCTTTTGTGATTAAGGGACCACAGAAATGCTGAATATTTTGACAAGGGTAAACACCTAGCAATTAGGTGAGTTGAGATTCAGACCGCCACCCGTCCTTCTTCTGAATGGTGAAGGAGCAACGGACTATGTAGGGGTGGGCACTAGCATGCTCTTTGTAACCCTAAGCAAGTCACCTGACCCTTTGTACCTTCATCTTTAAGAGAAAAGCTCTTTTTCTTGGTTCTGAGAAAGTCCTTGGAAATAATTTAGTTCTGGTGGAGATGTAAAATTGCTTCTGGTGGTTCAAAAATGAGGGTTCTCAGGGCTGCCTCTTAATTTATATCAAGAGTATTAGGGTGAGCATATCAGTGAGGTTCCAGCCCAACACGAGGAATCAGAGTAGCTCCATTTTGCCTATTTTATATATTGGACTGGTGAATCGTATTTCTTTTGTGAAAGGATTCTGAAGCTAAGAAAAAGGAAGAAGGGGAGAGAAATTTGAAAAACACCAATCTAGATCAATTCCCACATTTATTCACCTCCTGTCTTTGTGTGTAATGTTCTTTCCAGTACATTCTAAAGTGTTTGTGCCACAAATCTCTTCCAACTTACTGATAAATAAGCACTGACCATATTTCCTTTTACAGTGGCATAATGTCCATGAACTCTTCCTCCAGAAGGCAGCCCCTTATAGATTACCAAGTTCCTACAGTACGCAGGGAGGAATGGCTAAGAATTTAGTGACCATGAGTAGATTTTCACACACTCTCTTTCTGGGGCCATAACTGTATACATATCAAGGCCTCATGAGCATGAGTTGGTGACATCTGTACCACAGATACAATTATTTTGCATTTGAGTGTTGATGAGGACCAATATTCCTAAGTAGCAATGGAATAAAATCTTTCTAAGGAGCTTCCCACCGGAGTCACTTTGCCTGCTGTATAATTTAGATCATCTCATTATTCACCATTATAATTTTGTTTTTCTTTAAATAAGAAGACAGTCGGGGGTTGCGGGGGGTGTGTGGGAGAGGAGGTGTGAGACTAGATACTTGGCCAATACTGGCAAACACATGGTGAAGAGTAGATAAAACCAAGCAGGGGAAGGGCTTACTTAAAAATAGACCAGGCCAATGGATAAACAGTGAGAAGAAATGGTTCTTATGTATTTGGTATAATGTAGAGCCATCAAAACATGCCTGTGTCTCAAAAGACCCATGGGCTTGTTTTTTCTCCATTATTTCCTTCCTCAGTAGGCATCTTACCTCTTAATGGCACCTTTGTGGGCTGGCCTCAGACACCTCACCATTCCTCCAGAGCTCTCAGTTGGTGGCCAACAGCCCTGCCAGGCATGTTTTTCATGTTTTAATCTTCACAGAGTCTGGCAATGGTTACCCAAAACTGAGTGGCCTCTTTAGCTGATCCACACATTCCCCCCTTTACTGCAGTCCCCATCTTTCTGTTTTCATTACTTAGTTACTCAGCTGGCCCCTGAAAGGGTACCTGAGTGTGTGACCTCTGCCTATAATAGGACTTTCTGTTTCTAGGACAGCAGAGGGTTCCACTAGGGTATCCTAGGAATGGACATAAGTGAAGATGAGACTGTACAGGAATGTACCCAGCTTCCTTCCTGCCAATCTTTAATAAAACAACTACGTTCTATGCCTCTGTTTTTTCACTGGTAAAATGGAAATAAGAGTTTCTACCTTAAGTATGGATATGAAATTTAAGAGATTGATACATATAGACCCCATAACACAGTATCCAGCCAGCACAAAGGAAGTGTATAAAACAGATGCTGTTTTTTATTATTTTACCCATTTTATATATTAGACTTCTACAAAACTTCACTAGAAGACAGTGTGTTTACACCGCTTTGAAAGCCACTGGACTTCTCCCTTCTGGGGAAGTCGAGGGTCAAAAGAGAAACAGCCATTGGTTCCCTCCAGACCAGCAATGCCTGGAAATTTGAGGCTCTTCCTCACAGGAAATGAGAGGAAAGATTTGTCATTTAAAATTAAAGAGTCTCGGGGCTCTCTCTTGCATCCAGTAATGGAGGCAGGAGGGGGACCAAGTCCCGGGCTTGAATAAAAGACTCTATGCTTTTGCATCGGAAAAAAAAAAAATTAAATTAAATTAAAGAGTCTGACAGACACAAGAGTAAACCTAACAAAATAAGGAGTTTTATCTACCTAAGGTGGACTCATTTTTATGGAGTCTGCCCTGGCCACTTCCAGAGCTTAGGGGCCTGTAAAACCCCCCTCAGAGTCAGAATATAATCACAGTGTTTCTTGGAAACACATGCTAAAGAGAGATGGCCTCTTGCTAGAGTCAGACAAAAGGATAATTTGACAGTGATCTGGGCCACAGACCAAGCAAACAACTGCAAACACCAACAGAAGCTTATGTTTTATACACATTTCCTGATGAATTAAACAAATTTCATGGTATGCATAACACCATATCATGGTGCTATGGTGCAAGGTATTTTTGGCTGCTATAGTGGAAGGTATTTTTAAGGAATGTGTATATATCAAACACCCTTTCCAATGAGTTTCAATTAATTCTTCTTGTTATTTCCTGAAAGAATAGACCTTAAATCCTCACGAATTTAGAATTTGGGAAACTAAGTGTCTTCAGAATTGTATCTGCATTCATATGCATGACACTCTATCTCTTTTTAACCTCTTCAAGATTCATATTAAGATCTATTGACCAACGCCAACAAAATGTGGCCAAATGTGATTGTCTGCACATCACAGAATAACCTGACCACAGTAATGTGAACAGAAAGAGTTCTGTTTCTAACATAAAAAAGGTGGTGGTAGACAGTGGCTCTTGCTTGACTCAGTGGCATCAGGGTCAGCTATTCTGTGACTCTTTTCTTCATGTTTGCAAGATGGCAGCTCCCAGATTCTGTGTCCATATTTAAGCAGCAAGAAGGGAAAGAAGGGTTTCTATCTCTTTGGATCAGGAAATAAAAGCGTAACAGAATATCCCCCACCCCAAGCAGACATCTTCCCCTATCTCATTAGTCAGAACAGTGGCCCATGATCACTTTTAATGGCAAGGGAGGTTAGGAGGCAAGAAGTTGGGTGTTCTAGCCTCTAGAGTAGAAGGGGTGGGAATGGAGTTTGGAGAATCAATCAGCAGCATTGTCTAAAGCACTGGTTCTCAATCTTCCTAATACCACGACCCTTTAATACAGTTCCTCATGTTGTGGTGACCCCCAACCATAAAATTATTTTCATTGCTACTTCATAACTGCAATTTTGCTACTGTTATGAATCATAATGTAAATATCTGATATGCAGGATGTATTTTCATTATTATAAATTGAACATAATTAAAGCATAGTGATTAATCACAAAAACAATATGTAATTATATATGTGGTTTCCAATGGTCTTAGGCGACCCCTGTGAAAGGGTTGTTCGACCCCCAAAGGGGTCGCGACCCACAGGTTGAGAACCGCTGGTCTAAAGTATCTAAAGTCAGTGTTTTCTGTACCAGCGCCATGAATAGATAAAATAACCTGTAATTAGCACAATGAAGGACCATGCCAACAGATGCTACTGAAGTGCTTTAAAGACTCTTCCCTCCCCCTTTTAAATGTTTATATAAAAATTGTGTTCTGTGTAACCTATTTTAACATTCAAAGTTAAAATTCACTCTAGTTGCGATCACAGATTAAAATGCCATCCATGAATTGACTTGTAGGCCCAGAGATCTATTTTTAATACATATATCAGATTCCTTTTTTATAGAGAGGAACATTTTGAGAAGGGATATATGAGAGACAAATAATCATCACCGTCAAAATTTATCTTCAGTTCCCTCAACTTCCCTTCTGTACATTTTCTCCTATTTGTGGCCTGTGTCATCCGTTTATTCTACAGATGTTACTGATCATCTATGGCATGGAGGGCATGGTACCAGGTGCTGAGGATATGAACATACATTGATGATGGAGCATAAGGGTGGGAGTCTTTGCTTCAAGGAACTAGCACTATAGTGGTATGAACAGACATTGAACAAGCAATTGGGAATGTATAAATTGTGATGTATTATGAATAAAATTAACCTCCTATAGCAATAGATAATAAGGAAAGTAGTATTAAATGGGACTTACTTAGGATGTTTTGAGAAGGTTTATCAGAGAAGCTGATAGGTAAGAGGGAGCTAGGCTTATTAGAATTGAGAGACATAATAACCATGTGTAAAGGCCCTCAGGTGGAAAAGAGCTTAGTGCTTTCCACTAAGGGTAACCAGTGTGCATGACTTGTAGTGAATGAAAAGAATTGGGGTTTGAGATAGCACTATAAAAGTAGGTAGAGGCCAGATCATGTAGGGCCTCATGGCCATAGTTCAGATTTGGAGTTTTACTCTAAATACAATGAAAAGATATTGGAGAGCTTTAAGCAAGGGAAGAATTGATTTACATGCTAAAATACCACTCTGAGGAGCTATGATGAAAATGAATTAGAGCAGAGAATAGCTAAGAGTGGAAGAAGAGGGGCCAAGCAAGATGCTTTCCTGGGCGTCCAGGGGAAATTACAGTGATGGAAATTACAGTTGTGTATGTGGATTTGTGGTCTACTTTGAAACTAGAATGAATAGCACTTGCTGATGGATTGGATACATGAAGGTGAGGAGAGGGAAGAGTCCACGGTAAATCCAAAAGGTAGGGAGCATTTGAAAAACATGGAACTATAGGTCCAGAGACCTTTAGTGGATCATTAGGATGGGTGGGATCACTAGGATGATCTCGGTTATCCATCTCATACTACAGATGAGAAACATACCCAAGAGGAGAGAAGGATCTTCTCTAAAAGTGACTGAAATAATAATTCTGGCCTCAATGCCCAGATCAGAGCAGTCTAGGTCCAAGGCTTCATTGCCTTCAGTGAGCTAAAAGTGAGCCTCTTCAGCTCTTTATTCCCACCGCTTCCACGCCTCATTGGCTTTTCCATGGGGTCAGTACTTTCCTGGGTTCAAGTGACCTTAGTAAGGAGAATGAGACGGATTTGAAAGGTCTTAGAGAAATAGAGGAAAAATGGAAATTAGACTTCAAATTTCATAACCCTCTTTTATTCTTGATTTTAAATTGTATCAGAATGTATGATAATTATCTCCACCTAGTGAAGATAATTACTGTCAGTGAGAAGTCTCAAGCGGGGTAGTGATGGCAATTTTGAGATCTCTGGGAACGCTATACTATAAGCTCCCAGCTAATGGACTCGCAGAGGGCCCTGCAACTAACTGATTCACCATGGGAACAGGGTGGCCAATGAGCAAAGCTCAAATCTACAACACAAGAACAGTCTGACCTTTGCATTCACACACAAATTCCATAGCAACCAAAAGCCTCAACATTAACAGGTGAGGAGAAACCTGTCCCCCCCACCCCATATCTCCCTCCTTCCTTTTCAGAGATAGCCAAGCAAATCTCCTCTTCCTTACTTTGACATGGCTTGGGTGGTGCAGGACAAAGAAGGGATGCTGAGAGTAAATACAGGGTGTCCTCCCACAATGTATACACCCTTTATAGCTAATAGCTCAATTAATGTTTCTTTTCATATTTAACCCAATGGAATTAATAATTATTCAAAGTGTGTATATATTTTTAGGGACACCCTGTATTCATAAAAGCAGCCTGGAATTATAAGTATTTCACCTATAGAAAACATAAGCCCCATTTAGGATATAAATTCATTGCTGCAAGGAACTGTGTCACAAGGATTTGTGGAAAATAATGATGCAAGTAATCGGTGATAGATGCTTTTAGTCCTGGGACTGGGTATCGGAGTTTCTGCTGGGATTACAGAGTCAGAATCACCTGGGATGTCTGTCAGAATGCAGGTTTCCAGGCCCTGCCCCAGATGTGCAGGCTTGGAAATGCTGCAACTGAAGAGAGGAATATATTATGTTACACAAGTCCTCTTCTTTCCCCAGGATAGATGGGCATTAACATTTGAAAGTCACTGAACTAGGATGTTGTCCAGGGAAGTCAGTTTTGAGGTACAGGAAGAAAGGTCCATGGGTCAACCAGAAAGAGTGCCAACCAACAGCTATGAACACTAAACCCAAAGTCTGCCATGCCTGCATGGCCCTGTGGTATGGTACCTGCTGGTGCGTGAGGCCCTGGGCACATAGGGGGTAACAGTGGCCATTGAAGGTGGAGGCCTTGCCAGTGATCCTTCCTCCTCATACCAGGAGGAGCTCACAAAGGGATTCACCCAAGTACATTCCCCTTGATGTGTTACCCTAGACATTTTAAGCGACGCCAATGCAGAGGGATTGGCACAGGGAAGGGGAGTCTGCCATCGTGGCAGGTGTGATCCATGCATGGACAGCCCTGGGGGACTCCAGCTCAATGCCTCTTTCCTTTACAACTTTAATCTCCTGCTACATGAGGCCCAGAGCCAGGCTCTGATAGTGAGCAATTTCACAGACCATTCAAAAGCACAAGAGCCCAAGTGTCAAAAGCTCCAAAAGCCCCATGGGAGTATTAAAATGAACGCAGTGACAGGAGGATAAAGGCTTCTCAGGATACACAAATGAAAAACATTTCCTGCGTCTCAGCCAGCAGTTCTGGCCATGAGCAAGGGGGAAGTCAAATTGCTTGCTCTCTCTGGACTGCTCTGGAATTCCAAGATTTGAATAGTTTCATTGAAGGAGAGATTTTGTTTCCCTCTAAAATCACAATAGGCAAATTTTCAGAAAGTGTTTCACAGAGCTGAAAGGAATGATTAGGACCATTTATTCACTCACCAAATGTTTATTTAGTACTTGTTATGTGGCCAGCATGGTTCAAGATGCTCTCGGAGACATCAATGAACAAAGCAGACAAAAATCCATGCCCTTCTAGAACTTAGCTTCTGGTGTAATTAACACCTCATCCCAATTTAATAAGTGAAGATTCTAGCTTATAGGGAGGGAAGGAACTTAGCAAAGCTCACATGGGTAATTAGTGTAAGTTCAGTAACACAAGAATGGAGGTCAACTGAGGGCTGTGATGAACTGGGACACCCATGTCTCAGCTCAAGAGGGCCACTCCCATTCAGTTCTGATCAATCATTGTCATGGGAACGCTGCACAGATGAAACAAAAGCATGCCTAGATTCAGCTTGTGGGGCACTAATTGGAGACCCCTGGAAGAATGGTTGGAAGTATAAAAACACCACTGTATCTTTAATGCACTTAGACACACATGAAATCCTATTTACATTTTTTTTGTCAATTCTCTTCTCCCCTCTTCCCTCCATTTTTGGTTCCAGTAAAATCTGATTTCTATCTTTTTCTTTTCTTTCACATGCCTTGGAAAGTCCAGGCCATGGATGGGGGCTGCACTAGAAGAAAAATGGTCCTCATGTCTCTATACCCAGAAAAGCCTGCCCATGGCTACATCTTGCTAGGTCCCACATTTTCCTGGAGAGAATCCTCTGTTTCTTCCTAAACCCTCTCTGGAAATACAGCGTCTGAGATCAAGAAACCCAATAGTTCATCTGAAAAGAAGTACTAAATTCTATATAGGGAAAAAATGAAAGCATAATTAAATTATGGAGAATGTATTAGGAGCCTGGTGGTTTTAAATATGAGTTAGGTACATCATCCAACTGTGACAAATGAATACTTGTACCCTAGCTATGTTCAAGGGAGATAATAGGTGAAATAAGCCCAAGATACCTAGAAGGAAATGGTATCAAGCACACAAACACAGATATTATACACCTGGGTAATGACAGTCACTGTGATTATCTAGTGGCTTAAGGAGGCACAGTAGCTGCTGGGAGTGGAATGGAGAGTCCTACCCAAGCAGGGGTCGGGGGGTCGGGGGTAGAACAGGTGCACTGTTGTCACAGAGGGTGGGCCCAAGAGGTTAGAGGAGGGGCTTAGAAAGAAGCTCAATCTCAGTCTCCCAATAGTCCACTGGGTGAGTCACTAATCTGTCTTACTTCCCCCCTCTTCAAACTTGGAGCAAAACAGTCGCTAGTGTGTCCCAGCCTCTATCTAAGGCTTGTCTGCCTTTAATTTGCAGGTTCAGTCAAGGCTCTAGCCAAATCAAGTTGAGCTTCATTCTGTTTCCCAAGCCCCGTGTGCCCTGTCATTGCCTTTGCTTGGACGGACCTCTCCCATCGTTCCTGCTCAAGTCCTTCCCCTTTTGCAAATGCTGCCTTTCAACCCCAATTACTCATCTGAAGCTGTTTTAGAGTAACGGTTATAGTTTGAACTCTGGAATAGGGCTCCCCATGATTGAATCCCAGGGCTACCACTTACTAGCTGTGTGAGCATGGGAAAATAGCTTCTCTACACCTCAGTTTCTTCTTCTGGAAAATGAGGATGATAATAGGAAGACCTACTTCAAAAGGATACTTTGAATATTAAATGGCAATTCATGGAAAGCTTTTCCATTGCACAGGGCTTACACGAACAGCAAATACTGTTGACATTGGTGTTGCTGTTGCCATTGTCATCTGAACCTATGTCCATCTTATGTCTTCAATCTTCCACTGTTGTTCCCATATCTGTTTCTCATCAAGACACAGACTGACAAACTTATCTCTGCAACTCATTTAAAATATGATATAGGTTGTTGTATGTTCTAATTGTTCAACACATGTTTGCTGAATGGATATGTGCACTTTCGAAGACCATGTCATATTTTTCATTTAATGGAGAGAAAGCAACCTAATGGAGAGAATTTCTGGCTGTCACTAACAAGGTGTGTCACCTGCTGCAACTCAGTCCTGCTCTTTGAATGAGTTTGGAGGAAAAGGTAGAATTGAAGAAAACGAAGTTAAATAGACCCAGATAAAAAAGTTCCCTATCATCCTAATGTTACCAGTTACCCTTTCAGGAATGCTCTAATTGTCTCTTTTTGGGGAAAATAATAGCAATAATAGCTTTCGTTTGTTGCACCTACTTTGTGTCACACACTCTGGTATATTACTTCTAATCATCATGACAGCACTGCCCCAGCACACCAACACCATTTTACAGATGAGAAACCTGAGGCTCAGAATGACTAGCTCCCTTATCCATGGTGTCCCAGCAGAGTTGGGATTATAACTCGTGTCTGCTTGATTCTAACACCCATGATTTATTCTTTTTTTAATATATATATATATATATATATAATTTCAGAGAGGAAGGGAGAGGAGGAGAGAGATAAAACATCAATGATGAGAGAGAATCATTGATTGGCTGCCTCCTGCATGTGCCTTACTGGGGATCGAGCCAGGCATGTGCCCTGACCAGGAATCAAACCATGACCTTCTGGTTTACAGGTCAATGCTCAACCACTGAGCAACAATGGCCAGGCCTATAATTTATTCTTGACACACCATTGTCTTCCATGACCAGATGTCTTCTGAAAGTCCCTGAGGGCTCCCTGCGAAGTTTTGAATTCATGGGGAAAAAAAGCATCCTAACTTTTTTTCAGTGACAGTTCATCATTTTTTACTTTAGAATGTTTTCCATTATTCCTCACAGTATCTTTGTCTTTAAAACCCATATCCGAGGAAGGAGAGATAACATCCAGAGTGTATTCTATGCCCATCAGATGTAAATATAGTGTGGCCAGCTGGGGCAAGGAAGGTGATGAAACAGACAAGAGCAAAGATATAACTGGTGTCACTCTGAAGAGACAAAACTGTGGTTTCAGCTGGGAAGTGACTGAGTGTATGGTGGGTTCCATAGTCAGAGCCAAAAGCTGGAGCGGGCATGTTTTTAACTACAGCAGTTTAGGTATGAATGAGGCGGGGGGGGGGGGGGGAGGAGTATTACAAATGGCCTAAAAATTGTGGATGTAAGAAACAGCTAGAATCTACACTTATCCTATAGAAAGGGCTATGCAGATGTGACAATGCCGGGAGCCGGTCCATCCTTGCTGTTTCAAGGGACCCGTCATATATGGCATACTGTTCTTAATATGTTTGCTCATCTTCTTGGCACTATGTGTTTTAACCAAGGTCTCCTCTCTGAGAAAGGTTGTTTCCCCAGGTAGGGATTTTCCCCTGAAGTTAGGGAGGGAATAAAACCCCTCAACTAAGTGCCAGGCGGGTAATTAATCACTTTAACTACGAACAATCATGCTTAAGCTACATAATCTTTACTCCCTGTAATGGAGATAAGAAACGCCCTAACCTTTGTAATAGAGATTGATAGGATTGAATCAACTGGTATAAATACAGATGTAACAAGACAGCAAGAGACAGAACTAAGAAGACAGAACCAAGAAGACAGAACCTACACACAGAACCTACACACAGAACCTACACACAGAACTTAGAAGACAGAACCTACACAGAACCTACAGACAGAAGAACTTCGCTGGAGAGAACATGGCAAAAGATCCTGGACTGAACCTGACTACAGAAATTGGCAAGAGAACCTGACTAGAACCTGGTGACTGAACCTGGCTGGAGAACCTGGAGAACCTGGCTGGAGAACCTAGCAAGAGAACATGGACACAGAACCTGGCTGGAGATCCAAAGCAGAACCTCTCTGGAGATCCAGACCAGAACTTGGCTGGAGATCCTGGCTAGGCTGCTGATCAACTGAACACTGTCTCCGTGTCCTTCCTTCTTCGCCGACTCCGTCTATGCCTTTGGGAACCCCTGGACCTCCTGGGGTTGGACCCCGGCATGACAAGGTATATGTAGAAGGATGTTCATTTCACCGTTGTTTTATTTTTTAAAAATATACTTTATTGATTTTTACAGAGAGAAAAGGAGAGGGATAGATGGTTAGAAACATCAATGAGAGAGAAACATCAATCAGCTGCCTCCTGCACACCCTCTACTGGGGATGTGCCTGCAACCAAGGTACATGCCCTTGACCAGAATCGAACCTGGGACCCTTCAGTTTGCAGGGCGATGCTCTATCCACTGAGCCAAACCGGCTAGGGCTCACCGTTGTTTTAAAAAGCTGGAAGTATCCCACTGTCCATCAGTAGAAGTCCGAGGAAAGAAGTGACAGTTCATCATCCAATGAAACACAATGCAGCTGCTAAGGGGGACAAACAGAATGCCTGTGCTGCTTTGTAACGAACTTCAGGTTTGCACAGCAGGGAAATAAAGGGTTCTGGTCCCAAAGAACAGGCTCTTTACCCTGCACTATACTCCCTCTCTGAAACATAGGGAACTAGGGGGATGTGCAAGCAAGGGCTAAATCCTGTGGTGTGTAGAGTTGGTGTCAGAGTTCTTCTTAGAAGGGAAAAATGAGTGTGGGCTGCAGCTAAAAGAGACTTCTGGGAAGCATTGTACTGTGCCTTGAAAGAAGAGATAAGATTTTCCACAAAAGCAAAGTAAAGAGGGAAATCTCTGGTGGGGATCACCCTGAGCAAAGGCACTGAAGCAGGCAGGTGGTAAGCCAGGGGACCTGTCAATCAAAGTCTTCCCTAGGTGCTCAGGAGCCAAAGGTTCAGAACTCAAAACATTTAATGACACAATACCATGACTTTGGGGGCCATATAACCTGTTGTAAGACCATGAGAGTGTCAACCAAGAAACACACGGAATTGAAAATGGGCTATGTTGGGGTAGTTTTTCAGTTGCCACCAGAAAATAACTCCCAACTCCCTGTGGAGGATCTTTATTGATTGGTGTTAAGGCTTGATCAACCATGGATGGAAACATGTCAGCCAGGGTCTAATTTCTAGAATCAGAAGGTCCTGGCTCAAAGAGTCCCAGACACTGCTGCTGCCGAGTTATTTATCTTCTAAGCAGTAGGTAGAAGGGGCTGTCAGGCAGAAAGATGCCTTCCCACCTGTGGAATTCTGACTCTGCACTCACCTGGTATTTATCTTCTCTTTCATGTCCGAGTCTCTATGTGGGTACCCATTCTGGGAATGGGAAGAGAGAATGAAAAGGCATTTATTTTGTTCTGTTTCTGGTTAGTGTGGTCATGTATTTCTACAGATAAAAGAGAAGATTATGGAGCCGAATGCTTTAATTGAATATCGTCTAAGATTCTAAACCTTGTGTTAAGTACAGTGATAAGCATTATGGCAGATGCGATGAAGAAATATGAGTTCAGACCTCTGACTTTGCAAGTCAATAGGGAAACCAAGATATATAGGAGAAAAGGTAGATAATAAAGTAGAATGATATCTGAATAATTCCAAAATGTAGGATTTATAGTCAATTGATAGAGAAGAGAGAAAGATCTGAGGACTAAAATGATCTGAGATGGCTTACTACAAAAGGAGACTTGTCTTGTTCTAGGAAATAAAGCTAGACTCATGGAAAAAACTCTAGGTAAGATGGTCAAAAGGAGGAGGGAGACCAACAAAGAAGGGGAGATGACAGTGTTTTGAGACCAAATAACCAATTCTTCAGACAGACCTGGATTCAGATCTTAGTCCACCAGTAAACTAGCTATATGACTTGAGCTAGTAACTTAACTGCCAAGCCTGTTTCCTCAACTTTAAAAAGGGAGCAAGAGACCATAAATACCAATACTGCAGGATTTTTATAAGAATACATGAGCAAAAGGAAGCTAAAGTATGTTGCCAAGTACCGAACATAGAGCAGGGGTTTCAAAATTTTCTTTCCCTTAATTTGTGTTATTAATCACTTTATTTCCTTTCCATTTCATCCCTGGCCTCTCACCAATAATTTATTCCTGCTACTTTCTGAGACTCACTGATGTATATCTCCTTATCTGGCTATGCTCCTGGCCCAGCACCAGCCAGAGGGAAGTCTGGAGGCTGTTCGCAGGAGAAGGGAAAGGCTGCCAGGTACAGTGTTATGACTCGAGGATATTGGCAGCATTATTCACCCCATCCTAGGGTTATTCCTTAGCTCAAGCCTGGGCAGACCTGGGTGTGAGCTCCTGCCTGCTTTCCTAGCATAACTTGTCTCTGAGGCAATGACCCTTCCTTGCCAAGCCACACCGACCACCGATCCCCTCCTGATCTCCTGAGCATTTGGTTTTGTTTCTCTCTGAGCATTATGGTGGTTTCCTCTGCATCCCAGGGTGACAAACACTGTTTTTGCAGGACTTGTAAACATTCAGGACTTTTCCACAGAGTAGTTAAGACCATGTTCTCTGGAGCTCGACCTGGGCTTCATCCTTCCTCTTAACTAATTTGCTGTGTGATGCTGAGCAACTGGCTTTGCAATCCAGCGCCTGTGCTACCACTCCTGCATAACAAGCCACCCCAAGTTTCAGCATACAACAGCCATTTTATTGTGCTCACGGATCCCAGGAGTCAGAAAACTTGAAAAGGGGCGTCGCAGCATGGCTTGTTCCTGCTTAGAGATGTCTGGGACTTCAGATGCAAAAACTGAAGGGCTGTGGATGGCTTGACAAGTGGAGAATGGGATCATCTGAAGTCTCACTTACTCACATGGCTGGCTGTTAAGGCTGTTTTCCTGAACACCTACATGTGCCTTCTCTATGCCCTGCTTGAGCTTCCTCACAGCATGGTGGCTAGGTTCCAAGAACAAGTATTCAAAGAGAAGCAGGCAGAGATATATTATCTTTTATGGCCTACCCAGCCATATCAAGAGGGAAGGGAACATAGATTCTACCATTCAGTATACAACCTGCCACATCTTACATATAAAATGAAGGTAATACTTTTTGAATCATTGTAAATATTAAATGGGATTAGGTATTTAAAGTACTTAGCATGGTGCCTGACATGTAATAAGTGCTCAATAAAAGGTATGTAATCTTTCTGCCTCTCTTTTCTTGTAAATATACACGATATATATATATATATATATATATATATATATATATATATATATATACACAGAGAGAGGTATAGCTATATATAGATTATATAGATATATATTGTCAGTTAATAGTTAGTACCTATTAATATTCAATGTAGTCAGGGCTTCTTAATATTTTGTATCCATAATAGACACTGGTAATTATTTAAGTTAATGACTCTATATATTAGATCCCCAATGGAATACTACCTTAAAAAGTCAGGTAGTTTCTTGTCTAATAACCTCATTTTATAATTTGGGAAACCAAGGTCAAGAGAGTTCACACAGTGGGTTAAGCTAGCGTTGAACATTTTATAATCCAACCTTGGATAAAGAATTTTTTGTTGCAAATAACCAAAGTGACCCTTAACAAACAATGAGCAATTTTTCAAAAGATTGATATTTAGATTTCAAAACCTTTCAGGATATGTAGGGCCTTGAACTTCATTATAATCCCTGGAGGCAAATGAAAAGAGATAGGAAGAATACAAGAGCTTGGTGTATTCTCCCTTTGCAGGTCTGAACAAAGAGATGAGTGAGGTCACTGCCTATGTGTTTTTGAAACTGTACATATTGTTCCTGCTCCCCACAGCCAAAGGTGCCCACATTAGGTAGTATTTGCTCAGCAAATCAGCAAAGCAGAACAATCAGTTAGCAAAACTGAGTTGCTGCACCTTTGTATCTCCACACTAAGAAGTTAAGCCAAGGAGAACAGAACAAAAGGGGCATGGTTTGTTTTTCCTCAGCCAGGCTGTGTAGGAAGCCTGGCTGGACAAGAACAGGAGTGAGAAGAGATGACTGGCCAAGTGACCTTGGGTAAGTCATTTTCCTTCTCAGATCTCACAGTCTGAATGATCTGACATGCTACCATGGAATGTTTTTACTGAGCCCCTTTAATCAGTTCTCTTCTTATTTTGTAGAGAATACACAGAAATAAGAAACATCAGGTCTTTGTTTTCATGATGTTTATAATTTAACTGGAGAAATAAGACACAAGGAACAGTGAACTTACGAAACTCAGGTGTATCCTGGGCCCCCAGTGCCATCCATAGGTGATCCAAAATGGAGAGACAGGTACTGTTAGATCAATCTTCATCTCCCCACCTGGCTGGAGAAGAAAAAGGGGCAGACATATTATTAAGCCAGAAGCAAATTCATCAGGCCAATGGCTCTTTACATTTCACTGTATCTGTTGCATCAAAACTCAAGGGAGAAAGGAAATTTTTCATACTTATATAGGGAAGATTTGTTGTAGGTGGTGGGAACAGCACCAGGTATTAGACCCATGTGGTCAGACCAGACCTGGGTTCAGCAACCTCTCACCCATGGCTTTCCACCTTGGTGATCTTCGGTACCTGGCCCATCGTCCTTGCTCATGTTTATCTAACTGCCTACCAAAGATTTATAGTTTATTTTTTTAAAACTTCAACCTCTGTTTTAATCATGCTGATTAAATTTGATATAACATGCTGAGCAAAGGCAGATTTTAATTGGAGAAAGGTTTTCCTCATATCTTCTCCCTTTGACACACAACTGATTTTTTAAATTTTGAGGTATGACAAATAAATTAGTGCACAATCATAAATATACAGCCCAATTAATTTTCATAAAGTGAAAACACCTGTGGAATCAGAACTCAAATTAAGAAATACAGCAGGTCCTCAAATAATATTTTGTTTACTATCGTGTTCTAACATTAGTGAGGTGCTGTAGGAATTTAACTCTTGCTTATATCAAGTAGCCGATGATAAAACTGGTTTCATTTATGTGTTATTTCATTTACAGTCACAAGGCATAGAGATAATGCTCCAGAGAATAGCAGTTTTGCACCTTATTTTATACATTACAATAAAAAAGAAGATGTAAGTGGGTTACCTGAAATTCACTGGTGACAGATTAGGGAGGTGGAAGAAAGCAAAGCAGGGGAAACCTCTGGGGTTGGATGAAAAGTATGATGTACCTTTTACAGGATAGTTAGTGGTTAACAATTAACATGATAAAAATAACAATGAGAGGATTTGTAGTCTCTGTTCTGGTGCATTGGTTGTGCCCTGAGTGGTCTGGGAAAAGGGAAGTTATCCTGACATTCCAAAGGTATGTTATCTTAGTTGCTAAAGACTATAGACAGGCTCAGTTAAGGTAAAGATTGACTTTTGTCAGGGAGGATTCTAGCCTAGTATCTGACTGCCTTCCTAAACTGCTTTTAGTTAAAACATTTTAATTTCAGACCATCCTTTGTGGTTACTTTAGGTCTCTGGGTTTGCAAGGCTGCCACGCAGGCCTTCCCTGAACTTGTCGGGTTAGCATGCGGCCCCTTTTCATCCACACTATCAGTGCCACTCAGGCATCCTCTCTTGCCCCTTCTCCATGGAAGAGTAAACCACTATTCTGATATCTGACAACATAGATTACTTTTACTGAATTCCATAAATGGAAACATACGTATGTATTCTTTTATGTCTGGCTCTTTTTGTTCAGTATTATGTTGTGAGATTTATCTACATTATCACATATAGCTCTAGCCCATTAATTCTCAGTGTTGTATAGTATTTCATTTTGTGGCTGTACCATAATGTATTTAGCCACAAATAAATTCAGAAGTGTGACTATCTTTGCAGACAAACATTTGTGTTGTGCTGTCCCCAGTGTAAGGCCATTACAAATAATACATCTATAAATATTCTTGTAAAACTCTTTTGATGAATATATGTGAATTTTTGTTCTAAAAGAGGAATTCCTATGTCACCTTATTTATAATTTCCTGCTGTAGATTCTTTCAAACTGTTTATAAATAAATTTCAGTTTATAAATAGATTTATTTTCAAACTGAAAACAAATTTACACTCTCATCAGCAATGTATATGAGTTATAGTTACTCCACATTTTCCTTTTTTATTTTAGCAAGTAGGTGAGTTATAATACCATTTTATGGTTTTAATTTGCATTTACCTTCTGACTAGTACCTTTTTCATGTTCGTTAACCATTTGTATAGCCTCTTCAAAAAACCTTTGTAAGTCTTTTGCCTATTTTTCTATTCGGTTACCTGTCTTTTTCTAATTATTATGCAAGCATTCTTTATATATCACTGATATATAAAGCCCTTTTCATATGTCTGAATTATAAATATCTTCTATTTAATGCTTGTATTTTTGCTATCTTGGCAGCGTGGTATGATGAACAGAAATATATAATTTTAATGTAGTCCATTCAGTAAGATTTTTTTTACTTTATGACTAGCACTCTGTGTTTTGCTTAAAAAATATTTGTCTATCTCAAAGTCACAAAGATACTCTTCTGTGATTTATTCTGAAATTTTACCTTTCACTTTTAGATCTGTCATATAGACATGTGCAAGATAGAGGGTCAAGATTATTATTGTTATTGTTGTTGGTGTTGTTGTTGTTGTTGTTGTTGTTATACATGGATATTCCATGTGAAACTAGCACCATTTATTAAGAAAGCCACTCTTCCTGGCCAGTGTTGCTCAGTGGTTGAGCATTGACCTATGAACCAGGAGGTCGTGGTTAAATCTCTGGTCAGAGCACATGATGGGGTTGTGGGCTTGATCCCCAGTAAGACACATACAGGAGGCAGCCAATCAATGATTCTCTCTCATCATTTATGTTTCTATCTATCTCTCCCTTTTCCTTCCTCTCTGAAATCAATAAAAATATTTTTTTTTAAAAAAAGAAAGCCATCCATTTTCTCCACTACATGCCCCCTTTTCATACATCAGGTCACTAAATGCATATAGGTCTGTCTTGGGACTATTGATTCTGTTCATATACTTGTCTATTCTTGCCCCATACCACTCTACCTTAATTAGTATAGCTTTAGAAAAAGTCTTGGTAACAAGTAACTAGGTGTCTGTGAAGCCTGCTCACAGGTGATGAAACAGGCTGGATGATTCTAATGGGTCGGGGTGTGTAGAAGGGATTCTATTTACACAGAGACTGGGACAATATCAGGTCTGCAGTGTTTTCTAAATATGACATAGTATGACTCTGTTGGAGCGCCAATGGTTGTTGTTTCCTCAAAGTCTAGAACAAATAGCTGAGAGCCTGTGAGTGATTTTCTGGACCATATTTCAAAACACCTAAAAGTGGTGGGTAAAGCTGAGGGCACTCTGGGTAGAAAAGGTGTCCTTTAGCATTCAAACATGGAACAACACAAAACTCTAGAGCTGCCAGAGAAAGGCAGAGAGGAATTCTCTTCCATTTAAATTAACCTAAAAGAAGACACATGACATAGAAGGTAGTGAGGAACAAGAAGGAATTCGTTGTGCATTCAAAACATGGTGGCTTTTATTGACTCTTAGTTCCAACTCAATGTGTGGAGAAAGCTGTGGTTTGCGTTGTCATACCATAAGAGAGATGAACAAGTAAAAAAGGTAAAATTTTTTAAGGTAGCATGTTTTATGCCAGTTGAGTCTAAGACCTAAGACTATTACTAAGTAATGGATTGCTGGGGCAGTTAAAGCAGGGGTATTGACTGAGTCACGAATCACCCATCTCTCTGCACATGATAAAATAAAAGTAACTCTCACAAAAGGCAAACTCATCCATGGCCTTGAACCAAAGAGCAAAAACTGTTCTGTGCAGAATTTGATTCCGTTTCATCTTTGAATTCTCCACCCGTTTATGTCAACCATGGTGAAATGCTATGGCTTTGAAAAGGATAAATTAAGTAATATCCCCCTCGGTCATCGCAAAACAAAACCCTGCACACTCAATAAATCAAAACTCTACTGGCAGAAATCAAACAATTCAATCATTTGTTGAAACCTCTAAAACACTTACACTTGTTTCAGTACTTCTGTAAACAATTCAATCAATCAGTTTTACCAAATGTATGTGTTAGGACCTACAGTGGACTCAGGACATGGCAAAGTTCTTTAAAGTCTGGCTTCTACTTTTCTAGTCCTGTCTGTATTTCTCTATCTCTATGTCTCTGTCTCTACCTCTGCTATATCCTGGCCTCTCTTATGTCCTGTTGCATTCCAAACTCATGGACTCTTTGAATTTAGAGAGTCTATACCACCCCATCTCATTCTCCACAGACCAGCTCAAAAATCACTCTGTGGAGTCTCTCCTGCTCTCCCCTACTCCACCTGCTAGGACAGCTCTTGCCCTCAGAAACCCCATGTATTTTTTATATATTTCTATTGTTTCTTAGGATATTGTCTGTGATTCTATAATTCCTCTCTTTTCTTCCCAACTAGAATGTGAGCTCCCTAAAAGCAGAGCCCAATTTTTACTCATCTCTATATCCATTTCCACTAGAGGGCCTGGTACAGGCCTCCCTAATATTCCATATGCCACTCATGGGGGTCCAGAGGTGTTATGAAGGTCCCCAATAAGAAACAAAAACATTTGCTGGGATGCCTTGTGCCCTGCCACACACAGGGTGAACAAGATAAGAGCAGAAGCTGAGGGAATCCACGACATAATTAGAGCAACAAAGTGGATCCAGTTGCAGGCACCAGGACCTTGGAGAGCTCCCCGTGAGTTGCACTGACTCTGGGTCCTGTTATCTGAACTCGCCTCTATGGTTCTTTTACTTGTCAGACCAATGAAATTTAGTGGAGCATATTTTTTGAGCCACTGATATAAACTATGTAAATTACTGTAGAAATCTTATATTGTGCTACTGCTATTTCATTACCTGATAAAGAGTTTTATTCATATGACACCAAATTATTTATTTTCTGTAATGGTCAATTAAAATAAAGTGATAATAGAAATGGACTTTACTCTGTGATAGAGCCATTCCTGGAAAGCTATATGAACAATTAAGTTCAAGCTAATTAAATTTGGATGTAACTGCATCGTGGGAGTATGGTATTTAAGTAAATCTGCTCTTTGATAAGGGTCTCCTCTGTACCTCTTGTACCAATTTTGATTTTCAAGGGTCACAGTGCCTGTATGAAGGGATTCATAAGAATCTGGAAAGACAAATGTTTTACAGCATTTCCCTTTGTCACATTACCTCTCTCAAGGGAAATCAAGTGAATGAAGCAGATTTGAGTTGCTTTTAAAGACTCAAGAAGTGAGTTCTTAGCAAATGGAACATTCAACTAAGACCTGATGGGCCTATGACCACTTCAGTAGCCATCACATTACCACAGTTGCTAATCATTGGGTCCTTTGGGTCAGCCTCTTCATTGGGGCAATTGTAGTTAAATCAGATTCATTTCCCTATGATTCCATTATTTTTTAACAGTTGAATGAGAGAAGAAAAACAATTGCCATTTTAATTATTTTTTCAACTATTAAAATCCTTTTTTTTAATCCTCCTTATCTTAGAGTAGTTCATATAAATTTGCCCCAAATTTTCTATCTAATCCTATACTAATTTTGAAAAATATATATGCAAAGATTCTCCAATAATGAATATCATTAGCCTGTAACAATGTACATAGCACAGTGCTGAAGATTAGTCGTGAGTACAACCTTTATTCAGTATTCAACAAATATCTTTTGCAGGCTCACTAAGTGCCTGCCAAAGAAGTTAATGGCACGGTCCTTATTTGAAAAAAGAGATTGTGAAAGATGTGAACTTGCATTTATCAATAATTCACCATGAGCTATACATTATGTTAGAACTTACATGTTATCTCATTTAATGTACTTACCATTTAGTTAAGGAAGACTGAGGATGGATGAGGATGATCATAGTAATAATGGTAACACTTGATTAACACCATGTTTGTGACACTATTGTAACTATTTTTGCATACATTATCTATTTAAGTCCTTAACAACTCTGTTATCTGTAACAACCCTGTGCGTATAAAGTAGGTATAATTACCCCTACTTTAGAAACAAACAACTGAGATTCAAAGAGTTGCTCTAGGTCACACGGCTAATAAAGTAGACAGCCCAGATTCAAACCAGGTCTGACTAGCTCCAAAGTGTGTGTTCTTAACTGTCCACTATGTTGTCTCCCTTATAAATCACTTAGAAATGCCAAGGTCTGCCATATTCTGACATGACCTCCCTAGAAAGGCATCTTTTGTCCCATTTAAGCTGACTTCAGTATTCCCCAGTCTGTGCCTTTCTTCACTTCTTATTGGCTGTGGCTCTTCAAGTTCTTGTTCTTCACAGAGGAGGAAGGCACTGAACTTGACATTGAAAAATGAATAGGACTTACATGGTGGGGGGAGGAAAAGTTGGTTCAAGTGAGAATGGCAAGTTCACAAATCTAAAGAAGGAATAAATGTGGAGCATGTGCCCTAAAAGTGAAGCCACTGGAAACAATTTCTAGGGGTCTGGGGTGGGGAGGAAAGAAAGAGCCCAATCTATTCTGGCTCCTGCCTGTCTCTCCAACCTCAATTCAGAGCACTCCTCTACCCCCACCCCCCACCCCTCCACTGCTGCCACACTGGCCTTCTTTCGTTCCTGATGCATCTTGCATTGCCTTTTTAACTCAGGATTTTTGCTTTGCAGTTGTCTCCACATCAAAGTTTCCTACCTATGCCCCCAATTTCCTTAATGTTTACAACAGCAATTAAGTAACTTATGCTATTATGCACAAAATGGCCATCACCCATGCTGGAATGTAAGCTCCACAACAAGTTCCTTTATATGGAACATTCTCTCCACCAGAAGACATCTGGCATCCAGCTCAGAGTAGATGCTCACAAAGTACATAGTACTGGTTGAATAAAAGGTTTCTCTTACCAAGGATTTCTCTAACAATCCTAGGAGTAGAGATTGTCCTTGATGTTTCACCAGAGTAATTGTGGAACTATTGAATAAGAAAGGAAAATTGCTGCCCTAGCCTGTTTGACTCAGTAAATACAGTAGAGCATTAGCCTTCTGACTGAGGGTCCCAGATTTGATTTTGGTCAAGGGCACATTTGCTTCAGTTGCAGACTCTATCCCACCTGCGTCAGGTGGCAACCAACGGATATGTCTGTCTCACATCGATGTTTCTCTGTGTCTCTCCCCCTCCCTTCCGTTCTCTCTAAAAATAAATGGGAAAATATTCTTGGATGAGGATTAACAAGAAAGAAAGAGGAAGGAAGGAAGGAAGGAAGGAAGGAAGGAAGGAAGGAAGGAAGGAAGGAAGGAAGGAGGAGGGAGGGAGGGAGGGAGGGAGGGAGGGAGGGAGGGAGGGGAGGGGGGGGGAGGGGAGGGAGGGGAGGGGAGGGGAGGGGAGGGGAGGGGAGGGGAGGGGAGGGGAGGGGAGGGGAGGGGAGGGGAGGGAGGAGGATCCTAAGACATGGTAGTATCTAATCTCATAGTTATATCTGCTTCTAGCAGCCCAACCAGGTTGGGTATCAAATCCCTATATTTAGCACAGCCCATGTTTATTCTGCAACTCCAGTCAGTCCACATTAGAGTTAGTGAAATGCTCCACTCTAAGCCCTGTGCTATGCACAAGGGAAGGATACAGTGATAAGTGAGGCACAGTTCCCATCCTCAAGTCCACAGTTCAGTAACCAGTTCAGTAACCAGAAGATGTATACTATGTGTACTATGTGTGATGTGTACTACGTTAGAGGAAGAGCAGGATGTTATGAGAGCAAGGAACTCGGACCAGATGAGGGGATAGGCTAGCAAAGGCTTCCTAGGGAAAGTTGTATTTAAGTTAAGAGTATATTAGCCAAGTAAAAAGGCAAGGGAAGGGTATTTCAGTTACTGTCAGTTGTCAGTAACTTGGATTTTTTTTATTATTTGATTATTCTCACTTAACATGAGATCTATCCTCTTTAACAAAATTTTAGTATAACAACACATTATTGTTGACTATAGATACAATGTTGTATAGGAAACCTCTAGAGCTTATTCATTTTATTTAACTGAAACTTTATGCCAGTTAATTAATAACTTTCCATCCCAACCACCCCCAACCCCTGGCGACCACTATTGGGAAGTTTAGAGCAGGAGAACAATTTTATATGATTTACATTTTTAAAGTATTTCTCTCTGACTCAGTGGTTCTCGATGAGTGATAAATTTACAGTTTTGGTCCCCCAAGAGATATTTGATGGGGTCTGGAGACATTTTTGGCTGGCAAAACTGGGGTAGGTGGGCTTCTGGAATCTAATGAGTACAGGCCAAGGATGATAACCATCCTACAATGGATAGGACATTCTCTCCCACAAAGAATTACCCATCCAAAATATCAATGGCTTTGAGGTTGAGAAACCCTTCAAGCTGTGGTGTAGGAAACAGACTATTGCAAATTTAAAGAAGGGAAACCAGTTAGGAGGTTATTTCATTAGTCTAGGCAAGAAATGATGGGTTTAGTGTAGGGTGATAACTGTGGAGTTGGTAAAAAGTGGTCTGACACAGAATATATTCTGAAGGCAGAACTAATGGGATTTCTGATATATTGGAAACAGGGTGTGAGGGATAGAGGGCAGTTAATGTTTTAGGTCTCAGTATCTAAAAGAACGATGATGCCATTTACTGAGGTGGGGAACATTTATAGAGGAACAGATGTGAAATGGAGAAAAATTAAGGGTTCCGTTTGAAACATGTTAGGTGTGAGATGACTATTAGACTTCCAAGAGGAAATAAAGAACAGGCTCATGAGTCTGGAGGTAGGGGAGATGGTTCAGACTGGACTTCAACATTTTAGAAATCATGAACATACAGTATTTAAAGCCATGGGACTAGATAAGCTTACCTTGGGGGTGAGTGTTGGTAGTGAAGAGGACCCCTGAGCATTCCAAGTCATGAAGAGCCGGCAGAAGGGACAGCCATTGAGGGAGGAGGAAAACCAGGAGAGGCTGGTGTCCAAGTGAAGAGAGGTATCACAGAGGATGGCATAAACCCGTGTGTGAAAGGCTGCCCTGGGATCAGGTAAGGAGAGAGTAGGAAACTGGACACAGGGTTGTGGCAAGAATTATGAGCTAATGGAAATCACTGTGTTTCATAAACTGGAACAGGGCTATAATATAAAGGGTTATTTCTATAATTCTTTCTATAAAATGTCTGACCTCCAATTTTCATCTCTTCTTATCAGAACTGCATATGTAGATGCTAGTATCTTATGCCCTTTGGGAATCACTGCCATAAGACAGCTGTTCTCAACCTGTGGGTCACGACCCCTTTGGCGGTCGAATGACCCTTTCACAGGGGTCGCCTAAGACCATCCTGCATATCAGATATTTACATTACAATTCATAACAGTAGCAACATTACAGTTATGAAGTAGCAACGGAAATAATTTTATGGTTGGGTCACAACATGAGGAACTGTATTTAAAGGGCTAGAAGGTTGAGAAACACTGCCATAAGAGAAGAGAGGTAGCAGTAAGAAAACTGAAACTTTCAATTAAGATTCATAAACATCGAGTTTGGATAGAGAATCTGGGCAGAGGCAAGATTCTTTTGCATATAATCAAGATGTGATTAAACGTAGTGATTTCTAGTTGATATTTATCAAGGAGACAGGCTCAGCCTCCAGCCTTGTAATGATCTCTGTCGGTTTGGGGTTGCCTGAACCCAGAACTCATTTTAATGGCATGTCCCTGGATTCAAAGAAGCTTCATTCTTCTCTGGTCCTTTAGCTTTGAGAGTCTCATCCTGAGTTTTATCTTTAATGGTGCAAAGTGCAATTCCCTAGAGTCAGATCTGATCACACTTTTGAGTTTTCATAATTATCCAGGCCCTTCATACCTCTGAATAAGGATCTCCCATAGAAAAGAGAATGGACCCTCTCATCCTCATTAATCAAACTCTGTCTCCCTCTACAACTTTTCTCAGCTATTTGCATAAAATATTCACCAAGGCTAGAACAAAATATATACACAGCCTCCTGACCCGGTTTTGAACTAAGATAGGTAACCTTGGTTAGGGGTAGGCTTGAGCTAGTATTGAGGATCATTAGGAAATGGTCTTCTCTTTGGCCTGATCTCTATGTAGGAGACCACATTATGATAAGCAATGCATTGGGTTGGAAACCTCTGAAGTTTAGAGTAGGTAGATCTTCATTTGGGAGGATAGTGACTTATGGCAATCATGCAACATATTATCTTAATCATAATAATAATCACTACCACTGCTGATCCAGTATGTGTAAGAATTATCTCATTTAATCTCCCTAACAACCCTTTGAGTTAGCAATAATGACTATTTCATAATAAAAAAATGAGGTTCAAATATGTTACATAAGTTGTCCAAGACCACACAATTAATGAGCGGCAAAGCTTGGAGGTCAAACTTCAGTTGATCTGACTCCAGAACCCAAGGGGTCAATTGCTATGTTATCCTTCCAAAGCAATACAGCAGATAAAACCTTCAGCTTAGGATGGGGGATTTGCCTTCTAAACCTAGCTTCAACATTAATTTTGAGGGTGACTTTGGGAAAAGCCGTCTAATCTCTCTGAGCTTCAGCCTGGTTTCCCTCACCTGTAAACTAATCAGGATGACCTTGATGATCCCCAAGGTACTTTCTAGCACTTATGTCTCTGATTCTACCTCATGATGTCAGAAGTTTAAGTCCTCTCATTTGGAAGCAGTGTACTAATTTTCAAAGTACAGTAATCTATTGTTGCATTTTTTCTTTGCAACAATTATGAGGCAGGCAAGCATTATTCCCTCTCTTGTGTTTTATATACAGATGGGGAAACAGACTTGAAATGAAATAGGTACCTTGTCCATGGCTAACACAGCTGCTCCCCAGTCGACTGCTTTAATATACCAGGTATCCCTCCTCCTCCTTTATCTCAGGCATTTTTCTCCCTACTGGGTCCTACCCCATTTCTCATTTCCCAAAAAATGTTCATTACTAATTTAAATGTTATGGCTAAAAAGCTAAAAGAATGGTGTACACAGGGGCCCCCACCCCACCAGGGAACTGAACAGGTTGAACAACAGGAACAGGGAAGATCTAGCTCACCAGGAACAGAGACTCGGGCCAAGTGCCCATCCAGACAGGATGCAGGAGGAAACGGTGGACATCCCTGCAAGGTTGTAGATGTCACTGTGCAGGGCTGTGTCATAGCTGTTGCTACACCAGAAATTGTGGGGAAGTTTCTACTAGAATATTTGCTTTTCCTAGTGGTCCCCATCTCAGCAAATGCCACCATTCTCTTCTGAGATACCCCAACCAGAAACCTGGAAAATAAGGGTAGAGAAACAGGATAGCCTAGGGCTTAAAGGTCAACTCTTGATTCAGACTTGCTGTGTGTAGACACCTAAACTTGCCAAATTTTCAGCTTCTCCATACATAAAATGAAACTACATGCTACTTCCCTCATAGCATGAGGTGAGGAACAAATATAAACATTTTAGAATATCTGGCATGAAATAGTCACTCAAAAAATGGAGCCCTGCCCTATCCAGTTTGCCAGTGGATAGAGCATCAGCCTGTGGACTGAAGGGTCCTGGGTTCAATTTCTGGTTAAGGGCACATACTTCAGTTGCAGGTTTGATCCCCAGCCCTGGTCGGGCATGTGTAGGAGGCAACCAATGATGTGTCTCAATGTGTCTCTCTCACATTAATTTCTCTTTCTCTCTCTCTCTCTCTCTCTCTCTCTCCTCGCCCCCGCTGCTTCCTTGCACTCTTTCTAAAAATCAATGGAAAAATATCCTTGGGTGAGGATTAACAAAACAAAACAAAAATAAATAGGGAGCCCTCTCCTTCACCCTCTTAGCCAACCAATCTTCAAATGGAGATTCTACCTCCTAAATCTACTTAAATCTATTCACTTTTTGTCCACCCTTGCTGCTACCACGTACATGGTCCAAGTACTCATCACCTCTGATCTGGGCTCCTCAATATTGCTTTTTTTGTCTCCATGCCTCCATTCTCATTGCTACCTCACCCCGACCATCACCCATTCTATAGTGTGTTTTCACAAGATATGTGTATTGGCTCATGTCACCTCCTGCTTTCCATCCTTCATTGCTTTTCTGCAATGAACTCCTTGCAGTAATGCAGGATGCTGCATGGCCTCCTCCCCAGCCTCATTTCCGACCACTCTCATCCTCCCCACCAAGGCTCCTATAATCCTCTGTTCTTTCTCCACGGGGAGACCATTTTTATCTTTTATTCCCACATCTTTAATTCCTGTTATTTTCTCTGCCTATAACACCTCTCCCTAGTGAATGCCTTCTTCAGGCCTCAGCTTAAAAGGTCCTTCCTCTGATAAGACTAAGAAGTATCATCAGCACAGGCCCATTTCACAGAAGGTAGTTGGTAAATATTTGTTGAATAAATGGCAATGAGTGACAGCATCAAAGCTGACTCAAGACTGACTCCTTAAATCCCTGCAGACTGAGGACAAACTGCATTCCCAGTCTGGGTCAGGGTTCAGCTTCAAGTTATGTCAGAACCCAGAGCTGTGAGATGTAAAATAATGCAAGCCCTTTCCTAACATTCCCACTAGGTCAAGAGCACACATGCAGAAAATAACAAGTGATTTTCTTGGCCCCCGGAGGTCAGACAGGTGCGCAAGACAAATGTCCTCCCCTCTAAATCTGCCCACCTCCATCCTCCTCCTCACAGGCTTTCCTTTCTCCCCTAAATCCAAATAGTGAGACATGTGACATCCCTTATGGGAAGAAGTTTTACCACATCTCTGGAAAATTCGTTTTTAATCTGCCTTAGCTTTATAAGCTTGAATTTTCATGACTGTTAATTAGAACTGTCTATTTAGTATATAAGTCACTGGGAGACATGGAATCACTTGTAAGAAAAAAAAGGAGAGATTAAGAAATAACTTTGGCAATTTTCAGAGTGATTTATGAGGTATATTGTTGATGATCTTATTAATCTCTTTTTCAAGTATATGCTGATAGCTAATGTTCTCTATAATAAACTAGCATTGCACATGCAAATCCCTATTAATACACTTGTTTGGGAACACACAAGGGGATATAAGCAGAGAACAAATGTTTGGCATCTAAACTGAATTTCATTTTCAGTTTTGTGTTCAATCCAAGGAACATTTGCTGTGTGCCTAATACATTAGGGGTTGTGAATAAATCAAAGTTGAAATCTCACCCTTGCCCTCCAGTTGTCTGTAATCTACTACAGGGTGGAGGAGGACAACTCTAAAAACAGGTAGCCCATGAGGCTGAGAGAAGGGAGGCAGATGTGGAGGGTTGGGAGACCAGAACACAGTTGTAGACAATAAATGAGGTGGTGTCTGGAGCAAGCTTGTTTGCTGCTGCATCACCAACCCAGTGTTAGGCTCATAACAGCCTTTTATAGAGTTGGCACAGGGATGAAAGGACAGTTGGGTCCTACTTCCAACCATGTCATTTATAAAACCTATGGCCAATCACCATCTTTTCTGAATCTCAAGCTCTTCATCTATAAAATGGGAACTGTGGTAAAAACTTCTTCCCAGGGCTTTGTTGTTAAGAGTCTGTGGTTGCCATGAATTCTGTCCATCGAATATACTCAGCTCTCTTCCTCTCTTTCCCAGGATAGTATTGCTTGTCCCTTTCCATATTGATACTAGGTGCTGTCATTTTATTTCATCTGGTTGATAAAATATAAACAGAAATGACATGTGTCACTACTGAGAAGAAGTTTTAAGAGCCAGTATGCAACTGGGGATGTTCCAGGTGACAGCTTCTTTGTCAGTCTTGACCCCAAAGGGAGAATGAAGAGAAAATAGCCCCAACCAATCTGTAAATGTGGCATAAGCAAGAAATATACCTGAAAAGAAGACAAGTGTTGCTAAGGCTGTGGAGAAATTGGAACCCTTGTACACTGTTTGTGGGAATGCAAAATGGTGTAGCTACTATAGAAAATAGTATGGAGGATTCTCAAAAAATTAAAAATGAAATTATCATGTAATCTAGCTATCCTATTCTTGTATATTTATCCAAAAGAATTGAAGTCAGGATCTACATTAACATTCCCGTGCTCATTGTCGTGCTATCCACAATAGCCAAGATACGTAACAATCTAGATAGCCATCATGGATAAGTGGATACAGAAAGTGTGGCATTTACATGTAATGGAATATTATTCAGCCTTTAGAAAGAAGGAAATTCTGCAATATGCAATCACATGGGTGAACCTTGAAGATATTATGGTAATCAATGGGCATTAAGTTTCAGTTAAGCAAGAGGGATAAGTTCCAGAGATAAGATGTACAACATTGTGGCTATAGTTAACAATACTGTATTGTACACTTAATTTGTTAAGAGGGTAGGTCTCATGTTAGGGGTTCTTGTCATAACAAAACAACATATTAAAAAAGAAAGAAACATGCCTGATGGTTTTAAGCAAACATTTGGGACTCTTTTGTTATCCCAGCATATAGAATTTTTTTAAAGATATTTTTATTGATTTCAGAGAGAAAGAGAGAGGGAGAGATAGAAACATTAATAATGAGAGAGAATCATTGATTGGTTGCCTCCTGTAGGCCCCACACTGGGGATCAAGCCCGCAACCTGGGCATGTGCCCTGACTGGGAATTGAATAGTGACGTCCTGGTTCATAGAAAATAGTGTGGAGGATCAACCACTGAGCACATTTGACCAGGCATAGAATTTAATAAAGAGAAAACAAACTCTCATACAACCTAGAGTTTAAATAAATATAATACCTAGTAAAGGGACAAAAAAAAGGTGCTGCCTTGGAAGAGATTGCACCAGGCTGAACGGGTTGGAAAATCTTCTTGGAAACGATGTCATCTGAAATAAACTTTGAATTCAGGAAGAATATCTAAGGATATACATGGAGAAGCAAGAAGATAAGAGGTGTTCACAAATGAACGCATTTGAATGGTCAGGGAAGGGAATGTGGCCAGAGCAGTGAATGACTAATAAAAACAACAGTGAAAAAAATGTACCATGGAATAGGCACTCACTATTTGCCAGTCTCTGTCCTATATGACTTACATGTATTTATTCTTCACAAAATCTCTTTATTAGTTTTCCATTGCTGCTATAAGAAAACTTAGCAGCTTAAAGCAACACAGATTTATTATGTAAGAGTTCTATGGGTCAAAAGTTCAATATGAGTCTGACAGGGCTGTATTCCTTTCTGGGGGTTCATGGGAAGAATCCATTTTCTTTCGCATTCAGATTGTTGGCGGATTTGAATTCCTGTGGTGATAGGACTCGGATCCTTGTTTCCTTGCTGGCTTTCAGCTAAGGGCTCTCCCCAGCTTTCTCATTCCTTGGCTTATGGCCCTCTTCCTCTATCGTCAGAGCTAGAAATGGAGGCCCAAGTCCCTCTCACACTTTGAATATCTCCCGGCTCTTCTTCTGTCTTATCTCACTGACCAACTTTCTTCTACTTTTTAGAAAAAAATCTACTGGATAATCACTCTGTTCTGGTCCCTGTCCTTAATTCTATCAGAAAAGTTTATTTTGCCATGTAATGTAACATACTCCCAGGTTCTAGGAATTAAGGCATGGATGTCTTCGGGGGACCAACTTTTTGCCTACCACTTCCCATTTTGTAGGTGAGAAAACTAAAGCTTAGTGTGATTAAGTAATTTGTCCAAAATCACCCTCTAGTTCTTGGCACAACGACCAAGCAGCCTGATACCAAAGCCTTTACTCCTAACTACTGACTTCATCCAACAAACATAAACAGGAAAAGTGGATGACCAGGCTAGAACAGAACAATGGGTTAGGGATTTACTGCAGCCATCCTCAACTGTCAGAGATGACTCAAAGGAATATTATACAGTGATTTCCACTTATATTTTAGTTCTCTATTGCTATATTAACAAATTACCACAAACGTACTATTTTAAAGCAATACCCACATGTCACCTTACAGTTCTGTCTAAATTTGTGACATCAGTCTTTTACAACATTTTTTAAATATGTTTTTATTGATTTTTAGAGAGAGAAAGGGAGAGGGCTAAAAACACAGAAACACTGATGAGAGAGAAACATCATCAATCAGCTGCCTCCTGTATACCCACTACCAGGGATGGAACCCACAACCCAGGCATGTGCCCTGATCAGGAATTGAAACAGTGACCTCTTGGTTCATGGGTCTATCCTCAACCACTGAGCCATACCAGCTGGGATACAATATTTTTAAAGACAGTTTATCATTTTAACTTTATGCAATAATTTACTCTATGACAACCACTTTGCAGAGCAAAGATTCAGAGGGAACCGACTATGTAGGAATTATGGCTATATTTGAAATACAAGTGTCTCAAAATGGGTGCTGTTAAAGTTTTTGAAATCAGTGTATTAACTCATAGAATAAATGACTCCTCATACAATTACGTTTTTGCTAATAGTTAGCTTAAGAAACATTTTCCTGTATAAAAAGCTCAGGAAAAAAAGCATTGCAAGTTGCTTACTTATGGAGTTTCATACTTACTCAACAAATATTGAGAATGCATTAGATCAGTGATGGCGAACCTATGACATGCGTGTCAGAGGTGACACGCGAACTCATTTTTTTGGTTGATTTTTCTTTGTTAAATGGCATTTAAATATATAAAATAAATGTCAAAAATATAAATCTTTGTTTTACTATGATTGCAAAGATCAAAAAATTTCTATATGTGACACGGCACCAGAGTTAAGTTAGGGTTTTTCAAAATGCTGACACGCCGAGCTCAAAAGGTTCGCCGTCACTGCATTAGATTCTAGGGAATTATGAAGAATCTAAAATTCCTTAATGATAAGTTACTGTAGTAGTAACCATGAAAAACAGCATAATAAGGAGTGGTATTGATGGGGAAAATAGGTAAGTGCAGAGAAATAAGGTAGAAAGAAGCAGCCAGGTAGGCTTCTCAGAGGAGGTGGCACTGGAGCTATATTTTGATCATTAAATCCAGGGTTCATGCCCTGGCTTCAGACACTCTGCTTGATCTTGTTCCTGCCTCAATCTCTAGACTCACCCTATGCTATCAATGACCTTGAACGCACGAAGCCTCTTCCTGCCCCAGAACTTTGCTCTTCCTGTTTCCTGTCTAGAACATTGCTCCTCCAGATTCTTTACACATCTAGATCATTCTCAACCTTCAGCTCTCAGCTTAAACATCACCCTCTCAGAGAGACTTTCCCTCACTTCTCTGTCCACACCAATCCTTTCCCACCCTCTTCCTGACTCCTTGCCACTCACCAAGTTAGTGATGAAAGAATAATAATACTTAATGGCTGGTATGAGGAGGTATTGCTATTATCTTGATTTTATAAATAAGTGAGCTAAAAATTAGAGAGTCTAAGCCACTTTTCCAAGGTCACACAGCCGGTAAGAGAAGCTGGGATTTGAACCCAGGTTGCAGGATTTCACAGTCCATAATTTTAACCATTATGTTCTAGGTTTTCTACATATTATAATAAATATTATATGTATTCATTTAGAAAATCAAAAAATAGAAGAAGATGGACAAGAAAGCAAGCCCATAATCCAGCCAGCTAGATGACTTCTATATCTTAGCTTATATACTTCCAGACATTTATCTCTGCCAAATTTGTGTTTTTAAATGGGGTCATGTATAACTTGCTTTTTCTCACTTAACGTACAGCAAACTTTCCACAGCATCTTTCATTTCTAAATAGTAATTTTTCATTTCTACCAGGTATTTTCTCTAGTCCATGTACTCTGCTAAGCACAATGCAGTTCATCCTCATAGCAATGGTTTTAGGTTGTTCTTATTATCCCCATTTCACAGATAGATGATACTGTGGCTCAGAGATACGAAACAACTTGTCCCAAATCATACAGTTAATTAAATGGAAGAGACAGCAGCCTCAGAAAGAGCTTGGTGTCCCTTTTATGAAATGATTGCGGGGGGCGGGGGAGGTTAAGCAGGGGGGAGGCAAAGAAGAGAAACAGTTCCCTGCTTCCAGGGCTGCCCTGGTAGCCTGGTTGGAGATATGTGGAAGGGAGGACTGAGTGTGCAGGAAACTGGGTAGAATGAAAAACTACCTGGTAAAGGGAGATTTTAATTGGCTATTTTAAATAAAATAGCTCCTTTTAATACATGTCTTGTGCTGGAGCTAACCAAGCATTAGTTAAAGCACACTTCGTTATTTTATCTCCCATTTGCTAATGGGTTGGGGTCTCTTTTTCTAAAAGCCCACAACATCCCACATTTAAATATGCTGCCAACTCTAAGGACTTCAAATACCATGGAGGCTGGGACCCAGGCCCTTGGAGCCCACCTCACTTCTGAAACCAGCTGGTGGATCAGCAAATCGCAAGAGCTCTAGGGAGGGCTCTGGATACAAGGAAACCATATGTTTTGGAATTGTGGGCTAGCCAGTAGGCAGCTAGCTATAAAAAGAAAGTGGCTTCTTCTAAGAACTTAAACCCAAAAATATATGTGGAGAAAATCCCATTTTTAACACCAGTATGGTGCCAACTATTCCTTTGTGTCTAGGAACTGTGGGTAAGTGATGCTTGGGAAAGAATTTGGAGTGTTCTTGGAAGTGCAAGAAGGCTAATGAGGCTGGAACATAGGCAGAGCAGGAAATACAGGACAAGAGATTAGAGGTGGATCATATCAGGTTGACCTTGATAGGGCATTTGAATTGATTTTCTAAGTGTGACAGATTTTAAGTGGGCTGGAGAACAACATGATCCTATTTACAGTTTTAAAATATCCCTCTGGCTATTGTGTGGAGTGGGTGTACAAGGACAAAAGAAGCAGCAAGGAAATATGATACTAATATCTAGTATCTAGAATGTTATTTGGGATGAAGATGATTGGATTTGATGGACTGAGCGTGAGGGTGAGCGAAACGGACAAGTCAGATATGTCTCTCTGGTGTTTGGCTTGAACAGCAGGCTGGAGAGTGGTGCCATTTCTTTAGATGGAGAAGAGTAAGTCATGTTGTATTTATGTGGGCTTTTGGGTGGGAGCTCATTAAGAATTTTGTTTTGAATATTTCAGGTTTGAGGTGTCAAGTAGGCAGTGGGATACATGTGTTTCTAGTTCAGAGACTGGAGATCTAAACTTGGGAGTTGCCAGCACCTACTTTTAAAGTAGATGGAGCAGATCATCTAGTGCAAGATTGTAGACAGGGATGGGCTGGGACCTGAGTTCTGAACACAAGAGCTTGAGATTAAGCAGAAAGGAAGAACCAGCAAAGAAGATTCAGAAGGATAAACCTGCAAGGCAGGAGGAAATTGAGAAGTTAAGAAGAATGTTTCCAAAAGAAATTGTCATCATAACCACAGGTGACATTTTGAGTTCTCCTGTGCCTGTACTAAGTACAAGACATGACTTACTGAATTTTCACGATTCATGAGATGGAATTCATTATCTCCATTTTCAGGTGTGGAAACCAAAGCTTAGAGAGTGAACCAAAGAATTAGTAAATTTTAAAAAATGAATGAATTGATCTGCATCCTTTTTTTTTTTTTTTTTTCAAACAGTGTTATGACCTATATTCCCATAACTTACTTAAAGGGAAAAAAGGAATAGGAACAAAAGACCATCCTTCTTCAAAACATAGCTCTGCAAATCCAAGAGCAGTACACTTGCTTACAAATGACTAGGATTCCCTTAGACTTTGTTATCCAGCCCCCAGGTCCCCACCCCTTGGACTCACTATCAGAGTCCAGGGTCTTCTGCCGGCTGCAATTAAAATGAATCACTCCAGCTCTGCCAGGGAAGTGCGGAGTGATTTGCAGCTGATGACAAATAAGATGACTTGCCACCCAGACGCATAATCTTGGATGAAGTGGCCTCATCAGTTGAACTGTTGCAGCTGGTCAGAGCTGTTTACCCTGGTCTAGGAACCTCTCTTCTCTGAACATAGCTCATCTCAGTAATTAGTCAAAATGGACTTTCTTCCTCCCAGAAATTTAGAGGCAGGCCATCTGAGCTTCACGCCTCTGTTTCCACTACTATTTTTTACAACAGTCATTTGAAGCAGATAACAAAAGGAGTAAGTTGAGCTCAGTGGCCTCTTGAGCTCAGCTGAATGGAGGCACACAGAAGGGGTCTCCCTTCTGGCCCCTTCCTCTTGAGGATGACAGGACATGGTTTTGAAAACTCATACTCAAGTTCTCATCTCTGACAAACCCACATCCTTGTCAGATGTCCTGGAGAGGAGGTTGATAGGATCAAATGTTGACTGCTGTTTAATAACCTCCCACCCCCTACACCAACCCTAAATACCTGCTTTCCTGAAGGCCCTGGCCATAGTGCCTGCTCTCCCACCTGCAGGCACACCATTGCTCCTCACACTGTCTGCATGCCTCCATCCTGAAATGCTCACTCTGCCGGCACGTGCTACATGCTTTATATGTAATTTCTTTAAATTCTTAAGATTATCTTTTAAATGAGTAATATTATTCCACTTTGTCAAGAAACAAGCACAAAGAGATTTAGTGACTGTCCCAAAGTCATACAACCAATAAGTGACAAGGCAGGACCCCATCATGTTTTATCTGACCCATAAGCTCATTCTCTTGACCAATGCCCTCTACTTTTTCTCCCTGAGGATACCCAAAAGTAACTGTCAAATGAATCATTGCAATATTTTATCTAGGTGCTTCTGTGGAGGTAATAATAACTAGATAAATGAGTTTTAAAAATTTATTGACTACTGTTGCACATTAGCTTAAATCAAAAGTGTGATTCACAGAATTGAGGGCAGGAGTCACAAAACTATGGCACACAGGCCAAATCCAGTCTACTGGTTGTAATCAAAGTTTTATTGGAACACAGCTGTGTGCATGTGTTCATGTAGGGTTCATGGCTGGTTTCACACTACAACAGCAGAGACAAGTAGTACAACAGAGACTTTAAGGCCCGCAAAGCCTGGAAGATTTATTACCTGGCCTTTTGCAAGTTTGCCAACCCCTGGTCTGGAGCAACTTCAAACTGGGAGATTTGAAATACACATTTAAAGACCAGGAGTGATTCCTAATCCATGCCCAGGGCAGGAAATGCCTAACTGTCAGAACCCAGAGGATGGTCCAATCAGATCCTTACCATCTTCCACTAGCATCAAGTATGCATTTAATGATACATTTAGTTATCAAAATTATTATTAAAATGCATTTAGTTAACAAATTTTCTCTTGTTAACAAAGACAAAAACATCATTTGCAAGAAGAAACAGCTTGCAGCCAGCATCTAAGTACCAAGACCATGTCAGAATTAATTCACCCAGAAGGCACGCATGAACTGTCATCTGAACATTATTCTCTCCCACAGCCCCTACTCCCATAGATCACCAAAACACTTTGATATCATCATCTCTTCAGTCAGCCTGCCCTCCCAATTTCTGTGGATTTTGCCTTAGTTCAATCCATCATCATTGTTAAAAAGTACCATAAGGAATAATCATAGTAACATCTTACATCATTACAGCAGAGTGGTTAAATTTTTAATAGAATGATCATGGTGTTATAGGAAAACAGAAGGGGTTGCTCAGTGCTCTGCTGGCAAATGGTGGGAAGTTTACAGAGAAGATGATATCTTACACACCTCCTCCTTTTTACCTCTGTCTACCATCTTCCCCCCCGCCCCCCCCCCCCCCGCCACCCCCGCACCTATTCTGCTTGGCAATCTCCTACTCAGCCTTCAAAACCTAGCACAAGTTTCTCCTCCTCTAGTAACTTTTCCTGCCCTCTGCCAGCAGGGTAATTAGCAAGCCCTCTGTGTTCCATTAGAACTGCTTTCTTACCTGTCACATCATTAAGATAGTACTATAATTACCATTAAATATATTTTTATAAGGTAGTGATGGTTGCTTTACTGAGTGCTTACTGTGCACCAAACACTGTGCTAAGCACTTTACAAAGAATCAGGGTATCTGACCCCAAAGCCTATGTTTTAATCACTAGGTTACACTTCCCATTTTTTCCATGGAAGGGAGAGACTTTGGTGTATCACTTTTATCTCCCAAATGCCCAACAATGCCTGCAGTACAAGAAATGCTTGTAAAATGAGTGAATAAATAGTATGTTACACAGATTTCTAAAGATTCCGTCTCTTGGGTATTCAAATACTAAGCTAGTCACTGCTGTGAAAAGACTTTACAAACGTAGTGTCCCAAGTCAGTTGACTTTAAGATTAACAGAGATTATCCAGGTGGGCCTGACCCAATGAGATGAGCCCTTTAAAAGCAGAATTTTCTTCGGCTACTGGAATTCAGACAGATTCAAAGAACAAGAGGGATTTATCACACTTGCTGGTTTGAAGATGCAGGGGGCATATAATGAGGAATGCAGACGGCCTCTAGAAGCTGAAAGTAGCTGCTGACTAGCAGCCAGCAAGGAAACTATGACCTCAATCCCACAAGCACAAGAAGATGAATTCCGCAACCAACCAGTGAACTTGCAAAAAGGACTCCAAGCCATCACCTTGATTTCAGCCTGGTGAGACCCAGCCAGGTGAGTCCCTGAGGAGAGGATCTAGACACCCTAACCCAGACCTCTGACCTGTAGCACTATGAGATAGTAAATGAGTGTTGTTGGAAGCCTCTACATTTGTGGTGATTTGGTATGCAGTGACAGACAACAAATACAAACAGGTTTCCAAGTCTGTGGAGATGTTGGTGGTGAGACTGCTTTCTATGGTTCCCAAAGGTTCCACTGAGCTTTGCAAGAAGTGAGTGTTGGCTGTGAAGCAACATCACAGAGGTGGCATGAGTTGAGGAAGTCCATGCCCATCCATGAATGAATCATAATTTGATGAAGAAGGGATGTTCTGTAGCAGATACAGTGCGAGACAGGAAACATGAAGTCCTGGTTCCTACTCCCTGCTCTGCCACCGCCTCACTGTGTGACCCTGGGAAAGTTGCTTTACATCTCTTCACTGTTATTCTTTCAGTTGCAAAATGCAGCTACTCATCCCTTTCCCATCTACAGTGCTACACATGAAATTCAAGTAATGGGTATAACAACCATTTACATTGTGGCCAATTCTAGAGAAACATAAGGGATTCCTCAATTACCTGGGGAGTTTTGGAATAGCTATGCTAAGTTATGAGACTAATAAAATTCAGGTAACTAGGCAGACCTCCAACGCATTCAGATCACAGCTGTCCTTTCTCTACTAAGAAAAGTACTGCTTTGCCCTATGGTTCCCTGGGAGAATAATCGTCATTAAAACAATGTCTTGTATTTCAACAGCACTTTTCACAGTGCTTTCCCCTCTACCATTTTAATTCCAATAGCTTGTGTCAGTTAAAGGAAAAGAATGGACTAAGAGCCCTTCTAGTTCTGAAAGTTTAGATTTTTCACAGGAAGTAGGGTTAGTCTCACTGATTATACAGAGGAAGAAGACTGAGACCTGGCTGGACAGGCAACCAGCCAAGGTTATATGGCTGGTTAATGAAAAAGCAAAGGCTCTCATTCCCAGCGCTGGCCTCTAATAACTCCACCCCCTGCCTCTGGTGTGGAGCTGGGAAAATGCAGAGTTATTGAATGTAGGCCCACCTTTGCCTGTACCAGATCTGACCCTAGGGTGGGTAATTGTCTCATACTCAAGTTCTCATCTTGTGGATCAGATGCAAACAAAGCACTGAAATCATGTCCCAGTTAGAAGAGCTTCTTCCCCCAGCCCTCCAGGTATTTCATGGATGACACTTGCTGGCTGTTAAGCAAAAGACTCTTTCTTTGGTCTCTTAATTAAGTAAGTGGGGATGTGGGAAATACCATACAGGGTAAGTGGTCTCACAGCCTAGAAGATGCCTACTAATTAAAGGAGAACAGGGAAGGAGGAGCCATAGGCTTGGAACTTTCTTGGGAGGCCTTTGAACTTCACGAGATAATCCCCAATATGGGACACCTCAGCTGGGTCTCTCAGTTCAGTAAGGTTGAAAGAGGAGGTAGCCTCCTGAAGACTTGGTTCAAGGCCATGACTCCAGACATCCTGGGCCCTAAGCAGGTATGGATTCTCCTGGCCCTGAAAACTATTCCTGGTCTCTAGAATCCAGTGAGAATACAGCTGCCAGGTTAGGAGAGGAGCAGCAGCACTGATGCATTCACTTGTTATTGAGGCCTACTGCGTGCTCCGTGCTGGTGACACAGCACTGCACAAAAGAACTAAAAGGTTCTGTTACTCTCATGGAGCTCATGGTATTGTTTTAGGCATTAAGAGAGAATTGGATTCTAAAAAGATTAAGGATAAACTTTGCACCTTATGTATAATTGTCATATTGGCTATTTGATCCAGAACAAAATATCCTTTGTCTTTTATTTTGGCCAAATTCTCTTTCTCTGTAATAGTGGAGGGAAATGTGCCTCCACTCAATAGTGACATTCTCCAAAGTAGCTGGAGTACTGTTGTTCTCATTTACTTCTAGTATGTCCTCCCTTCCTTTCTTCTAGTCCATCATTTTGGTGACCTTTGCCAGCCAATAATGAAAAGGGAAGTCTGAAAACATTTCTGGACATAATCAAATATGTGCATCCTGTGTATAAATACATTTATATTCATATATGTATACACAAATATTTGGTGTATATATCACTGCATTTAACAGAAGGTTTGCATGTATTTTTGATTTGGAGGGCAAGTGTTGATATATCTGTGTCTTCACTGGCATGTGTCTTGACATATATGTATGTGTGAAAATGAGTGTAAATATATACCTGAGGGGCTTTATCACCCCTAAAGGACAGCAATCCCACAGGTCTTTATCTGCAATAAGGAACAAAATGCAGAGAAGATCTCTCTGACATTTAAAGTCTCACATCTTGCTGACCAAGGAAAAGGGTGTAATAGGGCTTGACAGCTCTGCTGACAGGGCTCAGGCTGGCCCTCAGCCCCTCCACATAGCCTCTGTAATTGATGTCTGTGCTTCTGACACCTCCTCCCTTTGGCCTTCAGGTCACTGTCCGGCCGTATCGTTGGTGGTGTCTGGTGGTTCTTCACTTTGATCATCATCTCCTCATACACAGCCAACCTGGCTGCCTTCTTGACCGTGGAGAGGATGGTGTCACCCATTGAGAGTGCGGAGGACCTAGCGAAGCAGACGGAAATCGCGTATGGGACACTGGAAGCAGGATCCACTAAGGAGTTCTTCCGGGTAGGGACACCCCTTGTCCCAAGGCACATTCACAAAAGGGAACAACTACTGTCCTTAAAATATTCTTCTCATTAAACAGCATGAGATTATAGGCAGCCAGGGCAACTGCTTAACTGAATGTAAGTCAGGGAAACTCAGAACATGGCTCAGCTTTCTACAGATCCCTGAGAAATCACATTTCTTTACTGGTGGAAACTTCAAAGCTCTTGCACTGAATTAGACCCTTTACACACGCCAGTCTGTGCCAGGTTCTCTAAAAGCTGCTCCTAGAAGGACCTTACAGTCTTGTTAGTAATTGATTAGGAGGAGCTGAGGGACAAGATTCCAACCTGATGCCCTTTGTGTCCCCTCCTTGGAGACTTGATAAATAGTAGATGGCATATGGGGAACAATTACTGGAATAGGTGGCCTATTAAAAACTATCAGAAAAGAGAGAAAATGAGACATTGGTGTGGAGGCAGTAGAGATGTCATGTGGCTGGAGGCCACAAGCAAGGCAAAGAAGCAGAGAGCTAAGGCACACAAGACTTAGGCTCAGCCAGACCTAGGTCCAGCACCTGGCCCCATCCTTTACCATTCGGTGGTTCTTAGCCTCTCTGACACCATTTCCTTATCTGTAAAATGAGGAGAATAATGTCTATCTCATAGCATCATTATGAGATTAAAAAAAAAAGGCATCTGAAATACAAGGGAAACAACAGTGGATGGAGGCTCCATTTACCAGTAGGACCTCAGGGAGATTCAGGTACATCCATCTTGAAGGGACAATTGTTGGCCCTAAGCACTTTCACAAAAGGAAACCACTATTGCAGGAAAATATCCTTCTCATTAAAGAGCATGAGATTGTAGGCAACTGGGTAGGGTCTGTAAACCACAAATAATAGACCTGTAAAATTTCTAAACATAATGAAACCAGGTCAGACCTGGGTAGGCTAATTACATTCTAGGCAAAATGAACCACTTAAATAAATGCCCCAAAGCAGGAAAACCTGAAGTTCCCTGTTCCCTGGACTTTGGATGTGTTCATCCTGGGATTTGAACAAACAGCACATGGAGCTACAATATATAGATCAAACATATAAGCAACTGCTACTACTTACTTAGCACTTACTATGAATCCAGTCCTGAACTACGTACACCCTGTGGGCATTACCTCACTTAACCCTTTCATTAGAAGTGCGTTAGGGATTTGTTGTCCCCATTTTGTAAATGACTATGCTCAGAGAGTAAAAGTAATTGCCCAAGGTCACCCAGCTTATAGAGAGCAAACCTCTGTATTGCCTTAGGCAAGAGGGTGGGATCCTGTGCAGACCCACGAGGTTCTCACTGCAATTTCTTGGAGCAAACCCCAGGCCCTGCATGAACCAACTGGATGATGTGCTCAGTTTCCTATTCAGGTGCTCTGTGTAATATGTCAGGCAGGAAAGGAACCAAAGTCTTAACCATGGCTGATCCAGATTCCAAGGCTAAAATCACCCATTTTCAACATACTGGAGCAAGAAGGTAACTGAGAAGTCACTTGATTAGAGTCTTTCATTTTAGAGCAAGACATGTTTTGTGTAGGCTTACCCAACCAGTTAGAAAAACCAATTATAATATCATAGCCATTATCTGACAATTTTAGCCTACATCCAAAGCATGAAAGAGATGTCTGATATGTGTCCATAAAGCCAGCCCTACATCCCAGACCCTGTTGATGCAGTTGGGGAACCACCCAATCCACTTACCCATTATATATTCATGCCTGCATCCCCAATATATTAGCACGTCACAGTCTCCAAAGCACTTTCACATCCATGGTCTCATTTACGTTTCACCTTGTCTTAAGGCAGAATAGGAATAGTGGGGTCTACTTTGTAGATAAGAAATGGAGATTCAAGTAATAATGTTGCAAATATCAAGGATGAGTACAAAATATGAGTTTGCTCATTCCAACCCAAGTATTCTTGACACTGAACCACACTGTCCTAATGGAGTGGTGTCATTAACTGACAAATGTTTTTATAAAAATCACTCAGGTTACCACATGGACCCACGGACAAGTCTAGTCTCAATCTCCCCTTTTATAGTTTGGGAAACCAAAGCTCAGGAAAGAAAATTAGCATACCCTAGCTACGTAGAGGCACAGCTGGCACTTCAGACTTCCAAGTTCTTTGTTAATAACTGTATCTATTGACATATCACTATTTCTTGTCCACAGTAAAAGTTAGGAATCTAGAACCAAGGCAGTTCATATTCTATAAGCACTGTGTCCTAACCAGGCCTGCTGCATTGGTGGCAAATAGGTTGTAGTTCATGTGCTGATTGAAAGGTAGTGGTTGCCTAGAGTTCTATGTTGAGACAAATTCTGAGGTTACACCTGGGGTTAGTGTAAAATAATTTCTTCCTTGATATCAACATCTGCCATGTATGTAGGGAGGAAAACTGGTACCAAGCCAGCCATGTATTGTGAATTTCTACTGTAAAGTAAAATATAAAGAAAGGGCATAATTACAGGTAGTAATTGCACCACTTATATAACACCTACAATGAGCCAGGAACTGGGTTATGCATTTTATCTCTGTTCGCATATAATCTCCATGACAACACTGTGCAGTGAGTACTATGATCACCATTGTCAGGAGAGAACCGTGCAGCTCAGAAAGCCCAAAATGAGGGAAGAAGCTGGTTGCAGTGGAAACTAGGTGGGCAATGGGGAGACCAGGATTTTGCTCCTGGCTCTGCCATTAACAAACCATGTGACATAGGACATTTCACTGCCACACTATGGGCCTCAGTTTCTCTACCTGTGAAAAAGGAATGCTAACAAAATGTGTTCCGTGAGCCCTTCCATCACTGTGACTTTGACCTTGAAAAATTATCCCACCAGGATAAGTAGGAGACAAAATTTGGTGGTTAGGGAGACATGATTGCCTAACATCCCAGAAGGAAGAAGGTAATAGTGAGACAAGAATTCTTCTACCACAGACTGTGAAAAACCTGGCTTCTAGTCACCATGGCAGCCTAGAGCTTCTTGGCAGCCCCAACCCAGAGTCACTTAATCCTCCATCGACAGTTTAATTAAGATGTGGGAAAGGCTATGGTAGTGGCAGATGACAGGAGAGATCCAAGAACAAATACCCCAAGTATGCTTCCAATCTTCCCTGCCACTCATGCTGCCTTCAAGTTCCTGGAGATGAGATTTCCCTGATAGTCTGCTCTAAACAGCTGTGAGCACAGCCTTGGTGCATGGAGCACTAGGGTGAGGCTGAGAGAACATATTAATTTTCTGCATATCATTGCCCAGAGGGCTCTTCAGCTCTCCCTGTCAGCAGCCCCTTTCCCTGCTGTGGCCATCCTGTCAGGTCAAATTGCATCTTGCAATTGCCCTGCTGTGTGTTTTGTTGGTTTTGTGCCTGGAAGATCATCTGAAAATCTGGTCACAGCTGAATTTATACATTTCCCTGCTTCCTCTGAGAGACTATTCAATGTATTGTAGATGCTATGACTGATTCTGGGTATTCCTTCCCATAACTTTGAAATACTCCCTTTCTTTTCTTTTTTCCTCTTTATCACATTGATATTGTTGCTTGAGTGATGTAACTTCGTATAAAGAATCAGATCTTTCCAGCTAGCAAAGGACTTAAAGATTACCTGCCCAAAGTCCTACAGAAGAGATAGGGAAGGTTAGCAGTGGAACTAAAACTAGAACTCAGGGCTCCTCACTCTCAAATCCAGTGTCCTTTCCAAACTGCAAGCCACACTGTAAAACAAATATCTAGTTTATCTCATTACTAGAGGCCCGATGCACAAAATTTGTGCAAGGGTCTTGGCCCCCGCCATGGTGGCGGCTGCCTTTGCCTCGGCCCCTACCACTGCGATTTCATCTGGTCGCCTGGAAGGACATCCAGAAGGATGTCCAGTCTAATTAGCATATTATACTTTAATTATTATAGATGGACATGAAAATGTAAGGCTCACTCTACCAAATGCCTCCCTGAAATTCTCGTAACTATTTCCATTAATTTTCCATGGAGACCTAGAATTTTCCTGGGTCCAGATATCTCTATAGATCAGTTGGTTCAAACAGCAATTTAATTATACATCAATATTTGTCCAACACTTGATCTTGGGATCAAGGAAATAGACCTGATATTTGTGTGCAAAGAAAAATGACCTCTTAGATGTTTAATGATAATTTTATACTTTAAAAATCTATAATCTAGATATTAACCACCAGATTATATAGGTTGCATGGTTATAGTAATAACTTTCTTTAATAAATATAGTCCCTTATATGTGTTTAAAACTTGTTCATTTACAAAGCATTTTCAAAAGCCAGACCCCAGTATCCATAAAATACATCTATCCTTTGGGGGAAATGATGCTCTTTAGAAAGACCATATTAGATGAGAGTATTGATTTGTGGTAATGGATCATGGACCCTGACTAAGGGCCTACTAAGTGCAAGGTTAAAATCTTTGAAAGACCCACAAAAGGGAAACTGTCCCTCCCTTCTGGTTGTGTCCACAGAGTTGAGACCTGTGCACAAGTAGAAATGACTTGCTATCCTAGCAGTCTATCTTGGCCATCCAGTGGATACCAGACACTGTGTCCTTATTTTCTCAAAGTAAGGGTTGCACAAGCCATATAGGACCAGCTTCACCTAGGGCACTGCTGAAAGATTTATTCTAGGCTCCACCCCAGACCTGTTGAATCAGTATCTCTAGTTTTAGAGCAGGAGGATTTGCATATTTACAATCGCTGCACATAATTTCAGTGACCAGTAGAGTCTGAGAACTACTGTCCATGGAACTGATATGGTCTCAGAATACATAGGATTTGTTCTGGTCTGTAAAATGATGAGAATCAGCACATCGAATGGAGTAAACAGTCTAGGCAAAGTCCCAAGTGAGTTCAGAAGGCAATAAGGAAAGCAATTTGGCTGGATTTAGAGGCTTTTTAAAATATAAACAGGTGACAATATTAGGTCCCGAGTTATTAGCTTTATCAGACAACAATTTATATTCTGAGGGCAGGTTTTACATTATGGGAAGACTGGCACTAGGCACCCATGATCCTGAAATTCTTCAGTGTTGTCATCCAATAATGAAATCAGATCCCACTAAGACTCAGCTCTCCACTTCTTCTAAGCTGTACAAATGTGGCCTGACTGAACAATAGATAGGTTTTTTAATGTCTTTAAAAGACAGAGTTTCTTAACTCTCCCCATATTTAACAGGAATATAATTACTCAGCAGTAATTAAGAGATTCTGAACTATTCTGTGTGTTCTATATTTGCAAGATATTTGTACTTTGAAAACTACTGGTACTAATTAGAGTCTCTTATTTTGCAATCACTCATAATTTGTTTCTTCCTGAGCTAATCTCACTCATGAATGTGTGATCAAGTTACACTCAGCTCTTCATTAGTGTGTGTGCCAACCTCAACTCCAAGCACAGCCAGCCCTTAATTCCAGTTTTGTTCCTGTCTTCTGCCAGAGGTCTAAAATTGCCGTGTTTGAGAAGATGTGGACATATATGAAGTCAGCAGAACCATCAGTGTTTGTGCGGACCACGGAGGAAGGGATGATCCGAGTGAGGAAATCCAAAGGCAAATACGCCTACCTTCTGGAGTCCACCATGAATGAGTACATTGAGCAGCGGAAACCCTGTGACACCATGAAGGTGGGAGGTAACTTGGATTCCAAAGGCTATGGCATTGCGACACCCAAGGGGTCCGCCCTGAGGTAAGTAGCCAAGATTTGCTTCCTTGGTATGCCCTCTCCCCTTCCTACCTCAGGAATGAAGTTGCTCTGTCTGCCATGCGGCTCCCTTGGTACCATACAAGCTTTCGAGAGAACTCTTCTTGGACACCGGTGGGCCTGGAAGACTCCAGGCACCCAAGATCTTCAGCCCTGAGGTTGGAAATTGACCTGGGGGCCTCAGCTTGCTATGACTGTCGCTGCCTCTGTGTTCTTCCCTATGCCTCGCCTTACCCCTCCAAGTGTGTTAAATATCGATAAAGCTTGTGTTTCTGTCATGTGGTATGTAACACACCATCCTTTGCCAGACACCCCTGCATTCAAGTAGGCCACGAACAGAGTTTGCCAGAAACCTGGATTCTTTGACAGAGGTGGTTTGTAATGCTTGTCTCAAGAGAAACATAAACACACTGTCCAAATGAAAAATCAAGTAGTCTGAGTCCTGTGCAAATCAAAATAATACCTAATGAATGGTAGCATCTGTTCTTTCCTAGATACTGATTTCTTTAGCAAAAAAAAAACAAAAAAAAAAAAACAGGAAGTTCAGTAAAGAAGCAAAGTGGACTTCACTTTCACATAAAGAAGCTCTGATGTTCATTCCTAAGGTAGAATTTTACAGAATTGAAGTCAGAACACCTAGATTTAATTCTGGGATTACTACTGATTGTCTTTCAGAAGATAAGACACATCATCTCCCCTAACTTCAGTTTCCTCATCTGTAAAAACAGGATAATCATCCCAGCCCTACCCAGGTCCAAGGTGATCATGAATTCAAATGGGATAATCTATACAGAAAGTAGCTGAAAAGAGTACAGTATGAAGTCACTTGTGAGACAGTATATCAATTACAGAGGAATTAATTCACTTTAGGGAAGGCTAGTGTTCAAGGAAAGGTGAGGAGTGTTTACAAATTTGCAAAAGGGTAGAGAGGGATTCCTAACCCATTTGACACAACCAACATCCAGGGCCACCTGCCTGCACTACATTGAGTTCTACAATGTTCTAGGCCAGTGGTTCTCAACCTGTGGGTCACGACTCCTTTGGCGGTCGAATGACCCTTTCACAGGGGTCGCCTAAGACCATCCTGCATATCAGATATTTACATTATGATTCATAACAGTAGCAACATTACAGTTATGAAGTAGCAACGAAAATAATTTTATGGTTGGGTCACAACATGAGGAACTATGTTTAAAGGGCCAGAAGGTTGAGAACCACTGTTCTAGGCAGTTGGCTAGGAGCTAGAACGACAGTATTGAACAAGACAGACAATAGTGCCAGTTCTGATGGAAGTACATTCTTGAAAGGAAGAAAGTCATTAAACAGATGATTATTGTTTAACTAAAGGCCCAGTGCATGGATTCATATTTGTGCATGGGGGAGGGGGGTACCCCTCAGCCTGGTCTGCGTCCTCTTGCAATCTGGGACCCCTCAAGGGATGTAGCAGTGCACCAAGTGCCACGCTGCTCGCGCTCATCCCAGCCCGCTGCACCTGCCGCCACTGTTGCCACATAGTCGGGAGAGGCTCCCACCCCTGCAGCTGCACCCAGGAGCTGCACCCACCAGCCGTGAGCCCGGCTTCTGGCAGAGCATTGCTCCCTCTGTGGGAACACACTGACCACCAGGGGGCAGCTGCTGCATTGAGCATCTGCCCCCTGGTGGTCAGTGCTCATCATAGCGACTGGTCGACCGGTCATTCAGGTCATTCCAGTCATTCAGTTGTAATGGTTATATATATATATATATATATATATATATATATATATATATATATATATTTCACAACAATTATGACAGGTACCCTGAAAGTTTATAAAAGGGGACCTAGAGAATACCTAGTTCCAGCAATATGGCAGAACAAAACTCCCACTATAAAACACCTACACATGCTGGATAAAGATATAACAAATATCCTTTTAAGTTAGGACATCTATAAGCCAAAAAGGAAATCAAAACCAGAGTGAAAAGCATAAGCTGATTATTCTGGGGATTTCCTAGGCAGGGCAAGGTTGTAAATTATGTGACAATCTACATAAGAATCGGAAGTACAACTAAATACATAGATTTTAAAATCATAAAATAGCAGACATATTTGGAAAAGCACTTATTAAAATTTAATGAAGCAAAAAAATGTAATTATTGATATAAAAATCTCAATGGAAGGGTTAAACAGCAATTATACAAAGTTAAAGAGAAAATTAGTGCACTGGGAGGAAATTCTGGAGAAAATTTCCCAGAATATCACACAGAGATTTTTTTTTAAAAAAGACAGAAAATATTACAAAAAAGTTAAGATACATGAAAGAGGTAAAAACAAAACACACACACACACACACACACACACACACACTCCCATATGTACCCTCTATGAGTTCCAAATAGAGGCAAGAGAAGATGGAGTAAGATTTATTTGGAGTACTATTTGAAGAGAATTTTCTAGAATTTATGAAAAACATAAATGCTCACATTAAAAAATTATGAGGTCCAAGGAGGATAAATCAATGAAAATCAGCAAGTGATTTGATTGAAACTATAGAACAAGAAAGAGAAGACTCCAAATATAATCAGAGATAACAAGGTCCAATCTGGTGGGCAGAATGGGTGGGATGTGGAAAAGAGGACTTTTCCAAAGACGCTTTTTTTCAAGCTGAGATGTGACTGATTAATAAGAGTTAATTAGGTGAAACAAGGGGAGGGGAAGAAAAGAGCAGTCCAGGCAGAGGGAACAGTATGTGCAATGATGCTAAGGCAAGAAATCATGGTACATTGGTGAACTAAGAGAAGCTAAATGCTCCTGGAACACAGGTAATAAATGGGGGGAAAAGATTAAGCTGAGATCGGAGAATCAGGTAAAGAAGGATTTTATAAAGGATTTTGGACTTTATTTGAAGAGCAATGAAAATACATTGAAGAATTTTAAGTAATTGTTTAAAAATTGGGAAATAAAAATATCTGTAAGAATGTAGGCACAATTGAATGTAACCTAATGAAGGGAAACCAAATGACCTGGTATTTATCAGTCATGCATTTTTGCCTGGAAAAACTTAAAAGATTGTACAAGTTTAGGAAAAGTTCAAAGAGGATCCAGAGAAATAGTGATTGGCAAGGAAGAGACTTTTACCTCAGAAATTTCTAGAACATCACCCTAGAAAGACCCAAAATAGAGATTGCATTCTTACACTCCCAGGAACATCAATAATGCTACAGTGTTACAAGTTATGAGTCAAGGATATATTTGATTTGAATACTTGGATATAAGTTTAAGAAAACAAGGCACACAGAAGTAACATGATTTGTCCAGTCAAAAGAGTACCTGTGCCACCGTATCCCACACACAGATGCCTGGAACAAGGTGACAAACACAGAAAATATTGGATGTTTGAGTGAAATGAACCTAAAACTCAGTTCATCTGGCACTCAAATGACTTTCCACTATAATAAAAGCTACCATTGAGTGAGTACTCACTGCATTCCACATACCATTTTCCCCATTTTACACATGAGGAAACAGTAGCACAGAATGACGTTACTTGACCAGGTTGACACAGCTAGCAGAGCCCTGGCTGTAACTTTAAATCTGTGCTGGATTTTATGACTGATAACCCCATTAAAAGTAAAAGACTAGATTTACACCAGGTTGTTGGTACCTATTCCCATGGGTCAAACAATAACATGAACTAAAAATTTTTTTTAAAAAATCAGACTCCTGGAGCTTGAGGGCAATGTGTATAGTGGATGCTCAGTTAAACACACCACTTATTTTTTTAATATATTTTATTGATTTCAGAGAGAAAGGGAGAGGGAGAGAGAGAGATAGAAACATCAATGATGAGAGAAAATATTAATTGGCTGCCTCGTGCACTCCCCACACTGGAGATCGAGCCTGAGCATATTCCAACTGGGAATTGAACCATGACCTCCTTGTTCATAGGTTGATGTTCAACCACTGAACCATGCTAGCTGGGCCACACTATTTCTTTGAATACCACTTCTTTGGGTGATGATACAGCTTTTATGGGGTTTGCATTCCCAAAGATTCTTTCTGGGATAAATGTTGAAAATAATTCAACTCTGTAACAAAGAAAAACCTAATTATATTGCTTGTATCTCTGTAAAATAAGACAAGCCAATTATTGATTTTGAGAAAGAAAGAGAAAGGGAAAGAGAAACGTAAGAATCATTTCCCAAATATAGACCACTGATGATTGATGTGCAAATCAAGAATACCCAACTGAGGCCCACAAGCTCCCAGCTACTCCCAGTGCCCCTTTCTCTCCAGTGGCAACATCTATGATTGCCATAGAGCTTCCAGACTAAAAAACTGAAGAGTAATACTCATCCTAAGGGACCATGAGTTTCTGGCCTGGGAATTTTCTTCTTCTCTCTATAGGATTTTCCTTCTGATCTCTGCATTACAAGGAATCTAGCCGCCAATAATGTAGAGGTTCCATAAAACATACCATTTCAAAATGGTTACAGAAACTATGAGTAACTCCTTCCCCAAACCCACATTCACACTCTCCAGCCAGGTTTTCATCATACCTCTGCCTCACATGCCCCAAATTGTTCTGTTTCCCCAATGCATGGTTGAATACCAAAGAGTCATGGCAAACCAAATGCGACACACACATGCCTGCTCCAGCAAATCTGGATCCACTGATTTGATCTCAGGAGGCCCCTCTGCATGACAGAGGTGGAATGTGAGAGGAGTCAAAGGTCAGTATGTGTTTCTTCTGATCCCATTGAAAGAGGATTGATATGAGCTTAAAGATGATCTAGCAGAGGAAACCAATTTGTCTCTAAATTATTTAGGATTATAGAAAATACCTTTCTAAAGGCTGATCAGCCTGTCAAAAGCTTCAAACTCTTTAGAAGTGTCTACAGAAAAGTGCGTCAGTACACCACAGGCCCTGTTACAAACTTTTCTTCTTCCCTGGAAAAGGTGGGGCATTTGCAGCCCTCACAGGCAGATGTGCTCCAGACTCAATGCTTGTGCCTCCATCAAGAAAGGACCTCCCTAGAATCCATGATAGTGGCAGAGCAGGTGGATGTTATACTCACCTCCACTCAGAACCAAACTGGAATTATGATTAAAATATGGAGGAAGAAACCTGAATAACCAACTGAAAACTAGCTGAAGAGAAGTCTTATAACCAAGGATTTACCAAAGAAGCCACATGGAGACTGGTAGGAAGGGCAGAGATGTGGAAAGGGCTGGCCCTGCTCTCATGGGCAGTGGCTGAGATGCCAGAGGGAAATCTCAGCTGCAAAGGTTCTGCCTGAGAAGCTTGTGGTCTCAATCCCAAGCCAGGCTTCCAGCCCAGGTCCCCAGAGCCAGGAAGAGCAATCAGACATGAAGAAGAAATAAAAGACATCCAAATTGGAAAGAAAAAGTAAAATGGTTATTATTTGCAGATGGCATGATACTGGACATAGAGGCATCTAAAAATCCCACCAAAATTTACTAGAACTGATCAATAAATTTAGTAAAGTAGCAGAAAACAGAATTAATAACCATAAATCAGTTGTATTTTTATACACCAATAATGAACTATTAGAAGGAAACTAAGAAAAAAAATCCCATTTGCAATTGTATCAAATAAAAGAAAATACCTAGGAATAAATTTAACCAAGGATATAAAATACCTATACTCAGAAAATTATAAGACACTGAGAAAGAAATTAAAGATACAGCAACCTAGAGAAAGAAGAACAAAGTGGAAGAATCTTACTACCTGATATCAAACTATACTACAAGTCCATAGTAATTAAAACAGCATGGTACTGGCATTATAAACAGAATAGAGAGCCCAGAAATAAGCCCATGCTTTTATGGTCAATAAATATTTGACAAAGGAGGCAAGAACATACAGTGGGGTAAAGATAATTTATTCAATAAATGGTGTTTGGAAAATTGGACAGATATGTGCAAAAAAAGGAAACTAGACCACCTTCTTACACCATACACAAGAATAAACCTAAAATGTATTAAAGACTTAGTGTTAGACTCAAAATCATAAAAACCCTAGAAAAAAACATAGGCAGTAAAATCTTAGACATTTCTTGTAGCAATATTTTTCTGATATATCACCTCAGGAAAGGAAAACAAAAAATATAAACAAATGGGACTACATCAAGCTAAAAGTTTTTGCAAAGGAAAACAACAAAATGAAAAGACAAGCCACTGAATGGGAGAACATATTCACCAGTGATACATATGATAAGGGGCTCATATTCAAAAATTATAAAGAACTTATAAAACTCAACACCAAAAAAAAATCCAAATAAAAAATGGGCAAATGACCTTAATAGACACGTCTCAAAAAAAAAAGACAGATGGCCAATAGACATATGAAAAATGCACAACTAATCATCAAAGAAATACAAATTAAAACCACAATGAGATATCACCACACACCTGCCAGAATGGCTATCATGAATAAATAAATAAACAACAAGTGTTGGCAAGGATGTGAAGAAAAGGGAACCCTTGTGTACTTTTGGTGGGAAGGTAGATTGGAGCAGCTACTGTGGAAAGCAGTGTGGAGTTACCTCAAAAAATTAAAAATGGAACTGCCTTATGACCCAGCAATTCTGCTTCTGGCAATATATCTGAAGAAACCCAAAACACGAATTCAAAAGAATGTATGCACCCCTATGTTCACTGCAGTGTTATTTACAATAGCCAAGATTTGGAAGCAGCCCAAGTGCCATCAATAGATGAATAGATAAAAATGCAATGGTACATTTACACAATGAAATATTACTTGGCATAAAAGAGCAAGGGAATCTTACCTTTTCCAACAGCATGGATGGACCTGGAGAGTATTATGTTAAGTGAAATAAGCCAGTCAGAGAAATACAATATGATTTCACTTATATGTGCAATCTAATGAACAAAATTAACTAACAAACAAAATATAGAAACAGACTCATAAATACAGAGAACAGACTGACAGCTGTCAGGGAGGAGGGCTGCTGAGGGGCTGGGTAAAGAGATTAAGAAAAATAAAAGAAAAAATTCATAGACACAGACAACAGTATGGTGATTAACATATGGAAAGGAGGGTTGTGGGGATATAAAAGAAGGTAAAGGGAGAATAAATGGTGATGAAAGGAGACTTGACTTGGGGTCGTGAACACACAATACAATATACAGATGATATATTATGGAAGGACACACTTGAAACCTATATAATTTTATTAACCAATGTCACCCCAATGAATTCAATTTTTTTAAAAATGTAAAAACAAAATAATAATTATAATAATAATAAATGTCCATACTACCCGAAGAAAAAAGAAAAAAAAAAGGCACCTTCCTGGCAGTCCTCCTAAACCAGTTATTCTCCATAAAGCCAGATGACCCCCCACACCCCAGGCACACACACACCTGTGGGGCATTCACTCCTTCTGTCCTGCCCAGAACAAGCTCCACATTCCTCTAAGGAAGATTACCCAGCATCTCCCCCTCAGAAGGTCAGAATGCTGATATCTAAAGCCCAAATGTTCCTCTAAAACTTGCCAAGTCTACTTGGCAAAAGCCAGGCTTGGTCCCCACAGAGTGTTAAAAGGCTATTAGTGACAGAATGGAGTGTTTTTTTTATGAGGAGTAAGGGTTGTCTCTTCTGCTCTGGAAACAAATACTCTGATGAAGCGAAGTGGTCCGGTGCTTGACTTTCCATTTGGACAGGTGGTTTCTTTGAAACAGATGCTGTTTGTTGGCTGTCACTGCATGTTTGGGGTTGGGCAAGGGGCTAAGTTATGTTTCCAAGCCCTTATGTTGTGGATAAAGACCTACGCAGCCAATGCCAGTCACTAGGGAAAAGCAATTGGTAAATCCACTAATTATGATCTATTGGCCCTTTTTTTGGCAACTAAATTTATCTGCTGGTCTGAACTGAAGCCTTTTTTTTATTATGATGATGATGATGAATACTCCCTGCAGTTAGAGACAGTGTTTTCATACTTCCTAAGTACAGGGGCATGGGCTTTCTTATTCCAACCCAAGAAGGAATCCACACCAGATAGTCCTAAGTGAAAATCTCAACTAAGGATTCTCCTGCACAAACCATCTACCAAGAATTTCATGGGTTTACTAAGAGTTATACCCTAAGCAAGACATTGGTCAAAGTGTGGTCTTTAACTGTGACTGTGTTACATGGAGTCTTCTCTGGTCTCTGTGATCATGACATATTTGTCTTCTGTCATGTGTCTTGTCCATGCCAGACGTATGGGCCAAGGGGACAGGAGCACAGTGCAGTGTGATCCTACAGCTTAATGGGTGATGGGCACCCAGGAGGGTCTGAGACCTACTCCCTATGCTTTCCACTCAGCTTCACAGATTCCTTTCTGAATCCTTCTCCACACAAAGCGCCATGCACAATGCGTAGGCAACCATGGTGACAGAGGTGCAATCCCCACCCCTAAATGATGTATAAGCAAGTATAGTTCATGAGCAGAATTATGTAGGTACCTATTATTCTACTCAATGCTGTAACAGTCAGAAATAGGAAGGGGAAGAGAGCCAACATTTGAGAGGGAGGATTTGCAAAGATTTTGTGGCAGGGGTAACATCCATAATAGGCCCTGAAGAACTGTGATAGATGAGAAGCAGGGAGCGGGTCTTCCAGATGGAGGGGATGGAGAAAATAAACACAGAAATGGGAAAACATACTGCTTGTTTTCAGAGACCACGATGGCTCCTCTTTAACTAGAGAAGGCACTAATAAGTAAGAGTGATTGGTTGTGGTCACACTGTGAAGGACTTCATACGTCTCTGGATGTTTGATTTGATGTCAAAAGAGGTCACTGAAGGCCACTGACTTACAGGGAATATGATCAGACAGGCTTCTGAAGATTATCTTGGCAGTGGTTTGCAACAAGAATCAGAGAGGGGAGGATCACAGGCAGGGAGGCTATTTAGAAAGCTGTTGTGGTCTTTTTGTAGGAGATAATGAATGTGGGTTACAACAGGCCATAATTGGATGGGGACAGATGGCAGAGTGGCTCTGTTTGTCACCAGTCACAGCCTTTAAGACTTGGTAGTTTGGGAAAGTCTGTCATGTGCGCATTCTGATACTTTTGTGCTCCTCCCTAAAACCTGACCAGGTGTAAACTGATTCTGGCAAGGACCAGTAGGATGGGAGTGTAACAGGGAAACTGTATTGAATGGTGGAAAAATGATAATCCTTGGAGTCAAACAATCTTAATTCGAGTTCAAGGGCTATTACTCCATCAGCAGTTTGCCCTCGCTTGATAAGCCACTGTAACTTTATGAGCCTGTGTTTTCTTTTCTGTAAAATTGGAATAATAATAACTCAGTGCAGTCGCATTGAGTTTTAAAAAAACAGCATAACGTGCTTGTCACAGAGGGTACTCAATGATCAACTGCCATCCCATCCTCCTTCCATTAGACCTACCAAAACTCACTTTTGAGGCAAATAACTAATTTTTTATTCTTTGTGAAACCAATTATGTTCATCAGAAATGCACATGAGCCCCACCCTCAGCACCCCACAGTGGCTGCATTAGAAATAAAATGTTTGTTTCTGAGAACAATTTGTGGTCCTCCCCCACAGAGAACACACTAAAAAAATATAAAACCCTGATATTTCTTTCTCTCCCTCCCTCCTCTCCCCATAGTATAGTACTGGTTCAGGGTCTGCTGCTGAGAATAAATGCAGTATGTCCCAGGAAAATGACAGTCCCTTTCAATTGGTCCTTGCATCCTGATGGGTAGCCAGGGATGCTTGTTGTCATGGTAACCCCCATGAACCCTGTGACCGAGGTCGGGCCTGATCAGAGAGGCAAAGCCTTCTGAGCAGTGAGGCTAGATTTGCCTGTATCCTCAGAAGAGCTGGAGAGAAAGGAAGAGGGGGGATGAAAGGAGAGAGATAAAAGAGAAGGGAAACAGAAAAAGAGGGAGTGTGTGAGTGTGTGTGTGTTTGAATAGAGACTGGAGGTTTGCCAGAGGAGGAGAGCTGCATCAATACAGAAGCTTCTCAGATCAGGACACATGGGAAAGATTAGAGAGAAAGCCTCCCGGGAGACCCGCGCCATAGCCCCATGCAAAAGTCCAGGTGGGGGTGGGTGGGGGTGACAAGGACTTAATTTAGCATATGTAGTGGAGGTGATGATAAGACTTACTGTTAACAAAACCTATTTATCAAGCACCAACTCATCCCAGGAACTTCTATGAAGTATTTGATGTGCATTAGTTTATGTAATCCTGACGACAAGGCTGTGAAGGTGGTACTGTTTTCATCTTGAGCATACAGTTCAGGAAACTAAAGTGCAGAAAGATTCCAGCACTTGGCCAGGATTACCTGGCATGGAAGTGGGGGAGCTGGACTTTCAACCCAGGCAGCCTGATTCTAGGACCTCTTCTCAACCATTAGGCAAGAATGCCCTCTCAAGGATGTAAGGAGGGCAGTTGTGATAAAGGAATGGTTATTTGGAGAATAAAGATCATTTACTTCCCCCCCCACACACACACACACATTCTTATTTAGTCCTACCAATATATAATTAAGAAAACCCAGGTCCACACAGGGAAGTGGTTCTCGGTCTGCTCTGCCTGAATTACCTAGGGAATCCTTGCCTTCTTTTTGCGCTGTTTGCATATGTGGGGCACACATGTCCTTCTGTGCATAACCAGGCTCATACCACAGATTGATGTCCTTACCCTATTCCTAAAAACGGAAAAGGGCACATCCAATAAATATTATGGTTCCCTGCTTGCCTGTGACAGGTTGAACCAAAACACCCCTAAAGATTTTAACTACATAGTGCTTTTGGTTCCTGTCAACAATGAACAGAAGATCATTTGAGACTGATGTACTACAAGTGTGGGGATGGGGAAGAAGAGACATATTCATTTCATACCTACTGTGTGCTGGGCAATGCTATGTATTCAGTGCACTAGATATATTTAAGCATTAATCTTCCCCTCACATTCTCATTTCCTTTTCTCAGGTGAGGAAACTATGATTCAAAGAGGTGACACTCTGTCCAGGTTCTTAAAGTGATTTACAGGTTGGAGTTTAAGTACAAAGCCTGACTTCAAAACCCTAGTTCTTTGTACATCTCAAAATCTATGCTAATAGGGTCATACCGCCTTTGCCACCTTTTAAGGTGGCATCCTTAAGATATCAGGGAAAATGAGGCACCAGGTAGCCTCCACAACCAAAGTACTCCCTCTTGAACTACTAGGCCAGGCTAGAGCTCCTTGGTGCAGATTTATTTTGGAGGAACCTGGTGAAATTGCAAAGACAAAAGAGCACTTAGTCCCATTACTCTGTTGTTATCATTCCTGGTTGAGAAACTTGTGAATAGAAGAACAATACATTAGAGAGGGGGAGAGAGAGAGAGAGAAGAGAGAGAGAGAGAGAGAGAGAGAGAGAGAGAGAGAGAGAGAGAGAGAGAGAAAGTGGAGGGTGGCAAGAGCAAGAATGGATGTAGGGAGGTAAACCACATGGAAAATGAATGGCCTTTACTAGAGCAAGAAGAGCTGCCCAGTGCAGGCTCTGGTTTGCCCGCAGAAGCACTGTTTTCTCCCGCTGATATACAAATTCTATGTTGCTTTCTTTTAAGAACCTGTTGCTGTCAAAAATAGCATCTCTTTTTTTTTCCTCCACTCTCATCAGCAACTTTATTTTCCTTCTTCTAAGAAGGCAGCTGCTCTAATGCAAAGGCAGACCAGAGGGTACCTGTCTCAGTTCTGCCCCTAGGACTTGCGGGTGTTGTGGGAAGCAGATGTGCTTTGGTGTTGATAGACCCTCGTTTAAACCCTGCTTCCCACATTTACAACCATGTAATCTTGGGAAAGTAGCAAGTAGTCATATGGACCATAGATTGATGGTTAGGACCCTGAAGTCAGGGCTGAGAATCAATCTCACCTCTGCCAGTTAATGATAAAAGTGACTGAGACAAGTAACTTCTCCTTCTTAGGCCTTAGTTTCCCCAAATATAACAACTGGAGGTAACACTAGCATTTACTTGGGTGGTTATTAAATGATTAAATGAGATCATACGAAGTGCTTAGCACAATGCCTCGCACATACTAAAGTTACTAAGAAATGCTAGCCATTGCTATTCTCTCTCTGAGGCTTAGTTTTCTCATCTTCCAAATGGGGATCCTGCAACAAGCTTCACAGGGTGGTCTTGGGAATAAATAAAATCACTTATGACGAGCTCATGGGGCAGAAGCAGTTCTTAAATAATAACTCCCATCCCTCCCCCACCAATCCTTTCCCTTTCTGCTTCTCCTCAGGGCTCGCTACCTAGTCTGTTAGTTTGAGGATCTCACCCAACTATGTGGTGATTACCTTCTCTGGGCCAGACCACTTTGGGCTTCTTGTCATTGCAATCAGGTGGACATTTCAGAACACCAAGAGACTGAAATGTTCAAATGTGCAGTTTTATTCCCTTTTATCCTGGGTACCCCAAATGCTCAGCTAATCGCCACATTGCTTCCATCCACATGTCTGAAAGCAAAGCCTGATCTCTGAGGACAGGCAGAAAGGCAGAGGGCAGGGGTAGCCCTGAGTTGAGTCCCTGCACAGAAATTCTGTCCCATCTGTTCCAATAACATATTATGAACAGCTCCATGGGCTGAGATCATGGCTTGAAAATCAGACCTAACCAGCCTCTTCTTCAGGAGGAAAGGGCGCAGAGGCCCAGGTAAATCCCTAACCTAAGACACCAGCTTTCTCCAAAACAGATGGAGGTGGTAAGCCAGCCAAGCATAAAACACACACACACATCAGACAGGGAAATTTACGTGCAGCATTCATCCTTCCTCAGCACAAACAGGTAGTGGAAAAAGGAGCATAATGACCTCTCAATCACATTTTCTATTCCCATGGGAATGAAATTTATTCCTCTGGAGGAATGTTAAAAAGTCCATAGCAGTAGTCAAGGCCTACAGACACCCCAACTTTTCCCTACTCCAGTATCTTTCCTCTTACTGGTTCCCTTTTCTCTCAACGTGTATTTCAAGGTACAGCTCAGTGAAGCAAGGGCCAACTGTCCCCAGAACCTGACAGAATATTTAGCATGTAGGAAACTGCAATTCTCTGCTTGTCCCATGGACTGATTCTACCCCACCACCTTCCACATCTATGGCACCTTTCTGAGCACATTACCAAATCAGTTGATGTGTCTGGTCAGTGTGACTAGTATCTCCTGAGGATGTAGGCAAATCTAGCCTCACTTGAGAACCAGAAAATATGAATCTTACTGTATAGACCAGTGGTTGGCAACCCGCAGCTCGCAAGCCACATGTGGCTCTTTGGCCCCTCGAGTGTGGCTCTTCCACAAAATACCACGTGCGGGCGCGCACATACAGGGAACGTTGTAGAGTGAAAGAAGATGTAGTGTCGAGGATTGAGAAAGGTATGTTGAGATGGTTTGTACATATAGAGAGGATGAACGAAAGAAGATAGGCGAAACAAGTATACAAGACGAGTGTGGATGGGAGAGTTGGAAGGAGTCGACCTCAGCGAACGTACCTCAATCAGATTGAGGACGTTGTTAGCAAAGGCCAGCTTAGGAGTACCCTAATTAAGTTAATAACAATGTACCTACCTATATAGTTTAAATTTAAAAAATTTGGCTCTCAAAAGAAATTTCAATCGTTGTACTGTTGATATTTGGCTCTGTTGACTAATGAGTTTGCCGACCACTGGTATAGACCATATAACACAAATTAAAACAACTGACTCTTAACTTGTGTTCTCTCTGTCATTATTAGTGAACATCCTAAAGGCAGCCTGAAAGTATATGACTGTGATTCTGCAATTTAATTCTACCAACATTTTAAGCACAATACAAAGTGAGTACTCTTAAGAAAAGCAAATACAAATAAATTAGGGCTGTGGCACTCCCAAGATTCATCATCTAATACAGGGACTGAAACTTAAAATGCCCCCAGGTAAAGAAAATGAGTGAAATGGACCGGGAGCAAACCCCTTTGTGGTTTCTTCATTTTTAAGAGTCATGAGTACAGGCAATACTTCTGTGCTCTAAGCAACAAAACCACAGTGCAAACACTATGATAAATAATAATTGTAGTTAATATTTATCGAAAACTTGCTATATAAGTTCCCTAAGTCCTTGTATGCATGGCTCCCTAAGTCCTTGTATGGATTCCCTAAATTCATGTAATACTCACAAGAACCTAATGAAGTAGGTACTTTTAAAACCACATTTTACAGATAATGAATCAATGACACAGACAGGTTAAATAAATTGTCAAAGGTCACACAGCTAGTAAGTGGCAGAGCCAGAATTTGAACCCAAGGAGTCCAGCTTCAGAGCCTATGCTGTTATCCACTACACTATACTATAAATGGAAACCTTCCCAGACAGTCTCTGGGAGATTATAGGAAAGGATGGGGACTCAATGAACAAAAGTGCATGCCTGTCTAGAAGGGCAGCCTTCACTCAGTCTGGTCTAATATCACCATATGGGTATATTGCCAGACCTTTGCATTTTTCAAAAGAAACTAGAAATCTCAATGTTTGTGTAAACTATTTAAATTGTTGAGTAGTGATCACAATTAAGATAGAAGAAAAAAATAAAAGACAAGCTAGTAACAACTAACACTAATACAAAGAATACAAGCAGTCCATAAAGATAGACAAATCATAGATCAATAAGTAGATAAACAAGGCACAGTAGGCCAACCATGCAAGTTGGGGTTAATATCTTGCCTTTCCCCAGGATATGAGCTCTAGGAAGGCCTCCAGGAGGAGGCAGCAGTCCTGAGCAGGGCCTTAAACTAGTGGGGAGAATATTTATAAGCAAGATAGGGATAGAGGTGTTTCAGATCAAAGAGCAGACATACAGATAAAGTGAAAAGAATTCACGTATCCTTTTTCAATCTTGTTATTGCCGTTTCCAGCAGGGAATCATTCTATCAAACAAATCTCTCGTGGAATTCCATTAGAAAAAAAATAACAGATACAAGTGGAGCTACTGAAGCAATTGCTGAGGGGCTGGCGGTGGTAGAGGAAGGGGGAAGGAAGAAGGGCAGTGCGACCTAGAGACAAGTTCAGGTGCGGTGGAAAGCCTGGGAGTTTCCTTGTCTTCCTCAGGAGCCAGTCTCTATCACTGGAGGAGATAATTCTCCAACATTATGATCCTGTGTATTTTTAAATCTACACGAAAATAACGGTCCTGCTGGCCTGCCCAGCATTCTGTTCACATTGACGTCTGCTTTTTGGTGCCCAGTCTATAGAATTGGCCCAGCTTTTCTTCTTTTCATGAAGCAGAGGTGGCTGAGATGAAACCAGTGTGCTGGCTCTCTTCCTGAATGGTGTTTTCACTCCCTGTGTTAATTGTAGGGAGAGTTTCATTCATTCACTCCATTATCTTTTGTCAAGCACCTCCAAGGTGTCTGACACAAACCCATGTGCCTGCTGTTGCTGGCAAATGGTTCTGCATTACAGGATCAGATGGGGTTGCAAATGAACTGCTGACACCTGCTTCTCAGAGTATGGGCTGGGCTGGGGATTAAAGGTGCCTCTGGAATGCTTTCTGTCTGTAGCATGCCTGTTGGAGAGCCGGACTTCAGATCCCCTTTCAGTTCTCTGGGCTATATATCAAGGATTTTAGCTCCAAGAAAGTTATAGGGCCAGAGATGTATATCACATATGTAAAACCAGTGTGCAATTTCTGGGGGATCAAGTAACCCCTGTTGTACAACATACATCTCAGAAATTTAAAACCACTCCTTCAATCAACAACATTCATCAAGCAGCTACAGTGTTACCTATCATGCTGGCAGAAGGGTCCCTGCCACTGAAGAGCTCTCTGGTTGGAGGAGCTGATGATGGTTAATGGAGTGATGAGTTTGCTGTTACAGGGCATGCAAGTATAGCGGGACAGAAAGGAAGCCCTCATCCATTCTGCCTGGGGTCATTACATGGGAATTTGCAGAGAACAACATATATTAGAGCTTGTCAAATGCATAGGGTTCCACAAAGTGGCAAAGTGTGCCAAGTAGGGCATTTGCCAACACAGAGGTGTGATTTCAGTGGTGCTTCCAATCCAGCTACTTGCATTAGTCCAGAGTTTAAGCTCAAAGCACTTTCACATCGGTCACCTCATTTGATCCTCACACTGCAGGCAGCTGGAACAGAGCTGGCTTCCAAAACAGCGAATCTTCCAGAGGGCACATATCTATAGGGCACTTTGCCAGAACCAGAATAGGCCCAGGCTACCGTTTTCCTAGAACCATCATTTTTGTCTCCAGAAAGAGAGAGAATGGGAGGGAGGAAAAGAAGAGGGCCCTAGCCAGTTTTGCTCAGTGGGTAGAGCGTCAGCCCTAGGACTGAAGGGTTCCAATTTCGATTCTGGGTAGGACAGTAGTCGGCAAACTGCGGCCCCTTGAGTGTGGCTCTTTCACAAAATACCACATGCGGGCACGCACATACAGTGTGATTAAAACTTCATGGCCACACTCAAGGGGCCAAAGAGCTGTGGCTTGTGAGCCGCAGTTTGCCGACCACTGGTCTAGGGCATGTACCTCGATTGCAGGCCCAATCCCCAGTCCTGTCAAAATGCAAAATTAGCATCTTATAAAATGGCCTGTGAGAAGACTTTTCTCATTTGCTGCCTTAGCTGTGGGCTTGGAGAATAGAGATCCTTACTGTGTGCAAAGTTAGTTTCTTGTTTGTTTGTTTGTTTGTTTGTTTTCTATCCAAATTGGATTTTTATTAATAGTAAAGGCAAAGTAAGTTTTTTATGAGGACTGAGTGAGTGGAAGGGAAGGGCCTAAGTGAGCGCTACAGGGGACATGTTGAAGCACACAGTGCCCTGTCTTTGGAAAGCTGGAAATCGCAGTGGTTATATGGGTTGGCTTCAGTCACACAGATGTGGGTTAGAACCTCAGTCAAGGTTTATATTTGTCTTTGGAATGGAAATAGTAATAACAAGACAACCAAATCAATACATGAGGATTAAATGAAATAAAGCTTGCATTACTAAATATGATGCCTGCCCTATAATAAGCCCTCAGTTAAATAATTGTTAACTACAACAATCATCCTACAATTTCACACCTTCCAATCCTTTTTCATTATGTTCCAGGTAGGTAAGCTTGCCAAATAGCTGAGTTAGAGACACCTAAGGTGATATTGCATTTAGATTTTGTCCATTCGTTCAAAAAAATAAAAGTATTTCTCAAGCTCTTACACTGCATAGAATATCTTATACTAAATGCTGTTGGGAGGGGTCAGAAAATACAGAAACCATCATTTATGCTCTGGGGAACTGACAATCACTTTGTGGAGACCCAGCCAACACAGCAATCAACAAGAACAACATTATAGCATAAGGGATCAGAGTTCAAGTTCAGAAAATCACCCAGGAAGGGGGACATTTAGAGGTAAAATTTAATTAAATGCCTTCCAGGCAGCCCCCTTTCTTATCTGATAATGAGATCATGAGCCTGCCAATATAGGACACACATAAACTTCTCCCACATTGTTGTGGGGCTTATTCCATGAAGATTACCCACTTTCTCCAAATACCTCTTCACACTATTGACCCCAAACTGTATCTTGTGTCTGAGAGGAACAAACACTAGAGGTTTAATTTTTAAAGACAGAAAAGTGGTCTGATAGCTCACAGAAAAAATCAGAATTAAGAACTTGGTAATCCAGCCTTTCTTCTACTTCCAATGGCTCCTTATCCCTTCCAGTGCCGTTCCCCTTTGTCTCTGCACCTACATCCTTCCCGCTCCTACTATGAGTCTTTCCAGCTATATTCCCTTACAATGGAAAGGTTGGGGAGAAAGAAGGGTCATGAAGCCTCAGCAGTGTCTGTATATTCCCACATTGAACTTCCCTCAGGAAGAAGCTCATGGCCAATCAATGCCCTTTGTGTGCTATCAAGCCCAGAGTCCATTAGTGCATTTCCGGGATCTGTTAATGGAAATTGTTTTCCCAGCTCGAAAACTGCCACATTTAAACTCACAATGTGGGGTAAGGGAAATCATAAATATGAACTCCTTTTCAGGCAGCAAACAGCAGTTGCAGTCTTTCTCCTTGCCTTCGGGGATCCATATGCCACAGTCTAGTTAGCTGCCCAGCGACTGACAAACATAAATAAAAGGTAATGGCTATAGTAAACAGAGTTCCTGTGAGTCAAAAAAGTGTTTTCCAGGGAGGAATCAACATGCTTCTTATCACACTAGAGTCACCAAAGAGCCAAAGTTTAGCTCTTATAAAAACAAATAACAAAGGCAATAAAAATAAAAATGTCTGCTCTGTCCACTATCAGCACTCAACAGTGGGATAGAATAGACATCTGCAAGTTTATAATAGTAAAAGGATCACAACTTGGGCTGGTGAACACACAATACAATATATAGGTGATGTATTATAGAATTATACACCTGAAATCTATATAATTTCATTAATCCAGGTCATCCCAATTAATTCAATAAAAAAGTAAAAGATATTAGTAAAAGAATCAGGGCAAGAGCCCATAGGGATGGGACTAGATTTGAGGGCCCATTTGCCTTCCCATTAATGCTCCTTGCTGCCTACTATAGACATAGCTCCTCTGAACCCCTCTCGTTCATCCCATTATTGCTTATCGGTGGCTTGTGAAACTTCTCAGCTAAGTTAAATTTAAAAAATTGAGCCTTAATTTAAGGTGCCACCATCACCAGAGAAATCCTTAGGAGAAAGTAATAAAATGGGTGATGATACAAGTTATGTCCTGAAAGATGGCCAAGTCCTTGCCTAAAGAACTAGATTAGGCATTGAAAGATGAGGAGGCAAATCTAGTCAACCAAATTATTTCAGCCATTAACTCATGTATCATTGGGCTAAGAACATAAACCTTTATAAGTATCATTTGAATAGGGTCTCAATGGAGCAAGTGAAGGTAATGGGTATAGAAATTTAGATTCACTCCCTTGGCCCTCACAGATGGTTCTGGATATGTTATATGTACATGTTGTCATTGATGTGCCCAGACACCCCTGCCTTGGGATCTGCTGGATACTAACTTGACTTACTGGAGCAGGTATCTGTGGTCCTCCAAAGCTGTGAATTGTGGAGCATGGTGATTCCAACTAAAAGTCTCCTAACCCTTCATTGCCTTTCTCTTTTAACCCTATGCAGCAGTCAAGTAAATGAAGTCAGATTATTCTGAAAGCTGCAGGAAAATGACTCAACCATGGCCTTCTCATGAATGTTTTTCTCTGTCCTGAAATGTCTGAAGTGTTTAATTACATCTTAATCTTATTCTATCCTCTTCTACTTCTTAGGTTTTCCAGAAATTTACCTAATTGTTCCTATTTGTGACTTAATTAATAGAATGCCAATCTTGTTGTTCTTAAATCTCTCTATACATGTCTATTGTGATGTGAGAAACACTCAGAGGAATGGGTGAGCCAGGTGCCTTCCCCTGCTCCCTACTTTGCCAAGTTGATAACTCCTTTGACCC